>NC_141877.1:595538215-596146676 GCF_056163025.1 Triticum urartu | reverse complement strand
AAAATTGCCATGGTATAGAAATTAAATTTCCATGGTCTAAAAAATAATTAAATTGCGATGCTAACTACAAACTACAATGGTCCAATTAATTAATTTGCCATGGTGTAACTAACAAAATTACCATGGTAGAGATAATTAATTTGCCATGGTCTAATATAATTAAATTGACATGCTCCTAAAAAGCTACAATGGTCCAATTAATTAATTTGCCATGGTGAAACTAACAAAATTGCCATCGTATACATATTAAAAATGCCATGGCACTTAAAAAGGTAAATTGCCATGGACAGAGAAAAAACTTTGTCCGTGGTTGAAAAAAAAGAATAAATTTGCCATGGTCAATACAATAAATTTGCCATGTGATCTTTTATGACATTGTCACGGCCAATAAAAATAAATTTTCCATGGTCAATGCAATAAAATTGCAATGGTCCATAAAAAAATTGCCATGGTCAATGGAATAAAATTACAATATGATCTTTTATGAATTTGCCATGGTAAATGATATAAAATTGCCATGTGATCTTTTATGAATTTGCCATGGTCAATGCAATAAAATTGCCATGTGATCTTTTATGAATTTTCCATGGCCAATGCAATAAAATTGCCATGGTCAATGCAAAACATAAAATGCCATGTAAAAATTTGCCATGGTCAATGCGATGGATAAATTGCCATGTGATATCTCTGAATTTGCCATGGTCATTGCGATAGAAATATTGCCATGTGATATCTATGAATTTGCCATGTTCAAATAGAACCAATTCGCCATGGTCAATGCAAAAACAACTTAAGTAAAAATGGCAACATTCTTCGAATATATACGACCAAGACATTACATAAAGTTGTCATAATGGCAAAACATATGGTTTTAGTTTGCCATGGCAAAATGTACATATCTTGTACTAGTCACATGACAAAGTTTATGAAATTTTGTTCATAGCAAAGAGAACCAGTTAAACTAAACCGAAAACAATCAAACTACATGTCATGACCTTTATCAGCTGGCAAGATCTACTAGATCACAACATGAGCATTGCGGTATTGACATAATACAAATGGGCTCTTTCAGATTCTGTTTTCAATCAACTAAGATTGTCTCTAACATTTCTGAATTTTCTATTTCCATGCGCAACACACATTTTTCAGTGTGCAGTGGGGGGGGGGGGGGGGGGGAGGGGGCAGCGGGCGCACCCTAGTTGATCCCCCATGCGGTGGCTCCAAGTCGAGATGATCTGGATCAGAAGCAGCATCAAACCCAACTGCCATCTCTAGATGAAACATCCATGTCTTCTCCGCACTCGAGGCCACCACCGTGTCCCCGCGCTTGAGACCACCAAAGGTCGTCGCTCTCCCGCCTCCATGCCCTGCCGCCGCCGGCGAGTTACCGATGAGCCGCGTCCGCCGTCTCCTCGTGCAGGTAGATTGAAGGCCATAGCGATGACGCGACGCGGGAGGACGGCGGCGGCTGCTCAGCACTCTAGCGTGTGGCGGGACTTGCGGTTAAGGGTGGGAATGGATGGATCCGGAAGACGGCTTGCCGGAGGCTGCGTTCCCGGCGATGGACGGCGGTGGCGACGTCATTCTATACGCGATGGAGAAGAGAAATTAGATGGAACACGACAAGCAGCGCGAGATAATAGGAGCAGCGTGGGCGGATTGGAAGGAACCTGGTGACACTCGTCGCCGGTCGTCGGAGGCGCGGGAAAGGTGGCGGATTTGCTTGAAATCATGGATGAGCGTAGGAGGGATGGGTGAGGAATGGATAGACGTCCAGGGGCGAGAAAGGTGTTCGGGAGCTTCCCCTCGACGCCGAACGACCGAGCTGGGATGACGTGGCGACTTCACGTGTGCCAATATGTCTGCATGCGATCCAACGACAACAAACTTATTCGGGGCGAGATGCAAAAACACAGCACATTCGGTGTTTATAGATTCCGTTCTTTTTTGCGTGGAATCACATGGCGTGATGCTTCTTCTTCCTTTTTGGCCAGGTATTGGGCGAGGATACATATGGACAGTCATGGCCTATCCGTATACAGTTTTTTCTCTTTTCTTTTGAAGGGAGGAAAGCCGATACTCTCTCTGTTCCATGAGAAAAAAAAGTAAAATTGACAAAATTGACCTTTGGATGAAAGTATTTCACAAAGTGTACCGTCGGTGAAAGAAATTTACCTAGCTGACCCTTTGTGCAGCGCACGACAGAGCAGTGGGCACTGCATGCCTGGCCACCATGGCACCGCGGGGCCAGGTCCGGCCCCACACCTGGCAGTGCAGCGCCTAGCCGACAGGCGCCACACCTATCCTTTAGGGGCTGCACATTCAATTGTCAAAATGAATAAAGTAGTTATGTACTGATTGTTGTCTGTTTGGGAAATATTAAATGTGGTAAAGATATAATGAGGAGATCAGCAGCTTATAGAACATGGGAAAATTAACTAGCCAAAGACCATATGATTGTCCAAAGCACTTTATAGTGTGAGCTTGTGTCATGGATGACGTTATCCCATGATTCTTCGTATGTTTTATCCCATGGCAATAAAATATGGACACTTGCTGTATGTAGGTACCAATCTAATATCAGTGACAGATCAGTCTTCAGGATGACTAATAGAAGCCAGTGTGAATAAATAGTGATTTAAGATTCAAGATTCCTCCAACTCCAAGCAACAAAACTGAAACAGAGCGGATGCATACCCTCCAGCTTCATGGCCTAAGATCCTCAGGAAGCATCGAACCTACTGCAACAAAACGAGAACAGACCAGAACAACAACTAGCAGACGGCAGCAAAAACGATGTCGCATTTCAGGTGCATGACTTTAATTACAACGCACCGATGTTCCCCCGCTCTCATTTTGGAGTCCATTTTATCAAAAGTTGGATCATAGATTGACAGCGTCAGCAACCAACCACAACAGCCAAGCATGATTCTTTACAATTGGCACAAGAGTTCAGCTTGCCGTCAACACACGGTTCGCCTGTAGCAGATTGAGGTGATATATAGGTTCTTCACCCATTTTTCCTGGAAATTTTATTCAATGTTAGGTCCCGACATATTAATGAAGATATTACAACACACGAGGACAGATTATGTACGCCACTGTGAGCTAGCAAAGGAAATGCACAACGTACCTTCACATAGTTGCTAATCAACAAGCCAGCTTCATTGCATTTTTTCTATATGCTGATGCAGCTCTGAATCAGCTATACTGAAGTGGTATCTGCAGAAGGCAGGAACAACATCTTTACGGAACAGGATCGATAACAATTGAAATAGGCACGCTCCCAATCTCCCAATCTCAAGAACAAGCAAGCAGAGGATAGGCAGACAAACAGGAGCTACTTGCTTAAATCATAATAAGTCAAAACAAAACCCTTTCATCACTAACAACGAGCACAAATGCTTTAGTTACAGAAAAACATAATAGTATAGTTCAGATAGCTGCTTTCACCAGGATATCAGGTAAAATTTAGGCATGACTACCTCGGATGACATTAAAAATTGGAGTTCACACCAAGATATCGCAAGTTCGCAACAACGATAAGTAACTGGAACTCCTGTCTTTTTAAAGAAAATAAATTAGAGCTAAATAGTACTCATATAACCCAGCTATTTAGAGCCATCTGACGCTTACAGTCATCTAATCCTTGATCTGGAGTATGAAGAGCCGATGATGACTATGTGCAGTGGCGGACCTAGCCCAATGGGTCAGGATGGGCCAACAGTGCAATTGTACATATAATTTTATTTTTTCTTTTCTTTTTTAGCTTTTTCCCTATGTTATAAAGCCCATTTTTCAATCTCAGGGTGGGCCGTGGCCCACCCTGTCCACCCTCTACCTCCGCCACTGACCATGTGTCGTGTAGGCGTGGCGAGTGGCGGGGAGCTTATCGGACTTGAAGCACCAGAACTAGTTAATTGCACGAAGCCACCACATTGAGGGCTAGGTTTGCAGAAAACCAACTTCATGATTTTTGACTAAATCTATGGTAAAGTTTCTGCATAAGACACTGATAGGCGGCGGCTTAGGGCGTTTTGAGCATGTTTATGACAGGTGGGTCCTGCTTTGTGCTGATGTGGCCACCAGAAAAGACCACTTTTACAGGGCAAGGGAAGGAAGAAATCATGTCTGAGCAAGCAAAAGAAAATTTGGAGAATATGTCAGCATTTTCAAATTCAAAATGAGTTACCGCTGCTTTGTGGGCCACCTAGGATTATAAACCAAATTTCACCGAGTTGTTGGGCTCCCCAACCGAACATTTTTCATAGGTTATTCGTCTTCTTCCAGATTTAAAGCCATTCCTGGACGCTTATTTCAAACCTACAATTTGCACAACAGAAGCGTGGGCAACTTAAATTGACAAGCACAGATACATGTTGTGGATAAAGCAGTGCAGTCCTCTAGAGCTCCATAGATCCTGATGGGTCTCGAAGCAGGTCCTTTCGATTAAATCATCAAAGAGAGAAACACGTTTTTTGTACTTTGGTTCTTTGCCAGATTTCATACAAGTGACAGTCTCAAGAAAATGCTTGAATGGAGCTGGACAGAATCTACATAACATATCTGGAGAAGTCTCCATTTTCCTCTTACAGACAAGAAAACTTATGTTACCTCCCTGCAGTAATAAGCCATCAATAATAAAGTAACCAAATTCATGAGAAAAACTTCTTTTCTTGAGCGGATCCAGGCTGACCAAGCAAAAGGTTTCAGGTTTTACATCACCATGCACAAAGCTGGCCACAATAGGAGGATCAGCAACTGTTAACATGGAGGGATAAAAAAGAACGGGAAATGCATCTCAAGAACATCAAATGGCTTGAAAGTAACCTTTGGAGCGAATCTTCGCAATAATTAATATGGCCTAACGGCAATACAAGCAACCATTTGAAATGACATCCTGTCACTGTCAGGGGTGTTGATACTTTCAGCAAGGAGAAAGGAGAACAAAGCAGAGGGAGTGAAAAGATTGATAAGATACTTACTCCTGTCCGAGTGAATGCCAAACATCCCAGGGGCAGAGGGGCTAGGACCAAGCAGGTCCATTACCTGAAATTTGGAATGATAGATCAATGAAAAGATCATAATGAGTTAAGATGCTTAATCCTGGAGTGAACTCCTCAAAATTCAAGTTGAAGCATGATCCTCTGCTGGTCAGGATCAGAACAAACAACAAAGTCAAAATATATTGACAGTCTTGATCAATGGATTGAGTCCTTGGTCTAACAGGATTTACAGCTAAACTTTTGATCATTATCATGTTATAGAAGACAGGAGTTGGATAGCGCCCTATTTTTTCTGAGTAAATAAAATAAAATATTAGTGGCTTCTTCTTTGGCATGCTCAAGACAGAAGCAGCCTGGTGTCTACAACCTGCAGGTTGCGAGATAGATTCAGTTCCGTCAGTGATCATGTGGCGACACCACACTGGCCACCTTAGCACACTAACTTTCTATGTACAAAAATTCAGGCTTGGCATAAGTCTACACAACTACTGATCTTTTGCTACAAAGGAAGCTGTGCACAGCACCAGTTCTCTGTGGTTAGCTGAAGGCATTCCTCCAGCAGCTTATGCATGTAATGCTGAAGTTACTGGTTGTCTGATGTGAGCCATCTAAATGTTTGAAACAAGTTTAGTTTGCTGAGCTCAAAAGTATGGAACTGAAATGCAGAGACATATGCAATATTTTTTTTCCTCCCTTTTGTGAGGACATATGCTGTCAAATTATACAGTATACGAGGAACTTGACCAAATTCATGAAAATGATGTGTTCCAGATGATTTATATATCGCAAATAAGATATGAAGGGCATGTGTTTGCCCTGGTAAGAGCAGCCCGCGTTCCTCAACATGAAAATTCCCAGCAGTACCCTTACACAGATGTTAAATGAAAACCTTCATTCTACTTTTATTGATCCACTTATAAGGAAAAGATTTACTGGTGCACTTCGTATGACTGTTGTGAGTCATGTAATGGTACCAAAAATTAGATTAAAACTTACAATATATATCATGGAAGGAATGTACAAAGGTCAGATTAGAGGTACTCCCTCTGTTCCAATGCGGACTACATACGGAGCAAAATACGTGAATCTACACTCTAAAATACGTCTACATACATCCGTATGTAGTCCGTATTGAAATCTCTATAAAAGATCTTATATTTAGAAACAGAGGGAGTATATATCATGGAAGGAGAAGGGCCAGCGGCCTATACAAAACATCAAGGATGTAAAAAGTAGGAAGATGCAGATAATTTCGTTTCATCAGTATACTGCCACATCATATGTAAATATCAGAAACAGAAAACCAGTAACAATTTTTGTTTAATAAGCGTTTACATTATTTGAGGTACATATCTTAATGCTGTCTGATACACAGTAACTGACGCATAAGGCCAGGACCAGAATCACAGCAGACACCACACCCAGCAGTAGGCCAAGATCAGAATCACGGCAAACACCACACCAGAGAAACAGAATCATAGCAAAGAGCAAACACCCATCATTCGTCCTGAGGCTCAGGCAAGTAGCTTGCCGAATCCCTGGATGCAGTAGCGGAGACAATCCACAACGCTACGTGGGCATACCGCTCCAATCAGATCGCATCTTCTTCCATCTGCAATATTGTAACCCTGAATCTTGACATCGCAATCCGGCCCCATGTAGATGGTATCAGAAGCAACACAGGGAAAGGGGTTCTGAGCTGATACGGAAATCGTGCGACCCATGCCCATGAACACGGCACGCCCGTTGAAGCACTTGACCGGGACCAGGACTCCAGCTTCCAAATCCACTCTATAAACATCATACCTCCTGCCATACTTGGTGTCGTGGCATAGGGTCCGGTGCACCAGCATCAACTCCCCACCATTGTCCGCCAGGTGGAGGCTGTGTGCCATTGGGTTGAAATAAAACGACTTGCTCCGATCAGCGACCATATGGAGCCGTGGCGGCTGCTGATCTGAGCCCATGTTCAACACCATGACACCCCTGTAGGTGGCACAGTAGAAGCGGCCCGCAAAAGACAGAGTCGTATTCATTCCATCATTGTGGGCCACTGTCCAACTATCATCGCCGGGTTTAGCGACAGCAAGCACCATGGGATCAAAGAAACTGACTGCCACCGAGGAATCTGCAACCAGGCCCACGCCAGACACCATAACTTTGATCTGTAAGCCGCAGCGCCTAGATCGACTCTGCTCGGGGCTCAGGAGGGCGGTCACCGGCGGGAGATGGGTGAGCTGGTGTGTGAGAGGGTTCAGCAGGCGGACGACCAGGGTGGACTCGTGGAGCAGCAGCAGGAGGCCTTCCGGGGTGAGCGCAAGCAGCGTGTGCTCGGCGAGCTCTGGGAGATCCATATGGATGCACTCGCCTGTAGATATGTTAAGGAAGCGATGGCGGCGCGGTCCGGCAAGTGCCTTGTCGAGCATTATCCACTGGCGGGGGAGAAAGCGACCGTCCAGGCCGCCGGCGCGCGGGTCCGGCGAGCACCGCCGCCATGGTTGGCAGACGGCACGGAAGCGGACATAGTCCGCCACATCGCTAGCAAGGGCAAGCTCGGCGATGAGGCCGGCTGGCCCATCCCCGAGGTTGGCCCAGTCTCTTGTGGAGGTGCTGGCACTGGAACAAGGAATCAGATGAAAATTGGAGAAACGAACAGGAATGGGATCAAACGGAAAGATGCACGCACCTGTTATTAGGATGGGGTAGGGACTGCACGGAAAGTGCGGGCTTACCACCACCGCCGAGCGCGGAGCGCGCCCGCTTGGCACCCCAAGAGGGATGTAGATGAGAATGAACGCACCTGTCATTAGGACGGAGTGGTTGCGTGGATTGGCCGGAAAGGGCCGCCTTGCCACCACCACCGAACGCGGAGCGCGCGCGCTTGGTCCCCCAATTGCAATTCATTTGAGCCAAACAAGCGATCGAGTAGTTTGGATTCGCTGCAGGTCTTGGTAGGATGTGGGCGGAAGAAGAGGGGCGGCGCAGATCGAGAAGGCCCCTCGGTCGCTTAGCCGCCCGCCGGAAGGGGATCTGGGCTCCGGAGGTCCCCGCCAGCTTGTCTTCCCCTGGGGGGGACGTGGCAGAGGGCTGCGTGGATAGATCAGAGGAGGCGGCGGCGATGGGAAAAAGGGATTTTCTTTTCCCTTTTGTACGAGTGGGTAGGGTGGCTGCGGTCGATGCTCAAGCGGAGAGGGGCGGCGGCGGCCTGTGCGCGAGCAGAGATGGGCTGCTGCGGTCGGTGCTCGAGCGGGAGAGGACGGCGGTCGGTGGTCGTGCGGCCTGGTGTACGGGAACGGCAAGGCAGCGTCCTGGGGCGGGGTGAGTAGCGGCGCGGATGCCAGAGGGATGGGGCGGCGCCGGAACTAGCTTCCGCTCCCTGCGTCCATGGCACGGGAGCGTGTGTTTCAGGGCGGAACGGGGAAGGCTTAGCGAAGAAGAAGAAGAAGGGGAAACAAGGGATTCGGCTTTACACACCAAGTGGTAATTAGGGAAACGGCGGCCTCTTTCGCAAACTGTAGGGCTAATGCGATTATTATGCGAGGCAAAGGTGTGCGCCGATTGACGGGGGTGGCTCCGGGCGTGGGGTACATTACATATGGAGAGTCGTATCCGTACCCTTCAAGTCTCGGAGAGGGAGACGATCACGGATCTAGCCACGCCGTGGTTTTCACACGCGGTCGGTAAAGAAAGGCGATCTCGTCTCCACCCACCAGGGCACCTTGCTCCGCCGCTTTGCTCAAAAAAAAAAAAAAAAACCTTGCTCCGCCGCCGTCCTCCCCTCCGCTAACGACCTCGGTCGTCGGATTCATGCGTGTGGATTGTTTTAGGCATTATTTTCTTAGGGTTTTGGGTTGTTCAGCATCATGGCTTCGACAGTGGCGATGGCGACGCCGGCTAATAATTCTTCAGATCCTTCCCAACGAGGCGATCCGCTTTTGGGGTGGATTTGGAAACCAGACTGTTCAAGCAAGGATGGTGCGGCGGCGGCATACTCGTGATGGACCCGTGTCCTCGGGCTCCGCCGTTGCGACGACACGGAGCTTGGAAGGTAGTCCAGGAGCAGATGCAGATTGTGGTATGCATCGGCGGCATCTGGAAGATGGTGGATCTGGGTTCGTAGTTCGTGGCAGGCAGGTATGGTTTCCTCCTCCAACGTCTTAGTTGTGGGGGTACCAGATCTGGAGTTCGATGTTTTGTCCAGGGTGTTGTCCCGGTCTGATTCGTTCAACGGCAATGGCTTCGCCTTTATTGGCGAGCCACCTAGAAGATCCTCAAAGTTGCATATCAGCGATGGAGCCGCATCGAGCTCGGGTGTGGAGGTGATCCGTCATTTTCTCCTTTGATTGCTGCTATGGTGGTGCCAGAGGATTCTTCAGTCTTGTTTGTAATTTTACTTCTTGGCTGGCGTTTCTGTGTGCAAAGGCTAGCGTTCTGTTGTCTTTTCAGTTTTGTCAGGTCGATATGTACGTGGCTTTTATACTATGATCCTTATGATATAAACGAGACACGTGTTAGCATGAAAAAAAAGTCTTGGAGAGAGCCTCCCTCAAAAAAAAGTTTCGGAGAGACGCTTCCGTCTTTCGGAGGTGCTCATAGGGGTAGAGTGTGCATGTGCGTTTATAAGGTGAATGTATGCGCGTATATATGAGTACTAGTAAAATGCCCGTGCGTGCACCGGGCGATAAGAACTTGCTTCATGGGTCTTTTTTGCCATTTTTTATATTTAATTTAAATTATTTGTGAATGTGGATATTTCCTTTTTATTAAAAATTAATATTTTCATTAAAAATGTAAAACATTTGAAGAGTTGTTTAAAAAATATGTAAATCGGAACATTTCTCTATAAAATATTGTATGTAAATTAATTATTTCTGTTGTACATTTTGAATTGTTTTTTGTAGTTTGTAGTGTTTTTTGGGGGAATTTTTGAGTGTTTTTAAAAAATATGAACATATTTTGTTGATATATTTTAAAACTATTTTTATGTGTTCATTTTATGGGCATTTTTGTTCGGTAATTTTTAAGATAATTGGTTCGATTTTAGTAAAACACGATTATTTTTTACTTTGAGTAGTTGTTTTTAGATTTTTGAGATTATTTTTAAAATGGAATCGTTTTTATGGTGACGGCTATATTTTTGGAATATTATATTTCATGTCTTATTTTTTTCACTATTTTTAGTGTTTGGTCCATTGAGAGTGGATGTGTTATTTTAGTAGCAGCTACTTGGTCCATTGAGTAGCTCAGAGTCGTTTGCTAGAAAGAAGCTAGTTCAAAGTGGTCGCTCTGCCTCTTGTTGCATCCTACAGGATGTTAGTCACCGCTTCAGACACATGCGCATTTATCCAACAATCAAAGAGGGGGGGGGGGACCGTCGTCTCTTACCTCTCCCTACTCAGCTTCTAATCCCCATTCTCCAACCATGGCGGGCGCTCACCTTCTCACCCCTCCACCTCCACCTTCGAGCCACGCGGCGCTGGGACTGTGCGGTCGCTGTAGCCGGGGACGAGACCCCTTTGCCCCGCAGGTCTCGCCCTCTGAGCCGGCGAATAGGTCGAGGCGGCTCCTCCGGGAGGTCGCGCAGCGGAAGAAGGCCGTCTTGAAGGAAATATGCCCTAGAGGCAATAATAAAGTTATTATTTATTTCCTTATTTCATGATAAATGTTTATTATTCATGCTAGAATTGTATTAACCGGAAACTTAGTACATGTGTGAATACATAGACAAAACATAATGTCACTAGTATGCCTCTACTTGATTAGCTCGTTGGATCAAAGATGGTTAAGTTTCCTAGCCATAGACACGAGTTGTCATTTGATTAACGGGATCACATCATTAGGAGAATGATGTGATTGACTTGACCCATTCCGTTAGCTTAGCACTTGAACGTTTAGTTAGTTGCTATTGCTTTCTTCATGACTTATACATGTTCCTATGACTATGAGATTATGCAACTCCCGTTTACAGGAGGAACACTTTGTGTGCTACCAAACGTCACAACGTAACCGAGTGATTATAAAGGTGCTCTACAGGTGTCTCCGAAGGTACTTGTTGGGTTGGCGTATTTCGAGATTAGGATTTGTCACTCCGATTGTCGAAGATGTATCTCTAGGCCCACTCGGTAATGCACATCACTATAAGCCTTGCAAGCATTGCAACTAATGAGTTAGTTGCGGGATGATGTATTACGGAACGAGTAAAGAGACTTGCCGGTAACGAGATTGAACTAGGTATTGAGATACCGACGATCGAATCTCGGGCAAGTAACATACCGATGACAAAGGGAACAACGTATGTTGTTATGCGGTTTGACCAATAAAGATCTTCGTAGAACATGTGGAAGCCAATATGAGCATCCAGGTTCCGCTATTGGTTATTGACCGGAGACGTGTCTCGGTCATGTCTACATAGTTCTCGAACCCATAGGGTCCGCACGCTTAAAGTTCGATGACGGTTATATTATGAGTTTATGTGTTTCGATGTACCGAAGGTAGTTCGGAGTCCCGGATGAGATTGGGGACATGACGAGGAGTCTCGAAATGATCTAGACGTAAAGATCGATATATTGGACGACTATATTCAGACATCGGAAAAGGTTCCGAGTGATTCAGATATTTTTCGGAGTACCGAGGAGTTACGGGAATTCGCCGGGGAGTATATGGGCCTTATTGGGCTTTAGGGGAAAGAGAGAGGAGAGGCTGCGCGCCCCCAAGGCCTAGTCTGAATTGGACTAGGGGGAGGGGTTGCGCCCCCTCCTTCCTTCTCCTCTCTCTTCCCTTTCCTTGACTCGTACTCCTACTACTTGGAAGGGGGAGAATCCTACTCCCGGTGGGAGTAGGACTCCTCGAGGGCGCGCCATAGGGGCCGACCCTCTCCCCCTCCTCCACTCCTTTATATACGGGGAGGGAGGCACCCCTTGGAGAGACAACAATTGATCCCTTGGATCTCTTAGCCGTGTGCGGTGCCCCCCTCCACCATAATCCACCTCGATAATATCGTAGCGGTGCTTAGGCGAAGCCCTGCGTCGGTAGAACATCATCATCGTCACCACGCCGTCGTGCTGACGAAACTCTCCCTCAAAGCTTGGCTGGATCAGAGTTCGAGGGACGTCATCGAGTTGAACGTGTGCTGAACTCGAAGGTGCCGTGCATTCAGTACTTGATTGGTCGGATCGTGAGGACGTACGACTACATCAACCGCGTTGTGCTAATGCTTCCGCTTTCGGTCTACGAGGGTACGTGGACACACTCTCCCCTCTTGTTGCTATGCATCACCATGATCTTGCGTGTGCGTAGGAATTTTTTTGAAATTACTACGTTCCCCAACAGTGGTATCAGAGCCAGGTTTTATGCGTTGATGTTATATGCACGAGTAGAACACAAGTGAGTTGTGGGCGATACAAGTCATACTGCTTACCAGCATGTCACACTTTTGTTCGGCGGTATTGTTGGATGAAGCAGCCCGGACCGACATTACGCGTATGCTTATGCGAGACTGGTTTTAACGCTGTGCTATGCACACAGGTGACTAGCGGGTGTCAGTTTCTCCAACTTTAGTTGAACCGAGTGTGGCTACGCCCGGTCCTTGAGAAGGTTAAAACAATACTAACTTGACGAACTATCGTTGTGGTTTTGATGTGTAGGTAAGAACGGTTCTTGCTCAGCCCGTAGCAGCCATGTAAAACTTGCAGCAACAAAGTAGAGGACGTCTAACTTGTTTTTGCAGGGCATGTTGTGATGTGATATGGTCAAGGCATGATGCTATATTTTATTGTATGAGATGATCACCATCTTCTCCTACAGACTAAACCCTCCGATTTATATAGACACCGGAGGGGGCTAGGGTTACACAGAGTCGGTTACAAGGGAGGAGATCTACATATCCGTATCTCCAAGCTTGCCTTCCACGCCAAGGAGAGTCCCATCCGGACACGGGATGAAGTCTTCAATCTTGTATCTCCATAGTCCAACAGTCCGGCCAAAGGATATAGTCCGGCTGTCTGGATACCCCCTAATCCAGGACTCCCCCAGTAGCCCCCGAACCAGCCTTCAATGACGATGAGTCCGGCGCGCAGATTGTCTTCGGCATTGCAAGGCGGGTTCTTCTCCAAATTCCGAATACCTGTGTAAATAGTGTCCGGCTTCTCATAAATGTTGCGCTTCTTGGCTTCCGCACCCCATAATGGCTATCTTCCACGTGTCGAGCGAATGCGAGGAGCCAGGGATTTTTTTGCATTAACCACCCTAGCTATGTGAATAAACTGCCTATTTAAAGAGACGAGGATTCTCAGATCCAAATCACACCATCTTCCCTCAGCGAGCATTCATCGGAGCGCGCCTGAAAAAATCCATCCCAACATGGCCGGCCAGCGCAGCTCCTCCTCTCGCTCCCGTAGCCCTAAGCCCAGAGATTGGATGAAGTGTTCCGTCCTGCACAGCCAATTAGTGAAGCTTCAGACCCAGGGATTCCTCCCCCCCAGTGTACATGGTCCCTGTTCGAGCCGGGCTCACCGCCTATAATGGCGGGGAGCAAGCGGAGAGCTTTCCCAACCCCTCCAAGGGGGAGCGGGTATGCCTCGTCCCTTATTTATTAAGGGGACTCGGATTTCCAATCCATCCGTTCCTCCGAGGGCTCCTGGAGTTTTACGGCCTCCAGCTGCATAACTTCACCCCTGCTTCCATATTACACATCGCTGGTTACGTAGCTCTTTGCGAGCTGTTTCTGGGCTGCGAAGCTCATTTCGCGCTATGGAAGAGGCTATTCTGCCTTGTGCCCCGTACACAGAGGGGCTCAATATATCAAGTGGGTGGAGCCGAAATATGGCGCATCGCCGGGACCGGATACCTATCCGGTACCCCGAAGAAGACGTTCGAAGACTGGCCTTCAGAGTGGTTCTATATGGAGGACGTCCCCCTCCCGGATCCTATTCGGATCGGTCTTCCTGAGTTCGACAATGCCCCTTTAAAGAAACGCCGAAGTTGGCGCCCACGGAGCCCTCAGGAGGAAGACGACAGAGACGTCCTTTACTTGATGGGCCGGATAAAGGTACTGGCTCAATCAGGACTGACAATAACCGAGGTTATGTCAATTTGCATTATGCGGGGGGTGTAGCTGCTTCAATATCGAGGCCACCCCATGTGGCATTTCAACGGGGAAGATGATGCCACCTGCTGCGGCCGTAAGGGGCCGGACTCAGTTGCTGCCCTAGCAAAAATTATGTCCGATTTTTATAAGGGAGAGGAAGAGGAGCTCCTCCGCATCAAGCCATGGGATGGATTCTCCATGTACAACCCTCCAAGCTGGGTGAGTTGCCACTTCTCACTCCCATCCTCCCCAAGTTTTTGCAATAAGTATTTACCTTGCTATTTCATAGCAGGAACTGCGAAAGGCTGTAAGGGAGGTTAACAGCCTGCCCCCACAACCGGAGGATCCCGGCCGGGCACACGACCCCAGCCTAGAAGAGGATCCAGACATATTTGTGGAGATGATCGACAGGATATTCTATCAATTAAGCTATGATGATGCCATGGTGGCCATTATAGCGGACTATCCTGGGCTGCTCCCCGCCTCGCATGTAAGTGGAACCAGAGTCCCAACTTTTGAGAAGGATCCCTTTTTATGCACCTCACCTACCGTACCTGTATGGTGTTTTACAGGGGAGTTCCTCGGGACACCATGCCATACCCGTGGCGAATTGCCAACAAGGGGCGCCGAAGCCAGGCATGCTAATAAGGAAGGCAGTCCGGACGGTGTTGGGGATATTACTACTGGGCGTAAACTGGCCTACCTGGGCCGGGTTAACTTCATCAGTAGTTCAAAGGTGTTAAAGCCCAAAGAGGCAGATAAGGGCCCAAGGCCTGTAGTCGGTTTAAGACCTGTAGCCGTAAACCGGCTTTATATGTAAACTTGTATTGTAAGTTAGGAATAAGGAGAGACCAACCCGGATACGAGTATGAACCGGTGTTGGGACTCTGTGGACCGACGGGTGTCACCCGTGTATATAAGGGGACGACCCGGCGGCGGTTCAGGGACAGACGACAACAACTCGAGACTTAGGCGAAGCTTGTTTGCTCCCTAGTCATCGAAACCCCATAAATACTAGACGTAGGCTTTTACCTTCATCGAAGGGGCCGAACTAGTATAAAACTCTCTGCGTCCCTGTGTCCGCTTTAACCCCTTCAAGCTAACCCGTCGCGATGGCTCCACGACTAAGTCCTTTCACTAGGACATCTACTGTGACAAAACCACGATAGTTGGCACCCACCGTGGGGCTATCGCACGATGGTTTCAAGTTCTTGGAGGGCCGCTTTGAAGGACTCGAGGGCTACGCTGTGGGCCGGGTGACTAAGAGTCGTCGCGGCAAGCTCTACATCGACGATGCAGGCTGGGGCCCCGAGGCCGGCTCAATTGAGTATGGGTACTGGGTCCCCTTTGGTGGCATACACATTTTCATCGGCAAGATCGGTGAACCGGGCCCTGAGCCGGACATCTGCACCGACCTCGTCGAGACGGCTCAGCGTGCGCGATTTACCCAGGTTAAACCGGCCGTGAAGCGTGCCTTCGTGGGAGTCATCCATGGAGGAAGTTATGAGGATAGATCAGAATCTGGTGGCGAGACCGTCGTTTACTCCGGCGACGAGTCGTCAACCGGAGAAACTGAATCTCTATATCAGCTACAAGATGGACGGATTGGGGGCTGTTCCGATGGTGACAGTATTCCGGACCCCTCCGATCTGCCCAACCGGGTTGGAATATTCATGGCCGGTACGCAAGCAGCGCTTCATTCTTCAACCGCTGCGGCAATGATCACCGGTTCAGTAGCGGCGACGGCTGCCGGGGCAGGAGGCTCTGTGCACCCGCCGGCTCAAGTTTTATCAGATCTGTTCGATGTGTTGGCTGCGCTCATGGCGGAGGCTAACCCGGCGGATCAGGACGCTCACAACGCGGAGATTGCAAAAGTGAGGGAGCAAATCACTCAGGCTAAGGCGGACCTAGCAGCTGAAGATGCCAGGATGACTGCAGAGCGGGCCGCTTTAGAAGCACAGGCCTACAGGCTCATGTTGGACCAGAACGCGTCGCAGGAAGTCATGAGGAGGAAGTACCGATCTCGTCTACCTTCGGTCTTCGAAGCCAGAGACCTCTTCAACACCCCCGGAGCGGGAACCAGTAATCCGCCAGTGGTAAACCGGGCAGAAGCACCTGGGACGGGCGCGCCGGTCTAGCCCCGTTTAATAGACCTGCCCCGTCATAATACTAGTGTACCTCAGGCTGTGCCAACACCTCCGGGTCACTACTCCAACCCGATGGACAACCTTGTTGCGGCTGCTGCACGGCTGGAGGCCATTCCAATTGAAGGTGATTCGCCACAGGCGGTAGAGACGCGCCGGGTCAAGGAGCTCCTTTGGACAGCTTTGGTCCAACAGGAAGCATATTCGTACAGCCGCGACCGGATCCACTCAACCCCTCGTCCGAGCCGGAGCTATAGCAGGCATATGGATGAATCGGCCGTGTCAAGTAATGCACGACGAGGAGCGCCCCGTGGTAACAACCCGGCAGGTGGTGTCGATAATGCTCAGGAAGTGGTGGACCGGGCCCGAGCGCGCAGGAAGGCCGAGTTAGCGGCACAGTATCAAGATCGTCAGCTTACGCCGGTTCGTCCGACCACCATGGTCGAGCCTGGAGTTACCTCTAGTGCTTTGGGGGTGCCTTGCCTTGTTCCCTCTTTACGTAATGTGCGCTTGCCCAAGGATTTCAAGGGCCCGCGCAAGGTACCAAATTATACGGCGGATCAACCTCCAGAGACATGGGTGGAGAGGTATGAGATGGCCATGGAGATGCTTGATGTGGATGATGCGGCGTGTGCAAAGTATTTCACCATGATGCTTGAAGGAACGGCCCGTACGTGGTTAAAAAGCTTACCGGCCAATTCTATCAGTTCATGGGCCCAGTTACGAGCCCGGTTTATCAGTAATTTGAAAGACACGTGTAAGCAGCTGATGTCGATAGTGGATCTAGATGCCTGTGTCCAGGAGGAAGGAGAATCAACGACGCATTGGGTGCACCGGGTCTCGCAAGTTCTGCATTCATCAGACCGCATCAACGCTGACACCGCGGTTATAACCCTGGAAGGCAATTGCCAGTTTGGGCCCCTAAAGCTGAAGTTAGGGCGGATGAAGCGCCACTGCACTGACATAGGGACTCTCATGGGCGCTTTGGTAAAGTATGCTGATTCTAATAGTACCAAGGATCCCAAGTCTGATGATGACAAGACAGGGAAGGGAAAGAAGAACGACAACTCCAAAGGTCAGCAACATCACTCGACAGGTAATGGTGGCGGAGGCAAGCGCAAAGCGGATGGCAACATGGACTTCGTGGCTAATACCAACGCGCAGGACAAGGGCCAGCGACGCAAGGGTAAACCGCAGAATCGCAGTGGAGCGCCTAACCCTAACCCGGACCGCCTAAATTATCTGTTGAACCAGCCCTGTCCAAAGCATGGGACGAAGGAGGTGCCAGCAAACCACCTTTGGAAGGATTGTTACATTATGCAGGAGTTCAAAAATTCTAATGCTTTCCGGTATGATCACGGCTCTGGCGGTGGCTCAGGATCCGGGCCGGGTTGCGGTGGAGGAAATTCCGGTTCAGGATTTAATGGTAATCCGGGCGGACATAATAATCAAAATAATCAGAATAACCAGGGTGGTTACAACTAGCAGCAGCAACAGTCGGGTTACCAGAGCAACCCAAAGCAGTTGAACAGTGGGCCTTACCATGTCTTCACCACTAGCTTGGACAAGCGAGACCGGAAGGTTCAGAAGTGGGTAGTCAACTCTGTTGAACCGGCTGTGCCCCGTTACTTACGTTGGTCTGAGCAGCCAATCATATGGAGCAGAGAGGATCACCCACCCCGGGTTGATAACCCGGATCAGCTAGCATTGGTGGTGGCACCGCAGGTGGGAGGTTATAAGTTCACCAAGGTACTCATGGATGGAGGGAGCAACATTAATATCTTGTACTATGAGACCTTCCGTCGTATGGGACTGACAGATAAAAATCTCAAACCGTCCAATACGGTGTTCCATGGTGTGGTACCTGGCAAATTAGCATATCCTGTTGGTAAGATAGCTCTGGAAGTGGCCTTTGGAGATGATCATGATTCCAGGACGAAGACACTGACGTTTGAAGTGGTAAAAATCCAAAGTCCGTATCACGCCCTGTTTGGGCGACCGGCCTACGCCAAGTTCATGGCACGGCCTTGTTATGTGTATTTGCAGCTCAAGATGCCGGGTCACCAGGGGACAATAACGGTTCATGGAAGCCGTAGAGTCGCTTTGGAGTGCGAGGAAGGAGATGCGGCCTACGCAGAGTCGGTTTGTGCCACCGAGGAGCTGAAATTTTATAAAGACAATGTTGATCCGGTAGATATGACTCCATGGAAGAAGCCAACTACGGAGCATGATCTGGCCTTGAAGTTCAAATCGGCAGCTGAGACTAAGCTTGTTGACTTCGTGCCTGGCGATTCGTCCAAGCAGTTCAACATTAATGCCAATTTGGATCCGAAATAGGAAAGCGTGCTCATCGAGTTCATCCGTGAGAATCGAGACATTTTTGCATGGAAGCCTTCTGACATGCCAGGTGTACCGAGGCAACTCGTTGAGCACACTCTTAATGTGGATCCTAAATACAAACCGGTGAAATAGTTCCTCTGCCGGTTTAACGAAGAAAGACGCAAAGCTATTGGAGAAGAGGTAGCCAGGCTTTTGGCAGCTGGTTTTATTGTTGAAGTTTTTCACCCTGAGTGGCTTGCTAATCCGGTGCTGGTCCTTAAGAAAAACGGCACCTGGCGTATGTGTGTGGATTACACAGACCTTAATAAGGCTTGTCCAGCAGATCCTTTTGCCCTCCCCCGTATTGATCAAATCATTGATGCTATGGCGGGTTGCGAGCGTTTGAGTTTTTTGGATGCATATTCTGGTTATCATCAGATCAAAATGGCAGTTAAGGACCAGGAGAAGACGGCGTTCATCACTCCCTTTGGAGCCTTCTGCTATGTGTCTATGCCTTTTGGGCTCAAGAGTGCCCAGGCAACCTATCAATGGTGTGTACAAAATTGCCTTCACAAGCAGATTGGCCATAATGTACATGCTTACGTGGATGATATTGTGGTTAAGTCAAGGAAGAAGGAGACTCTGGTTGACGATTTGAAGGAAACCTTTGGTAACCTGAGGACGTACAAGATGATGCTCAATCCGGCCAAATGTGTTTTTGGTGTACCGGCAGGCAAGTTATTGGGTTTTCTGGTGTCCAACAGGGGAATTGAGGCTAATCCGGAGAAGATCACAGCCATCACCTCCCTGGCTAAACCGAAGTGTATCAATGACGTTCAACGTTTGGCTGGCCGGATTGCCGCGTTGAGCCGGTTTATCAGCCGCCTTGGTGAGAAGGCAATTCCTTTGCATCAGATGTTGAAGAAGACGGATCAGTTCGTCTGGAGTTCCGCTGCTGATCAGGCATTTGAGGACTTAAAGCGGCAATTGGCCAACCCGCCTGTGCTTGCCGCTCCCGTTGACAAGGAGCCACTACTGCTATATGTTGCTGCTAACGCTCGCGCAGTCAGTGTGGCTATTGTGGTGGAGCGGAAGGAGGCAGGCAAGGAGCAGCCGGTTCAGCGTCCAGTTTACTATATCAGTGAGGTACTTATTGAATCCAAGCAAAGGTATCCACATTGGCAGAAGCTGGTATATGGATTTTTCATGGCAAGCCGGAAGCTGAAGCAGTATTTCCAAGGGCACCCCATCACAGTGGTCAGTTTTGCTCCCTTAGGCGATATCATCCAAAACCGGGAAGCGACTGGCCGTATTGCCAAGTGGGCTATAGAGCTTGGGCCGCACGGGTTGAAGTACGTGCCCCGAACGGCGGTGAAATCTCAAGCACTTGTTGATTTCATCAATGATTGGACGGAGTTGCAAGCACCTGAAGAGAAGCCGGATCACACATATTGGACCATCCATTTTGACGGATCCAGGCAATTGGAGGGCTCGGGGGCTGGAGTCGTATTAACTTCCCCACGAGGTGACAAGTTCTGTTACATTCTCCGCTTAATGTTCCCTTGTACTAACAATGCAGCTGAGTGTGAAGCCTTGCTCCATGGTCTCCGGATGGCTAAGGAGATGAATCTAAACCGGGTTAAGTGCTTCGGTGACTCGGACCTAGTGGCTCAATAGGTGTCCGGCACTTGGGATTCCAAGGACCCACTCATGGCTGCATATCATCGTGAGGTGGATATTGTTGCAGGTCACTTCAAGGGTTATCAGGTGGACCACGTGGACCGTCGGAAGAATGAAGCGGCGGACGCTTTAAGCCAGTTGGGCTCTCAACGTAAACCGGTCCCGCCTAATGTTTTTCTTGATGTGCTACACAACCCGTCGGTCAAGCTCCCTGGTGAAGCGGATTTGGCTATTCCTGATCCGGAGGCTCAATTGGTGGCAGCTCTGCACGTCATTCCGGATTGGACGCTTCCTTATCTTGCATACATGAACCGGGGCGAGCTACCAGAGGATGAAACCTTGGCCCGGCAGATAATCCGGCGATCCAAGTCTATGACTATTGTTAATGGTGAATTGCATCATTGCAGTGTGTCAGGGGCGTTTCAACGCTGTGTGTCTCCTGAGGAAGGCTGTGAAATTTTGCGCGAGATCCACGAAGGAGATTGTGGTCATCATGCCGGTTCAAAATCTTTGGCGTTCCGCCATGGTTTTTATTGGTTAACTGCTCATACTGATGCGGAGGATCTGGTCAGACGATGTGACAGTTGCCAAAAGTTTTCAAGACGCGCTCATGTGCCGGCTCAAGAATTGAGGATGATTCCGATCACTTGGCCGTTTGCAACTTGGGGGCTGGATATGGTTGGGCCTTTCAAAAGGTCCAAGGATAAGAAGACCCACCTCCTGGTGGCGGTTGACAAGTTTACAAAGTGGGTGGAGGCAGAACCTGTTAGCAAGTGTGATGCGGCCACGGCGGTTCAGTTCATCAAAAAGGTGATTTTCCGGTCTGGCTTTCCACATAGTATCATCACAGATAATGGTACCAATTTGTCCAAGGGGGCCATGAAGGAGTGCTGCTAACGGGAGCACATCTGGCTTGACGTTTCATCAGTAGCCCACCCACAGTCCAATGGTCAAGCAGAAAGAGCTAATCAAGAGATCTTGAGAGGCATCAAACCCCGGCTTATGGTTCCTTTGCAGATGACACCAGGTTGTTGGGTAGAAGAGCTACCATCTGTGTTATGGAGTATCAATACTACGCCCAACAGATCCACATGATACACACCGTTCTTCATGGTCTACGGAGTAGAGGCGGTTCTTCCCAGTGATATCCGTCATGACTCACCTCGTGTGGCGGCTTATGTTGAAGCGGACAACGAGACGGCATGATAAGATGCTTTGGACCTGTTGGATGAGAAGCGTGACATAGCAGCTGCCCGCTCGGCGATTTACCAACAGGATCTTCGTCGTTATCACAGTCGCCGAGTCAGAACCAGAACCTTTCAAGAAGGAGATTTGGTGCTTCGGCTCATCCAAGATCAGACTGATATGCATAAGTTATCCCCACCTTGGGAGGGACCTTTCGTGGTCAGCAAGAATCTGCACAACGGGTCATACTATCTGATCGATATTCGAGAGCATAAAGACTCACGTACATCAGAGGAGGAGACCAACAGGCCGTGGAACATAGCTCATCTTCGGCCTTACTATACCTGAGCCATTGGCTCTACTTATGTACATATTATGACAAGTGTATATATTATGATTAATATAATAAACTGGAGCCTCAGCTAAAGCGGGGTATCTGTTCTTTTACATCATGCGTGGTTACACGGAGTTATTCTGTCTTAAAGTGGCCTCCGGTTTACCCCTTGAAAGTTTTGTAAACATCACTTGGGGGCTTGGTCGTGTCCGAACCAATGCAACACCTTTTGATAGGCGAAAGCCACCAGATCACTTGGGGACATGGTCAAGTCTGAACCAGTCACGCCTCTTGATCGGCCTAAGGCCATAGAATCACTTGGGGGCTTGGTCGAACCCGAACCATTGCCACGCCTCTTGATCGGCATAATGCCACGGTTTCATTTGGGGACCTGGCTGACTTGAACCATAGATACACCTATTGGGAGCTTGGTCGTGTCCGACCATGGTAACACCATCCGATCGGCTCAATAAAGCCTCCTTTTGCAAACGGTTTTATCATTGCCTTTGCTTTAACATTTTTCTTAATAACTGTTGCTTTATTTTTATTGCATTTTTTAAACCGGCAACATTTAAACCGGTTCAAACTGTCAATCGACGAAACACGGTCCATTTTAATCCGGAGATTATTTGCTTGGTTTGAAATTTTCTGTTAACATCCCATTATGGAGTAGCAGGGTGTTTTTTATAACCCGGCACGGTTTACATGGTAAACTGGCATTGTATACACAGGAGCTGTTTTCTCCTTTGACGGTATAGGTTTATAAACCTCCGTTTCAAGATTGGCTAAGCCAACTTCATGCCCAGCGATGGCAGGTATTTTGTATCACAAAATTTGATCATATACCTCAATTTCATTGCATATATATATAAAGGTCATAAACCAGCTGACGGTACAACCGCCGCGGCAGTTTAAGATTTTGTGATTGCAGGAAATATAGATTGAAGGTTTCACCCATTCAAACAAAAGTATCAGTACCTATGCACGAAGGCATCTCAGAAAAAGGAGTATTGGCTATCCTATTACAAGGCAACATGGTGCCTAGATAAGATCATTGTTTTCTTGGCGGAATATAACAAAGCAGCCATTTAAACCAGCCTCCGGTTCAAGCTTGGTCACCGCCCTGGTCTGATGGTTGTGGGTCGTCCTGCGCCGCTTCAGCTTCTTCTTCCCTACCCACTGGCTGGAAGTCAACAGTGGTCCAGTCGATTCCCATTAAGGCTTGAAAGATAGCTTCATCATGGATTAGTGACGACGGTTCAATATCCGGAGCGCAAGTATGCTTACGGATTGGAGGGATCAGATTCTCCGCTTCAGGAATTGGTGCAGCCACTCGTTTATTCTGGTTGTTATATTGAGCTTGATAATGTGACAAGTCTGCCTCTTCCACCAATTGGCAAGCTAGAGGGTGCACCGCCCGGTTTATCGCTCTCAGGTCATCCTCATTGAACTCCGAACCATCTTCCTTCAAACTGGGATAACCCTGAGCTGCCTCAACAGGATCGAAATCCGACACCCATGCTTTTGCCCGGATTAAGGCATTGATGGCACTGGTTCGAGCAGCAGATTTCTTCAGCTCTACAATACGGGTGGGAAGCATTGACAACCTCTTAAGAGTATCTTGAATTAAAGTGGGCGCCGGATTGTTATGTGATGCAGTAGAGATGATCCGCTGTGCTCCAGTATACAACTGTTCGATTAATGTATAGGCGGCCTTCAATTTCATCCGAACATCTGACCCCAAGTGACCAATGCGTGTACCTGCAACATTACAAAGAGTTCACAAACCGGACCTATCATAGGAAGGCCAAATTATTACAGAAGTCAAAGGAAGCTTACCAAAGATGGCGGTAGTCATGGCATGCACTTGCCGCTTTACGCTGGTTAGCTCATCTACCACCGGTTTAAGGGCAGCTTCAGCAGTTTCAATTTTCTTGGTCAAAGCAGCCTTCTTAGTGGCCCAATCCGCCCGCTCTTTCTTGAAGCCCTCCTTAAGCTGTTCCATGACGCTTAAAGCGCTGGTTAACTCCTCTTTCGCCTTTGAGGTTTCAGCTTGTTGGGATTTCAAATTTTCTTGAAGATCGGCGAGTTGGCTTTCTTTGGTCTTCAGCTCAGCCTGCATACAGACAGTCATATGATTTAACAAACGGTACAAGAATTGAAGTACCAACCACATAACAAGTTATGCACTTGGCACTTGGGGGCTAATGCATATTTGATTTTCATCTGTCAATTGATTGCAAAGTCCCAAGCTCAATACAAGTATTCAACTTGGCACTTGGGGGCTAATGACTATTTGCTCAAATAAACTCTGATGCTGCCATGTTAAATTACTTAAGTCCCGGTTTAACTACATTAAGTTGAACCGGCCCTTGGGGGCTACATCAGTGAATCTCTAAGCATTCAGATTTATATTAGTAAGTCCCGGTTTGAAGGAGGATTGCAAAACCGGCCCTTGGGGGCTAGGAGAGTTAACAAAATTGAAGAATCCAAGCAGGAAAAAGCACATGGAAGTTACCTCAAGTTTTTCTTTCATTATATTCACCAGACCGGCTTCATAGTCACGACTGGTATACAGCGGTTCAAGTAGCCAGAATGAAGATCTTGGGCATTGAGAGCAGCGTAAGTCGCCAGATCAACATTCCACTTGCCTTTGCTCATAGTAGCGAATTCTTCTTTGGCAGTATGCTTGGATAGGGCGACCGGATTACTTGGTTCAGTATGGACAATGCCGTTAATCACAACATCATCATCCTTGGTATCGCCGGTTTGACCAGGGGCAGTTGGTGTGTCAGCAGGCCGGATTGGATTGGAGGATTTCTCAGTCCGGATGGGGCTTCCGGGTTGGTCAGCAGGCCTTTCTTCGGCAATAACATCATCATCTTGCAGTGGGGGGTCGTTGGATATATCTTCGCGAATGGTCGCTTCAGGATCTGGTGTCTTATATGGTTCAGGAACGGCATCCTCCTCGGCCGCTTTATCCAGGCGGGCCTTCTTGCTTGGCCTAGGCTTGGACCTAAAAGGAGTAATCAAAATCAAATACAGCATATGTTCCAACGGGATGTATCAGAAATATTATGATAAGTATAGCTTACCCAAGCACCGTTTTGAGCGGTGGCAGCTGAGTAGCTGATGACTCGCCAGAGGATGAGTGGGAAGTAACCTGATAATCAGAGTCATATGGATTAAGAGGTTGACGAAAATAGCCTGCTTTAGGACAAGCACTGACAAGCAAATTAGAGACCTCTGAACGGCGTTTCCGAACCGGACTGTTCGGTAAACCGGCGGAGGTAACTACCTGGCCGCTGTGCCGGATTGTGCGGCGAGCTTCGTGCTGTTGGGTCTTCATAAGAAATTTGGGATCCAAGTAAGCAAGAGGATGAGAAAATTTAACTTTCCGGTTTTCCTGACGGATTTTTAGTGAAGGCAAAGGGTTTGAATCAGAAGAGAGAATAATTACCTCTGCAGCATCAGCATGACTAGCTTCGGCATCATCCTGACAAATATTATCATCAATAAGGCGTGTGAAAAGTAAGCCAAGTGAATCAAGTTCTACCTCAAGGTCCGGATTACCCACATCGTCATCAGCGGGCGGATCAGAGGATGCAGTGGTTTTCCTCTTATGAGCAGGCCTCTTAATGACTTTGGTTTTTGGCCGGGTTGGTCTTTCCGGTTTGTCTGGTTTCTCCTGCGGAAGCTTCTTGCTCCAAAACGGATCATTGCCCTGTTTCAACAGATATTGGTGTCAAATAATAGACAGATATAGCAATGTCAGGATCAGTGAGAGGTGAAATTAAAAACTTACAGCTGGCGGTTTGTTGTGGCGCAGAAAGGAAGCAGGCCGGTTCGGGCACAGATGTGTTCCGGTTCATTCAACATTTTCTTCACAGCTTCTGTGACTTCTTCGTCGGTGAGCTGGATGTTCATGTGTCGCAGTGGGTCGTCAACACTACCCGTATATTCACACATCAAACCAGAGCATTGACTAAGGGGCAGTATGCTCCATGATATCCAACAGCGAGCGAGATCAACTCTTGTTAAACTGTTGGCCATAAAGGCTCTGAGCTTGGACAGTTGAGGAGCGTATTTACTCCTTTCCTTGGCAGTCAACCTTTGTGGAAAGGGGTGCATATTACTAAGCCGCTCCGGACGAAAGCCAGGCAAGGGATTTTCATCAGCAGGGGAGGTGTCTTTGCAATAGAACCATGATTGATTCCATTCTTGGGGATGGCTGTGCAGTTTTGCGTGAGGGTAAGTGACCTCTTTCCTTTTCTGAATCGCCATACCACCCAATTCCATATTGGAACCATCAGTAAACTCTGTGCGGCGGTTTAGATGAAAACAATCTCTGAATAACTCGACTGTGGGTTCCTCTTGAAAGAACACCTCACAGAGTACATGGAAATGGCATATGTTGGTGACAGAATTGGGGCCAATATCTTGCGGACGGAGTTGGAAATTGGCCAAGACATCCCGGTAGAATTTTGAACCGGGCGGATTAAAACCTCGGGCTAAGTGGTCTGTGAAAATGACAACCTCTCCTTATTGAGGTGTGGGAGGACATTCTTTGCCAGGGACCCTCCAATGGATGGTGTTTTTGCTGCTTAAAGCGCCAATCAGGACTAAGTTGTTCAGTTGAGTTTCTGTGACGCGAGAAGGAGCCCAGTTGCATTCATATACTTGTTTGGCCATGGTGAAGTCTACAAAGTAAGTGATTTTGGTTCAAGATTGTGTTGGGTAAAAGTATACACCGGTATGAACAATGTTAAACTGGAGGCAACTATATCTAAACTGGAGTTCTATGAAGCGGCATCATATGGCTAACGAGTTCTGGCGGTTCAACAAGGGGACTAATGGTATATACCGGTTTATTAATTTTTTCTATATTAAGTTAAACCGCCTGATCTAAGCATTGAAAGCAATTGAGGTTGCAGATGGCTAAGTATGCAGAAACAGGTTTCACAAAGTCTTATTACAGCAATGGATCTGAAACAAGTTCAGAAAAGAAGACAAAATATTCAAAGACTTAAGGCAGAGCGGAAGTGAATCAATGGGCAGATATATAGATGAGATCTACGGACTCAAGAATGAAACTACAGGCGGATGCTAAAAGCTACTGCTAATCAGAGCAGGGTTTCACAGATCTATCCAGGAGTCTGGGTACGAGCATGAACAAGTGATGAACACGGCAAGAACATCAAAACCTAAGAACAGATCTATGTTAAGAAGAACAGAAGGCTTACCAGAATCGAGGAAGATGCAGAAAGCTACCGCAGTGCTATGGTACGTTCAGGTTGATGCAGCGGCCCAAGATGGTGCAGAGGTCAACAGCGGCGGCGAAGCTCCGAGGCTGGCGACGCGAGGAAGACGAAGAGAAAGGGGACGAAGGGGAGAAAAGAAACGACCCTTCGGTCCTATTTATAAGGCAAGAGGCACGTGTCAGGTGCGTGAATCAAGGAACCACAAATCTTGGAGACGGAGCTGTCGCCTCGGTTATTGCGGATTCATTAAAAAAATAAGATATCATGAATGTTATCTTTATGATGACGTCATGCCGGTTTACAGCAACCAGAGAAGGTGACATCACGGCGGTTCAACAACTACAAGAAGATGTTGAAGACGAAGATTTTTTGCTAAGGATTGACATGAACCCGTTCAAATCAATCTGGGGCCTAATGTTGGGGATATTACTACTGGGCATAAACCGGCCTACCTGGGCTAGGTTAACTTCATCAGTAGTTCAAAGGTGTTAAAGCCCAAAGAGGCAGATAAGGGCCCAAGGCCTGTAGTCGGTTTAAGACCTGTAGCCGTAAACCGGCTTTATATGTAAACTTGTATTGTAAGTTAGGAATAAGGAGAGACCAACCCGGATACGAGTATGAACCGGTGTTGGGACTCTGTGGACCGACGGGCGTCACCCGTGTATATAAGGGGACGACCCGGCGGCGGTTCAGGGACAGACGACAACAACTCGAGACTTAGGCGAAGCTTGTTTGCTCCCTAGTCATCGAAACCCATCAATTCCATCACAACTAGACGTAGGCTTTTACCTTCATCGAAGGGGCCGAACTAGTATAAAACTCTCTGCGTCCCTGTGTCCGCTTTAACCCCTTCAAGCTAACCCGTCGCGATGGCTCCACGAGTAAGTCCTTTCACCAGGACATCTGCCGTGACAAAACCACGACAGACGGAGACGTCGGTGCAAAGGTATTATACAAAGCCTCGCTCCATGGTTATCATCTTTTAAAACATAATAACACCCGTGTTTCCTAGAAGGAAAAAACGATCGCCGGACTATATCCGAAGAGGTTGCCGATCACGCCTCCACCAGTCGGGCTCCAGGGCCGGACACAGAGGCGGAAGCTAACGCGGGGCATGCGCCAGATGGTCCTCCTACAGAGGATGCGGATAAAATAACCGCTACAAACTCCGAAGTGGAGAGCACCATGAATCACCGGCGTCGCCGGGCCGTACTCCGTGACGCTTGTTTCTCCCAAGAGGCGTTTGATGCCTTCAACTCAGGAGACGCGTACATCCGTGCTGCTCAAAATGGTCTTGCCAGAGCCACGGACCAGTATGTAAAGGATATACAGGTAAGAAAATTTGATGATTATATATATAGCAGTAGCCCCTGAGACTTGAATCAGTTGGCGCAACTGATATAAGGATCATTATTTGTGCAGGTTCTTACAGAGAAGAATACCCAATTGTCTCAAGAGCTGGAAGAGTGCAAGGCCCAGCTACGGACCGCAGTTGCCGCATTGAAAGAGTCCGAGAAGGCCCCCTCTGGTAACACTTGTTTCAAAGAATGATAGGTACCATATAGTATGCGGCATGCCTGCAAATCTAACAACAAAAATTGTAGATAACGCCGGAGTGAATTCAGATGAGCAACATGTCATACGACGGTTAAAGGCTAGCGAGCGTGTGCTCACCAAAGTTAGGCAGGAGAAAAACAATCTCCAAGACGCTAATACCCAGCTGGGTGAGGAACTTAAAGATGTTCGGACCCAGCTGGCTGACTCCGTGAAGGAGAATAAGCGGCTTCGACGCGGCATTTTTAGTAAGTGCTTTGAACGAACTTTCGGAGGAGTTCGGTGAAGAGGCCTGCTAATAGAGCTATGTCTGCAGGTGTGCTGACGGGTCATCCCGCGGAGGAGATGCTTGGGTCTGCGGGTGATCTTCTACCAGAGCTCTTACGACTGGACGAACAAGTTCGGCAGGTGATGCAGGGTATTGCCCAGGCCTTGTGGCCATCCGTCTCCCTGCCAGAAGGCATTGGAGAGCTTGTAGAGAAGCTCAAGGGAGCGTGGCGGCGCCTCCAATTATGGAAGATATCGGCCCGCCGTCAAGGTGCCAGGGAAGCCTAGGCCATGGTGAAGACGCGGTATACCAAGGCTGACCTAAACCACATGGCCGAGGTCGGACCTGTGGGGCCCGATGGGAAGGAGATCCCCGTCAGTCTGGTTTATGACCAAGTAGAATTAGCCGCAAAGTATTCCCAACAGGATTGTAGGCTAGACAACCTGTTGGATGGGATAGAAGAAGAACTTAGTCAGTCTAGGTGACTGTGTAATTTAAGTGACATGTATAATGTCTCTAGCCGGATTGTAATTCATTTGTCATGGCAGACCTTTTCGCTTCGACCTCGGGATCCAATAGTCCGGAGTGTATCCGAATACCCGCTCAGTTATGTAAAAACTGGGGTATGCATGGAAACCAGGCGTAGGGGTCATAAGTGCTTGAACAGACAAGTACCCAACTAGTTATGTTATATTACATGGATAGTAAGAAACATCTTCCAGGGAGAATAGTTTCGGTAAGGGTTCCTTTCCCTAGGTACGCATGCCCTAATGTGCATGTCTGGACTGCGAGAAGAGACGCAGGCAAAAAACATCTGGGGGCATGTATCAAAAATAAATAAAAGTCATCTTTTGTTCACCGACCGAATATTCCCTTAAGAACGCTAGCTTTCGGCTTCACCCAGTCTGAGGTACACATCCGGCTGACCCGATAGTAACAATTGCAGAGGTGCTCCCCTTATGCCCTAGCCGAATTAACGGGACTGTAGGGCATAAATACAAGAGCCAGGCAACCTAGCTTGGCCAAAACTTAAGTCATATCGATGCATATAATGGTGAAAAAAGGTACATGCGGAAGAATAACACATGTGCGGGGCATGAGGCCCTCTAAAATAGTTAAGCTTCTGTGTAAGAAGCCCCCACGTATCATGAGCGCGGCTAGCGCGTCAAGATTGTGTAGTCAAGACACATTTTAGCCTATTAAGGCCTTGAGAGAAAAAAGGGGAAGAAAGAAAGAAAAGACAGGTAACAAGTATATAAAAAATTGACAGTGGTAAGGAGACGAACACAGAGTCCGGCAGTAGGCGTAGAACCTTCAGAGTCTGGCTGCATTCCATGGGTTTGGCTCGAGTCGATTGCCCGATGCATCCCGCAGACAGTACGCTCCACCGGTCAGAACCTGGTCAATAACGAAGGGACCTTCCCATTTGGGCTTGAGCTTGTCCTTTTTGTTCTCCGGTAGGCGTAGAACAAGTTCGCCAACATTATAAGTTTTGGCCCGTACTTCTCTGCTTTGGTATCTTCGAGCCTGTTGCTGATAGAATGCGGAACGGGCTTTTGCCACGTCACGCTCCTCCTCGAGGGCGTCCAAACTGTCCTACCGATCGAGCTCGGCCTCTCTTTCTTCATACATGTGCACTCGAGGTGAGTCATGAATTATGTCGCAGGGCAGAACCGCCTCTGCGCCGTACACCATAAAGAATGGTGTATATCCGGTAGTGCGATTCGGCGTGGTCCGCAGCCCCCAGAGTACGGAGTCGAGCTCCTCTACCCAGTGCGTGTTAGATTCCTTTAAGGAACGCACTAATCTGGGTTTGATGCCGCTCATGATAAGACCATTTGCTCGCTCGACTTGACCGTTAGTTTGTGGGTGATAGACAGAAGCATAATCGAGCTTGATGCCCATGTTGCTGCACCATAGTTTTACCTCGTCGGTAGTGAAGTTCGTGCCGTTGTCAGTGATGATGCTGTGGGGGACTCCATAACGGTGTACAACCCCGGATATGAAGTCTATCACCGGTCCGGATTCAGCCGTTTTAACAGGTTTGGCTTCTATCCATTTGGTGAATTTATCCACCATGACCAGTAAGTATTTTTTTCTTATGGGTTCCCCCTTTAAGGGGTCCAACCATGTCAAGCCCCCAAACCGCAAAAGGCCAGGTAATGGGGATTGTTTGTAGGGCGATGAGCGGCATATGGCTTTGGTTTGCAAAAAGCTAGCAACCGATGCAGTGTTGGACCAAGTCCTGTGCATCCGCCCGGGCCGTCGGCCAATAGAATCCTGTACGGAAGGCCTTACTTACGAGGGCCTGGGCTGCGGCGTGGTGGCCGCCAAGTCTGGCATGGATTTCTGCCAGAAGCTTCCGCCCTTCCTCTTTGGAGATGCACCTTTGAAGGACTCCGGTGGTGCTTTTCTTATAAAGCTCTCCCTCGTGGACCTTGTAGGCTTTAGATCGCCGCACAATGCAGCGTGCCTCATTTTGGTCCTCGGGAAGTTCCTGCCTAGTTAGGTAGGTCAGGAATGGTTCAGTCCATGGGGCGATGGCGACCATTACTACATGGGCTTAAGGCGTTATTTCGGTGGCGGGGCCTCCGCTTATGTCAGAGTGTTCGGTTTCTGGCGTTGTAGCCGGGTCCAGACTATTTTTGCCGGTGTCCCCTTCCCATACCACAGATGGCTTAAACAACCTTTCCAAGAAGATGTTGGGTAGGACCGTATCGCGCTTAGCGCCGATACGGGCGAGGATATCCGCCGTCTGATTGTTTTCTCGAGCCACATGGTGGAATTCGAGCCCCTCGAACAAAGCTGACATCTTGAGGATGACATTGTGATAAGCCGCCATTTTCGGATCTTTGGCGTCGAAGTCTCCATTTATTTGGGATATTGCGAGGTTCGAGTCCCCACGCACCTCTAGGCGTCGAGTACCCATGGAGACTGCCATCCGGAGACCATGTAACAGGGCCTCATATACGACTGCATTGTTGGAGTCTGTATACAGTATTCGGAGTACATATGGGACTGTATCGCCGGTAGGGGACGTCAGGACGACGCCAGCCCCCAGACCAGCCAGCATTTTCGAGCCGTCGAAGTGCATAATCCAATTGGAGTATGCGCCGTACTCTTTAGGGAGTTCGGCTTCTGTCCATTCGGCGACAAAATCGGCCAATACCTGTGACTTAATGGCCCGCCGAGGTTTATATGTTATGTCGAACGGGAGGAGCTCAATGGCCCATTTGGCAATCCGACCCGTGGCGTCGCGGTTGTTTATTATGTCATTCAGTGGCACTTCCGAGGCCACTGTAATTGAACACTCTTGAAAGTAGTGTTGTAGTTTTCGAGATGCCATGAATACCGCATATGCTATCTTTTGATAATGCGGGTACCGTGATTTGCATGGAGTGAGGACAGTGGATACATAATATACCGGCTTTTGGAGGGGAAATTTGTGTCCGTCCGTTTCTCGTTCGACGATGAGCACTGCGCTTACAACTTGATGAGTTGCCGCTATATATAGCAGCATTGGTTCGCCGATGCTTGGCGCAACCAGGATTGGGTTGGTGGCCAGAATGGCCTTTATGTCTTCCAGTCCGGCCGTGGCCGCGTCCGTCCACTCGAAGTGTTCGGTGCGCCGAAGGAGGCGATAAAGCGGTAATGCCTTTTCTCCTAAGCGGGAGATAAAGCGGCTTAGTGCCGCCACACATCCAGTTAATTTCTGGATTTGCTTGAGGTCAGTTGGGATGGCCAACTGTGACAGGGCTCGGATTTTAGCCGGATTTGCTTCAATTCCTCTACTGGAGACGATAAAACCCAGGAGCTTTCCGGCGGGTACGCCGAAGACGCATTTTTCTGGGTTGAGCTTAATGTCGTATGTTCGGAGATTGTCGAACATGAGCCTCAAGTCGTTTATTAAAGAGTCGACGTGTCTAGTTTTAACGACCACATCGTCAACATATGCCTCCACTGTTTTGCCGATCTACTTTTCCAGACATGTTTGAATCATGTGCTGATAAGTTGCACCGGCGTTTTTAAGCCCAAAAGTCATTGTATTGAAATAGAAGGGGCCGTACGGCGTGATGAATGCCGTTGCGGCTTGGTCGGACTCCACCATTTTTATTTGGTGGTAATGAGTCGTTTCCTGCGGTAGCGTCGATAATTTGATCGATGCGGGGGAGGGGGAAGGGATCCTTTGGGCAAGCCTTGTTGAGGTCCTTGAAATCAACGCACAAGCGCCAGGATTTGTCCTTCTTTGGTACCATCACCAGGTTTGCTAGCCAGTCCGGGTGTTTTATTTCTCTGATGAATCCGGCCTGCAATAACCTGGCTAGTTCCTCTCCCATAGCTTGTCTCTTAGGTTCAGAGAAACGTCGAAGAGTCTGTTTGACCGGCTTGAATCCTTTTAAAATGTTAAGGCTATGCTCGGCCAACCTGCGTGGGATTCCCGGCATATCTGAGGGATGCCAGGCAAATATGTCCCAATTCTCACGCAGGAACTCCCGTAATGCAGCGTCCACAACGGGGTTTAACTATGCCCTGATGGAGGCTGTTTTTGTAGGGTCCGTTGGGTGGACTTGGAATTTGACTATTTCATCCGCTGGTTTGAAAGAGGTGCACTTTGATCTCTTGTCGAGTATCACGTCATCCCTGTCCACGGTGGAGCGTAGCGCAGTTAACTCCTCTGCCGCGAGGGCTTCGGATAATGCCTCGAGGGCCAGTGCGGCTGTTTTGTTTTCGGCGCGGAGCGCTATGTCCGGATCACTAGCTAGAGTGATGATTCCATTGGGCCCAGGAATTTTGAGTTTCATGTACCCGTAATGGGCTATGGCTTGGAAGATCATGAATGCCTCCCGCCCTAAAAGGGCGTTGTATCCGCTACTGAACGGGGCCACTTGGAATGTGATTTCTTCGGACCTATAATTCTCCGGCATGCCGAATACCACATCTAGTGTGATTTTCGCAGTGCAACGTGCTTCCTGACTGGGGATGATTCCTCTGAAGGTTGTGCTGCTTCACTCAATGCGGTTCTTGTCTATTTCCATTTTTTGAAGAGTTTCCTCATAAATGAGGTTTAATCCGCTGCCGCCGTCCATGAGCACTTTGGTGAGCCAAAAGCCGTCTACAATTGGACTAAGGACCAATGCGGCTGGTGCTCGGGTTGTTCGGAATTTAGGTTCGTCACAAGCATTGAAGGTGATAGCCGTGTAGCTCCATGGGTTTATTGCTGCCACCTGGCAGATTTCGGCAAGGCTGTGGAGTGTTCGCTTGCACCTATTATTTGAGGCGATTGTCTCGAAGACTGTTATTACCGTCTTGTAATCCACGGGATGGTGCTCTGCGGTATTTTGAATGAGGAGATCCTCACCGCTCTTGGCCACCTGCCGGAGTACCCAACATGCTCTAAGGCTGTGTGTTGGTATGGTATCTGCTGTACTATGAATTTTGCAGGGTCCATTAAGCCATCCCTCCAATACGGTTCCACGCCCTGTAGTGGGCTTTTGCTTTTTGGTAATTGAATCGGGCGACTTATGAGGATGCACCCTTTTAATTCGGACTGGGTGTTTAGTCAGAGCCGAATTATCCCAAAATTTTGTTTCGGTTTTCCAGGCACTTTCCATCGCACAGTACTTCCGTACTATGGCTACCAAGTTAGCGAAGTGTGCTATGTCACGGCGACTTATGGCGTTAAGGATTCCCTTGTCCATGCAATTATTGTAGAAGAATGAGATTGCGTCTTCCTCGCGACAGTCCTTGACCTTGTTCATTACAAGGAGGAATCTGGCCCAGTAGTGATGTACTGTTTCCTGGGACTCTTGTCTAATGTGGGAGAGATCGCTTGTATCTGGGTGGGTGGGCGGATTTGAGTCCGAACCCTGCCCCAATCTGAGACCCAGGGGCAGGGGAGTTTCCAATCTTGGAAGTTCGGGCTCCGAGATGTCACTCGATGGGTTTGGCCCACTGCCTGATTCTAGGTTCAAGGCTTGGGCGATGTCCTTCCGTAAACGGGTATCCGACTCGGAGAGCTCTGGAATCCGGACATAGTTTGTCCTCAAGATAGAGGAAGAATTGCCGCATTGTTCCTCCACCACCGCTATCTGATGGGTAACCGGCGGAGAGTTAATCTCCCTTTGGTCGGGTTTAAGCCCAATCTGATCATAGTCCGTGGCGACTCCCAAAGCGGCGATGTGATCCAAGAGCTCGTTTAGGGAAGAGAGCTCCATTGGATCCATCTGCTCGGCAAGTTCCGAGCCGACGTGGAGGCTGTTTTCGATGACCCGAGAAGTCATCATCGGTGCAGCAGCCGAACGGGCGGTCATGACGAAGCCGCCTAGCCGGAGAGTTTGGCCGACAGCCAGGGCTCTCCCAGCGGTAACGCTGTCCTTGACAACGAGACGAGGCATCCTTTCTTACGGTGACGACACAGTGGAACTCTCAATGAAAGCACCAATGTCGGTGTCAAAATCGGCGGATCTCGGGTAGGGGGTCCCGAACTGTGCGTCTAAGGTGGATGGTAACAGGAGACAGGGGACACGATGTTTACCCAGGTTCGGGCCCTCTCGATGGAGGTAATACTCTACTTCCTGCTTGATTGATCTTGATGATATGAGTAGTACAAGAGTTGATCTACCACGAGATCGTAGAGGCTAAACCCTAGAAGCTAGCCTATGGTATGATTGTTGTTGTCCTACGGACTAAACCCTCCGGTTTATATAGACACCAGAGGGGGCTAGGGTTACACAGAGTCGGTTACAAGGGAGGAGATCTACATATCCGTATCACCAAGCTTGCCTTCCACGCCAAGGAGAGTCCCATACGGACACGGGACGAAGTCTTCAATCTCGTATCTTCATAGTCCAATAGTCCGGCCAAAGGATATTGTCCGGCTGTCCGGATACCCCTAATCTAGGACTCCCTCACCGCGTGCCCCCCGTACGGAGTTGGCGGTGGCGGTGGAGAGCCCACAGCCGGCAGTGTGGGACCAGTTCAAGGAGGAGGTGGGGATCATGGAGGAGGACGGTGGCCGTGCCAATGGAGGAGAAGCGGAGGAGGACAATGGGAAGGGCCCAAGGTTGCTGAAGAGGAGCAACAGCCGCACATGAGTATCTGAATGCGACTCCTTTGTTTCTTACACATCCCCTTCCTTCCATTGTCTTGGATGATGAACTTGCTCCTGCTTAATTACTGTAATTTCTTTCTCATGGGAAGAAGAAGAAGATAAGAATGGAATTTAATTGTATGGTCCATTTCATAGAGCTTAATTAGCTGTAAATGTGCCCCCTTACTAAAGAAGATAAGAATCCATATGTGTTATGCAAAACTAACTTTGTCATCTTCTAAGAGCTCTAGGCAGTGTCTGGAGGGTGAAAAATATTGTTAATTTTCTTGCTCTATTAATTACTGGATTGATTTACACCATCCATCCTTTACCATGTCCATGTCATTGTTGTTTACCCCTGGGAGTATTTTTAACTTGAATATCTCTGGTGAACTACCATTTGGAGTACATTTGCTTGCTCTGTTAATTTTCTTGGATTACTCCATCTTGCTCTATACAATACATAGTCAAAGCTACTCCAACAGTACATAGCAAAGTTACTCCAAAAAGATTGCTTGGAGTATTTAACAAGATTTAACTTGTCAACATTTAACAGTATTTTTCATTAAGTATTCTGAACATGAAAGTGTTCTGAACATGCTTCTGAATATTTCCAGATTCCGAACATGCAAGAAAATCTGCAAGAGTAAACAAGTTCTTTCAGTAGATATTGCAAGTGTTTGTTTTGAACATGTACTCTTACTGAAGATATTGCAAGTGTTCTGAACATGTACTCTTACTGAAGATATTGCAAGTGTTCTGAACATGTACTCTTACTGAAGATATTGCAAGTGTTCTGAACATGTACTCTTACTTTGCTTGGAGTAATTAACTGGACATCTTGGAGTACTCTAATCATGAATCATTTGCAGAAATTCAGTGAAGTACTATACTCCAGTGTGCATTACTTACATAAACTTGCTTATTGTTAACTATTGTAGCATTAGGAGTAGTTTTACTGTAGTACTGCTTGAACTACTGCAAGCATTAGGAGTACTGTATATGGAGTGCTTGCATTATGAGTAGCAAGTGCAGCAGTAGCCCTAAATCCAGTAGCTACAATAATGAAACCTTTTCAAACAAAAATGATCATACAAATGGAGTAAAAATAACTTTTCATTTAATTTAAATTAACTGAAACTTTTCCAGTTAATTAAAATGAACTGAAACCTTTTCTGTTAATTAGGAGGACAACAGTAGTATAGCACTGCACCAGGAGTACTTTGTTTTAGAGGAGTATTAACTGAAACTTTTTCAGTTAATTAGGAGTAGTAAGCAAGCTGATTTCCAGTAGCAATTCCAGTACCAATTCATTAGATTGAAATTAACTGGATAGTATAGCACTTGCCCTCTCTTCTTCTCTTCTTGCAGTAGAGGAAGAGGAGCAGCAGACATGATGAGATGCAGAGATAGTTCATCATGCCCATCACTTTGTTCAAGAGCCATGTATGTTCTTCAGAGAACATGGCTAATATTATGGGTCAGCTAACTTTGATCAGCATTTTTCAGTTAGGTCAGTAATAATCCGCTTGTTGTGATTATGCAGCTGCAGCCTGTCTTCCTTGAACATGGGTGAAACATATTTTTTGAATACACTCCCAAAAATATCATGGGTGTATTACTCAAAAGGAGATGGTTCATAAGGTCAGGCAGATACACAAAGCATATTTTGACCTTATGGGTGTATCTTGCAGTTTATCTAGCTAAAATTGGCTTCATAGATAGGAGTACTTTGGTGCAACACTTCTATCAAGTTGTGTCCTACTCCAATTTCCTGACATTTTCTTAATGTGGGCTAGGTGGTTATGACAATGAAGACAAGGCTGCCAGGTCTAAGTGCTCCAGGTAGAGGTTCTTTCAGAATTTTATTTAAAGTAAATCGGCATGTCAACAGGATGGCAGAGGTTCTTTCAAAAGTTACATAATTTATTTGTGCTTCAAGATGACAGCAGGTTAATTTTCTTTATTTTAAACAGCTCTCAAAACAGAATTGCTCCATCGGTAGAATCAGAATTTTATTTATCTTAAAATCAGATTATGATTCAAAATTTTCTTTATCCTAAACAACAGAGAGAGGAGATGAAATCATATTGTTTGTGCTTGCAATGTTTCAGCCTATGATCATCAAATTGTTTGTGCTTGCAGTGATCTCCTGGAGTTAGTTTCAGCAGAGAGAGGAGATGAACCTGGGCATCAGCTGAGCCCCAACCTAGGGGCGCGGGCGAGGAAGAGCCCAACACCAAGTCGCCTCCACCTGGGCAGGATGCTACGATCAACCGACGCAGCACCGGATCGAGCGTCGCATGGGGTAGGCCGGCTGGACGCAGAGGTGGTCGGGGTAGGCCTTGGCACGGCTGGGTCGGATCTGGCCGGTGGAGGTCCCGTGGCGGTGTTCGAACCTCCAAGGTGATCTTGGACTAGGCATCCATGGCGCTGGCGCTGAGCTCCTGGAGAGAAGGAGAGACAAGGAGATTAGAGAGAGAGAGAGAGGAAAGAGAGAAGGCATGGGAGCGGCGGCGTGTAATGCCCAGGGAGACTCGATCCAGAATTGGGGATGAGAGGGAGAGAACGAAGTAGGTGAGGAACTTGGAGAAGGGGAAAGGAGATCGTTCAATCACTCGCTGTCATTTCCTCTGGTGAGTCGTACATAAGTAGCTGCCCCACCGTGCCACCCTTACAAGGCCTGTGGCCCACCCTAAATCAACCCAAAACACGCACTCGGCCCATAAGCCCACTCATCGATGTTGCATGTTCAGTTAAGCAGTTAACTGAACTACACTTGATCAGTCCGCTGTAGATGTGTTAGAAGCATCTGCAGGCGTGACATTGCCTCCCTCTTGCGATGCAGCCTCTTCCCAGATGCAAGCCGATGGGTACCGATGGCGAAGGACGTCGTAGTCTTCCCAAGTTGTGGCCGATGGTGGCATGTTTGCCCACTGAACTTGTAGTTGCACCACAGGAGCATCCCCTTTCTTCATCATGCGCCATTGCAGAATTGCCACTGGTTCAGTTTGTTCGCCGACGAGGTCCGGTAGTCGTGGTAGTTCAGAGAACACCGGAGTATAGTCTGGGGTGGACGGCTTCAATTGAGAGACGTGAAATACCGGATGGATGCAGCTGTCTGGTGGTAGTTGCAGTCGATACGCCAGCGTGCCAATGTGTTCTGTCACCATGAAGGGGCCGAAGAACTTATAGGCGAGCTTCTTGCAGGGGCGGTTGGCGACAGCGGATTGTGCATATGGCTGCAGCTTGAGGAGGACTTGTTCGCCGACGTCGAAGGCTCATTCTGCTCGGTGTCGATCAACTTGTTTCTTGAAGCGAGCTTGAGCACGCGCCAGCTGCGCGCGCAGCAGGTCCATGTGCGCGGCCCAATCCAGATCGCCTGATGCCGTGTCGCTGGGTAGCGCGGCACTCAGGTGTGGCAAGCCCCCAGGTTGGGCTCTCTGCCGTACAATGCCTTGAAGGGAGAGCAATTCAGGGAGGCGTGATGTGCAGAGTTGTACCAAAATTCCGCCGCCGGCAGCCACTTGCACCATTGCCGCGGCATGTCATGGACCGCACACCGCAGGTACATCTCCAAGCACTGATTGACCCGCTCCGTCTGGCCGTCCGTCTTCGGGTGGTACGCGGTGGAGTAGAGCAGTTTGGTTCCTGCGGCTGCGAGCAATTCGCGCCACATGGCGCTCGTTAAGATCTTGTCGCGGTCGGAGACGATCGAATGGGGAACGCCGTGACGCTTGATGACATGTTCTCAGAAGGCGCGAGCAACTTGGACGACGGTGAAGGGATGACGAAGCGGCGCAAAGTTCCCGTACTTGGTCAGCCGGTCGACGACGACCATGATCGCGTCAGAGCCCTCAGATTTCGGCAGCCCCTCCATGAAATCCATGGTCAGCTCCTGCCATGGTTCCGTGGGAATTGGAAGGGGTTGGAGCTTGCCGGCAGGGTGCGTGTGCTCGTGCTTGGCGTGTTGGCACACGGCGCACTGCTGGAAAAAATCCTCCACGGCACGCTTCAGACCGGCCAGGCGAACAGCTTGCGGACGCGGTGGTAGGTGGCCGTGGCGCCGGAGTGGCCACCCACGACACTGTGATGGAGAGCGGCGATGAGCTTGGCCTGCAATGCGGAGTTTGCGCCAATCCAGAGCCGGCCGTGCTGCTTGATGACGCCGTTCTGTAATGTGCGCCCTTGGTCGTCGACGGCGGTGACCGCGAGCTTGGCCAGCAGCTCTTGCGAATCGGGATCAGTTTCGTAGGAGTTAGCCACCTCCTGTAGCCATTGGGGCTGACACAGAGAGAGAGCATCGAGGGCGAGCAGATGGACCATACGGGACAGCGTGTCCGTGGCACCATTGTCGACACCCTTCGTGTAGCGGAAGGAGAACGGCAGGCCAACCAGCTTGGACATGGCTTTCCGCTGGAGGTCCATAGCAAGCTGCTAATCTGTAAGCTCACACAGGCTCTTGTGGTCGGTGACGATCTCGAACGGGGTGCGTTGCAAGTACGGCTGTCACTTGTCGATCGCCATCATCACTGCCAAGAACTCCTTCTCGTATGTTGAAAGCTTCTGATTCTTGACGCCCAAGGCCTTGCTGAGATACGTGAGGGGGTGGCCGTCCTGTGTGAGCACCGCACCCATGCCGCGTGTCCCACGCGTCGGTCTTGATGGTGAATGGCTTGGCGAAGTCAGGGAGCGCAAGCACCGGCGTGCTCACCATGGCTTGCTTCAGCATCTCAAATGCCTGTTGGGCCTTGTCATTCATGCGAATCCTTTCTTCGTCAGGAGCTGGGTAAGCAGCTTCGCGATGATGCCATAGTGAGGTACAAATTTGCGGTAATAGCCAGTCAGGCCGAGGAACCTGCGGAGCTCGGTGGCCGTCGTGGGCACGGGCTAGGCCTGCATGGCGCTGGTCTTGGTCGTGTCAGTGGCGACTCCATCCTTGGATATCACGTGCCCCAAGTACTCGATGCTGATTTGTGCGAACGAGCACTTGGATGCCTTGGTGAAAAGCTGGTGTTCGCGGAGCAGTTGTAAGGTGATCCGTAGGTGCTCCTCATGTTCCTACAGGTCAGTGCTGAAGACTAAAATGTCATCAAGAAATATGATGATGAACTTACGGACGTATCGCCCAAACACAGTGTTCATGAGGCACTGAAAAGTTGCAGGGGCGTTGCACATGCCAAATGGCATCACTCTGAAGTGGTAGTGCCCGTGGTGATTTTTGAAGGCTGTCCTCTCTTCATCCTCCTCGCGCATACGAATCTGATGATATCCAGCACGCAGGTCGATCTTGGAGAAGTAGGTAGCACCTGCCAGTTCGTCCAGCATCTCATCCACAACCGGCAGTGGAAATTTGTTCTTTACAGTTGCAGAATTCAGTCGTCTGAAATCAACGCAGAATCGCCAGCTGCCATCTTTTTTCTTTACCAACAGAACTGGTGCAGCGTATGGGCTCATGCTGTGAGCAATGACGCCAATTTTTAGCATGTGTTGCACTTGCTTCTCAATCTCATCCTTCTGAGCAGGCGAGTAGCGATATGGCTTGGTGTTGATGGGGACAGTGCCCGGCTCGAGGTGAATACCATGATCATACTGTCGACGAGGTGGTAACGTTGTTGGTTTAGCGACCACGTCCTGATACTCCGACAACACTTTCTGAATATTTGGTGGAACTGGTTCTGTGATCTCTTTATCTGTCCGCTCAATTGTAACTAGAGCTGTAGTCCAAATATCGTTGGCCACTTCCATGCGATGTAGTTCATACGCATCTAATTCTGTAATTGGTGGGAGATCTGAGGTTCTGACGCCCTGGGGATGCATGGTCTTCCCTTCAGTTTGGAATGTGATCGTCTTCAGTTTCCAATGGCAGTTCATGGGGCTGTGTGAGGCCAACCAATCCATGCTGAGGACTCCATCATATGCTCCGAGTGGCAGTACTCCAAAGTCTCTATGAAAAGTGTGTCCAGGTACTTGCCATCCCAGTTGCCGAACAATCTTGTTGCAATGCAAACGCTGCCCATTCGCCAACCGGACTAACACTAGTGGTAAGGCCTCGGTTTTGGCTGACACGCATTGCACAAAGGAGTCGCTGATGAAACTGTGTGAGTTGCCCGAATCCACTAACAACAGCATGTATTGGTCTCCAACTTCTGCGCACAGGCGAATGGTGGAGGGCACTTCCTCTCCAGAAACTGCATGTTGTGAAATTGCACACATCCAGGCTCCTGAGCGTCAGGCAGGTCCAAGAGTTGCAGAGCGTGCATTGTATCATCTGAAAGAATCTCTCCAAAGTCACCCACTTCAATCATCAGTATCTGTCTGGTGCGCTTGCATTGATGCTCGCGTGAATATTTGTCTCCACACAGGAAACAAAAACCGTTGGATCTTCTGAATTCTTTGAGTTGCCGTTCTCGAGCGTACTCGTCACCGCCTGGACGAGGTTGAGCGGCTGCGCGAGCCTGCATAGCTATTGCAGTTGCTGCTGGTGGTGGTTGCCCCACAGGAACGATGCGGTTGCATGGTGCCCTTTGTTTTTCCAGTTCTTCCTCTTGAATTCGTGCGAACATAGCAGCTCGGGTAATGCTGGTGGGGGCTTGTAACCTGACGCCCAGCCGTAGTTCATCCTTTAGACCAAGCAGGAACTGAGATATGAAGAATTCTGTGCTCAGGGTTGGATCCAAGGAAAGCAGATGGTACATTGAGGTCTCGAACTGCTAACGGTACTCCTGCACACGGCCGGTCTGACACAGTTGAACTAGGTGGTGCATCTGCGCCTCAAACTCTCCGGGGCCGAATTCTGCTTCTACAGCTGCTCGGAATGCTGCCCATGACATAGCAGGGTGTGTCTGTCGATACGCCTGCAGCCACATCGCTGCGATCCCATCCATGTATGTAGAGCTCAAAGTAGGAGGTGCATCGCTCGAGCCAGATGCGTGGCGCATCACCGTCGAAGCGGGGGAAGTCGTGCTTGGGCGGCTTGGTGTAGTGATCGACCTCCCGATGTTGCTGGTACGCGGTTGGCGAGTTCTGGAGTAGGAGCGGCGACCCGTGGTTGACGAACCGGGCAAACGGAAGCTACACGGCACCCTCTTTGTAGAGCGGCGGGGGTGGTGGAGGACGAGTCGTTGGTGGAGGAGGGGGCGGCGCCTGACTGGAGGAGCCCGAGACCGGCGTCGTACCAGGCGTGGATGTGTCGGGGTCGAGCGGCGGAGGGGACTTGCAGGCCTCGTCCACATCTGCTTGCATCAGATCTGTCTGTTTGGCCAGATGCTTGAGCTTGTTGGAGACCTGGTCGTTGTAGGTGACCTAGGCTTGGTGACGCTCGTCGGCCGTCTTCTGGTTGGCGTCGAGGCGGCGGATGACAGACTCGGGCAGGGTCTGGAGCTTGTGTGTCGTCTCCGTTATCGCGTCCAGCACGCGGCGCGTCTGGGCGGAGGGTTTGGACGGAGCCGTGGTTGCGCTTCGAATCGAGGTGAACCCTGAGTAGAATTTCGAGCGAGCTCGCCGGAGCGTCTCACACCTAGCTCGGTGGATGTTACCGCTCGATCTGGAGAATTAGCGAGCAGCAGTGGCCGCGATTGGGATTTTTTTGGGTGAATTTGTGGAGGCTCTGGTTACCACTGTAATGCCCAGGGGGATCTCGATCCAGAATTGGGGATGAGAGGGAGAGAATGGAGTAGGTGAGGAACTTGGAGAAGGGGAAAGGAGATTGTTCAGTCACTCGCTGTCATTTCCTCTAGTGAGTCGTACATAAGTAGCTACCCCACCGGGCCACCCTTACAAGGCCTGCGGCCCACCCTAACTCAACCCAACACACGCACTCGGCCCATAAGCCCACTCATAGATGTTGCATGTTCAGTTAAGTAGTTAACTGAATTGCACTTGATCAGTCCACTTTAGATGTGTTAGCAGCATCTGCAGGCGTGACACGGCGGTAATCGGACGACGCGCGAGGGAGGCCGGGGAGGAGGCGCACGAGAGGAGGAGCTCAGGGTTGGGCGATCTGTGTGCGCTGCTGGTGGCGGCACTCGGGCCTGGGCGGGCCGGATCTGGGCTCAAAACGTTTTCTCACTTTAAAAAGGACCGCGGGTTGAATATTGAAAACCGCAACGACTTTTATGCAAAAATGGGGACAACGTATGACCAGAAGCAGTCGTTGAAAGTGCGTTATATCGACTAGAGGGGGGGGTGAATAGGTGATTTTTATGAATTCTTCACTGAGGAATTTGCTGGTGAGGAAATTCCTTAGCGAAGAACTACTTGCAGCGGAATAAGTACTCAGAAGTAAACATAACAGAAGACAAGCATAGTCATCATGATAAAATGAAGACAAGCACAAAGTACAGAAAGCGTAATCACATGATAACACAAGATGAAGACAAAACAGACTGAAGAAATTGAACTGAGGAAATTGAGAAAGTCTTCAGTCAAAGTCTTCAAACACAGATATGACAAGCACAAAACACAATACTGAGGAAATAAAAGAGTTGAGGAAATAAAACCAGTTGGCTTGGTGAAGACAATGATTTGGTAGACCAGTTCCCACTGCTGTCTCAGTTGTACATCTGGTTGGAGGGGCTAGGTATTTAAACCTGAGGACACACAGTCCCAGACACACAGTCCTCACCGTATTCTCCTTGAACTAAGGTCACAAAGACCTCGTCCAATCACTCGTGGTAAGTCTTCAGGTGACTTCTGAACCTTCACAAACTCGGTCACTCGACGATCCACAATTCCTCTTGGATGCTCTAGACCATGATGCCTAACCGTCTAGAAGAAAAGCATATTCTTGAAAGGTAACAAGCGTCGGATCCACGCAGGATCAATCACTTCAGTGATGCTCAATCACTTTGGGTTTGTAGGTGTTTGGGTTTGGGTTTTGGATTTTCCTCACTTGATGATTTTCGCTCAAAGTCCTCGGAGGATGGGATGCTCTCAAATGACAAGTGTCAGTTTCTCGCGGAGCAGCCAACCAGCTAGTGGTTGTAGGGGGCGGCTATTTATAGCCTAGGGAGCAGCCCGACATGATAAGACATAAATGCCCTTCAATGATATGACCGTTAGGGGATAAGATATTTTGGGACAGCTGGCGCGTAGCACAGCAACGGTCGGAAATTCGAGGTCCAAATTCCTCTGGGCTATCATGTTCCTCATAGTGTAGGCAATCCGCATTGGCGAATTCCTAACTCCTCAGTCAGGACAAATTCCTCAGCGACCAGAAGAACTTCGTCTTTGTCACTGAAGAAATTGACTGAACTGTATGAGATTTCCAATGGCTTCACTCGAAGGGATCGGTAGGTGTAGGATTTTGAGTTGAGCGTCACATGGAAATTTTTCCTTAGTATTTCCTTGACCCCCTTTAACAGTAGGTGTTTCCTATGACTCAAGAAAGAGAAAACGAAACTACGAAAACAAAAGTCTTCACGCTTCATGTTCCTCAAATGAATATCAAGTCTTCAAGGTCACACCAATTTCTTCACTTTCAAAGTCTTCAGAATACCAAAGTCTTCAGTCGAAGAACTTCATTTTTAGGGGTCGACTTTCTCTGTAATTATCAAACTCCTCATAGACTTATAGACCTGTATACACTCATAAACACATTAGATCCTTAACCTATAAGTCTTCAATACACCAAAATCACTAAGGGGCACTAGATGCACTTACAAACTCCCCCCTTTTGGTGATTGATGACAATATAGGTTAAGTTTTCAACGGGGATAAACATATGAAGTGTAAATACTGATATTAAGGAATTTGATTGCAAGATATAGAAGAACTCCCCCTGAAGATGTGCATAGTGAGGAATTTGCTTTTGAAGCAATGCACACTTGAAGAGTAGAATCATGGAGATCTCCCCCTATATCTTGTAATTCATACACGCATTTGAAATATAATATGAAGAATTTGAAATGCATGATGAGATATGGTGACTGACGAATTTCAGCATGCGTGCAATAATATTAACGAGGAATAAGCATGCAGAATAACGTAGCAGAAGTATCAGACCACCATCGGGTTTAAGTTTACAACTCGATCCAATAAAAGTTTCAGAAGAACGAGAGTTGTAACTTAGCAAAAAAAACGCCCATATAATAGACCCGCTTGAAGACTAACTCAAATTTCTCCCCCTTTGTCATCGAATGACCAAAAGGATCGAAACTAAGGACTAACGCCCCTGAAGATAATCAAGTTGATGAAGGAGCGCCAGCGTTGTCGGGGTTGGTTGTTGTAGTAGGGCCTGCCGCTGTGTCGTCCAACTCTTCATGTTCATCAGTGTCACGCGATGAAGAATAGGAGCTGGCCACCAAGGAAGGAACCTTGACCTCCTTGTATTTCTTCAGAGGAGGTGCAGACCAGTCAAATTCTTCCTTGAGACCCATTTTCTTCAGATCTTCAGTGTTGTAGACATGAGACAGAACAACCCAGGTAGGGTTGAAGGTTTCATGGAGGTAGTATTGGTTTTTCTTCACTGCATTGTGTGTTGAGGTCATGTTGTGAAGAATTGAACCAAACTGACGCTTGACCCATTTATGGTTGTGATCAACTTTCTGATGAAGACCGAGGAGTAACTCACAATCAGTCATCACCCTGGGTGTTGTGGCTTGAGGATTTTGCTTGGCAGAGTTGTTGGCGGTAGAGTCATGTGTGACAGAGTCATCATTGGTGGAATAGGATGCAGCCTTGCGAAATTGACCATCCAATGGACGAATGCCTTCATCTATCACAACAGCTGCCTTGCCTTTGTCATCAGCTGAGGAAAATGTCCGTTTGAGGACTTCAATTGGAGGCAAGTAGCTGCAGTGGTTCAGAGTGTCAACTTTGTAGTTGAGTGAAGACCTTGTCCTGATGAATCTCATAATCCACGGTGCATAAGGCTTCAGCTCAAACGGGAACGCCATGAATGATGTTGAAAAGCAGATTCTGCATGATGCCAACGACTTCTTCATCATTTGAATCATGGCCTTTGATAGGACTCATTGTCTTCGACAGAATGCGATAGACAGTCCGAGGCACATACAGTAATTCCTTGACGAGGAATTTGGTTCATGGGGCCTGCCCTGGCTTCAAAGGCTTCATCAACACTTGCATGTAGTGATCAGTAAGCTCAGGGTCACTGTAGACACAACGTGCACCTTCAAGGGGAGGACTGAGTGGTAGGGCACGAAGCAATTCAGAAGCTGGTGCCTTGTAATGAGTATTTTCTGTCATCCAGTCCAGCACCCACGAGTTCACATCTTCAGAATTTCCTGTGATGTGCAGCGTTGCATAGAACTAAGAATGAGTTCTTCATTCCAATCACAGATGTCAGTGCAGAAGTTCAGCAGCCCAACGTCGTGAAGAACACTGAGGACTGGCTCGAAGCACGACAGAGACTCCATGTCCACGTGAGGAATATGTGCATGATAGAAGACTTTGTCTTTGTTGAACAGCACTAAGGAATAGAAATTGGCTTGACTAGCAGTCCAGAAACGTCTCTTCCTTATGCGAGCAGAATCATAAGGGTTGTAGTCAGTGAAGAACACATGCTCGCCAAAGAAGTCTTCAGCCTTGAACTTCTATTTCCTTGAGAACGGATCCTTTGGCTTTGGTAGAGGAGTGTCAGTGAGTTGCATCACGACCTCAGGAATAGCGATCTTAGGTTCATCAGGCTGAGGAATTTCTGGTTCCTCTTCAGTTGCAGTCTGCGTTGTCATATGATCAGAAGCATCAGTTTCTTCAGCACTAGTGGCTGGAATACCTTCACGTACAGACGAGGTGGGATGAGTTTCTTCAGAGCCCATTTGAATTGTTGGTGCAGGGGACTGAGGAATTTGTTGTAGCGGGGTGAAGAGTGGAGAATTGGGGTGCTAACTTTCCCAAAAGTCATCATCCATTACTGGCTTTGTACTTCCAATATCCACGTCTTCATCTTCCAATTCTTCAACACCAGCCTCTTCAGCAGTGAACTGAGGCATTGGTGAGGATACAACAGGTGTAGAAGGGATCGCATCCACTTCAATTTCTTCATGAATCTGCTCTGATGAAGCAGCAGATTGAGTTTCTTCATCAGATCCCCTGGGGATCTCATAGTCTTCACCAAAAGGAATAAGGTCCTTTGATGGCATGGTAGAAATTGGAACAGCATCAATCGGATTTTCAAACGAGCTAGTCATAGGCTTCATCTTCTTTGGATCTGAAGATTCTGAAGCACCTGTTGCTTTCCTTTTCTTCACTGTAGCTCGCTCTGCAGCCTTGGTCTTTTTCACATCTGATGCAGATGGAAGGATAGGAGTTGGTGTAGGCGCGGGAGGAGCTGAGGAATCTGTTTGAATTTCTTCAGGCGCAGCTGATGCAGTTGCCCTGACTTCTTCAGTTTCTTCAGGCGCACCACTAGTGGATCCCCTGGCAATTTATTCAGCGGCTGGAATGGAGTCATCAGCCCTGGAACTAGCATTTTCATCAGCAGCCTGAAAGTTATCAGCGGTGCTGGCATGTTCTTCAGTGGGCTGAGCAGAAGGTTCAGCTTGAGGCACTTCTTGTTGCGATGGGTCTGCAACGTTGGTGAACTTCTCAGTCAGTTTAACAAACCTGACTTTGGCTCCTTTCCAATCAGCATAGTAGGCGCTGAAGTTGTTGCTGAGGGTTTTGATTTCTGACTGAATCTTGATGAGTTCATCAGTTGTCATTTTGACTACGTTGGTCTTCAGATACTTTTCCTTCTTCTACTGGGCCTTCTTGATCTGCCTGGCCTGCTCATATTTCCATTTCTCCTCTTGGATGAAATGAGTCAGCATGTGACTTTGGCTAGGGGTCAACTTGAAATCTGGCATAGGAGTGTTTGGGTCCTTGTGCCAGAGATTAATGTAATCGAGGATCGCCCTTGGATCCAAAAGTAGTGGCACAGGTGTGCCTTTGGCTCTAGCGGCCCTTTCTTGTCTGTCTCTGATGATACCAGCAAGTTCTTCATCATCAGCTTCGTCTTCTTCAGACGGCACGTTGAAGGTGACATGCTTCTTCTTAGGACTTGGCCGAGGACCTCGTCCAGCAGTTGCCTTGGTCTTCAGCAGAGTGGGGCCCGATGAAGAATTTGGTGCAGCTGAGGAACTTGCTGAGACACCAGAGGCAATGGAGATGCCCGCAGTCCTTTGGCACGAGGCCAAATGCGCAGGTGCTGAGGACTTTGTCAGAACAGCTGAGGACTTTGGAGGAGCTGAGGATTTCGGAGGAGCAGCAGCAGCATGCGGAATTGGTCTTGAGGACTTTGAAGATTCTGGCCGTGAGGGCACAGCTGAGGAACTTGGCCGTGATGGCACTGTTGGTGAAGCACTTGGCTTGCGCGCAGGCTTCTTTGCCATAGATCTCTTTGGCTTGACATAGGCCTCAGTGGCAGCAACAGCAGAGTCTTCGTTGAATTTCCTCACTGCTTCTTTTGCTTGCTTGGCCAACTTGGCTTGGCGCTTGGCCCATTCTTCAGGAAAGTCCTCACCACGTTTGATGCTAGTGGGGTCTGCCACTTGGCCAGGTGCCAATGGAGCTCTTGGGCATGGAGGATTGAGCGCCAATTTCTTCATATACTTTGGAGTTACATATCTGTATTCCCTCCATTCTCGTGCCCATCTCCTTTCAATCCTCTGTATGCGCACCTTGCGCTGATTTTTATCTTCTTTGCCAAACTTGGCCTCATCAGGTGTGCAGTATTCTTTGTAAATGTCCTAAGGGATTTCAAAGGCAGTCATGAACTCAGGCTTCTTTCCTCCTTTCTGCGGCCTTTTATCGTCAGCCATTTTCTTCAGTTGAGGAATTTGAACAATCGAATTCTCTGAAGAAGTATGCAACTTTTCTTCGAGGAACGCTGCAAATGAGTTAAGTTGATGAGAACCTAGTGATTCAGCAGCGAACATGAGTACCTGTGAACAGAGTATAGTTGCGAGGAATTTGGAGAGGTCATATGCGTTCTCAGAAGGTTTTTCAAAAAGAACAAGTTTGAGGAATTTGACCAGATGAGTCTTGAAGAATTTCACTAAGCGAGCTTTGTCTTAGGTTCCAGAGTTGTATAGATTGAAGATCCACACAATTGAGGAATCTTGAAGAAAAATGATGCTTAGAGAAATGAATTAAGAACAGATGACTTGTGAGGTGTTTTGTGTGTGAGGATTTGAAGAATAAAACACCTTTGAAGATTTTGTAGAAAACTTTTGAATCAAAGAGGGCAGTAAAAGTAACTTTTAATTACCCTGAATGAAGAACACGACGAACACAGAGATGGAGAAGTGAAGTTCGTCGGTGTAGATCTTCCATGCCCTAACTTGGTGGAGGAAGACGTCTACGGCGGAGGCGGAGTGAAGATTTCCGCGGCCGGCGCGAGTACCACGGCGACGAGGTCGAGGCAGTGAAGCTCTTCCTCACTGGCGACGATGGAGTAGCGGCGGCGCTAGGGTTTGGGAAGCTCGAGCAGAAGAGAGAGTTCGAGCGGAGTAAAGGAAGTGAGGAAGGGGACGGGGGTTATTTATAGCCACGGTGAAAAACTGTTTGCCCGAAGATTTGGGACGAACGTGCCCCTGACCCTTCTCCTTAGCACGACATGTGTCACCCACATACTGTGAAGTGGAGATCGTGTAAGATCGTGGGTGAATAGAATAATGTATCGTGGGATGCGGAACGGTTTGAGCGGCAAAACCAAAAATTTGGATAATATTAGTTTTAACGTTCTGTTCGCAATTTCTTCAGCTGACAAGGACACAGTGAAGATTTTGAACGAGTTTCAAATAGAACGCGCATGAAGAATTTGAATAGATTGGGTTGAGTATAGCATAGAGGGGGAAGGGTCCGATCACATTCACTTAGCAGAAAAACCAACTTGAAGAAATAACCATAAGTGAATGTTGTAGAGGACAAACTCATATATATATATAGCCAATGAAGAAAAATGATGGAACAAGTGAAGATTTTGCAAAGTTGAAGAATTTAAACAACTGAGGGATTTCACAAAACTAAGGAAAAACTCAAATTGAAGATTTTCAACTTTTGTGGTGGCGTGACCCACCATATAAGAATGATGATTTCAGACACCGCGTACAATTGTCGTAGGGTTCTGAGGATCGAATTCTTCATTAATTTCTTCACACTTAGAGTGTTATTCTTCATTGTTTGAAGAAAAATGTTTCTTCATGTGTTGCACATCTAAGTCATCAATTTTGCATAAGTGTTAGGATGAGTGCCTTTTTCAAAGTACATTCGAAGACTCTAAGATATTTAGCTCACACCGCAACTTGCTAAATCTCTTCTCATCCAAGGGCTTTGTGAAGATATCGGCTAGCTGTTCTTCAGTCTTCACATGCTCAATAGAAATGTCGCCCTTCAACACATGATCACGAACAAAATGATGACGAATCTGAATGTGCTTTGTCTTCGAGTGCTGAACTGTGTTGTGAGCAATCTTGATGGCACTCTCATTGTCACAGAGGAGAGGCACATTCTTCACATTGACGCCATAGTCCTTGAGAGTTTGCTTCATCCATAGCAGTTGAGCACAGCAAGAACCAGCAGCAATGTACTCAGCTTCAGCAGTAGATAGTGATACGCAGTTCTGTTTCTTTGAGGACCAACAGACCAAAGAACATCTGAGGAAATGTCATGTACCAGATGTTGACTTGCGGTCCACACAATCACCAACATAGTCAGAGTCAGAATATCCAATGAGATCAAAATCCGAGCCCTTGGGATACCATAATCCTAGTGTTGGTGTGTGAGCTAGATATCGAAGAATATGCTTCACAGCCTTATGGTGTGATTCTTTCGGTGCAGCTTGAAATCGGGCACACATGCAAACACTTAGCATTATATCTGGCCTAGATGCACATAAGTACAATAAAGAGCCAATCATGGAGCGGTATACCTTATGATCGAAGTCAATACCATTTTCATCAGTGCACAGATGACCATTTGTGGGCATAGGGATTTTGATGCCTTTGCAATCTTGCATGCCGAATTTCCTCAATACATCCTTGAGGTATTTCTCCTGAGATATGAATATGCCATTGCGCTGTTGACGAATTTGAAGACCTAAGAAGAATTTCAACTCTCCCATCATAGAAATTTCATATTCCTCTCTCATCATATAACCAAATTCATCACTATAACGTTGGTTAGTACAGCCAAAGATAATATCATCAACATATATTTGGCACACAAACAGTTCACCATCATAAGATTTAGTAAAGAGAGTAGGATCGAGTGAACCGGGTGTGAAGCCATTCTTCATGAGGAATTCCTTCAAAGTATCATACCACGCCTGAGGGGCCTGCTTGAGGCCATAGAGGGCCTTATTGAGTCTGAAGACTTTGTCAGGATTCTTTGGATCTTCAAAACCTGGGGGTTGAGCAACATATACTTCTTCCTCAAGATTACCATTGAGGAATGCACTTTTCACATCCATTTGATATAAGATGATATCATGATGGTTAGCATAAGCAAGTAATATGAGAATAGCCTCAAGTCTAGCAACAGGTGCAAAAGTTTCATCGAAATCAATTCCTTCAACCTGTGTATAGCCTTGAGCTACTAGTCGTGCCTTATTCCTCACCACAAGGCCATTTTCATCTTGCTTGTTGTGGTAGATCCATTTTGTGCCAATGATGTTGTGGTAGATCCACCAGTTCCCAGACGTTGTTGAGCTTGAATTGATGTAATTCTTCTTGCATGGCCTGAATCCACTCAGGCTCCAGAAATGCTTCATCTACCTTTGCGGGCTCTGTGATAGAGACAAAGGCATAGTGCTCACAAAAGTTAGATAGATATGAAGCTTTTGAGCGGGTCAGAGGACCTGGTGCTCTAATGTCATCAATGATCTTCTCCACTTGCGCTTCTTTTGCAACGGGAGGGTGAGTTGGTTGTCGTTGAGGAATTTGATCAACATTTTCTTCAGCATCAATTTCTTCAGCATTTTCCTCAGGTGCATCAGTTCGACGTTCTTCACGTTCTGGAATGAATTCTTCGGCAGATTCTTCAGTAGGAATGACATCCTCAGTAGGCTTGAACTTGATAGAATCCTCAGGTGCTGGTTCATCTATCACATAAGGTAGGTGCTCTCTTTGCGAGCCATTAGTTTCATCGAACCACACATCTACAGTTTCAACAACCTTGTGAAGAACGTTGTTGAAGACTTTGTAGGTGTGTGAGTCCTTTCCGTAACCAAGCATAAAACCTTCATGTGATTTCGGTGCAAATTTTGAGTTGTGATGAGGATCTCTAATCCAGCATTTAGCACCGAAGACTTTGAAATAACTCACATTGGGTTTCTTGTCAGTGAGGAGTTCATAGGCAGTCTTCTTGAAGAATTTGTGAAGATATACTCTGTTGATGATGTGGCATGCAGTATCAATTGCATCAACCCAGAAACGGCGATGCGTTTTGTACTCATCGAGCATAGTGCGAGCCATCTCAGCAAGAGTCCTATTCTTGCACTCCACGACGCCATTCTATTGAGGAGTATAAGGAGCAGATAACTCATGAGTAATACCAAGTTCATCAAGATAGTCATCGAGACCCGAATTCTTGAACTCAGTGCCATTGTCACTTCTGATGTGCTTGATCTTCACACCAAAGTTGGTTGAAGCCCTCGAGGAAAATCGTTTGAAGACTTCCTGCACTTCATGTTTGTAAGTAACAAGGTGTACCCATGTGTAACGAGAGTAATCATCAACAATAACAAAGCCATATTGAGATGCTTCATTTGAAACGGCAGAATAATGATTAGGACCGAAGAGATCCATGTGAAGCAATTCAAATGGATGAGTAGTGGTCATGATAGTCTTTGCTGGATGCTTGGCCTTCGTCATCTTTCCAGCTTCACAGGCACCGCATAAGTGATCCTTGAGGACTTTGACTTTCTCAGTGCCAATGACATGCTTCTTCTTTGCAAGCGTGTGCAAATTCCTCATGCCTGCATGACCAAGTCGTCGATGCCATAGCCATCCTTCTGAAGCTTTTGCAAGTAGGCACACGGCTAGTTGTGAACCTGTAGAGAAATCAACAATATACAAGTCTCCTCTCCTAAAGCCTTCGAAGACTTTGGAATTGTCAGCTTCCATAATCACAACACAACGATACTTGCCAAAGACAACAACCATATCAAGATCACAAAGCATTGAGACAGACATAAGGTTGTATCCTAAGGACTCAACAAGCATGACTTTGTCCATGTGTCGATCCTTTGTGACTGCAACCTTACCTAGACCCAATACCTGACTTTTGCCTTTGTCAGCGAAGATGATATGCTTCAGATGCGATGGTGATAAGGGAGCATCCATCAATAGATTCTTGTCACCAGTCATGTGATTTGTACATCCACTATCTGTGACACCCCAAAAATTTTAACCTTGTTTTATTAATTAAAATTTTGCCAGGGAATTTAAACTTTTATTTTCTGGATTTTCTTTTGATTTCAGAGCCATTCTTTACCTTATTATTATGGAGTTTTTACCTCTAGTGAAAAACTTTCCAAATATAGTATTGGACTTGTTTGCCCTCTCAAGAATAACATTTCTATTGTCAGTAGAATTTATTGGCACAATTGTTTCTCTCTGAGCTTTATTCCTTAATATGATTTTTCATTAGTTTTGGAGCTCGTTTTGAACTACAACCACTTGATAAATTTCCTTAAAATCCCAACCAAAATTTGGAGATGTCATGTCATGTTTTTAAATCACTTTTATGCAAAAACATCTTTTATTCATGGGATATTTTGAGCTCTACCCCAAGCTTTCAAAACTGGTCCAGATGGCAGTATTGCACTACAACCCATTTAAATATTTCTTTCTAGCCTCCACCAAAATTATGGGATTTTAATAGGAGTATATTATGCAACTTTACGCAAAAACCCTTTTATGTTCTTTGAAAAATTTGAGTGAATCAACCTCATTTTCATTCTGGCCCAGTTGGGTGTTTTCTACTGCATCCCTATTTAATTTTGCTCCAGTGCCCTTGAGCTTTTTCCTACTTATAGCCCATACTACAAAACCCTTAAGTCCAGGAGAGTGGACTCATTGGAGGATTTTAAATGCATGCAAATATGCCTTTTTCTTTCTGTCCAAAACTGTAGATTTGCAAAACGTGCACTAACAAGTTTTTGCTTTTGACAAACTAACCTTGCCACCATCACCTACACCTAAAGAGACACTGGTCTGGAAATTTTGGCCACCCCAAGAGTTGGCTAGATGCCCTTAGCATTTTGTCAAACACCTGGTGTGCATGGCCAGTTTTGGCATGGTTTTTAGTTTGCACACTGGATCTGCTTGCCTTGCCTAACCAGCATGTCCCATGGCTTTACTCTAGCCTATAGCCCCTCCCTGCTTAACCTCTTGTGGATTGGAGCCCCCTGGCATGACTTGGCATTTTGCCAAACACCTGCCATGCGTGCACTGGGCGTGCCCAGAGCGCACGTTTTGCACGCGCGCGCACCGAGCCGCCGCGTCGCACAGCCGCCTCCCCGCGCCCGCTCTGGCCTCTCCCCACTCGCAACCAGCACGCCCGCCCCTCCCTCGCCGCTGAGCCACCCCTGGAGCTCCACAGCGCCACTGTCAGGTCGGCCGTGGCAGCTAGCGGCCGGCCACAGCAGGCCCCGGCCATGGCGGCGTCTGAGCCACTAGCGCTCGCCAGCTGCCCCCTTGAGCAGCTCAAGCTCATCCGCAAGCTTGTCCGCAAGCACTCGTCGCCGCCACGTCCCTCTGCTGCTACAGAATGGAGGTCACCGGAGATCTTATCCACGGCCACCGTCAGAACCGACCACGATCGCCTATTTAAGGACCCCCGAGCTCGTCCAGGCCCTCAAGCAACCTCTCTCACTCCCTCACTGATCCTCCCGTAGCAGTAGAAAGGCCAGAGATGGTCTTCTTCTTCTTCGGCAACCACAGCCGCCGCCCCTTTCCGGTTCATTCCGGCACCAACAGGGCCTCCCCCTCTCCACTCTCTTCACCAGAAGCTCTCTCTTCATCTCGTGAATCCATCCCCTGCTCGATTTCGATCAGGAGCCGCCAGAGGCAAGAGTCCCACCCTGCCCGACGGCCACCGTCCGCTGCGGAGCTCGCCGCCGGCGACTCCGTCCACCCTAGGGACTATAGCGACCACCGAAAGGACCGCCTCGACCCCCTGAGCCCGCGGATGGCCTCGGTTTCTCAAACGGTGCCGCCGTTCGCCGGCGAGCATCGCCGGAGTCCCGCCTCCGCTCGGGCAGAGGAAGAGGAGGGAGAGACGACTAGTCAAACCTGACCAGTGGGCCCCGTGGACCCACTGTCAGTGACCCACGCGCCCGTCCATGCTGGATAAGTGAAAGCGTAAAGTCTTGAGTACGTATCCCCTACCCCGAAAGCGTATTCTGCACCGAAGCGTTTTCCTTTTTCTATTTTATTTTAAAAACAGAATTTGACTAAACTTTGACTGGCTATAACTTTTTGAATAAAAATCCAAATGACTTGATTCTTTTTATGTTGTTTCTCAAATATTGTCTAGTTTAGTTTCATATTTATTTCAAAATTTTCCAGACAACTTTTTTGTGCTGTTTTTAAAGTATGTGTTAATTCAAATTCATTTAAAATAGGATTTTTGGAGAGGGAGAAGAAAACTTTCAAAAGTATTGGAATGCACCCTGCCTCTTCACAACTTGAAGGCAAGCATTCTGAACCCTAGCATAATATTGCTGTGTGTTGTTTAATTTGGTTACAACGCCACCCTGTCTCGAAATTTCCGTTATTTATTGGGGTGATATGATCCTACTCGTAAGTGCATGTTAATGACACCGTGCTTTTGAACATTGATATGTTGTGATAGTGGTCACCCTCATGTAGCCTTCATGCCTACCGGACGGAAATCGGGGAAAGCCTCGGTCTTGGGTAGACACGATGCTTGTCTCCAGTTCCTCGTCGAGACAGTTGTGTCCGGTATTGCATGATGAGGTATGCTGAGTGGTGATTCTGTCTGTTGGATTGAGATATATTTGTTATGCTAAGGGAATGCTTAATCCTCCTGAGTCGACCGTAGATCGAGTCTTGTTCCGGTAACCCCCATGCTTGTTTCGTGCTGCCACTTGTCCCTGCCATAGGTAGGGTACGGTTCAGTAAGTTGTCAACCCCTATCCTAGCACACACCGTACAGAGAGGCCATGGTGGAAGATACCGGCTGCATCCGATAGGCATGCCACCTGGTCTGGGGGCATGGGTGTTTCCGGTTGGGACCGAGAGGGGGGCACCCCTTAGAGCGCGCGATAGAAATTTGATCCCATGCTACGCGAGGTTGTAGCCTCCCCACTTAGAGTTTTGCTTAACAGGTGTCGTGGGTGATTCCAGACACCGGTAGGTTAAGCTGGTGTGTGCGGTCAGGTGTGTTTTCAACTAAAAGACCGTAGACGGAATTAGTCCCAATGGACTAAAGGAATCCGTTACTTGCGGGTAAAGAGTACGCCCTCTGCAGAGGAAAAATCTATTCGAATAGCCGTGTCCATGGTTAAGGACTACAGTCTGGGATGGGTCAAGTGTCGGTCTTAGTGTCGGTCTTCGGAGGAAAAACTACTAAACCAGAAGCTTGATTATGACCGTGACATATGATGGTTATGGTTATTATTATTGTGGACTAATCAATTGTATTTTTTGAAATTAATGAGTATCCCTAGGAAGGTTCTACCTCCTGGATATTCACTGTGATTATTCTTATATAAGCCCTTTATGTGGTGTCGCTCTGACGCCCGACTGTGGCATACTTGCATTTCATTTACTTATAAGCCCTTTATGTGGTGTCGCTGAGATGCCCGACTATGGCATGCTTGTCATTTCATTTACTTATAAGCCCTTTATGTGGTGTCGCTCAGACGCCTGACTGTGGCATGCTTGTTATTTCATTTACTTATAAGCCCTTTATGTGGTGTCGCACAGACGCCCGACTGTGGCATGCTTGTTATTCCTTTTATATATAAGCCCTTTATGTGGTGTCGCTTAGACGCGCGACTGAGGCATACTTCATATTGTTATCCTTTCGAGGCGTCGCTTCAGACACCCGATCAGTGCATTCTATTTCTACTCTCTGATTGCATATTCATATTTGACATAATTAACCTGCTGCATGCATCATAAGTTCCATTTATGACTGACGAAGTGATCATAGAATATTTCAAAACATGATTATCAGTGGCTATATTATACCTGTGTTCTCAATGTCTGCGAGTACATTCAAAGTACTCACTGGCTTGTCCCTAGCTATTGTCTTGGCCAGATTTCTTGCATGGAGAGGAGCGTTGTGATGACAGCCCCGGAACCCACGCGAATGGAGATAGCAGCCTCGCGAAGATAGGAGTTATCCTGGTCAGCTGTTCCTATGGAAACTGGAGTCCCATAGACGTTGATGATCCACAAACCGCTTCCGCCATCAACCACTAGAAACCAATCGTTGTACTCATAGGCCACAATGGTCTTGTACTGCATATCTTGTATTTTTGCTTGGAGCTTCTGTATCAAGTTGGTGCCTCATCAGCTAACAGTAATCCTGGGGCTGATGAGTACAAGGGCCATTTTCTGGGAAATTATATCCCTAAAAACCGGTCCTGACAAACTTGGTATCAGAGCCAGGCTGACCATTGGCTAATCCTATCTTAGCCAGGTTGATAAACCTAGGTTAACCAACCCACTAGACCTTAACCTAACCCCAGCCAAGCTTCTCGTGTAAGATAGCCACACAGTGACCCGACACCTTTTGGCAGTCGGTGCCCAACCTATCAACCTAGCCTGTCGATCACGCGCTAGTAACCGGTCCCTAAATAGTCTTTTTCGCAAGCGTGCGAAGGAAGACTCCGTCCCCTTTTTCTATAAAAAGGGCACGCTAGCCTCAACCCAGCACAGCACAGCCTCTACCCCCAAACCGAGCTATAATGCCTGGCCCCATTGTTCACAATGAGACCACAGCAACCAACCTTGGAGGTTTTGTGACCGTGCTAGCAAACCTCACCCGCCGTGCCTTTGCATTGGAAGAGCCCCCAGAGTATGTTGTGTACCAAGGGTCCATGAGCGGCGAGAGCCATCAATTCTGGGCCACTGTACATGTCTATGGTAGGGGTCTATCGCCAGAACGCGCCTACAGGTTCACCGGAAGGACAACTTCCTTTGAGCCACAAGCCATCCAACTAGCTGCTCGAGAGGCTATAGTTCAACTCCGGCACTTGTCGCCCAGAGTTAACTGTCGCTCCTTCTACTACTACCCCAACCGTGACGGGTATGGTAGATGTAGGATCGAAAGTATGTATAGAGGGGGGGTGATTAGACTACTTGACCAAATAAAAACTTAACCTTTTCCCAATTTTAGTTCTTGGCAGATTTTAGCTATTTTAGGACAAGTCAAGCAATCATCACACAATTCAAGCAAGCATGCAAAGAGTATATTAGCAGCGGAAAGTAAAGCATGCAACTTGCAAGAATGTAAAGGGAAGGGTTTGGAGAATTCAAACGCAATTGGAGACACAGATGTTTTCTCGTGGTTCGGATAGGTGGTGCTATCCTACATCCACGTTGATGGAGACTTCAACCCACGAAGGGTAACGGTTGCGCGAGTCCACGGAGGGCTCCACCCACGAAGGGTCCACGAAGTAGCAACCTTGTCTATCCCACCATGGCCATCGCCCACGAAGGACTTGCCTCACTAGCGGTAGATCTTCACAAAGTAGGCGATCTCCTTGCCCTTACAAACTCCTTGGTTCAACTCCACAATCTTGTCAGAGGCTCCCAAGTGACACCTAGCCAATCTAGGAGACACCACTCTCCAAGAAGTAACAAATGGTGTGTAGGTAATGAACTCCTTGCTCTTGTGCTTCAAATGATAGTCTCCCCAACACTCAACTCTCTCTCATAGGATTTGGATCTGGTGGAAAGAAGGTTTGAGTGGAAAGCAACTTGGGGAAGGCTAGAGATCAACATTCATATGGTAGGAATGGAATATCTTGGTCTCAACACATGAGTAGGTGGTTCTCTCTCAGAACATATGAGTTGGAATTGTGTATGTGTTCTGATGGCTCTCTCCACGAATGAAGAGGAGGTGGAGGGGTATATATAGCCTCCACACAAAATCCAACCGTTACACACAATTTACCAATCTCGGTGGGACCGAATCAACAAACTCGGTCGGACCGAAAAGGTAAACCTAGTGACCGTTAGAGATTTTCGGTGGGACTGACATGCAACTCGGTAGGACCGATTCTGTTAGGGTTTGGGCATAACGTAATCTCGGTGAGACTGATTACACAAACTCGGTGAGACCGAGTTTGGTAATAAGCTAACCAGAGAGTTGGTCAGGTAAACTCGGTGGGACCGATTTGCTCTTTCGGTGAGACCGAAAAGTTACAAAAAGGAATCAGAGAGTTTACATTGCAATCTCGGTGGGACCGATTCTCTCTTTAGGTGAGACCGAAAAGTTACGAAAGGGAAACAGAGAGTTTGCAATCCCATCTCGGTGAGACCGAGATCCTTATCGGTAGAACCGAATTGCTAGGGTTTGGCAGTGGCTTATGACAAGTGAAACTCGGTGGCGCCGGATAGAAAGAATCAGTAGGACCGAGTTTGGCTTAGGGTTTAGGTCATTTGTGGATATGGGAAAGTAGTTGAGGATTTTGGAGCATATCACTAAGCACATGAAGCAAGAGGCTCATTAAGCAACACCTCATCCCTCCTTGATAGTATTGGCTTTTCCTAAAGACTCAATGTGATCTTGGATCACTAAAATATAAAATGAAGAGTCTTGAGCTTTTGAGCTTGAGCCAATCCTTTGTCCTTAGCATTTTGAGGGTTCCACTTTCACATCCATGCCATGCCAATCATTGAGCTTTCCTGAAATAATCACCTTGGAATAGCATTAGCTCAATGAGCTATATGTTGTTATGAATTACCAAAACCACCTAGGGATAGTTGCACTTTCAATCTCCCCCTTTTTGGTAATTGATGACAACATATAGATCAAAGCTTCAACAAATGATAATAAGCATGAAATATATCGTCGCTTTGAGAAGTATGTGATAAGTAAGAGCCCCCCTAAATTTGTGCATATTTAAATTTGCTTTGGACTGCAAATGCACAAAGAGTTAGAGTCATGGGTTACTCTTCCATGTCACATACATCTTGGTGGAGCGCTTAAAATGATAAGAATGAAATACAAGCACTCATCACCAAGAATAGTGAATGATCACATAAGATAGATAGGATAAAAATATTAAGCAAGCATTAAGTGTAGCTTATGATCAAACACATGATCATCAATGTCTCACGAGCAATGACATAGTATCTCAAGCACTCAAAAGCAAACAAAGTTCGAAAAACCACCAAATAAAACAAGAGAGAATAAAAGCAACACTCTCTCTCGAAGCCTATGATCTATACATTTTCTCCCCCTTTGGCAACAAGTTACCAAAAAGTTCCTAGAAAATGCATAGTGCTAAATCGACACTTAGGCTTGATCTTCAGGTGGTGGTGGAGTCCGGAGCACTCCAAGGATGAAGCCTTCTGTAGATGTGGTCGGAGTCGAGGCTGAAGTGGACGTTGGAGCTGGTGGAACTGAGGCTGTAGCTGGTGCTGAGGCGGTTGCTCTTGTGTCAGGAACTGGCACTGCAGACGACCTCGGACCTCGTGGCACTCTGGCAAAGGCATCAGTTGTAGTCTTGCCTCTCCTCTCCTGCATGTCATCTTGGAGCTGCTCCACTGCAGTCTGAATCTCTGTCACCTTGATATCCAAGTCATAGAACTTTTGTTCTACGATTTGCTGTAGGCTTGCCTGGTTCTGAGTAAGGGTGGCTAGTCCTTGCTCAATCCGCAGGGTGGAATGCAATCAGGTAACCAAGCTGCTCTTGTTTGGTTTTCAGGAAATATTCAGATGCCTCCTCTTGAGTTGGCATCTTGGCAGCTTTCTCCTTCCTCGCCTTCTCCTTCTTGGCTTGTGCTTGTGCTGAAGATGGTTCATTCTCAGTCATGACAACTTGATTATCTTCAAAGTCTGGACGGATGGGCAAGTGTTCCTTGTCCAATAAGTATATGCCCGTGCCCATCTTGGAGTTAATGAGCTCCTGAATTTGTGGGGCATACCCACAGCTCCTCTTCTGGTCTGCTGCTGTCCTCTTGATGGTCTCTACCATGAGGCTCATCACCTTGAACTTCTGTGGCACATCAAAGATATGAAGCAAGTTGATTGCATGGCCTCTGATCATCTTGTGATCTCCAGACTTGGGCAATAAGGTGTGCCTCAAAATCCAATTGATGGTTGGCAGCCCTGACAGAAGATAGTGTACTGAGCCAAACTTGAAAGTGTCAAGTGCTTCATTTGGAATCTCCTTGTACATGTTTGACATTGAGTTATGGTCCATCTTCTTCTTGGCATAAATGTCCAAATCATCTGCTTGCTCCTCTGGGGCATTAATCAGCTGAGCCCATTCAGCAACTGTGGACTGGTACCTCGTACCCTCTGACATCCAAATTATCCTACCATCTGGATAAAAATGGGCTGTGGAGTAGAACTGCATGATGAGTTCCTCGTTCCACTTTGTGAGCTTCTGCCCAACAAAGTCCTCTACTCCACATGCCTTGAAGCTGTCCTGCACTCCAGGGTAGTACTCTTCGTTGTCCTTGATGTATTGCCAGTCAACCCATCTCATGTCACAGACAATTGGCTTCTTATCAAGCAGCACTGTCTCATAGAAGTCCTGCTGTTCCTTAGTGTGGAACCTGTAGTCAGCAGCAGTCCTCCTTCTTGAAGCATACAGATCTGCTTCTCTCCACTTCCTGAGCCCTGAATCTCTCCTGAGCTTCATATCCTGAGCCACAGGATGAGCATCGTTGTGGTCTGGGATCTTGGGCTTGAGTTTTCTGAGAACTTGCTCTTCCTCTTCTTCTGCAGTGTCAGGCACTGGGGCCTTGTTCTTCTCAGCAGCTGGGATGCTTCTTGTATTTCTCTTTGGCTTTGGCTTTGGAGCTGGCTTGGCCTTGGAAGCAGCTGCCCCTGATCTTATGGCATCACCCATCAGCTTGGGTGCCTTTGGTGCTGGTGCAGCTACCTCTTCTTCTTCCTCCTCATCTTCCATGATGGAAGCCTTGCCAAGCACTCTGGCTACAGTTTTCTTCACCCTTTCCTTTCTTTTCTTGCCTTCAGCAGCAGATGGCTCTATGGGTGTGGGCTTCTCAGTTGAAGCTCTGGCCTTTGACATAGGCTGCCTGCCTGCTGGCCTTTTGATCTTCATTCCTGGCTTTATGCCCTGTGCTGGCTCAACTCTCTTGGAAGTTGATTCCTCTTCTGCCACATAATCCTCATCTTCTGAGTCTGAGGTTCTCTTCTTTCTCTGTCTTGTGGCAGCTTTAGGCAGATTGCTAGGAGTACTTCTGCTGCCATCATCTGAAGAACTTGAGGGACTAGTGCCCTCACTCATCTGTACTTGCTGCTCTGACAAATTCTGGCTGTCACTTTGGTCTGACATGTTGCAAACTCTGACTGCTGACCCTGTGAATAGGTTATAGATGAGATAGAGTGGATGAGCATCACAAAATGCAGAGATTTTTGCAAAAGAATAATTCAAAAACTTAGTTTTAGTTTCCCACTGAAAGCATCTCGGATCTACCGATTTCTAAACTCGGTGATACCGAAGCAGTTTTGGCACCTAAACTAGTGAACTCGGTCAGACCGAGTCACAGTTCGGTGGCACCGAGACTGCTAGGGTTTCACAGAGTTCCAAAATTGGTCACGCCGATAAGTAATTCTTGGTCAGACCGAGTCTCACTTGTGCAATGGCATAAGCCAAATTGGTGGGACCGAGTTTTTCAACTCGGTGGGTCCGAGATGGTTTCGGCGGAAACCTAACCCTAAAATTTTTGAATTAAACCTAATCTACGAGTTCATTGACTGGATAGAAGTTTATAAAACGTGGTAAGAATCATGATGATCACAATGTGCTAAGAATCGGATTGGGGAATAGCACAAAGATCGAGTCCATACCCTAGTTCGGCGGAGACTCGCTACGGCGGAAAGGGCGGGGTAGAATTCCGTTGACGGCGACGGAGACCAGCGACTGGAGGCGGTTGGCGGCGAGGAGACGATCTGGAGACCAAGTTGGCAGAGCAGGCTATCGCGCGGGCGAAGGGGTTCGGAGAAATTTCCAAATTTTTGCCCGTGACTATATATAGCCCGACCCTGTCGGTGTGACCGAGTGGAACAACTCGGTGGCACCGAGATGCAAAACTGTATACAGTTGTTGCAACTCGGTGTGACCGAATGGTTCAAATCGGTTGCACCGAGATCGAAAACCTAGATCAACTTAATGATCTCAGTAGGACCGAAAGTAGGGTATCGGTCAGACCGAGAATCACAAAGAAGTTTTGGAAGTTTAAGTCTATGACGAATCAGGGACTCCGAGCGCTCCTCACACAGAGTGGTTCGAATCTGATTTGATCAAATTTTGTGATGTAGCATGAATAGAGTTTGAGACGAGAAAAGCATAGATAGCTAGAGGAGGTTCTTAGGCATTCTTGTCCATCCACTTGGCAAAAGGAAATAAAACCAAACAATCAAAACAACAAGTGGATGTCCTCGAATGATTAAAATATGCAACCAACATGCTCACACAATAAGATGGCAAATGAAATATGTGACCAAGCATGCACAACCAATTCTAGCATCTATCAAGCAATTTGCGATGACTAGGTCATCTATATATGAGTATATTGACTTAGGAGTCAAGTGAGAACACTTGATCATAGGTCATACTCATCGTTTAAGCTCAAGTGGGGTTACCACTTTTACATAAAGCATTGTTGTGTTCACATCTTTAGAGTTGCTTTAGCTCAAGTCGTAGAGTAAAGCTCCCCCTAGATGTGATATCCCCCCTAAGAGGGATGAACTAACCTTGGGTTTTGTCGATGATGACTTCATGTAGATGTTGAAGATGTGGATGCTCATTGTTGATGTAGATCACTTGGAGCTATCCATTTGAGTGAATTACACTTTCAATACCTACATGGGTTAGTCCCACAAGGAACAAACAAGGATATCCATAGACATAGAGTGATGCACACACAAGATGATGTCCATGAAAACTTTTAGGTTACCTTGTCCCTTGTCTTACCAACAAGAGGGTTTGTGACTCCTTGAACTAGTGCAAGATGTGGAAGTTGATTGCACTTGTTCTTGCCAAAATGATAAGAGTGAAGTATGTTGGCGGAGTCACCCTCAAGAACTTTCTAGTTCTTCTTCTTTTGGATCCACACCATCTTGATGGGAATCCTTGGAGTTGTAGTCGTACTTGATGAAGTGGAACTTGAAGTGGTCTTGGGAATCCACTTGACTAAGGTCTTAGGAGCTTCTTCAAATGCATCAATTTCCTCTTGAAGCTTGTCCTTGCCTTTTTGCTTGTAGTATTGTGGTGGAAGATCATCTTGAGCTTGTGTCCCCTTGAAGGAAGTATCATACTTCTCTTGTTGAGGAACAAACTTTGTCTTGGGGTATTGATCTTCTTCCCACTCAACTCCATTGGCATTGAACTTTCGTTCAAAACCAACACCTTGATTCTTCCGGTGCATTCCTTGCTTGCGCACAGTTTCCTCGAATTGCTTACTCCCGGCAAGGCTTTTGTACACTCCTTTCTCTATAATTCCCTTCAATAAGCTATTTTCTTGCTCAAGTGTAACTTGGCTAAGAGAATCATTAGTGGAATCAAGAGAACTACTAGAAGCAACAATATTGGATTTAGCATGATCATTGTTACTACTAGAGGGAGAATCTTTCTTGTTCTTGTTACTAGACTTGACTTCAGGCATGTAAGTGGATAAGAGTAAACGCTTGGCAATGTAAGAAGAACTTTTCTTGCGGAGATCATCATTGATTGCTTTTAAGAACTCATGCTCTTGCTCAAGATTGAGCTTTTCAAAGCGTAATTTCTCATGAGCTCTCAAAAGTTCTCGATGATCTTCGAAGATAGTTTCATGAGCTAACTTAAGAGTGTTTAGTTCTTTAGTTAGAGCCTCAATCTTCTCCTTATCATTGTCATTCGTTTTATCTTGATTAGCATGATTAATTGACGTTTCATCATAGTATTCATCACTAGAGTTGTCAACAAGTAAATCATCATCACCTAACAAGTCATCTTCATCACTATTAAAATCAACATACTCGGGGTGTGTTACCTTAGGACCTTTGGCCATGAAGCATTTTCCAATTCCTTCATTTGGTGAGTCAAATATGTCTTAGGAGTTGGTTGACACAAGTGCTAGACCGGCAACACCTTCATCTTGAGTATCTTCGGAGTCGGAGTGATAACTTCTCTCGGAGTGGCTGTCGGAGTCGGAGCCGGATACCCATTCACCAACATGAGCTTGATGTCTTCGTTTTGTGTAGCTCCTTGATGATTTTTCCTTCCTTTCCGAATCCTTGCTTCTCCGCGAGTATCTTCGTTCATAACGATCATCTCTACTCCTTCTCTCTCTTGGTGGTGATTCTTTGCTTCTTCTTTTTGGAGAATCTTCTCTTCTCTTGTAGGGAGCCGTACACTCATTGGAATAGTGTCCGGGTCTTCCACAATTGTAGCAGTTTCGCTCTCGACTAGAAGATCTTTTGTCATTGTAGGACCTTGACTTGAAGTTTCTATCTTTGCTTCTACTCTTGTAGAACTTGTTGAAGTTCTTCACCATTAAGCTCAATTCTTGATTGAAGTTTTGTTTCTCACTTGATGATGTAGGGGCTTCACATGAGGCTTTGTAGGCACCACTTGATTTGTTGTGAAGTTCCTCTTTATCCTTAAGTGACATCTCATGAGCAACAATTCTTCCAATCACCTCCGTTGGCTTGAGATCTTTGTAATTTGGCATCATTTGGATCAATGTGCACACGGTATCATATTTTCCATCCAAGGCTCTTAGAATCTTCTTGATGATGAATCTATCGATCATCTCTTCACTTCCGAAGCCGGCAATCTCATTTGTGATGAGAGCAAGCCTAGAGTACATTTCAGCGACACCTTCACCATCCTTCATTTTGAACTTGTCAAGTTGACTTTGAAGCACATCCAACTTGGATTCCTTGACGGAGTCGGTACCTTTGTGCATATCAATCAAAGTGTCCCAAATTTCCTTTGCATTCTCAAGACGGCTGATTTTGTTGAATTCTTCGGGGCACAATCCGTTGAAGAGAATATCACAAGCTTGAGCATTGTATTGCAACATCTTCAACTCATCCGCGGTAGCTTCACGGTTTGGTTCTCTCCCATCAAAGAAGTCACCTTGCAAACCAACACACACAATAGCCCAAACGGCGGGGTTATGTCCAAGAATATGCATTTTCATTTTATGCTTCCAACTAGCAAAATTAGTACCATCAAAGTAAGGACCTCTACGGTGATAATTTCCCTCGCTAGACGCCATACTCTCCTAGGTTGTGAAACCAAGGCTATGACCACCAAAAGCTATGGAGATCAAAGCAAATGGAGACCAAAGCTCTGATACCACTTGTAGGATCGAAAGTATGTCTAGAGGGGGGGGGGTGATTAGACTACTTGACCAAATAAAAACTTAAACCTTTTCCCAATTTTAGTTCTTGGCAGATTTTAGCTATTTTAGGACAAGTCAAGCAATCATCACACAATTCAAGAAAGCATGCAAAGAGTATATTAGCAACGGAAAGTAAAGCATGCAACTTGCAAGAATGTAAAGGGAAGGGTTTGGAGAATTCAAACGCAATTGGAGACATGGATGTTTTCCCGTGGTTCGGATAGGTGGTGCTATCCTACATCCACGTTGATGGAGACTTCAACCCACGAAGGGTAACGGTTGTGCGAGTCCACGGAGGGCTCCACCCACGAAGGGTCCACGAAGTAGCAACCTTGTCTATCCCACCATGGCCATCACCCACGAAGGACTTGCCTCACTAGCGGTAGATCTTCACAAAGTAGGCGATCTCCTTGCCCTTACAAACTCCTTGGTTCAACTCCACAATCTTGTCGGAGGCTCCCAAGTGACACCTAGCCAATCTAGGAGACACCACTCTCCAAGAAGTAACAAATGGTGTGTAGGTAATGAACTCCTTGCTCTTGTGCTTCAAATGATAGTCTCCCCAACACTCAACTCTCTCTCATAGGATTTGGATCTGGTGGAAAGAAGGTTTGAGTGGAAAGCAACTTGGGGAAGGCTAGAGATCAAGATTCATATGGTAGGAATGGAATATCTTGGTCTCAACACATGAGTAGGTGGTTCTCTCTCAGAACATATGAGTTGGAATTGTGTATGTGTTCTGATGGCTCTCTCCACGAATGAAGAGGAGGTGGAGGGGTATATATAGCCTCCACACAAAATCCAACCGTTACACACAATTTACCAATCTCGGTGGGACCGAATCAACAAACTCGGTCGGACCGAAAAGGTAAACCTAGTGACCGTTAGAGATTTTCGGTGGGACTGACATGCAACTCGGTAGGACCGATTCTGTTAGGGTTTGGGCATAACGTAATCTCGGTGAGACTGATTACACAAACTCGGTGAGACCGAGTTTGGTAATAAGCTAACCAGAGAGTTGGTCAGGTAAACTCGGTGGGACCGATTTGCTCTTTCGGTGAGACCGAAAAGTTACAAAAAGGAAACAGAGAGTTTACATTGCAATCTCGGTGGGACCGATTCGCTCTTTTGGTGAGACTGAAAAGTTACCAAAGGGAAACAGAGAGTTTGCAATCCCATCTCGGTGAGACCAAGATCCTTATCGGTAGAACCGAATTGCTAGGGTTTGGCAGTGGCTTATGACAAGTGAAACTCGGTGGCGCCGGCTAGAAAGAATCGGTAGGACCGAGTTTGGCTTAGGGTTTAGGTCATTTGTGGATATGGGAAAGTAGTTGAGGATTTTGGAGCATATCACTAAGCACATGAAGAAAGAGGCTCATTAAGCAACACCTCATCCCTCCTTGATAGTATTGGCTTTTCCTAAAGACTCAATGTGATCTTGGATCACTAAAATATAAAATGAAGAGTCTTGAGCTTTTGAGCTTGAGCCAATCCTTTGTCCTTAGCATTTTGAGGGTTCCACTTTCACATCCATGCCATGCCAATCATTGAGCTTTCCTGAAATAATCACCTTGGAATAGCATTAGCTCAATGAGCTATATGTTGTTATGAATTACCAAAACCACCTAGGGATAGTTGCACTTTCAGTAGACCACCCCAAGTTGCCAACGGAGACCACGAGACGGATCCTGCACTATTGCATCTGGTGTGCTATGTAAGTGCACTAGAGGGACTGTTCGATCAAATCACCCTTGATCTGGTCGCAGCTCGTGGAGAATTGGTTCGTCGAACCCCGGCAAGAAGAGAAGATGAGCCCGACGCCGACAACCCAGTCGTGCTGTTTGGACAACCGATCGAGACCTTGAGGTCAGCCCCAGCCATCAACCAAGGTGCTTTGGTGACCCCAGAAGTGCTTCGTCGCCTTTTGGGAACACACTCCAACGGGATTGTGGCCAACCCCGTGATGGTCATCATCGCTACCCCGACCCTGCAGTTCCTTAACCCCCTCCGGCTAACCCCGACGGTGAAGCCAATGGAGAAGCCTCGGCGCCCACAAGGCACGCCCTCTTAGATGTAAACGAGGTAGACTAAGTTACCCGAGTAGTACCGAGCCTTGGTATACCCCACGCCCTGTAAATATGTGATCATGTATCACCATATTGGAATGCTGTCTGCTTGTGCATCCCTATTTTAAATTGTAGCCATGCATGAGTGCATTGGTGTACGGCTGCATTTTAATTCCGGGCGTAGCTACCAAAAACCAACCCTGACGGCACCCACAGTAACACGTCACTTTTGTGAGATGTGTGTATCTGTGGCTTGGACCTCGACCCCATGAGAGCAGAACCAGCAAACTAGTGCCCCCCACCGCGGTAAATAACCCAACCCAGTTGCTATATAAATGGCCACCTTGTGACCTTGCCAAGTACCCCTCATCTTGTGCGCAACCCTCACAACCATTTCTTGCCATTCCGGACCCTAGCATTTATCTGAGAACCGCAGATGCAACCCCGGGTAGTTTTGTTAAAGTATTGTGGGACTTTACCTGCAGTACCATGGGTTCTACCCAGCCACCCCAGTACGAGCTGCTCAAATCGAGAATCACCTCATCCACCTCGAAATATTGGGCAGTAGTGCACATCCCTCCATAAACTCAAATCAAGACCCAACGGAAGTCTCCTTCCTGGGGAAATCTATGCCGACTCCGCAAATGGCCATAGAAGCAGCTGCCCACGAGGCGATTGTTCGCCTTCGATTCGCGGTACCCTATGCCAGCGAACGAGGGTATTATTACTTTCCGAGCCGTGCAGCACCCGGAGAAGTAGCATCCTTTCCTGGTGGACGAATTGAGAGGGACCCAGTACTCGCCAACCTTGTCCAGTATGTCATCGCTCAAGAATGTTTGACCCAGCGAGTGATGGGTTATCTCCAGAGCCTCGCTGATTTAAATCCTCAGATCGCCATCGGCAGACCACTGAGGCCCGACCAGGAGAGACGCATTCATCGACTGGTCAATCCGCTTCCCTCGATAGAAGAAGAGTGTGCCCCAGTACCAGAGACGTTTTCTCGGGATCCTGTCCTTTTACCGTTTTCATTGTAAACGTCTTAGCTATGTTTATTTGTGTGTTGCAGCTTATGATTGTACCCTAAGTTTGTGCTATGAGTAAACTCTTGGTTTCAACTAATGGGAGTATTATTTTAAAAACAGCCCTTAGCAAATCTCGAGGACGAGATTTTTCTTAAGGGGGGTAGTGTTGTGACACCCCAAACATTTTAACCTTGTTTTATTAATTAAAATTTTGCCAGGGAATTTAAACTTTTATTTTTTGGATTTTCTTTTGATTTCAGAGCCATTCTTTACCTTATTATTATGGAGTTTTTACCTCTAGTGAAAAACTTTCCAAATATAGTATTGGACTTGTTTGCCCTTTCAAGAATAATATTTCTATTGTCAGTAGAATTTATTGGCACAATTGTTTCTCTCTGAGCTTTATTCCTTAATATGATTTTTCATTAGTTTTGGAGCTCTTTTTGAACTACAACCACTTGATAAATTTACTTAAAATTCCAACCAAAATTTGGAGATGTCATGTCATGTTTTTAAATCACTTTTATGCAAAAACCTCTTTTATTCATGGGATATTTTGAGCTCTACCCCAAGCTTTCAAAACTGGTCCAAATGGCAGTATTGCACTACAACCCATTTAAATATTTCTTTATAGCCTCCACCAAAATTATGGGATGTTAATAGGAGTATATTATGCAACTTTATGCAAAAACCCTTTTATGTTCTTTGAAAAATTTGAGTGAATCAACCTCATTTTCATTCTGGCCCAGTTGGGTGTTTTCTACTGCATCCCTATTTAATTTTGCTCTAGTGCCCTTGAGCTTTTTCCTACTTATAGCCCATACTACAAAACCCTTAAGTCCAGGAGAGTGGACTCATTGGAGGATTTTAAATGTATGCAAACATGCCTTTTTCTTTCTGTCCAAAACTGTAGATTTGCAAAACGTGCACTAACAAGTTTTTGCTTTTGACAAACTGACCTTGCCACCATCACCTACACCTAAAGAGACACTGGTCTGGAAATTTTGGCCACCCCAAGAGTTGGATAGATGCCCTGAGCATTTTGTCAAACACCTGGTGTGCATGGCCAGGCTTGGCATGGTTTTTAGTTTGCACACTAGACCTGCTTGCCTTGCCTAACCAGCATGTCCCATGGCTTTACCCTAGCCTATAGGCCCTCCCCGCTTAACCTCTTGTGGATTGGAGCCCCCTGGCATGACTTGGCATTTGGCCAAACACCTGCAATGCGTGCACTGGGCGTGCCCAGAGCGCATGTTTTGCACGCGCGTGCACCGGGCCACCGCGTCGCACGGCCTCCTCCGCGCGCCCGCTCTGGCCTATCCCCACTCGCAGCCAGCATGCCCGCCCCCTCCCTCGCCGCAGAGCCGCCCCTGGAGCTCCACAGCGCCGCCGTCAGGTCGGCCGTGGCGGCTAGCGGCCGGCCACAGCAGGCCCCGGCCATGGCGGCGCCGCCTGAGCCACTAGCGCTCGCCAGCTGCCCCCTTGAGCAGCTCAAGCTCATCCGCAAGCTTGTCCGCAAGCACTCGTCGCCGCCACGTCCCTCTGCTGCTACAGAATGGCGGTCGCCGGCGATCTAATCCACGGCCACCGTCGGAACCGACCACGATCGCCTATTTAAGGACCCCCGAGCTCGTCCAAGCCCTCAAGCAACCTCTCTCACTCCCTCACTGATCCTCCCGTAGCAGTAGAAAGGCCAGAGATGGTCGTCTTCTTCTCCAGCAACCACAACCACCGCCTCGTTCCGGTTCATTCCGGCACCAACAGGGCCTCCCCCTCTCCACTCTCTTCACCAGAAGCTCTCTCTTCATCTCGTGAATCCATCCCCCTGCTCGATTTCGATCAGGAGCCGCCAGAGGCAAGAGCCCCACCCTGCCCGACGGCCACCGTCCGCTGCGGAGCTCGCCACCGGCAACTCCGTCTACCCCAGGGACCATAGCGACCACCGAAAGGACCGCCTCGACCCCCTGAGCCCGCGGATGGCCTCAGTTTCTCGAATGGTGCCGCCGTCCGCCGGCGAGCATCGCCGGAGTCCCGCCTCCGCTCGGGAAGAGGAAGAGGAGGGAGAGACGACTAGTCAAACCTGACCAGTGGGCCCTGTGGACCCACTGTCAGTGACCCACGCGCCCGTCCACGCTGGATAAGTGAAAGCGTAAAGTCCCGAGTACGTATCCCCTACCCCGAAAGCGTATTCTGCACCGAAGCATTTTCCTTTTTCTATTTTATTTTAAAAACAGAATTTGACTAAACTTTGACTGGTTATAACTTTTTAAATAAAAATCCAAATGACTTGATTCTTTTTCTGTTGTTTCTCAAATATTGTCTAGTTTATTTTCATATTTATTCCAAAATTTTCCAGACAACTTTTTTGTGCTGTTTTTAAAGTATGTGTTAATTCAAATTCATTTAAAATAGGATTTTTGGAGAGGGAGAAGAAAACTTTCAAAAGTATTGGAATGCACCATGCCTCTCCACAACTTGAAGGCAAGCATTCTGAACCCTGGCATAATATTGTTGTGTGTTGTTTAATTTGGTTACAACGCCACCCTATCTCGAAATTTCCGTTAATTATTGGGGTGATATGATCCTACTCGTAAGTGCATGTTAATGATACCGTGCTTTTGAACATTGATATGTTGTGATAGTGGTCACCCTCATATAGCCTTCATGCCTACCGGAAGGAAATTGGGGAAAGCCTCGGTCTTGGGTAGACACGATGCTTGTCTCCAGTTCCTCATCGAGACAGTTGTGCCCGGTATAGCATGATGAGGGATGATGAGTGGTGATTCCGTCTGTTGGATTGAGATATATTTGTTATGCTAATTGTGTAGGGAATGCTTAATCCTCCTGAGTCGACCGTAGATCGAGTCTTGTTCCGGTAACCCCCATGCTTGTTTCGTGCTGCCACTTGTCCCTGTCATAGGTAGGGTACGGTTCAGTAAGTTATCAACCCCTGTCCTAGCACACACCATACAGAGAGGCCATGGTGGAAGATACCGGCTGCATCCGGTAGGCATGCCACCTGGTCCGGGGGCATGGGTTTTCCGGTTGGGACCGAGAGGGGGGCACCCCTTAGAGCGCGCGATAGAAATTTGATCCCATGCTACGCGAGGTTGTAGCCTCCCCACTTAGAGTTTTGCTTAGCAGGTGTCGTTGGTGATTCCAGACACCGGTAGGTTAAGCTGGTGTGTGCGGTCAGGTGTGTTTTCAACTAAAAGACCGTAGACGGAATTAGTCCCAATGGACTAAAGGAATCCGTTACTTGTGGGTAAAGAGTACGCCCTCTGCAGAGGAACAATCTATTCGAATAGCCATGTCCATGGTTAAGGACTACAGTCTGGGATGGGTCAAGTGTCGGTCTTAGTGTCGGTCTTCGGAGGAAAAACTACTAAACCAGAACATTGATTATGACCGTGACATATGATGGTTATGATTATTATTATTGTGGACTAATCAATTGTATTTTTTGAAATTAATGAGTATCCCTAGGACGGTTCTACCTCTTGGATATTCACTGTGATTATTCTTATATTAGCCCTTTATGTGGTGTCGCTCAAACGCCCGACTGTGGCATACTTGTCATTTCATTTACTTATAAGCCCTTTATGAGGTGTCGCTCAGACGCCCAACTGTGGCATGCTTGTCATTTCATTCACTTATAAGCCCTTTATGTGGTGTCGCTCAGACGCCCAACTGTGGCATGCTTGTTATTTCATTTACTTATGAGCCCTTTATGTGGTGTCGCACAGACGCCCGACTTTGGCATGCTTGTTATTCCTTTTATATATAAGCCCTTTATGTGGTGTCGCTTAGACGCCCGACTGAGGCATACTTCATATTGTTATCCTTTCGAGGCGTCGCTTCAGACACCCGATCGGTGCATTCTATTTCTACTCTCTGATTGCATATTCAGATTTGACATAATTAACCTGCTGCATGCATCATAAGTTCCATTTATGACTGATGAAGTGATCATAGAATATTTCAAAACATGATTATCACTGGCTATATTATACCTGTGTTCTCAATGTTTGCGAGTACATTCAAAGTACTCATTGGCTTGTCCCTGGCTATTGTCTTGGCCAGATTTCTTGCGCGGAGAGGAGCGTTGTGATGACAGCCCCGGAACCCACACGAATGGAGATTGCAGCCTCGCGAAGATCGGAGTTATCCTGGTCAGCTGTTCCTGTGGAAAATGGAGTCCCATAGACGTTGATGATCCACAAACTGCTTCCACCATCAACCACTAGAAACCAATCGTTGTACTCATAGGCCAGAATGGTCTTGTACTGCATATCTTGTATTTTTGCTTGGAGCTTCTGTATCAAGTTGGTGCCTCATCAGCTAACAGTAATCCTGGGGCTGATGAGCACAAGGGCCATTTTCTGGGAAATTATATCCCGAAAACCGGTCCTGACAGTATCAAGGACCCACTCAGTGGCTTTTGGTTGATCATCCTGCAGATGAATTAGTGCAGCTTACGAACTCATATACTTCATCAGTGAAGAATATGACATCAAATTCATTAGATCAATTTCATCAAGCAGTAAGACAGATATAGCAGCATGAGGACGTGAGAAATGAAAGTTCATTTCTTCATGATTAGCCTGCGTCCTTTCAGGCACTTTTCAGGTCTCCAGCAAATTCTTCAGACATTCATGCATGTCTGGAGACCTGACCCTGTAGAAGAGATTAGTTCTTTTTCTTCACCACCCACATCTGAAGGGGTGGCAAAGAGTTCATCACTCTGCGAGCTCCATATGAGAATGGGGCATAGAGGCCAATCCATTTCATTTCACATAAGAGTGGTTAGGGTAAGCATATGAATAAGCAGAGAAATTCTTCGAGGACTTGTGAACATAATAATTAGAAGAATAATGCTCATATTCATAGCTCTTGGCTCTTCCCTGCGAAACAAAGTTGTTAGCGTGATGATGTTCAAATGAGGACTTTGATCCTTTTGAGGAATTTGATCCACGTGAGGAATTTGGTCCGTATGAGGACTTGGATCCATATGACGAATTTGGTCCATATGAAGAATTTGATCTGGGGTTCTTATTCTTCACAGGTGGTGTCATGAGGATTGAGGGAGTCCTGGATTAGGGGGTGTCCGGGTAGCCGGACTATAACCTTTGGCCAGACTCTTGGACTATGAAGATACAAGATTGAAGACTTCGTCCCGTGTCCGGATGAGACTTTCCTTGGCGTGGAAGGCAAGCTTGGCGATACGGATATATAGATCTCCTTCCATTGTAACCGACTCTGTGTAACCCTAGCCCTCTCCGATGTCTATATAAACCGGAGGGCTTTAGTCCATAGGACGAACAACAATCATACCATAGGCTAGCTTCTAGGGTTTAGCCTCTCTGATCTCGTGGTAGATCTACTCTTGTACTACCCATATCATCAATATTAATCAAGCAGAGTAGGGTTTTACCTCCACCAAGAGGGCCCAAACCTGGGTAAAAACATTGTGTCCCTTGTCTCCTGTTACCATCCGCCTAGACTCATAGTTCGGGACCCCCTACCCGAGATCCGCCGGTTTTGACACCAACGTTGGTGCTTTCATTGAGAGTTCCTCTGTGCCGTCGCCATCAGGAAGGGTGCCTCATCCCGTCTTTAAAGGCGACACTGTTGCTAAGGGAGCTTTGGCTGTCAGCCAAACTCTCTGGCTAGGTGGTTTTCTTATGACCGCCTGTTCGGCCGCTGCGCCGACGATGACTTCTCGAGTCATCAAAAGCAATCTTCACGTCAACTCGGAACTCGCCGAGCAGTTAGATCCAATGGAGCTCTCTTCCCTAAACGAGCTCTTGGATCGCATCGCCACCCTGGGAGTCGCCACAGACTATGATCATATTGGGCCTAAACCCGATCTGAGAGAGATTAACTCTCCCCAGGTCACCCATCACGTTGCAGTAGTGGAGGAACAATGCGGCAACCCTTCATCTATCTTAAGGACTAGCTATGTACGGATTCCCGATCCCTCCAAGCCGGATATCCGTGGAGGGGAGGACGTCACTCAAGCCCTGAACCTAGAGTCAGGCAGCGGGCTAGATTCATTGGACAGCATCCAAGAATCCAAGCTTCCGAGTTCGGGAACTCCCTGGCCCCTGAGTCTCAGATTGGGTGAGGTTTCGGATTCAATTCCACCCACCCACCCAAACATAAGCGATCTATCCCAAATTAGGAAAGAGCCCGAAGAAACAGTACACCATTACTGGGCCAGATTCCTCCTGGTCATCAACAGGATAAAGGACTGCCGCGAGGAAGACGCAATTTCATTCTTGTGCAATAATTGCATGGACAAGGGAATCCTCAACGCCATAAGTCACCATGAAATTACACGCTTCGCCGACTTGGCGTCCATAGTACGAAAGTATTGTGCGATGGAAAGCGCCTGGAAAACCAACACAAAATTTTGGGACAATCCGGCCCTGAATACAAAGCCAGTCCGAAATAAAAGGGTGCATTATCGCCAGGCACCCGGGTTAAACACAAAAAAGCAAAAACCCTCTATAGGGCATGGAACCGTACTGGAGGGATGGCTCAATGGACCCTGTAAAATTCATAGTGCAGAGGGTGCCACACCAACTCATAGCCTTAGAGCATGTTGGATACTCCGGCAGGTGGCCAAAAGTGGCGAAGATATTCTAAACCCAGAAGCCACAGAATACCAGCCCTTGGATACCAGTACGGTATTAACAGTCTTCGAGACTTTCGCATCAAATAATATGCGAAAACGAACACTCCGCAGCCTTGCCGAAGTCTACCATGTGGCAACAGTAAACCCATGGAGTGACACGGCTATTGCTTTTAATGCCAGTGACGAACCTAAATTCCGAACAGCCTGAGCACCACCCGCATTGGTCCTCAGTCCAATAGTGGACGGCTTTCGACTCACCAAGGTACTCATGGATGGTGGCAGCGGATTGAACCTCATTTATGAAGAAACCCTTCAAAAAATGGAAATAGACTGGAACCGCATTGAGCGAAGCAGCACAACCTTTAGAGGAATAATCCCAAGTTGGGAAGCGCGCTGTATAGGAAAAATCACACTAGATGTGGTGTTCGGCACGCCGGACAATTATAGGTCCGAAGAGGTCACGTACCAAGTGGCCCCGTTCAGTAGCGGATACCACGCTCTATTAGGGTGGGAGGCATTTACAGTCTTCCAAGCCATACCCCATTACGGGTACATGAAGCTCAAAATGCCCGGCCCCAACGGAATCATCACTCTCGCTAGTGATCCGGACACAGCACTCCGCGCCGAAAATAAGACAGCCGCACTAGCCCTTGAGGCACTATTCGAAGCCCTAACGACTGAGGAACTGACTGCGCTGCGCTCCATGGTGAACAGGGAGCATGATCCGGCCTTGAAGTTCAAATCGGAAGCTGAGACTAAGCTTGTTGACTTCGTGCCTGGCGATTCGTCCAAGCAGTTCAGCATCAGTGCCAATTTGGATCCGAAATAGGAAAGCGCGCTCATCGAGTTCATCCGTGAGAATCGGGACATTTTTGCATGGAAGCCTTCTGACATGCCAGGTGTACCGAGGCAACTCGCTGAGCACACTCTTAATGTGGATCCTAAATACAAACCAGTGAAATAGTTCCTCCGCCGGTTTAACGAACAAAGATGCAAAGCTATTGGAGAAGAGGTAGCCAGGCTTTTGGCAGCTGGTTTTATTGTTGAAGTTTTTCACCCTGAGTGGCTTGCTAATCCGGTGCTAGTCCTTAAGAAAAACAGCACCTGGCGTATGTGTGTGGATTACACAGACCTTAATAAGGCTTGTCCAGCAGATCCTTTTGCCCTCCCCCGTATTGATCAAATCATTGATGCTACGGCGGGTTGCGAGCGTTTGAGTTTTGTGGATGCATATTCTGGTTATCATCATATCAAAATGGCAGTTAAGGACCAGGAGAAGACGACGTTCATCACTCCCTTTGGAGCCTTCTGCTATGTGTCTATGCCTTTTGGGCTCAAGAGTGCCCAGGCAACCTATCAACAGTGTGTACAAAATTGCCTTCACAAGCAGATTGGCCGTAATGTACATGCTTACGTGGATGATATTGTGGTTAAGTCAAGGAAGAAGGAGACTCTGGTTGATGATTTGAAGGAAACCTTTGGTAACCTGAGGACGTACAAGATGATGCTCAATCCGGCCAAATGTGTTTTTGGTGTACCGGCAGGCAAGTTATTGGGTTTTCTGGTGTCCAACAGGGGAATTGAGGCTAATCCGGAGAAGATCACAGCCATCACCTCCCTGGCTAAACCGAAGTGTATCAATGACGTTCAACGTTTGGTTGGCCGGATTGCCGCGTTGAGCCGGTTTATCAGCCGCCTTGGTGAGAAGGCAATTCCTTTGTATCAGATGTTGAAGAAGACGGATCAGTTCGTCTGGAGTTCCGCTGCTGATCAGGCATTTGAGGACTTAAAGCGGCAATTGGCCAACCCGCCTGTGCTTGCCGCTCCCGTTGACAAGGAGCCGCTACTGCTATATGTTGCTGCTAACGCTCGCACAGTCAGTGTGGCTATTGTGGTGGAGCGGAAGGAGGCAGGCAAGGAGCATCCGGTTCAGCATATCAGTGAGGTACTTATTGAATCCAAGCAAAGGTATCCACATTGGCAGAAGCTGGTATATGGAGTTTTCATGGCAAGCCGGAAGCTGAAGCAGTATTTCCAAGGGCACCCCATCACAGTGGTCAGTTCTGCTCCCTTAGGCGATATCATCCAGAACCAGGAAGCAACTGGCCGGATTGCCAAGTGGGCTATAGAGCTTGGGCCGCACGGGTTGAAGTACGTGCCCCGAACGACGGTGAAATCTCAAGCACTTGTTGATTTCATCAATGATTGGACGGAGTTGCAAGCACCTGAAGAGAAGCCAGATCACACATATTGGACCATCCATTTTGACGGATCCAGGCAATTGGAGGGCTCGGGGGCTGGAGTCGTATTAACTTCCCCACGAGGTGACAAGTTCTGTTACGTTCTCCGCTTAATGTTCCCTTGTACTAACAATGCAGCTGAGTGTGAAGCCTTGCTCCATGGTCTCCGGATGGCTAAGGAGATGAATCTAAACCGGGTTAAAGTGCTTCAGTGACTCGTACCTAGTGGCTCAACAGGTGTCCGGCACTTGGGATTCCAAGGACCCACTCATGGCTGCATATCGTCGTGAGGTGGATATTGTTGCAGGTCACTTCAAGGGTTATCAGGTGGACCACGTGGACCGTCGGAAGAATGAAGCGGCGGACGCTTTAAGCCAGTTGGGCTCTCAACGTAAACCGGTCCCGCCTAATGTTTTTCTTGATGTGCTACACAACCTGTCGGTCAAGCTCCCTGGTGAAGCGGATTTGGCTATTCCTGATCCGGAGGCTCAATTGGTGGCAGCTCTGCACGTCATTCCGGATTGGACGCTTCCTTATCTTGCATACATGAACCGAGGCGAGCTACCAGAGGATGAAACCTTGGCCCGGCAGATAATCCGGCGATCCAAGTCTATGACTATTGTAAATGGTGAATTGCATCATTGCAGTGTGTCAGGGGCGTTTCAACGCTGTGTGTCTCCTGAGGAAGGCTGTGAAATTTTGTGCGAGATCCACGAAGGAGATTGTGGTCATCACGCCGGTTCAAAATCTTTGGCGTTCCGCCATGGTTTTTATTGGTTAACTGCTCATGCTGATGCGGAGGATCTGGTCAGACGATGTGACAGTTGCCAAAAGTTTTCAAGACATGCTCATGTGCCGGCTCAAGAATTGAGGATGATTCCGATCACTTGGCCATTTGCAACTTGGGGCTGGATATGGTTGGGCCTTTCAAAAGGTCCAAGGATAAGAAGACCCACCTCCTGGTGGCGGTTGACAAGTTTACAAAGTGGGTGGAGGCAGAACCTGTTAGCAAGTGTGATGCGGCCACGGCAGTTCAGTTCATCAAAAAAGTGATTTTCCGGTTTGGCTTTCCACATAGTATCATCACAGATAATGGTACCAATTTGTCCAAGGGGGCCATGAAGGAGTGCTGCAAACGGGAGCACATCTGGCTTGACGTTTCATCAGTAGCCCACCCACAGTCCAATGGTTAAGCAGAAAGAGCTAATCAAGAGATCTTGAGAGGCATCAAACCCCGGCTTATGGTTCCTTTGCAGATGACACCGGGTTGTTGGGTAGAATAGCTACCATCTGTGTTATGGAGTATCAATACTACGCCCAACAGATCCACATGATACACACCGTTCTTCATGGTCTACGGAGCAGAGGCGGTTCTTCCCAGTGATATCCGTCATGCTCGTGTGGTGGCTTATGTTGAAGTGGACAACGAGACGGCACGATAAGATGCTTTGGACCTGTTGGATGAGAAGCGTGACATAGCAGTTGCCCGCTCGGCGATTTACCAACAGGATCTTCGTCGTTATCACAGTCGCCGAGTCAGAACCAGAACCTTTCAAGAAGGAGATTTGGTGCTTCGGCTCATCCAAGATCAGACTGATATGCATAAGTTATCCCCACCTTGGGAGGGACCTTTCATGGTCAGCAAGAATCTGCACAACGGGTCATACTATTTGATCGATATTCAAGAGCATAAAGACTCACGTACATCAGAGGAGGAGACCAACAGGCCGTGGAACATAGCTCATCTTCGGCCATACTATACCTGAGCCATCGGCTCTACTTATGTACATATTATGACAAGTGTATATATTATGATTAATATAATAAACCGGAGCCTCAGCTAAAGCGGGGTATCTGTTCTTTTACATCATGCGTGGTTACACGGAGTTATTCTATCTTAAAGCGGCCTCCGGTTTACCCCTTGAAAGTTTTGTAAACATCACTTGGGGGCTTGGTCATGTCCGAACCAATGCAACACCTTTTGATAGGCGAAAGCCACCAGATCACTTGGGGACATGGTCAAGTCTGAACCAGTCACGCCTCTTGATCGTCCTAAGGCCATAGAATCACTTGGGGGCTTGGTCGAACCCGAACCATTGCCACGCCTCTTGATCGGCATAATGCCACGGTTTCATTTGGGGACGCGGCTGACTTGAACCATAGCTACACCTATTGGGAGCTTGGTCGTGTCCGACCATGGTAACACCATCTGATCGGCTCAATAAAGCCTCTTTTTGCAAACGGTTTTATCATTGCCTTTGCTTTAACATTTTTCTTAATAACTATTGCTTTATTTTTATTGCATTTTTTAAATCGGCAACATTTAAACTGGTTCAAACTGTCAATCGACGGAACACGGTCCATTTTTAATCCAGAGATTATTTTCTTGGTTTGAAATTTTCTGTTAACATCCCATTATGGAGTAGCAGGGTGTTTTTTATAACCCGGCACGGTTTACATGGTAAACCGGCATTGTATACACATGAGCTATTTTCTCCTTTGACGGTATAGGTTTATAAACCTCCGTTTCAAGATTGGCTAAGCCAACTTCATGCCCAGCGATGGCAGGTATTTTGTATCACAAAATTTGATCATATACCTCAATTTCATTGCATATATATATATAAAGGTCATAAACCAGCTGAAAGTACAACCGCCGCGGCAGTTTAAGATTTTGTGATTGCAGGAAATATAGATTGAAGGTTTCGCCCATTCAAACAAAAGTACCAATACCTATGCACGAAGGCATCTCAGAAAAAGGAGTATTGGCTATCCTATTACAAGGCAACATGGTGCCCAGATAAGATCATTGTTTTCTTGGCGGAATATAACAAAGCAGCCATTTAAACCAGCCTCCGGTTCAAGCTTGGTCACCGCCCTGGTCTGATGGTTGTGGGTCGTCCTGCGTTGCTTCAGCTTCTTCTGCCCTACCCAGTGGCTGGAAGTCAATAGTGGTCCAGTCGATTCCCATTAAGGCTTGAAAGATAGCTTCATCATGGATCAGTGACGACGGTTCAATATCCGGAGCGCAAGTATGCTTACGGATTGGAGGGATCAGATTCTCCGCGTCAGGAATTGGTGCAGCCACTCGTTTATTCTGGTTGTTATATTGAGCTTGATAATGTGACAAGTCTGCCTCTTCCACCAATTGGCAAGCTAGAGGGCGCACCGCCCGGTTTATCGCTCTCAGGTCATCCTCATTGAACTCCGAACCATCTTCCTTCAAACTGGGATAACCCTGAGCTGCCTCAACAGGATCGAAATCCGACACCCATGCTTTTGCCTGGATTAAGGCATTGATGGCACCGGTTCGAGCAGCAGATTTCTTCAGCTCTACAATACGGGCGGGAAGCATTGACAACCTCTTAAGAGTATCTTGAATTAAAGTGGGCGCCGGATTGTTATGTGATGCAGTAGAGATGATCCGCTGCGCTCCAGTATACAACTGTTCGATTAATGTATAGGCGGCCTTCAATTTCATCCGAACATCTGACCCCAAGTGACCAATGCGTGTACCTGCAACATTACAAAGAGTTCACAAACCGGACCTATCATAGGAAGGCCAAATTATTACAGAAGTCAAAGGAAGCTTACCAAAGATGGCGGCAGTCATGGCATGCACTTGCCGCTGGTTAGCTCATCTACCACCAGTTTAAGGGCAGCTTTAGCAGTTTCAATTTTCTTGGTCAAAGTGGCCTTCTCAGTGGACCAATCCGCCCGCTCTTTCTTGAAGCCCTCCTTAAGCTGTTCCATGACGCTTAAAGCGCTGGTCAACTCCTCTTTCGCCTTTGAGGTTTCATCTTGTTGGGATTTCAAATTTTCTTGAAGATCGGTGAGTTGGCTTTCTTTGGTCTTTAGCTCAGCCTGCATACAGACAGTCATATGATTTAACAAACGGTACAAGAATTGAAGTACCAACCACATAACAAGTTATGCACTTGGCACTTGGGGGCTAATGCATATTTGATTTTCATCTGTCAATTGATTGTAAAGTCCCAAGCTCAATACAAGTATTCAACTTGGCACTTGGGGGCTAATGACTATTTGCTCAAATAAACTCTGATGCTGCCATGTTAAATTACTTAAGTCCCGGTTTAACTACATTAAGTTGAACCGGCCCTTGGGGGCTACATCAGTGAATCTCTAAGCATTCAGATTTATATTAGTAAGTCCCGGTTTGAAGGAGGATTGCAAAACCGGCCCTTGGGGGCTAGGAGAGTTAACAAAATTGAAGAATCCAAGCAGGAAAAAGCACATGGAAGTTACCTCAAGTTTTTCTTTCATTATATTCACCAGACCGGCTTCATAGTCACGACTGGTATACAGCCGGTTCAAGTAGCCAGAATGAAGATCTTGGGCATTGAGAGCAGCGTAAGTCACCAGATCAACATTCCACTTGCCTTTGCTCATAGTAGCGAATTCTTCTTTGGCAGTATGCTTGGATAGGGCGACCGGATTACTTGGTTCAGTACGGCCAATGCCGGTAATCACAACATCATCATCCTTGGTATCGCCGGTTTGACCAGGGGCAGTTGGTGTGTCAGCAGGCCGGATTGGATTGGAGGATTTCTCAGTCCGGATGGGGCTTCCGGGTTGGTCAGCAGGCGTTTCTTCGGCAATAACATCATCATCTTTCACTGGGGGGTCGTTGGATATATCTTCGCGAATGGCCGCTTCAGGATCTGGTGTCTTATACGGTTCAGGAACGGCATCCTCCTCGGCCGCTTTATCCAGGCGGGCCTTCTTGCTTGGCCTAGGCTTGGCCCTAAAAGGAGTAATCAAAATCAAATACAGCATATGTTCCAACGGGATGTATCAGAAATATTATGATAAGTTTAGCTTACCCGAGCACCGTTTTGAGCGGTGGCAGCTGAGTAGCTGATGACTCGCCAGAGGATGAGTGGGAAGTAACCTGATAATCAAAATCAGATGGATTAAGAGGTTGACGAAAATAGCCCGCTTTAGGACAAGCACTGACAAGCAAATTAGAGACCTCTGAACGGTGTTTCCGAACCGGACTGTTTGTTAAACCGGCGGAGGTAACTACCTGGCCGCTGTGCCGGGTTGTGCGGCGAGCTTCGTGCTGTTGGGTCTTCATAAGAAATTTGGGATCCAAGTAAGCAAGAGGATGAGAAAATTTAACTTTCCGGTTTGCCTGACGGATTTTTAGTGAAGGCAAAGGGTTTGAATCAGAAGAGAGAATAATTACCTCTGCAGCATCAGCATGACTAGCTTCGGCATCATCCTGACAAATATTATCATCAATAAGGCGTGTGAAAAGTAAGCCAAGTGAATCAAGTTCTACCTCAAGGTCCGGATTACCCACATCGTCATCAGCGGGCGGATCAGAGGATGCAGTGGTTTTCCTCTTATGAGCAGGCCTCCTAATGACTTTGGTTTTTGGCCGGGTTGGTCTTTCCGGTTTGTCTGGTTTCTCCTGCGGAAGCTTCTTGCTCCAAAACGGATCATTGCCCTGTTTCAACAGATATTGGTGTAAAATAATAGACAGATATAGCAATGTTAGGATCAGTGAGAGGTGAAATTAAAAACTTACAGCTGGCGGTTTGTTGGTGGCGCAGAAAGGAAGCAGGCCGGTTCGGGCACAGATGTGTTCCGGTTCATTCAACATTTTCTCCACAGCTTCTGTGACTTCTTCGTTGGTGAGCTGGATGTTCATGTGTCGCAGTGGGTTGTCAACACTACCCGTATATTCGCACATCAAACCGGAGCGTTGACTAAGGGGCAGTATGCTCCATGATATCCAACAGCGAGCGAGATCAACTCCTGTTAAACCGTTGGCCATAAAGGCTCTGAGCTTGGACAGTTGAGGAGCGTATTTACTCCTTTCCTTGGCAGTCAACCTTTGTGGAAAGGGGTGCATATTGCTAAGCCGCTCCGGACGAAAGCCAGGCAAGGGATTTTCATCAGCAGGGGAGGTGTCTTTGCAATAGAACCATGATTGATTCCATTCTTGGGGATGGCTGCGCAGTTTTGCGTGAGGGTAAGTGACCTCTTTCCTTTTCTGAATCGCCATACCACCCAATTCCATATTGGAACCATCAGTAAACTCTGTGCGGCGGTTTAGATGAAAACAATCTCTGAATAACTCGACTGTGGGTTCCTCTTGAAACACCTCACAGAGTACTTGGAAATGGCATATGTTGGTGACAGAATTGGGGCCAGTATCTTGCGGACGGAGTTGGAAATTGGCCAAGACATCCCGGTAGAATTTTGAACCGAGCGGATTAAAACCTCGGGCTAAGTGGTCTGTGAAAATGACAACCTCTCCTTCTTGAGGTGTGGGAGGACATTCTTTGCCAGGGACCCTCCAATGGATGGTGTTTTTGCTGCTTAAAGCGCCAGTCAGGACTAAGTTGTTCAGTTGAGTTTCTGTGACGCGAGAAGGAGCCCAGTTGCATTCATATACTTGTTTGGCCATGGTGAAGTCTACAAAGTAAGTGATTTCGGTTCAAGATTGTGTTGGGTAAAAGTATACACCGGTATGAACAATGTTAAACTGGAGGCAACTATATCTAAACCGGAGTTCTATGAAGCGGCATCATATGGCTAACGAGTTCTGGCGGTTCAACAAGGGGACTAATGGTATATACCGGTTTATTAATTTTTTCTATATTAAGTTAAACCGCCTGATCTAAGCATTGAAAGCAATTGAGGTTGCAGATGGCTAAGTATGTAGAAACAGGTTTCATAAAGTCTTATTATAGCAATGGATCTGAAACAAGTTCAGAAAAGAAGACAAAATATTCAAAGACTTAAGGCAGAGCGAAAGTGAATCAATGGGCAGATATATAGATGAGATCTACGGACTCAAGCATGAAACTACAGGCGGATGCTAAAAGCTACTGCTAATCAGAGCAGGGTTTCACAGATCTATCCAGGAGTCTGGGTACGAGCATGAACAAGTGATGAACACGGCAAGAACATCAAAACCTAAGAACAGATCTATGTTAAGAAGAACAGACGGCTTACCAGAATCGAGGAAGATGCGGAAAGCTACCGCAGTGCTATGGTACGTTCAGGTTGATGCAGCGGCCCAAGACGGTGCAGAGGTCAACGGCGGCGGCGGAGCTCCGAGGCTGGTGACGCGAGGAAGACGAAGAGAAAGGGGACGAAGGGGAGAAAAGAAATGACCCTTCGGTCCTATTTATAAGGCAAGAGGCACGTGTCAGGCGCGTGAATCAAGGAACCAAAAATCTTGGAGACGAAGGTGTCGCCTCAGTTATTGCGGATTCATTAAAAAAGAAGATATTATGAATGTTATCTTTATGATGACGTCATGCCGGTGTTGGGACTCTGTGGACCGACGGGCATCACCCGTGTATATAAGGGGACGACCCGGCGGCGGTTCAGGGACAGACGACAACAACTCGAGACTTAGGCGAAGCTTGTTTGCTCCCTAGTCATCGAAACCCATCAATTCCATCACAACTAGATGTAGGCTTTTACCTTCATCGAAGGGGCCGAACTAGTATAAAACTCTCTGCGTCCCTGTGTCCGCTTTAACCCCTTCAAGCTAACCCGTCGCGATGGCTCCACGACTAAGTCCTTTCACCAGGACATCTGCCGTGACAAAACCACGACAGACGGAGACGTCGGCGCAAAGGTATTATACAAAGCCTCGCTCCATGGTTATCATCTTTTAAAACATAATAACACCCGTGTTTCCTAGAAGGAAAAAATGATCGCCGGACTATATCCGAAGAGGTTGCCGATCACGCCTCCACCAGTCGGGCTCCAGGGCCGGACACAGAGGCGGAAGCTAACGCGGGGCATGCGCCAGATGCTCCTCCTACAGAGGATGCGGATAAAATAACCGCTACAAACTCCGAAGTGGAGAGCACCATGAATCACCGGCGTCGTCGGGCCGTACTCCGTGACGCTTGTTTCTCCCAAGAGGCGTTTGATGCCTTCAACTCAGGAGACGCGTACATCCGTGCTGCTCAAAATGGTCTTGCCAGAGCCACGGACCAGTATGTAAAGGATATACAGGTAAGAAAATTTGATGATTATATATATAGCAGTAGCCCCTGAGACTTGAATCAGTTGGCGCAACTGATATAAGGATCATTATTTGTGCAGGTTCTTACAGAGAAGAATACCCAATTGTCTCAAGAGCTGGAAGAGTGCAAGGCCCAGCTATGGACCGCAGTTGCCGCATTGAAAGAGTCCGAGAAGGCCCCCTCTGGTAACACTTGTTTCAAAGAATGATAGGTACCATATAGTATGCGGCATGCCTGCAAATCTAACAATAAAAATTGTAGATGACGCCGGAGTGAATTCGGATGAGCAACATGTCATACGACGGCTAAAGGCTAGCGAGCGTGTGCTCACCAAAGTTAGGCAGGAGAAAAACAATCTCCAAGACGCTAATACCTAGCTGGGTGAGGAACTTAAAGATGTTCGGGCCCAGCTGGCTGACTCCGTGAAGGAGAATAAGTGGCTTCGACGCGGCATTTTTAGTAAGTGCTTTGAACGAACTTTCGAAGGAGTTCGGCGAAGAGGCCTGCTAACAGAGCTATGTCTGCAGGTGTGCTGACGGGTCGTCCCACGGAGGAGATGCTCGGGTCTGCGGGTGATCTTCTACCAGAGCTCTTACGACTGCACGAACAAGTTTGGCAGGTGATGCGGGGTATTGCCCAGGCCTTGCGGCCATCCGTCTCCCTGCCAGAAGGCATTGGGGAGCTTGTAGAGAAGCTCAAGGGAGCGTGGCGGCGCCTCCAATTATGGAAGATATCGGCCCGCCGTCAAGGTACCAGGGAAGCCTAGGCCATGGTGAAGACGCGGTATACCAAGGCTGACCTAAACCACATGGCCGAGGTCAGACCTGTGGGACCCGATGGGAAGGAGATCCCCGTCAGTCTGGTTTATGACCAAGTAGAATTAGCCGCAAAGTATTCCCAACAGGATTGTAGGCTAGACAACCTGTTGGATGGGATAGAAGAAGAACTTAGTCAGTCTAGGTGACTGTGTAATTTAAGTGACATGTATAATGTCTCTAGCCGGATTGTAATTCATTTGTCATGGCAGACCTTTTCGCTTCGACCTCGGGATCCAATAGTCCTGAGTGTATCCGAATACCCGCTCAGTTATGTAAAAACTGGGGTATGCATGGAAACCAGGCGTAGGGGTCATAAGTGCTTGAACAGACAAGTACCCAACTAGTTATGTTATATTACATGGATAGTAAGAAACATCTTCCAGGGAGAATAGTTCCGGTAAGGGTTCCTTTCCCTGGGTACGCATGCCCTAATGTGCATGTCCGGACTGCGAGAAGAGACGCAGGCAAAAAACATCTGGGGGCATGTATCAAAAATAAATAAAAGTCATCTTTTGTTCACCGACCGAATATTCCCTTAAGAACGCTAGCTTTCGGCTTCACCCAGTCTGAGGTACACATCCGGCTGACCCGACAGTAACAATTGCAGAGGTGCTCCCCTTATGCCCTAGCCGAATTAACGGGAACATAGGGCATAAATACAAGAGCCAGGCAACCTAGCTTGGCCAAAACTTAAGTCATATCGATGCATATAATGGCGAAAAAAGGTACATGCGGAAGAATAACACATGTGCGGGGCATGAGGCCCACTAAAATAGTTAAGCTTCTGTGTAAGAAGCCGCCACGTATCATGAGCGTGGCTAGCGCGTCAAGATTGTGTAGTCAAGACACATTTTAGCCTATTAAGGCCTTGAGAGAAAAACGGGGAAGAAAGAAAGAAAAGACAGGTAACAAGTATATAAAAAATTGACAGTGGTAAGGAGACGAACACAGAGTCCGGCAGTAGGCGTAGAACCTTCGGAGTCTGGCTGCATTCCATGGGTTTGGCTCGAGTCGATTGCCCGATGCATCCCGCAGACAGTACGCTCCACCGGTCAGAACCTGGTCAATAACGAAGGGACCTTACCATTTGGGCTTGAGCTTGTCCTTTTTCTTCTCCGGTAGGCGTAGAACGAGTTCGCCAACATTATAAGTTTTGGCCCGTACTTCTCTGCTTTGGTATCTTCGAGCCTGTTGCTGATAGAATGCGGAACGGGCTTTTGCCACGTCACGCTCCTCCTCAAGGGCGTCCAAACTGTCCTGCCGATCGAGCTCGGCCTCTCTTTCTTCATACATGTGCACTCGAGGTGAGTCATGAATTATGTCGCAGGGCAGAACCGCCTCTGCGCCGTACACCATAAAGAATGGTGTATATCCGGTAGTGCGATTCGGCGTGGTCCGCAACCCCTAGAGTACGGAGTTGAGATCCTCTACCCAGTGCGTCTTAGATTCCTTTAATGAACGCACTAATCTAGGTTTGATGCCGCTCATGATAAGACCATTTGCTCGCTCGACTTGACCGTTAGTTTGTGGGTGATAGACAGAAGCATAATCGAGCTTGATGCCCATGTTGCTGCACCATAGTTTTACCTCGTCGACAGTGAAGTTCGTGCCGTTGTCAGTGATGATGCTGCGGGGGATGCCATAACGGTGTACAACCCCGGATATGAAGTCTATCACCGGTCCGGATTCAGCCGTTTTAACAGGTTTGGCTTCTATCCATTTGGTGAATTTATCCACCATGACCAGTAAGTATTTTTTTCTTATGGGTTCCCCCTTTAAGGGGTCCAACCATGTCAAGCCCCCAAACCGCAAAAGGCCAGGTAATGGGGATTGTTGGTAGGGCAATGAGCGGCATATGGCTTTGGTTTGCAAAAAGATGGCAACCGATGCAGTGTTGGACCATGTCCTGTGCATCCGCCCGGGCCGTCGGCCAATAGAATCTTGTACGGAAGGCCTTACTTACGAGGGCCTGGGCTGCGGCGTGGTGGCCGCCAAGTCCGGCATGGATTTCTGCTAGAAGCTTCCGCCCTTCCTCTTTGGAGATGCACCTTTGAAGGACTCCGGTGGTGCTTTTCTTATAAAGCTCTCCCTCGTGGACCTTGTAGGCTTTAGATCGCCGCACAATGCAGCGTGCCTCATTTTGGTCCTCGGGAAGTTCCTGCCTAGTTAGGTAGGTCAGGAATGGTTCAGTCCATGGGGCGATGGCGACCATTACTACATGGTCTTAAGGCATTATTTCGGTGGCGGGGCCTCCGCTTATGTCAGAGTGTTTGGTTTCTGGCGTTGTAGCCGGGTCCGGACTATTTTTGCCAATGTCCCCTTCCCATACCACGGATGGCTTAAACAACCTTTCCAAGAAGATGTTGGGTGGGACCGTATCGCGCTTAGCGCCGATACGGGCGAGGATATCCGCCGTCTGATTGTTTTCTCGAGCCACATGGTGGAATTCGAGCCCCTCGAACCGAGCTGACATCTTGAGGACGACGTTGCGATAAGCCGCCATTTTCGGATCTTTGGCGTCGAAGTCTCCATTTATTTGGGATATTGCGAGGTTCGAGTCCCCACGCACCTCTAGGCGTCGAGTACCCATGGAGACTGCCATCCGGAGACCATGTAACAGGGCCTCATATACGACTGCATTGTTGGAGTCTGTATACAGTATTTGGAGTACATATTGGACTGTATCGCCGGTAGGGGACGTCAGGACGACGCCAGCCCCCAGACCAGCCAGCATTTTCGAGCCGTCAAAGTGCATAATCCAATTGGAGTATGCGCCATACTCTTTAGGGAGTTCGGCTTCCGTCCATTCGGCGACAAAATCGGCCAATACCTGCGACTTAATGGCTCGCCGAGGTTTATATGTTATGTCGAACGGGAGGAGCTCAATGGCCCATTTGGCAATCCGACCCGTGGCGTCGCGGTTGTTTATTATGTCATTCAGTGGCACTTCTGAGGCCACTGTAATTGAACACTCTTGAAAGTAGTGTTGTAGTTTTCGGGATGCCATGAATACCGCATATGCTATCTTTTGATAATGCGGGTACCGTGATTTGCATGGAGTGAGGATAGTGGATACATAATATACCGACTTTTGGAGGGGAAATTTGTGTCCGTCCGTTTCTCGTTCGACGATGAGCACTGCGCTTACAACTTGATGAGTTGCCGCTATATATAGCAGCATTGGTTCGCCGATGCTTGGAGCGGCCAGGATTGGGTTGGTGGCTAGAATGGCCTTTATGTCTTCCAGTCCGGCCGTGGCCGCGTCCGTCCACTCGAAGTGTTCGGTGCGCCGAAGGAGGCGATAAAGCGGTAATGCCTTTTCTCCCAAGCGGGAGATAAAGTGGCTTAGGGCCGCCACACATCCAGTTAATTTCTGGATTTGCTTGAGGTCAGTTGGGATGGCCAACTGTGACAGGGCTCGGATTTTAGCCGGATTTGCTTCAATTCCTCTACTGGAGACGATAAAACCCAGGAGCTTTCCGGCGGGTACGCCGAAGACGCATTTTTCCGGGTTGAGCTTAATGTCATATGTTCGGAGATTGTCGAACGTGAGCCTCAAGTCGTTTATTAAAGAGTCGACGTGTCTAGTTTTAACGACCACATTGTCAACATATGCCTCCACTGTTTTGCCGATCTGCTTTTCCAGACATGTTTGAATCATGCGCTGATAAGTTGCACCGGCGTTTTTAAGCCCAAAAGTCATTGTATTGAAATAGAAGGGGCTGTACGGCGTGATGAATGCCGTTGCGGCTTGGTCGGACTCCACCATTTTTATTTGGTGGTAATGAGTCGTTTCCTGCGGTAGCGTCGATAATTTGATCAATGCAGGGGAGGGGGAAGGATCCTTTGGGAAAGCCTTGTTGAGGTCCTTGAAATCAACGCACAAGCGCCAGGATTTGTCCTTCTTTGGTACCATCACCAGGTTTGCTAGCCAGTTCGGGTGTTTTATTTCTCTGATGAATCCGGCCTGCAATAACCTGGCTAGTTCCTCTCCCATAGCTTGTCTCTTAGGTTCAGAGAAACGCCGAAGAGTCTGTTTGACCGGCTTGAATCCTTTTAAAATGTTAAGGCTATGCTCGGCCAACCTGCGTGGGATTCCTGGCATATCTGAGGGATGCTAGGCAAATATGTCCCAATTCTCACGCAGGAACTCCCGTAATGCAGCGTCCACAACGGGGTTTAACTATGCCCCGATGGAGGCTGTTTTTGTAGGGTCCGTTGGGTGGACTTGGAATTTGACTATTTCATCCGCTGGTTTGAAAGAGGTGCACTTTGATCTCTTATCGAGTATCACGTCATCCCTGTCCACGGTGGAGCGTAGCGCAGTTAACTCCTCTGCCGCGAGGGCTTCGGATAATGCCTCGAGGGCCAGTGCGGCTGTTTTGTTTTCGGCGCGGAGCGCTATGTCCGGATCACTAGCTAGAGTGATGATTCCATTGGGCCCAGGAATTTTGAGTTTCATGTACCCGTAATGGGCTATGGCTTGGAAGATCATGAATGCCTCCTGCCCTAAAAGGGCGTTGTATCCGCTACTGAACGGGGCCACTTGGAATGTGATTTCTTCGGACCTATAATTCTCCGGCATGCCGAATACCACATCTAGTGTGATTTTCCCAGCGCAACGTGCTTCCCGACTGGGGATGATTCCTCTGTAGGTTGTGCTGCTTCACTCAATGCGGTTCTTGTCTATTTCCATTTTTTGAAGAGTTTCCTCATAAATGAGGTTTAATCCGCTGCCGCCGTCCATGAGCACTTTGGTGAGCCGAAAGCCATCTACAATTGGACTAAGGACCAATGCGGCTGGTGCTTGGGTTGTTCGGAATTTAGGTTCGTCACAAGCATTGAAGGTGATAGCCGTGTAGCTCCATGGGTTTATTGCTGCCACCTGGCAGATTTCGGCAAGGCTGTGGAGTGTTTGCTTGTGCCTATTATTTGAGGCCATTGTCTCGAAGACTGTTAATACTGTATTGTAATCCACGGGATGGTGCTCTGCGGTATTTTGAATGAGGAGATCCTCACCGCTCTTGGCCACCTGCCGGAGTACCCAGCATGCTCTAAGGCTGTGTGTTGGTATGGTATCTGCTGTACTGTGAATTTTGCAGGGTCCATTAAGCCATCCCTCCAATACGGTTCCACGCCCTGTAGTGGGCTTTTGCTTTTTGGTAATTGAATCGGGCGACTTATGAGGATGCACCCTTTTAATTCGGACTGGGTGTTTAGTCAGAGCCAGATTATCCCAAAATTTTGTTTCGGTTTTCCAGGCACTTTCCGTCGCACAGTACTTCCGTACTATGGCTGCCATGTCAGCGAAGTGTGCTATGTCACGGCGACTTATGGCGTTAAGGATTCCCTTGTCCATGCAATTATTGTAGAAGAATGAGATTGTGTCTTCCTCGCGACAGTCCTTGACCTTGTTCATTACAAGGAGGAATCTGGCCCAGTAGTGATGTACTGTTTCCTGGGGCTCTTGTCTAATGTGGGAGAGATCGCTTGTATCTGGGTGGGTGGGCGGATTTGAGTCCGAACCCTGCCCCGATCTGAGACCCAGGGGCAGGGGAGTTTCCAATCTTGGAAGTTCGGGCTCCGGGATGTCGCTCGATGGGTTTGGCCCACTGCCTGATTCTAGGTTCAAGGCTTGGGCGATGTCCTTCCGTAAACGGGAATCCGACTCGGAAGGCTCTGGAATCCGGACATAGTTTGTCCTCAAGATAGAGGAAGAATTGCCGCATTGTTCCTCCACCACCGCTATCTGATGGGTAACCGGCGGAGAGTTAATCTCCCTTTGGTTGGGTTTAAGCCCAATCTGATCATAGTCCGTGGCGACTCCCAAAGCGGCGATGCGATCCAAGAGCTCGTTTAGGGAAGAGAGCTCCATTGGATCCATCTGCTCGGCAAGTTCCGACCCAACGTGGAGGCTGTTTCGATGACCCGAGAAGTCATCATCGGTGCAGCAGCCGAACGGGCGGTCATGACAAAGCCGCCTAGCCGGAGAGTTTGGCCGACAGCCAGGGCTCTCCCAGCGGTAACGCTGTCCTTGACAACGAGACGAGGCATCCTTTCTTACGGTGAAGACACAGTGGAACTCTCAATGAAAGCACCAATGTCGGTGTCAAAATCGGCGGATCTCGGGTAGGGGGTCCCGAACTGTGCATCTAAGGCGGATGGTAACAGGAGACAGGGGACACGATGTTTACCCAGGTTCGGGCCCTCTCGATGGAGGTAATACTCTACTTCCTGCTTGATTGATCTTGATGATATGAGTAGTACAAAAGTTGATCTACCACGAGATCGTAGAGGCTAAACCCTAGAAGCTAGCCTATGGTATGATTGTTGTTGTCCTACGGACTAAACCCTCCGGTTTATATAGACACCAGAGGGGGCTAGGGTTACACAGAGTCGGTTACAAGGGAGGAGATCTACATATCCATATCGCCAAGCTTGCCTTCCATGCCAAGGAGAGTCCCATCCGGACACGGGATGAAGTCTTCAATCTCGTATCTTCATAGTCCAATAGTCCGGCCAAAGGACATTGTCCGGCTGTCCGAATACCCCCTAATCCATGACTCCCTCACCGCGTGCCCCCCGTACGGAGTTGGCGGTGGCGGTGGAGAGCCCACAGCCGGCAGTGTGGGACCAGTTCAAGGAGGAGGTGGGGATCATGGAGGAGGACGGTGGCCATGTCAATGGAGGAGAAGCGGAGGAGTACAATGGGAAGGGCCCAAGGTTGCTGAAGAGGAGCAACAGCCGCACATGAGTATCTGAATGCGACTCCTTTGTTTCTTACACATCCCCTTCCTTCCATTGTCTTGGATGATGAACTTGCTCCTGCTTAATTACTGTAATTTCTTTCTCATGGGAAGAAGAAGAAGAAGATAAGAATGGAATTTAATTGTATGGTCCATTTCATAGAGCTTAATTAGTTGTAATTTTGCCCCCTTACTAAAGAAGATAAGAATCCATATGTGTTATGCAAAACTAACTTTGTCATATTCTAAGAGCTCTAGGCAGTGTCTGGAGGGTGAAAAATATTGTTAATTTTCTTTCTCTATTAATTACTAGATTGATTTACACCATCCATCCTTTACCATGTCCATGTCATTGTTGTTTACCCCTGGGAGTATTTTTAACTTGAATATCTCTGGTGAACTACCATTTGGAGTACATTTGCTTGCTCTGTTAATTTTCTTGGATTACTCCATCTTGCTCTGTATAATACATAGTCAAAGCTACTCCAACAGTACATAGCAAAGTTACTCCAAAAAGATTGCTTGGAGTATTTAACAAGATTTAACTTGTCAACATTTAACAGTATTTTTCATTAAGTATTCTGAACATGAAAGTGTTCTGAACATGCTTCTGAATATTTCCAGATTCTGAACATGCAAGAAAATCTGCAAGAGTAAACAAGTTCTTTCAGTAGATATTGCAAGTGTTTGTTTTGAACATGTACTCTTACTGAAGATATTGCAAGTGTTCTGAACATGTACTCTTACTGAAGATATTGCAAGTGTTCTGAACATGTACTCTTACTGAAGATATTGCAAGTGTTCTGAACATGTACTCTTACTGAAGATATTGCAAGTGTTCTGAACATGTACTCTTACTTTGCTTGGAGTAATTAACTGGACATCTTGGAGTACTCTAATCATGAATCATTTGCAGAAATTCAGTGAAGTACTATACTCCAGTGTGCATTACTTACATAAACTTGCTTATTGTTAACTATTGTAGCATTAGGAGTAGTTTTACTGTAGTACTGCTTGAACTACTGCAAGCATTAGGAGTACTGTATATGGAGTGCTTGCATTATGAGTAGCAAGTGCAGCAGTAGCCCTAAATCCAGTAGCTACAATAATGAAACCTTTTCAAACAAAAATGATCATACAAATGGAGTAAAAATAACTTTTCATTTAATTTAAATTAACTGAAACTCTTCCAGTTAATTAAAATGAACTGAAACCTTTTCTGTTAATTAGGAGGACAACAGTAGTATAGCACTGCACCAGGAGTACTTTGTTTTAGAGGAGTATTAACTGAAACTTTTTCAGTTAATTAGGAGTAGTAAGCAAGCTGATTTCCAGTAGCAATTCCAGTACCAATTCATTAGATTGAAATTAACTGGGTAGTATAGCACTTGCCCTCTCTTCTTCTCTTCTTGTAGTAGAGGAAGAGGAGCAGCAGACATGATGAGATGCAGAGATAGTTCATCATGCCCATCACTTTGTTCAAGAGCCATGTATGTTCTTGAGAGAACATGGCTAATATTATGGGTCAGCTAACATTGATCAGCATTTTTCAGTTAGGTCAGTAATAATCCGCTTGTTGTGATTATGCAGCTGCAGCCTGTCTTCCTTGAACATGGGTGAAACATATTTTTTGAATATACTCCCAAAAATATCATGGGTGTATTACTCAAAAGGAGATGGTTCATAAGGTCAGGCAGATACACAAAGCATATTTTGACCTTATGGGTGTATCTTGCAGTTTATCTAGCTAAAATTGGCTTCATAGATAGGAGTACTTTGGTGCAACACTTCTATAAAGTTGTGTCCTACTCCAATTTCCTGACATTTTCTTAATGTGGGTTAGGTGGTTATGACAATGAAGACAAGGCTGCCAGGTCTAAGTGCTCCAGGTAGAGGTTCTTTCAGAATTTTATTTAAAGTAAATCGGTGTGTCAACAGGATGGCAGAGGTTCTTTCAAAAGTTACATAATTGATTTGTGCTTCAAGATGACAGCAGGTTAATTTTCTTTATTTTAAACAGCTCTCAAAACAGAATTGCTCCATCGGTAGAATCCGAATTTTATTTATCTTAAAATCAGATTATGATTCAAAATTTTCTTTATCCTAAACAACAGAGAGAGGAGATGAAATCGTATTGTTTGTGCTTGCAATGTTTCAGCCTATGATCATCAAATTGTTTGTGCTTGCAGTGATCTCCTGGAGTTAGTTTCAGCAGAGAGAGGAGATGAACCTGGGCATCAGCTGAGCCCCAACCTAGGGGCGTGGGCGAGGAAGAGCCCAACACCAAGTCGCCTCCACCTGGGTAGGATGCTACGATCAACCGACGCAGCACCGGATCGAGCGTCGCATGGGGTAGGCCGGCTGGACGCAGAGGTGGTCGGGGTAGGCCTTGGCACGGCTGGGTCGGATCTGGCCGGTGGAGGTCCCGTGGCGGTGTTCGAACCTCCAAGGTGAGCTTGGACTAGGCATCCATGGCGCTGGCGCTGAGCTCCTGGAGAGAAGGAGAGACAAGGAGATTAGAGAGAGAGAGAGGAAAGAGAGAAGGCATGGGAGCGGCGGCGTGTAATGCCCAGGGAGACTCGATCCAGAATTGGGGATGAGAGGGAGAGAACGAAGTAGGTGAGGAACTTGGAGAAGGGGAAAGGAGACCGTTCAATCACTCGCTGTCATTTCCTCTGGTGAGTCGTACATAAGTAGCTGCCCCACCAGGCCACCCTTACAAGGCCTGTGGCCCACCCTAAATCAACCCAAAACACGCACTCGGCCCATAAGCCCACTCATTGATGTTGCATGTTCAGTTAAGCAGTTAACTGAACTACACTTGATCAGTCCGCTGTAGATGTGTTAGCAGCATCTGCAGGCATGACATTGCCTCCCTCTTGCGATGCAGCCTCTTCCCAGATGCAAGCCGATGGGTACCGATGGCGAAGGACGTCGTAGTCTTCCCAGGTTGTGGCCAATGGTGGCATGTTTGCCCACTTAACTTGTAGTTGCACCACAGGAGCATCCCCTTTCTTCATCATGCGCCATTGCAGAATTGCCACTGGTTCAGTTTGTTCGCCGGCGAGGTCCGGTACTCGTGGTAGTTCAGAGAACACCGGAGTATAGTCTGGGGTGAACGGCTTCAAGTGAGAGACATGAAATACCGGATGGATGCAGCTGTCTGGTGGTAGTTGCAGTCGATACGCCAGCGTGACAATGCGTTCTGTCACCATGAAGGGGCCGAAGAACTTATAGGCGAGCTTCTTGCTGGGGCGGTTGGCGACAGCGGATTGTGCATATGGCTGCAGCTTGAGGAGGACTTGTTCGCCGACGTCGAAGGCTCATTCTGCTCGGTGTCGATCAACTTGTTTCTTGAAGCGAGCTTGAGCACGCGCCAGCTGCGCGCGCAGCAGGTCCATGTGCGCGGCCCAATCCAGATCGCCTGATGCCGTGTCGCTGGGTAGCGCGGCACTCAGGTGTGGCAAGCCCCCAGGTTGGGCTCTCTGCCGTACAATGCCTTGAAGGGAGAGCAATTCAGGGAGGCGTGATGTGCAGAGTTGTACCAAAATTCCGCCGCCGGCAGCCACTTGCACCATTGCCGCGGCATGTCATGGACCGCACACCGCAGGTACATCTCCAAGCACTGATTGACCCGCTCCGTCTGGCCGTCCGTCTTCGGGTGGTACGCGGTGGAGTAGAGCAGTTTGGTTCCTGCGGCTGCGAGCAATTCGCGCCACATGGCGCTCGTTAAGATCTTGTCGCGGTCGAAGATGATCGAATGGGGAACGCGTGAAGCTTGATGACATGTTCTCAGAAGGCGCGAGCAACTTGGACGACGGTGAAGGGATGACGAAGCGGCGCAAAGTGCCCGTACTTGGTCAGCCGGTCGACGACGACCATGATCACGTCAGAGCCCTCAGATTTCGGCAGCCCCTCCATGAAATCCATGGTCAGCTCCTGCCATGGTTCCCTGGGAATTGGAAGGGGTTGGAGCTTGCCGGCAGGGTGCATGTGCTCGTGCTTGGCGTGTTGGCACACGGCGCACTGCTGGAAAAAATCCTCCGTGGCACGCTTCAGACCAGCCAGGCGAACAGCTTGCGGACACGGTGGTAGGTGGCCGTGGCGCCGGAGTGGCCACCCACGACACTGTGATGGAGAGCGGCGATGAGCTTGGCCTGCAATGCGGAGTTTGCGCCAATCCAGAGCCGGCTGTGCTGGTGCTGCTTGATGACGGCGGTGACCGCGAGCTTGGCCAGCAGCTCTTGCGAATCGGGATCAGTTTCGTAGGAGTTAGCCACCTCCTGTAGCCATTGGGGCTGACACAGAGAGAGAGCATCGAGGGCGAGCAGATGGACCATACGGGACAGCGTGTCCGTGGCACCATTGTCGACACCCTTCGTGTAGCGGAAGGAGAACGGCAGGCCAACCAGCTTGGACATGGCTTTCCGCTGGAGGTCCATAGCAAGCTGCTAATCTGTAAGCTCACACAGGCTCTTGTGGTCGGTGACGATCTCGAACGGGGTGCGTTGCAAGTACGGCTGTCACTTGTCGATCGCCATCATCACTGCCAAGAACTCCTTCTCGTATGTTGAAAGCTTCTGATTCTTGACGCCCAAGGCCTTGCTGAGATACGTGAGGGGGTGGCCGTCCTGTGTGAGCACCGCACCCATGCCGCGTGTCCCACGCGTCGGTCTTGATGGTGAATGGCTTGGCGAAGTCAGGGAGCGCAAGCACCGGCGTGCTCACCATGGCTTGCTTCAGCATCTCAAATGCCTGTTGGGCCTTGTCATTCATGCGAATCCTTTCTTCGTCAGGAGCTGGGTAAGCAGCTTCGCGATGATGCCATAGTGAGGTACAAATTTGCGGTAATAGCCAGTCAGGCCGAGGAACCTGCGGAGCTCGGTGGCCGTCGTGGGCACGGGCTAGGCCTGCATGGCGCTGGTCTTGGTCGTGTCAGTGGCGACTCCATCCTTGGATATCACGTGCCCCAAGTACTCGATGCTGATTTGTGCGAACGAGCACTTGGATGCCTTGGTGAAAAGCTGGTGTTCGCGGAGCAGTTGTAAGGTGATCCGTAGGTGCTCCTCATGTTCCTACAGGTCAGTGCTGAAGACTAAAATGTCATCAAGAAATATGATGATGAACTTACGGACGTATCGCCCAAACACAGTGTTCATGAGGCACTGAAAAGTTGCAGGGGCGTTGCACATGCCAAATGGCATCACTCTGAAGTGGTAGTGCCCGTGGTGATTTTTGAAGGCTGTCCTCTCTTCATCCTCCTCGCGCATACGAATCTGATGATATCCAGCACGCAGGTCGATCTTGGAGAAGTAGGTAGCACCTGCCAGTTCGTCCAGCATCTCATCCACAACCGGCAGTGGAAATTTGTTCTTTACAGTTGCAGAATTCAGTCGTCTGAAATCAACGCAGAATCGCCAGCTGCCATCTTTTTTCTTTACCAACAGAACTGGTGCAGCGTATGGGCTCATGCTGTGAGCAATGACGCCAATTTTTAGCATGTGTTGCACTTGCTTCTCAATCTCATCCTTCTGAGCAGGCGAGTAGCGATATGGCTTGGTGTTGATGGGGACAGTGCCCGGCTCGAGGTGAATACCATGATCATACTGTCGACGAGGTGGTAACGTTGTTGGTTTAGCGACCACGTCCTGATACTCCGACAACACTTTCTGAATATTTGGTGGAACTGGTTCTGTGATCTCTTTATCTGTCCGCTCAATTGTAACTAGAGCTGTAGTCCAAATATCGTTGGCCACTTCCATGCGATGTAGTTCATACGCATCTAATTCTGTAATTGGTGGGAGATCTGAGGTTCTGACGCCCTGGGGATGCATGGTCTTCCCTTCAGTTTGGAATGTGATCGTCTTCAGTTTCCAATGGCAGTTCATGGGGCTGTGTGAGGCCAACCAATCCATGCTGAGGACTCCATCATATGCTCCGAGTGGCAGTACTCCAAAGTCTCTATGAAAAGTGTGTCCAGGTACTTGCCATCCCAGTTGCCGAACAATCTTGTTGCAATGCAAACGCTGCCCATTCGCCAACCGGACTAACACTAGTGGTAAGGCCTCGGTTTTGGCTGACACGCGTTGCATAAAGGAGTCGCTGATGAAACTGTGTGAGCTGCCTGAATCCACTAACAACATCATGTATTGGTCTCCAACTTCTGCGCACAGGCGAATGGTGGAGGGCACTTCCTCTCCAGAAACTGCATGTTGTGAAATTGCACACATCCAGGCTCCTGAGCGTCAGGCAGGTCCAAGAGTTGCAGAGCGTGCACTGTATCATCTGAAAGAATCTCTCCAAAGTCACCCACTTCGATCATCAGTATCTCTCTGGTGCGCTTGCATTGATGCTCGCGTGAATATTTGTCTCCACAGAGGAAACAAATACCGTTGGCTCTTCTGAATTCTTTGAGTTGCCGTTCTCGAGCGTACTCGTCACCGCCTGGACGAGGTTGAGCGGCTGTGCGAGCCTGCATAGCTATTGCAGTTGCTGCTGGTGGTGGTTGCCCCACAGGAACGATGCGGTTGCACGGTGCCCTTTGTTTTTCCAGTTCTTCCTCTTGAATTCGTGCGAACATAGCAGCTCGGGTAATGCTAGTGGGGGCTTGTAACCTGACGCCCAGCCGTAGTTCATCCTTTAGACCAAGCAGGAACTGAGATATGAAGAATTGTGTGCTCAGGGTTGGATCCAAGGAAAGCAGATGGTACATTGAGGTCTTGAACTGCTGACGGTACTCCTGCACACGGCCGGTCTGACACAGTTGAACTAGGTGGTGCATCTGCGCCTCAAACTCTCCGGGGCCGAATTCTGCTTCAACAGCTGCTCGGAATGCAGCCCATGACATAGCAGGGTGTGTCTGTCGATACGCCTGCAGCCACATCGCTGCGATCCCATCCATGTATGTAGAGCTCAAAGTAGGAGGTGCATCGCTCGAGCCAGATGCGTGGTGCATCACCGTCGAAGCGGGGGAAGTCGTTCTTGGGCGGCTTGGTGTAGTGATCGACCTCCCGATGTTGCTCGTACGCGGTTGGCAAGTTCTGGAGTAGGAGCGGCGACCCGTGGTTGACGAGCCGGGTAAACGGAAGCTACACGACACCCTCTTTGTAGAGCGGCGGGGGTGGTGGAGGATGAGTCGTTGGTGGAGGAGGGGGCGGCGCCTGACTGGAGGAGCCCGAGACCGGTGTCGTACCAGGCGTGGATGTGTCGGGGTCGAGCGGCGGAGGGGACTTGCGGGCCTCGTCCACATCTGCTTGCGTCAGATCTGTCTGTTTGGCCAGATGCTTGAGCTCCTTGGAGACCTGGTCGTTGTAGGTGACCTGGGCTTGGTGACGCTCGTCGGCCGTCTTCTGGTTGGCGTCGAGGCGGCGGATGACAGACTCGGGCAAGGTCTGGAGCTTGTCTGTCGTCTCCGTTATCGCGTCCAGCACGCGGCGCGTCTGGGCGGAGGGTTTGGACGGCGCCGTGGTTGCACTTCGAATCGAGGTGAACCCTGAGTAGGATTTCGAGCGAGCTCGCCGGAGCGGCTCGCACCTAGCTCGGTGGATGTTACCGCTCGATCTGGAGAATTAGCGAGCAGCGGTGGCCGCGATTGGGAATTTTTTTGGGTGAATTTGTGGAGGCTCTGGTTACCACTGTAATGCCCAGGGGGATCTCGATCAAGAATTGGGGATGAGGGGGAGAGAATGGAGTAGGTGAGGCACTTGGAGAAGGGGAAAGGAGATTGTTCAGTCACTCGCTGTCATTTCCTCTAGTGAGTCGTACATAAGTAGCTGCCCCACCGGGCCACCCTTACAAGGCCTGCGTCCCACCCTAACTCAACCCAACACACGCACTCGGCCCATAAGCCCACTCATAGATGTTGCATGTTCAGTTAAGTAGTTAACTGAACTGCACTTGATCAGTCCACTTTAGATGTGTTAGCAGCATCTGCAGGCGTGACACGGCGGTAACCGGACGACGCGCGAGGGAGGCCGGGGAGGAGGCGCATGAGAGGAGGAGCTCAGGGTTGGGCGATCTGTGTGCGCTGCTGGTGGCGGCACTCGGGCCTGGGTGGGCCGGATCTGGGCTCGAAACGTTTTCTCACTTTAAAAAGGACTGCGGGTTGAATATTGAAAACCGCAGCGACTTTTATGCAAAAATGGTGACAACGTATGACCAGAAGCAGTCGTTGAAAGTGCGTTATATCGACTAGAGGGGGGGTGAATAGGTGATTTTTATGAATTCTTCACTGAGGAATTTGCTGGTGAGGAAATTCCTTAGCGAAGAACTACTTGCAGCGGAATAAGTACTCAGAAGTAAACATAACAGAAGACAAGCATAGTCATCATGATAAAATGAAGACAAGCACAGAGTACAGAAAGCGTAATCACAGGATAACACAAGATGAAGACAAAACAGACTGAAGAAATTGAACTGACGAAATTGAGAAAGTCTTCAGTCAAAGTCTTCAAACACAAATATGACAAGCACAAAACACAATACTGAGGAAATGAAAGAGTTGAGGAAATAGAACCAGTTGGCTTGGTGAAGACAATGATTTGGTAGACCAGTTCCAACTGCTGTCTCAGTTGTACATCTGGTTGGAGGGGCTAGGTATTTAAACCTGAGGACACACAGTCCTCACCGTATTCTCCTTGAACTAAGGTCACAAAGACCTCGTCCAATCACTCGTGGTAAGTCTTCAGGTGACTTCTGAACCTTCACAAACTCAGTCACTCGGCGATCCACAATTCCTCTTGGATGCTCTAGACCATGATGCCTAACCGTCTGGAAGAAGCATATTCTTGAAAGGTAACAAGCATCGGATCCACGCAGGATCAATCACTTCAGTGATGCTCAATCACTTTGGGTTTGTAGGTGTTTGGGTTTGGGTTTTGGATTTTCCTCACTTGATGATTTTCGCTCAAAGTCCTCGGAGGATGGGATGCTCTCAAATGACAAGTGTCAGTTTCTCGCGGAGCAGCCAACCAGCTAGTGGTTGTAGGGGGCGGCTATTTATAGCCTAGGGATCAGCCCGACATGATAAGACATAAATGCCCTTCAATGATATGACCGTTAGGGGATAAGATATTTTGGGACAGGTGGCGCGTAGCACAGCAACGGTCGGAAATCTGAGGTCCAAATTCCTCAGGGCTATCATGTTCCTCACAGTGTAGGCAATCTGCACTGGCAAATTCCTAACTCCTCAGTCAGGACAAATTCCTCAACGACCAGAAGAACTTCGTCTTTGTCACTGAAGAAATTGACTGAACTGTATGAGATTTCCAATGGCTTCACTCGAAGGGATTGGTAGGTGTAGGATTTTGAGTTGAGCATCACATGGAAATTTTTCCTCAGTATTTCCTCGACCCCCTTTAACAGTAGGTGTTTCCTATGACTCAAGAAAGAGAAAACGAAACTACGAAAACAAAAGTCTTCACGCTTCATGTTCCTCAAATGAATATCAAGTCTTCAAGGTCACACCAATTTCTTCACTTTCAAAGTCTTCAGAATACCAAAGTCTTCAGTCGAAGAACTTCATTTTTAGGGGTCGACTTTCTCTGTAATTATCAAACTCCTCATAGACTTATAGACCTGTGTACACTCATAAACACATTAGATCCTTAACCTATAAGTCTTCAATACACCACAATCACTAAGGGGCACTAGATGCACTTACAAACTCCCCCTTTTTGGTGATTGATGACAATATAGGTTAAGTTTTCAACGGGGATAAACATATGAAGTGTAAATACTGATATTAAGGAATTTGATTACAAGATATAGAAGAACTCTCCCTGAAGATGTGCATAGTGAGGAATTTGCTTTTGAAGCAATGCACACTTGAAGAGTAGAATCATGGAGATCTCCCCCTATATCTTGTAATTCATACACGCATTTGAAATATAATATGAAGAATTTGAAATGCATGATGAGATATGGTGACTGATGAATTTCAGCATGCGTGCAATAATATTAACGAGGAATAAGCATGTAGAATAACATAGTAGAAGTATCAGACCACCATCAGGTTTAAGTTTACAACTCGATCCAATAAAAGTTTCAGAAGAACGAGAGTTCTAACTTAGCAAAAAAAAACGCCCATATAATAGACACGCTTGAAGACTAACTCAGATTTCTCCCCCTTTGTCATCGAATGACCAAAAGGATCGAAACTAAGGACTAACGCCCCTGAAGATAATCAAGTTGATGAAGGAGCGCCAGCGTTGTCGGGGTCGGTTGTTGTAGTAGGGCCTGCCGCTGTGTCGTCCAACTCTTCATGTTCATCAGTGTCACGCGATGAAGAATAGGAGCTGGCCACCAAGGAAGGAACCTTGACCTGCTTGTATTTCTTCGGAGGAGGTGCAGACCAGTCAAATTCTTCCTTGAGACCCATTTTCTTCAGATCTTCAGTGTTGTAGACATGAGACAGAACAGCCCAGGTACGGTTGAAGGTTTCATGGAGGTAGTATTGGTTTTTCTTCGATGCATTGTGTGTTGAGGTCATGTTGTGAAGAATTGAACCAAACTGACGCTTGACCCATTTATGGTTGTGATCAACTTTCTGATGAAGACTGAGGACTAACTCACAATCAGTCATCACCCTGGGTGTTGTGGCTTGAGGATTTTGCTTGGCGGAGTTGTTGGCGGCAGAGTCATGTGTGACAGAGTCATCATTGGTGGAATAGGATGCAGCCTTGCGAAATTGACCATCCAATGGACGAATGCCTTCATCTATCACAACAACTGCCTTGCATTTGTCATCAGCTGAGGAAAATGTCCGTTTGAGGACTTCAATTGGAGGCAAGTAGCTGCAGTGGTTCAGAGTGTCAACTTTGTAGTTGAGTGAAGACCTTGTCCTGATGAATCTCATAATCCACGGTGCATAAGGCTTCAGCTCAGATGGTGACATGGCAATATTTGCCAGAGTCCTCATGAAGAAATCATGGAAGTTGACGGGAACGCCATGAATGATGTTGAAAAGCAGATTCTTCATGATGCCAACGACTTCTTCATCATTTGAATTGTGGCCTTTGATAGGACTCATTGTCTTCGACAGAATGCGATAGACAGTCCGAGGCACATACAGTAATTCCTTGACGAGGAATTTGGTTCGTGGGGCCTGCCCTGGCTTCAAAGGCTTCATCAACACTTGCATGTAGTGATCAGTAAGCTCAGGGTCACTGTAGACACAACGTGCACCTTCAAGGGGAGGACTGAGTGGTAGGGCACGAAGCAATTCAGAAGCTGGTGCCTTGTAATGATTATTTTCTGTCATCCAGTCCAGCACCCACGAGTTCACATCTTCAGAATTTCCTGTGATGTGCAGCGTTGCATAGAACTGAAGAATGAGTTCTTCATTCCAATCACAGATGTCAGTGCAGAAGTTCAGCAGCCCAGCGTCGTGAAGAACACTGAGGAATGGCTCGAAGCACGACAGAGACTCCATGTCCACGTGAGGAATATGTGCATGATAGAAGACTTTGTCTTTGTTGAACAGCACTAAGGAATAGAAATTGGCTTGACTAGCAGTCCAGAAACGTCTCTTCCTTATGCGAGCAGAATCATAAGGGTTGTAGTCAGTGAAGAACACATGCTCGCCAAAGAAGTCTTCAGCCTTGAACTTCTGTTTCCTTGAGAACGGATCCTTTGGCTTTGGTAGAGGAGTGTCAGTGAGTTGCATCACGACCTCAGGAATAGCGATCTTAGGTTCATCAGGCTGAGGAATTTCTGGTTCCTCTTCAGTTGCAGTCTGCGTTGTCATATGATCAGAAGCATCAGTTTCTTCAGCACTAGTGGCTGGAATACCTTCACGTACAGACGAGGTGGGATGAGTTTCTTCAGAGCCCATTTGAATTGTTGGTGCAGGGGACTGAGGAATTTGTTGTAGCGGGGTGAAGAGTGGAGAATTGGGGTGCTGACTTTCCCAAAAGTCACCATCCATTACTGGCGTTGTACTTCCAATATCCACGTCTTCATCTTCCAATTCTTCAACACCAGCCTCTTCAGCAGTGAACTGAGGCATTGGTGAGGATACAACAGGTGTAGAAGGGATCGCATCCACTTCAATTTCTTCATGAATCTGCTCTGATGAAGCAGCAGATTGAGTTTCTTCATCAGATCCCCTGGGGATCTCATAGTCTTCACCAAAAGGAACAAGGTCCTTTGATGGCATGGTAGAAATCGGAACAGCATCAATCGGATTTTCAAACGAGCTAGTCATAGGCTTCATCTTCTTTGGAGCTGAAGATTCTGAAGCACCTGTTGCTTTCCTTTTCTTCACTGCAGCTCGCTCTGCAGCCTTGGTCTTTTTCACATCTGATGCAGATGGAAGGATAGGAGTTGGTGTAGGCGCGGGAGGAGCTGAGGAATCTGTTTGAATTTCTTCAGGCGCAGCTGATGCAGTTGCCCTGACTTCTTCAGTTTCTTCAGGCGCACCACTAGTGGATCCCCTGGCAATTTATTCAGCGGCTGGAATGGAGTCATCAGCCTTGGAACTAGCATTTTCATCAGCAGCCTGAAAGTTATCAGCGGTGCTGGCATGTTCTTCAGTGGGCTGAGCAGAAGGTTCAGCTTGAGGCACTTCTTGTTGCGATGGGTCTGCAACGTTGGTGAACTTCTCAGTCAGTTTAACAAACCTGACTTTGGCTCCTTTCCAATCAGCATAGTAGGCGCTGAAGTTGTTGCTGAGGGTTTTGATTTCTGACTGAATCTTGATGAGTTCATCAGTTGCCATTTTGACTACGTTGGTCTTCAGATACTTTTCCTTCTTGTACTGGGCCTTCTTGATCTGCCTGGCCTGCTCATATTTCCATTTCTCCTCTTGGATGAAATGAGTCAGCATGTGACTTTGGCTAGGGGTCAACTTGAAATCTGGCATAGGAGTGTTTGGGTCCTTGTGCCAGAGATTAATGTAATCGAGGATCGCCCTTGGATCCAAAAGTAGTGGCACAGGTGTGCCTTTGGCTCTAGCGGCCCTTTCTTGTCTGTCTCTGATTATACCAGCAAGTTCTTCATCATCAGCTTCGTCTTCTTCAGACGGCACGTTGAAGGCGACATGCTTCTTCTTAGGACTTGGCCGAGGACCTCGTCCAGCAGTTGCCTTGGTCTTCAGCAGAGTGGGGCCCGATGAAGAATTTGGTGCAGCTGAGGAACTTGCTGAGACACCAGAGGCAATGGAGATGCCCGCAGTCCTTTGGCACGAGGCCAAATGCGCAGGTGCTGAGGACTTTGTCGGAACAGCTGAGGACTTTGGAGGAGCTGAGGATTTCGGAGGAGCAGCAGCAGCATGAGGAATTGGTCTTGAGGACTTTGAAGATTCTGGCCGTGAGGGCACAGCTAAGGAACTTGGCCGTGACGGCACTGTTGGTGAAGCACTTGGCTTGCGCGCAGGCTTCTTTGCCATAGATCTCTTTGGCTTGACATAGGCCTCAGTGGCAGCAACAGCAGAGTCTTCGTTGAATTTCCTCACTGCTTCTTTTGCTTGCTTGGCCAACTTGGCTTGGCGCTTGGCCCATTCTTCAGGGAAGTCCTCACCACGTTTGATGCTAGTGGGGTCTGCCACTTGGCCAGGTGCCAATGGAGCTCTTGGGCATGGAGGATTGAGCGCCAATTTCTTCATATACTTTGGAGTTACATATCTGTATTCCCTCCATTCTCGTGCCCATCTCCTTTCAATCCTCTGTATGCGCACCTTGCGCTGATTTTTATCTTCTTTGCCAAACTTGGCCTCATCAGGTGTGCAATATTCTTTGTAAATGTCCTAAGGGATTTCAAAGGCAGTCATGAACTCAGGCTTCTTTCCTCCTTTCTGCGGCCTTTTATCGTCAGCCATTTTCTTCAGTTGAGGAATTTGAACAATCGAATTCTCTGAAGAAGTATGCAACTTTTCTTCGAGGAACGCTGCAAATGAGTTAAGTTGATGAGAACCTAGTGATTCAGCAGCGAACATGAGTACCTGTGAACAGAGTATAGTTGCGAGGAATTTGGAGAGGTCATATGCGTTCTCAGAAGGTTTTTCAAAAAGAACAAGTTTGAGGAATTTGACCAGATGAGTCTTGAAGAATTTCACTAAGCGAGCTTTGTCTTAGGTTCCAGAGTTGTATAGATTGAAGATCCACACAATTGAGGAATCTTGAAGAAAAATGATGCTTAGAGAAATGAATTAAGAACAGATGACTTGTGAGGTGTTTTGTGTGTGAGGATTTGAAGAATAAAACACCTTTGAAGATTTTGTAGAAAACTTTCGAATCAAAGAGGGCAGTAAAAGTAACTTTTAATTACCCTGAATGAAGAACACGACGAACACAGAGATGGAGAAGTGAAGTTCGTCGGTGTAGATCTTCCATGCCCTAACTTGGTGGAGGAAGACGTCTACGGCGGAGGCGGAGTGAAGATTTCCGCGGCCGGCGCGAGTACCACGGCGACGAGGTCGAGGCAGTGAAGCTCTTCCTCACTGGCGACGATGGAGTAGCGGCGGCGCTAGGGTTTGGGAAGCTCGAGCAGAAGAGAGAGTTCGAGCGGAGTAAAGGAAGTGAGGAAGGGGACGGGGGTTATTTATAGCCACGGTGAAAAACTGTTTTCCTGAAGATTTGGGACGAACGTAACCCTGACCCTTCTCCTTAGCACGACATGTGTCACCCACGTACTGTGAAGTGGAGATCGTGGGTGAATAGAATAATGTATCGTGGGATGCGGAACGGTTTGAGCGGCAAAACCGAAAATTTGGATAATATTAGTTTTAACATTCTGTTCGCAATTTCTTCAGCTGACAAGGACACAGTGAAGATTTTGAACAAGTTTCAAATAGAACGCACATGAAGAATTTGAATAGATTGGGTTGAGTATAGCATAGAGGGGGAAGGGTCCGATCACATTCACTTAGCAGAAAAACCAACTTGAAGAAATAACCATAAGTGAATGTTGTAGAGGACAAACTCATATATATATAGCCAATGAAGAAAAACGATGGAACAAGTGAAGATTTTTCAAAGTTGAAGAATTTAAACAACTGAGGGATTTCACAAAACTAAGGAAAAACTCAAATTGAAGATTTTCAACTTTTGTGGTGGCGTGACCCACCGTATAAGAATGATGATTTCAGACACCGCGTACAATTGTCGTAGGGTTCTGAGGATCGAATTCTTCATTAATTTCTTCACACTTAGAGTGTTATTCTTCATTGTTTGAAGAAAAATGTTTCTTCATGTGTTGCACATCTAAGTCATCAATTTTGCACAAGTGTTAGGATGAGTGCCTTTTTCAAAGTACATTCGAAGACTCTAAGATATTTAGCTCACACCGCAACTTGCTAAATCTCTTCTCATCCAAGGGCTTTGTGAAGATATCGGCTAGCTTTTCTTCAGTCTTCACATGCTCAATAGAAATGTCGCCCTTCAACACATGATCACGAACAAAATGATGACGAATCTGAATGTGCTTTGTCTTCGAGTGCTGAACTAGGTTGTGAGCAATCTTGATGGCACTCTCATTGTCACAGAGGAGAGGCACATTCTTCATGTTGACGCCATAGTCCTTGAGAGTTTGCTTCATCCATAGCAGTTGAGCACAGCAAGAACCAGCAGCAATGTACTCAGCTTCAGCAGTAGATAGTGATACGCAGTTCTATTTCTTTGAGGACCAACAGACCAAAGAACGTCTGAGGAAATGTCATGTACCAGATGTTGACTTGCGGTCCACACGATCACCAACATAGTCAGAGTCAGAATATCCAATGAGATCAAAATCTGAGCCCTTGGGATACCATAATCCTAGTATTGGTGTGTGGGCTAGATATCGAAGAATATGCTTCACAGCCTTATGGTGTGATTCTTTCGGTGCAGCTTGAAATCGGGCACACATGCAAACACTAAGCATTATATCTGGCCTAGATGCACATAAGTACAATAAAGAGCCAATCATGGAGCGGTATACCTTATGATCGAAGTCAATACCATTTTCATCAGTGCACAGATGACCATTTGTGGGCATAGGGATTTTGATGCCTTTGCAATCTTGCATGCCGAATTTCCTCAATACATCCTTGAGGTATTTCTCCTGAGATATGAATATGCCATTGTGCTGTTGACGAATTTGAAGACCTAAGAAGAATTTCAACTCTCCCATCATAGACATTTCATATTCCTCTCTCATCATATAACCAAATTCGTCACTATAATGTTGGTTAGTACAGCCAAAGATAATATCATCAACATATATTTGGCACACAAACAGTTCACCATCATAAGATTTAGTAAAGAGAGTAGTATCGAGTGAACCGGGTGTGAAGCCATTCTTCATGAGGAATTCCTTCAAAGTATCATACCATGCCTGAGGGGCCTGCTTGAGGCCATAGAGGGCCTTATTGAGTCTGAAGACTTTCTCAGGATTCTTCGGATCTTCAAAACCTGGGGGTTGAGCAACATATACTTCTTCCTCAAGATTACCATTGAGGAATGCACTTTTCACATCCATTTGATATAAGATGATATCATGATGGTTAGCATAAGCAAGTAATATGCGAATAGCCTCAAGTCTAGCAACAGGTGCGAAAGTTTCATCGAAATCAATTCCTTCAACCTATGTATAGCCTTGAGCTACTAGCCGTGCCTTATTCCTCACCACAAGGCCATTTTCATCTTGCTTGTTGTGGTAGATCCATTTTGTGCCAATGATATTGTGCTTGCGAGGATCTGTACGTTTGACCAGTTCCCAGACGTTGTTGAGCTTGAATTGATGTAATTCTTCTTGCATGGCCTGAATCCACTCAGGCTCCAGAAATGCTTCATCTACCTTTGCGGGCTCTGTGATAGAGACAAAGGCATAGTGCTCACAAAAGTTAGATAGATGTGAAGCTTTTGAGCGGGTGAGAGGACATGGTGCTCTAATGTCATCAATGATCTTCTCCACTTGCGCTTCTTTTGCAACGGGAGGGTGAGTTGGTTGTCGTTAAGGAATTTGATCAGCATTTTCTTCAGCATCAATTTCTTCAGCATTTTCCTCAGGTGCATCAGTTCGATGTTCTTCACGTTCTGGAATGAATTCTTCGGCAGATTCTTCAGTAGGAATGACAAACTCAGTAGCCTTGAACTTGATAGAATCCTCAGGTGCTGGTTCATCTATCACATAAGGTAGGTGCTCTCTTTGCGAGCCATTAGTTTCATCGAACCACACATCTACAGTTTCAACAACCTTGTGAAGAACGTTGTTGAAGACTTTGTAGGTGTGTGAGTCCTTTCCGTAACCAAGCATAAAACCTTCATGTGATTTCGGTGCAAATTTTGAGTTGTGATGAGGATCTCTAATCCAGCATTTAGCACCGAAGACTTTGAAATAACTCACATTGGGTTTCTTGTCAGTGAGGAGTTCATAGGCAATCTTCTTGAAGAATTTGTGAAGATATACTCTGTTGATGATGTGGCATGCAGTATCAATTGCATCAACCCAGAAACGGCGATGCGTTTTGTACTCATCGAGCATAGTGCGAGCCATCTCAGCAAGAGTCCTGTTCTTGCGCTCCACGACGCCATTCTATTGAGGAGTATAAGGAGCAGATAACTCATGAGTAATACCAAGTTCATCAAGATAGTCATTGAGAGCCGAATTCTTGAACTCAGTGCCATTGTCACTTCTGATGTGCTTGATCTTCACACCAAAGTTGGTTGAAGCCCTCGAGGAAAATCGTTTGAAGACTTCCTGCACTTCATGTTTGTAAGTAACAAGGTGTACCCATGTGTAACGAGAGTAATCATCAACAATAACAAAGCCATATTGAGATGCTTCATTTGAAACGGCAGAATAATGATTAGGACCGAAGAGATCCATGTGAAGCAATTCAAATGGATGAGTAGTGGTCATGATAGTCTTTGCTGGATGCTTGGCCTTCGTCATCTTTCCAGCTTCACAGGCACCGCATAAGTGATCCTTGAGGACTTTGACTTTCTCAATGCCAATGACATGCTTCTTCTTTGCAAGCATGTGCAAATTCCTCATGCCTGCATGACCAAGTCGTCGATGCCATAGCCATCCTTCTGAAGCTTTTGCAAGTAGGCACACGGCTAGTTGTGAACCTGTAGAGAAATCAACAATATACAAGTCTCCTCTCCTAAAGCCTTCGAAGACTTTGGAATTGTCAGCTTCCATAATCACAACACAACGATACTTGCCAAAGACAACAACCATATCAAGATCACAAAGCATTGAGACAGACACAAGGTTGTATCCTAAGGACTCAACAAGCATGACTTTGTCCATGTGTCGATCCTTTGTGATTGCAACCTTACCTAGACCCAATACCTGACTTTTGCCTTTGTCAGCGAAGATGATATGCTTCAGATGCGATGGTGATAAGGGAGCATCCATCAATAGATTCTTGTCACCAGTCATGTGATTTGTACATCCACTATCTGTGACACCCCAAAAATTTTAACCTTGTTTTATTAATTAAAATTTTGCCAGGGAATTTAAACTTTTATTTTCTGGATTTTCTTTTGATTTCAGAGCCATTCTTTACCTTATTATTATGGAGTTTTTACCTCTAGTGAAAAACTTTCCAAATATACTATTGGACTTGTTTGCCCTCTCAAGAATAACATTTCTATTGTCAGTAGAATTTATTGGCACAATTGTTTCTCTCTGAGCTTTATTCCTTAATATGATTTTTCATTAGTTTTGGAGCTCCTTTTGAACTACAACCACTTGATAAATTTCCTTAAAATACGAACCAAAATTTGGAGATGTCATGTCATGTTTTTAAATCACTTTTATGCAAAAACATCTTTTATTCATGGGATATTTTGAGCTCTACCCCGAGTTTTCAAAACTGGTCCAGATGGCAGTATTGCACTACAACCCATTTAAATATTTCTTTCTAGCCTCCACCAAAATTATAGGATGTTAATAGGAGTATATTATGCAACTTTACACAAAAACCCTTTTATGTTCTTTGAAAAATTTGAGTGAATCAACCTCATTTTCATTCTGGCCCAGTTGGGTGTTTTCTACTGCATCCCTATTTAATTTTGCTCTAGTGCCCTTGAGCTTTTTCCTACTTATAGCCCATACTACAGAACCCTTAAGTCCAGGAGAGTGGACTCATTGGAGGATTTTAAATGCATGCAAATATGCCTTTTTCTTTCTGTCCAAAACTGTAGATTTGCAAAACGTGCACTAACAAGTTTTTGCTTTTGACAAACTAACCTTGCCACCATCACCTACACCTAAAGAGACACTGGTCTGGAAATTTTGGCCACCCCAAGAGTTGGCTAGATTCCCTTAGCATTTTGTCAAACACCTAGTGTGCATGGCCAGTTTTGGCATGGTTTTTAGTTTGCACACTGGATCTGCTTGCCTTGCCTAACCAGCATGTCCCATGGATTTACCCTAGCCTATAGCCCCTCCCTACTTAACTTCTTGTGGATTGGAGCCCCCTGGCATGACTTGGCATTTTTCCAAACACCTGCCGTGCGTGCACTGGGCGTGCCCAGAGCGCACGTTTTGCACGCGCGCGCACCGAGCCGCCGCATCGCACAGCCGCCTCCCCGCGCCCGCTCTGGCCTCTCCCCAATCGCAGCCAGCACGCCCGCCCCTCCCTCGCTGCTGAGCCACCCCTGGAGCTCCACAGCGCCGCCGTCAGGTCGGCCGTGGTAGCTAGCGGCCGGCCACAGCAGGCCCTGGCCATGGCGGCGCCTAAGCCACTAGCGCTCGCCAGCTACCCCCTTGAGCAGCTCAAGCTCATCCACAAGCTTGTCCGCAAGCACTCATCGCCGCCACGTCCCTCTGCTGCTACGGAATGGCGGTCGCCAGAGATCTTATCCATGGCCACCGTCGGAACCGACCACGATCGCCTATTTAAGGACCCCCGAGCTCGTCCAGGCCCTCAAGCAAGCTCTCTCACTCCCTCACTGATCCTCCCGTAGCAGTAGAAAGGCCAGAGATGGTCGTCTTATTCTTCTCTGGCAACCACAGCCACCGCCTCGTTCCGGTCCATTCCGGCACCAACAGGGCCTCCCCCTCTCCACTCTCTTCACCAGAAGCTCTCTCTTCATCTCGTGAATCCATCCCCTGCTCGATTTCGATCAGGAGCCGCCAGAGGCAAGAGTCCCACCCTGCCCGATGGCCACCGTCCGCTGCGGAGCTCGCTGCCGGCGACTCTGTCCACCCTAGGGACCATAGCGACCACGAAAAGGACCGCCTCGACCCCCTGAGCCCGCGGATGGCCTCGGTTTCTCGAACGGTGCCGCCGTTCGCTGGCGAGCATTGCCGGAGTCCCGCCTCCGCTCGGGCAGAGGAAGAGGAGGGAGAGACGACTAGTCAAACCTGACCAGTGGGCCCCGTGGACCCACTGTCAGTGACCCACGCGCCCGTCCATGCTGGATAAGTGAAAGCGTAAAGTCTCGAGTACGTATCCCCTACCCCGAAAGCGTATTCTGCACCGAAGCGTTTTCCTTTTTCTATTTTATTTTAAAAACAGAATTTGACTAAACTTTGACTGGCTATAACTTTTTAAATAAAAATCCAAATGACTTGATTCTTTTTATGTTATTTCTCAAATATTGTCCAGTTTAGTTTCATATTTATTTCAAAATTTTCCAGACAACTTTTTTGTGCTGTTTTTAAAGTATGTGTTAATTCAAATTCATTTAAAATAGGATTTTTGGAGAGGGAGAAGAAAACTTTCAAAAGTATTGGAATGCACCCTGCCTCTTCACAACTTGAAGGCAAGCATTCTGAACCCTGGCATAATATTGCTGTGTGTTGTTTAATTTGGTTACAACGCCACCCTGTCTCGAAATTTCCGTTATTTTATTGGGGTGATATGATCCTACTCGTAAGTGCATGTTAATAATACCGTGCTTTTGAACATTGATATGTTGTGATAGTGGTCACCCTCATGTAGCCTTCATGCCTACCGGAAGGAAATCGGGGAAAGCCTCGGTCTTGGGTAGACACGATGCTTGTCTCCAGTTCCTCGTCGAGACAGTTGTGTCCGGTATTGCATGATGAGGTATGTTGAGTGGTGATTCTGTCTGTTGGATTGAGATATATTTGTTATGCTAAGGGAATGCTTAATCCTCCTGAGTCGACCGTAGATCGAGTCTTGTTCCGGTAACCCCCATGCTTGTTTCGTCCTGCCACTTGTCCCTGCCATAGGTAGGGTACGGTTCAGTAAGTTGTCAACCCCTGTCCTAGCACACACCGTACAGAGAGGCCATGGTGGAAGATACCGGCTGCATCCGGTAGGCATGCCACCTGGTCTGGGGGCATGGGTGTTTCCGGTTGGGACCGAGAGGGGGCACCCCTTAGAGCGCGCGATAGAAATTTGATCCCATGCTACGCGAGGTTGTAGCCTCCCCACTTAGAGTTTTGCTTAACAGGTGTCGTGGGTGATTCCAGACACCGGTAGGTTAAGCTGGTGTGTGCGGTCAGGTGTGTTTTCAACTAAAAGACCATAGACGGAATTAGTCCCAATGGACTAAAGGAATCCGTTACTTGCGGGTAAAGAGTATGCCCTCTGCAGAGGAAAAATCTATTCGAATAGCCGTGTCCATGGTTAAGGACTACAGTTTGGGATGGGTCAAGTGTCCGTCTTAGTGTCGGTCTTCGGAGGAAAAACTACTAAACCAGAAGCTTGATTATGACCGTGACATATGATGGTTATGATTATTATTATTGTGGACTAATCAATTGTATTTTTTGAAATTAATGAGTATCCCTAGGACGGTTCTACCTCCTGGATATTCATTGTGATTATTCTTATATAAGCCCTTTATGTGGTGTCGCTTAGATGCCCGACTGTGGCATACTTGTCATTTCATTTACTTATAAGCCCTTTATGTGGTGTCGCTCAGACGCCCGACTATGGCATGCTTGTCATTTCATTTACTTATAAGCCCTTTATGTGGTGTCGCTCAGACGCCCGACTATGGCATGCTTGTTATTTCATTTACTTATAAGCCCTTTATGTGGTGTCGCACAGACGCCCGGCTGTGGCATGCTTGTTATTCCTTTTATATATAAGCCCTTTATGTGGTGTCGCTTAGACGCGCGACTGAGGCATACTTCATATTGTTATCCTTTCAAGGCGTCGCTTCAGACACCCGATCAGTGCATTCTATTTCTACTCTCTGATTGCATATTCAGATTTGACATAATTAACCTGCTGCATGCATCATAAGTTCCATTTATGACTGACGAAGTGATCATAGAATATTTCAAAACATGATTATCAGTGGCTATATTATACCTGTGTTCTCAATGTTTGCGAGTACATTCAAAGTACTCACTGGCTTGTCCCTAGCTATTGTCTTGGCCAAATTTCTTGCATGGAGAGGAGCGTTGTGATGACAGCCCCGGAACCCACGCGAATGGAGATAGCAGCCTCGCGAAGATAGGAGTTATCCTGGTCAGCTGTTCCTATGGAAACTGGAGTCCCATAGACGTTGATGATCCACAAACCGCTTCCGCCATCAACCACTAGAAACCAATCGTTGTACTCATAGGCCACAATGGTCTTGTACTGCATATCTTGTATTTTTGCTTGGAGCTTCTGTATCAAGTTGGTGCCTCATTAGCTAACAGTAATCCTGGGGCTGATGAGCACAAGGGCCATTTTCTGGGAAATTATATCCCTAAAAACCGGTCCTGACAAACTTGGTATCAGAGCCAGGCTGACCATTGGCTAATCCTATCTTAGCCAGGTCGATAAACCTAGGTTAACCAACCCACTAGACCTTAACCTAACCCCAGCCAAGCTTCTCGTGTAAGATAGCCACACAGTGACCCGACACCTTTTGGCAGTCGGTGCCCAACCTATCAACCTAGCCTGTCGATCACGCGCTAGTAACCAGCCCCTAAATAGTCTTTTTCGCAAGCGTGCGAAGGAAGACTCCGTCCCCTTTTTCTATAAAAAGGGCACGCTAGCCTCAACCCAGCACAGCACAGCCTCTACCCCCAAACCGAGCTATAATGCCTGGCCCCATTGTTCACAATGAGACCACAGCAACCAACCTTGGAGGTTTTGTGACCGTGCTAGCAAACCTCACCCGCCGTGCCTTTGCATTGGAAGAGCCCCCAGAGTATGTTGTGTACCAAGGGTCCATAAGCGGCGAGAGCCATCAATTCTGGGCCACTGTACATGTCTATGGTAGGGGTCTATCGCCAGAACGCGCCTACAGGTTCACCGGAAGGACAACTTCCTTTGAGCCACAAGCCATCCAACTAGCTGCTCGAGAGGCTATAGTTCAACTCCGGCACTTGTCGCCCAGAGTTAACTGTCGCTCCTTCTACTACTACCCCAACCGTGACGGGTATGGTAGATGTAGGATCGAAAGTATGTCTAGAGGGGGGGGTGATTAGACTACTTGACCAAATAAAAACTTAACCTTTTCCCAATTTTAGTTCTTGGTAGATTTTAGCTATTTTAGGACAAGTCAAGAAATCATCACACAATTCAAGCAAGCATGCAAAGAGTATATTAGCAGCGGAAAGTAAAGCATGCAACTTGCAAGAATGTAAAGGGAAGGGTTTGGAGAATTCAAACGCAATTGGAGACACAGATGTTTCCCCGTGGTTCGGATAGGTGGTGCTATCCTACATCCACGTTGATGGAGACTTCAACCCACGAAGGGTAACGGTTGCGCGAGTCCACGGAGGGCTCCACCCACGAAGGGTCCACGAAGTAGCAACCTTGTCTATCCCACCATGGCCATCGCCCATGAAGGACTTGCCTCACTAGCGGTAGATCTTCACGAAGTAGGCGATCTCCTTGCCCTTACAAACTCCTTGGTTCAACTCCACAATCCTGTCGGAGGCTCCCAAGTGACACCTAGCCAATCTAGGAGACACCACTCTCCAAGAAGTACCAAATGGTGTGTAGGTAGTGAACTCCTTGCTCTCGTGCTTCAAATGATAGTCTCCCCAACACTCAACTCTCTCTCATAGGATTTGGATCTGGTGGAAAGAAGGTTTGAGTGGAAAGCAACCTGGGGAAGGCTAGAGATCAAGATTCATATGGTAGGAATGGAATATCTTGGTCTCAACACATGAGTAGGTGGTTCTCTCTCAGAACATATGAGTTGGAATTGTGTATGTGTTCTGATGGCTCTCTCCACGAATGAAGAGGAGGTGGAGGGGTATATATAGCCTCCAAACAAAATCCAACCGTTACACACAATTTACCAATCTCGGTGGGACCGAATCAACAAACTCGGTCGGACCGAAAAGTTAAACCTAGTGACCGTTAGAGATTTTCGGTGGGACTGACATGCAACTCGGTAGGACCGATTCTGTTAGGGTTTGGGCATAACGTAATCTCGGTGAGACCGATTACACAAACTCGGTGAGACCGAGTTTGGTAATAAGCTAACCAGAGAGTTGGTCAGGTAAACTCGGTGGGACCGATTTGCTCTTTCGGTGAGACCAAAAAGTTACAAAAAGGAAACAGAGAGTTTACATTGCAATCTCGGTGGAACCGATTCGCTCTTTCGGTGAGACCGAAAAGTTACGAAAGGGAAACAGAGAGTTTGCAATCCCATCTCGGTGAGACCGAGATGCTTTTCGGTAGAACCGAATTGCTAGGGTTTGGCAGTGGCTTATGACAAGTGAAACTCGGTGGCGCCGGATAGAAAGAATCGGTAGGACTGAGTTTGGCTTAGGGTTTAGGTCATTTGTGGATATGGGAAAGTAGTTGAGGATTTTGGAGCATATCACTAAGCACATGAAGCAAGAGGCTCATTAAGCAACACCTCATCCCTCCTTGATAGTATTGGCTTTTCCTAAAGACTCAATGTGATCTTGGATCACTAAAATATAAAATGAAGAGTCTTGAGCTTTTGAGCTTGAGCTAATCCTTTGTCCTTAGCATTTTGAGGGTTCCACTTTCACATCCATGCCATGCCAATCATTGAGCTTTCCTGAAATAATCACCTTGGAATAGCATTAGCTCAATGAGCTATATGTTGTTATGAATTACCAAAACCACCTAGGGATAGTTGCACTTTCAGTAGACCACCCAAAGTTGCCTATGGAGACCACAAGACGGATCCTGCACTATTGCATCTGGTGTGCTATGTAAGTGCACTAGAGGGACTGTTCGATCAAATCACCGTTGATTTGATCGCAGCTCGTGGAGAATTGGTTCGTCGAACCCCGGCAAGAAGAGAAGATGAGCCCGACGCCGAAAACCCAGTCGTGTTGTTCGGACAACCGATCGAGACCTTGAGGTCAGCCCCAGCCATCAACCAAGGTGCTTTGATGACCCCAGAAGTGCTTCGTCGCCTTTTGGGAACACACTCCAGCGGGATTGTGGCCAACCCCGCGATGGTCATCATCGCTACCCCGACCCTGCAGTTCCTCAACCCCCTCCGGCTAACCCCGACGGTGAAGCCAATGGAGAAGCCTCGGCACCCACAAGGCACGCCCGCTTAGATGTAACCAAGGTAGACTAAGTTACCCGAGTAGTACCGAGCCTTGGTATACCCCACGCCCTGTAAATATGTGATCATGTATCACCATATTGGAATGTTGTCTGCTTGTGCATCCCTATTTTAAATTGTAGCCATGCATGAGTGCATTGGTGTACGGCTGCATTGTAATTCCGGGCGTAGCTACCAAAAACCAACCCTGACGGCACCCACAGTAACACGTCACTTTTGTGAGATGTGTGTATCTGTGGCTTCGACCTCGACCCCATGAGAGCAGAACCAGCAAACTAGTGCCCCCCACCGCGGTAAATAACCCAACCCAGTTGCTATATAAATGGCCACCTTGTGACCTTGCCAAGTACCCCTCATCTTGTGCGCAACCCTCACAACCATTTCTTGCCATGCCGAGCCCCAGATGCAACCCCGGGTAGTTTTGTTAAAGTATTGTGGGACCTTACCTGCAGTACCATGGGTTCTACCCAGCCACCCCAGTACGAGCTGCTCAAATCGAAAATCACCTCATCCACCTCAAAATATTGGGCAGTAGTGCACATCCCTCCATAAACTCAAATCAAGACCCAACGGAAGTCTCCTTCCTGGGGAAATCTATGCCGACTCCGCAAATGGCCATAGAAGCAGCTGCACACGAGGCGATTGTTCGCCTTCGATTTGCGATACCCTATGCCAGCGAACGAGGGTATTATTACTTTCCGAGCCGTGCAGCACCCGGAGAAGTAGCATCCTTTCCTGGTGGATGAATTGAGAGAGACCCAGTACTCGCCAACCTTGTCCAGTATGTCATCGCTCAAGAACGTTTGACCCAGCGAGTGATGGTTTATCTCCAGAGCCTCGCTGATTTAAATCCTCAGATCACCATCGGTAGACCACTGAGGCCCGACCAGGAGAGACGCACTCATCAACTGGTCAGTCCGCTTCCCCCGATAGAAGAAGAGTGTGCCCCAGTACCAGAGACGTCTTCTCGGGATCCTGTCCTTTTACCGTTTTCATTGTAAACGTCTTAGCTATGTTTATTCGTGTGTTGCAGCTTATGATTGTACCCTAAGTTTGTGCTATGAGTAAACTCTTGGTTTCAACTAATGGGAGTATTATTTTAAAAACAACCCTTAGCAAATCTCGAGGACGAGATTTTTCTTAAGGGGGGTAGTGTTGTGACACCCCAAACATTTTAACCTTGTTTTATTAATTAAAATTTTGCCAGGGAATTTAAACTTTTATTTTCTGGATTTTCTTTTGATTTCAGAGCCATTCTTTACCTTATTATTATGGAGTTTTTACCTCGAGTGAAAAACTTTCCAAATATAGTATTGGACTTGTTTGCCCTTTCAAGAATAACATTTCTATTGTCAGTAGAATTTATTGGCACAATTGTTTCTCTCTGAGCTTTATTCCTTAATATGATTTCTCATTAGTTTTGGAGCTCTTTTTGAACTACAACCACTTGATAAATTTACTTAAAATTCCAACCAAAATTTGGAGATGTCATGTCATGTTTTTAAATCACTTTTATGCAAAAACCTCTTTTATTCATGGGATATTTTGAGCTCTACCCCAAGCTTTCAAAACTGGTCCAAATGGCAGTATTGCACTACAACCCATTTAAATATTTCTTTATAGCCTCCACCAAAATTATGGGATGTTAATAGGAGTATATTATGCAACTTTATGCAAAAACCCTTTTATGTTCTTTGAAAAATTTGAGTGAATCAACCTCATTTTCATTCTGGCCCAGTTGGGTGTTTTCTACTGCATCCCTATTTAATTTTGCTCTAGTGCCCTTGAGCTTTTTCCTACTTATAGCCCATACTACAAAACCCTTAAGTCCAGGAGAGTGGACTCATTGGAGGATTTTAAATGTATGCAAATGTGCCTTTTTCTTTTTGTCCAAAACTGTAGACTTGCAAAACGTGCACTAACAAGTTTTTGCTTTTGACAAACTGACCTTGACACCATCACCTACACCTAAAGAGACACTGGTCTGGAAATTTTGGCCACCCCAAGAGTTGGATAGATGCCCTGAGCATTTTGTCAAACACCTGGTGTGCATGGCCAGGCTTGGCATGGTTTTTAGTTTGCACACTGGACCTGCTTGCCTTGCCTAACCAGCATGTCCCATGGCTTTACCCTAGCCTATAGGCCCTCCCCGCTTAACCTATTGTGGATTGGAGCCCCCTGGCATGACTTGGCATTTGGCCAAACACCTGCAATGCATGCACTGGGCGTGCCCAGAGCGCACGTTTTGCATGCGCGCGCACCGAGCCGCCGTGTCGCACGGCCTCCTCCCCGCGCCCGCTCTGGCCTGTCCCCACTCGCAGCCAGCACGCCCGCCCCTCCCTCGCCGCAGAGCCGCCCCTAGAGCTCCACAGCGCCGCCGTCAGGTCGGCCGTGGCGGCTAGCGGCCGGCCACAGCAGGTCCCGGCCATGGCGGCGCCGCCTGAGCCACTAGCGCTCGCCAGCTGCCCCCTTGAGCAGCTCAAGCTCATCCGCAAGCACTCGTCGCCGCCACGTCCCTCTGCTACTACAGAATGGCGGTCGCCGGCGATCTTATCCACGGCCACCGTCGGAACCGACCAAGATCGCCTATTTAAGGACCCCCGAGCTCGTCCAAGCCCTCAAGCAACCTCTCTCACTCCCTCACTGATCCTCCCGTAGAAGTAGAAAGGCCAGAGATGGTCGTCTTCTTCTTCTCCAGCAACCACAGCCGTCGCCTCGTTCCGGTTCATTCCGGCACCAACAGGGCCTCCCCCTCTCCACTCTCTTCACCAGAAGCTCTCTCTTCATCTCGTGAATCCATCCCCTTGCTCAATTTCGATCAGGAGCCGCCAGAGGCAAGAGCCCCACCCTGCCCGGCTGCCACCGTCCGCTGCGGAGCTCGCCACCGGCAACTCCGTCTACCCCAGGGACCATAGCGACCACCGAAAGGACCGCCTCGACCACCTGAGCCCGCGGATGGCCTCGGTTTCTCGAACGGTGCCGCCGTCCGCCGGCGAGCATCGCCGGAGTCCCGCCTCCGCTCGGGCAGAGGAAGAGGAGGGAGAGACGACTAGTCAAACCTGACCAGTGGGCCCCGTGGACCCACTGTCAGTGACCCACGCGCCCGTCCACGCTGGATAAGTGAAAGCGTAAAGTCTCGAGTATGTATCCCCTACCCCGAAAGCGTATTCTGCACCGAAGCATTTTCCTTTTTCTATTTTATTTTAAAAACAAAATTTGACTAAACTTTGACTGGTTAGAACTTTTTAAATAAAAATCCAAATGACTTGATTCTTTTTCTGTTGTTTCTCAAATATTGTCTAGTTTATTTTCATATTTATTTCAAAATTTTCTAGACAACTTTTTTGTGCTGTTTTTAAAGTATGTGTTAATTCAAATTCATTTAAAATAGGATTTTTGGAGAGGGAGAAGAAAACTTTCAAAAGTATTGGAATGCACCATGCCTCTCCACAACTTGAAGGCAAGCATTCTGAACCCTGGCATAATATTGTTGTGTGTTGTTTAATTTGGTTACAACGCCACCCTATCTCGAAATTTCCATTAATTATTGGGGTGATATGATCCTACTCGTAAGTGCATGTTAATGATACCGTGCTTTTGAACATTGATATGTTGTGATAGTTGTCACCCTCATATAGCCTTCATGCCTACCGGAAGGAAATCGGGGAAAGCCTCGGTCTTGGGTAGACACGATGCTTGTCTCCAGTTCCTCGTCGAGACAGTTTTGTCCGGTATTGCATCATGAGGGATGATGAGTGGTGATTCCGTCTGTTGGATTGAGATATATTTGTTATGCTAATCGTGTAGGGAATGCTTAATCCTCCTGAGTCGACCGTAGATCGAGTCTTGTTCCGGTAACCCCCATGCTTGTTACGTGCTGCCACTTGTCCCTGCCATAGGTAGGGTACGGTTCAGTAAGTTGTCAACCCCTGTCCTAGCACACACCGTACAGAGAGGCCATGGTGGAAGATACCGGCTGCATCCGGTAGGCATGCCACCTGGTCCGGGGGCATGGGTTTTCCGGTTGGGACCGAGAGGGGGGCACCCCTTAGAGCGCGCGATAGAAATTTGATCCCATGCTACGCGAGGTTGTAGCCTCCCCACTTAGAGTTTTGCTTAACAGGTGTCGTGGGTGATTCCAGACACCGGTAGGTTAAGCTGGTGTGTGCGGTCAGGTGTGTTTTCAACTAAAAGACCGTAGACGGAATTAGTCCCAATGGACTAAAGGAATCCGTTACTTGTGGGTAAAGAGTACGCCCTCTGCAGAGGAAAAATCTATTCGAATAGCCGTGTCCATGGTTAAGGACTACAGTCTGGGATGGGTCAAGTGTCGGTCTTAGTGTCGGTCTTCGGAGGAAAAACTACTAAACCAGAACATTGATTATGACCGTGACATATGATGGTTATGATTATTATTATTGTGGACTAATCAATTGTATTTTTTGAAAGTAATGAGTATCCCTAGGACGGTTCTACCTCTTGGATATTCACTGTGATTATTCTTATATTAGCCCTTTATGTGGTGTCGCTCAGACGCCCGACTGTGGCATACTTGTCATTTCATTTACTTATAAGCCCTTTATGTGGTGTCGCTGAGACGCCCGACTATGGCATGCTTGTCATTTCATTTACTTATAAGCCCTTTATGTGGTATCGCTTAGACGCCCGACTGTGGCATGCTTGTTATTTCATTTACTTATAAGCCCTTTATGTGGTGTCGCACAGACGCCCGACTGTGGCATGCTTGTTATTCCTTTTATATATAAGCCCTTTATGTGGTGTCGCTTAGACGCCCGACTGAGGCATACTTCATATTGTTATCCTTTCGAGGCGTCGCTTCAGACACCCGATCGGTGCATTATATTTCTACTCTCTGATTGCATATTCATATTTGACATAATTAACCTGCTGCATGCATCATAAGTTCCATTTATGACTGACGAAGTGATCATAGAATATTTCAAAACATGATCATCACAGGCTATATTATACCTGTGTTCTCAATGTTTGCGAGTACATTCAAAGTACTCATTGGCTTGTGCCTGGCTATTGTCTTGGCCAGATTTCTTGCGCAGAGAGGAGCGTTGTGATGACAGCCCCAGAACCCACACGAATGGAGATCGCAGCCTCGCGAAGATCGGAGTTATCTTGGTCAGCTGTTCCTATGGAAAATGGAGTCCCATAGACGTTGATGATCCACAAACCGCTTCCACCATCAACCACTAGAAACCAATCGTTGTACTCATAGGCTAGAATGGTCTTGTACTGCATATCTTGTATTTTTGCTTGGAGCTTCTGTATCAAGTTGGTGCCTCATTAGCTAACAGTAATCCTGGGGCTGATGAGCACAAGGGCCATTTTCTGGGAAATTATATCCCGAAAACCGGTCCTGACAGTATCAAGGACCCACTCAGTGGCTTCTGGTTGATCATCCTGCAGATGAATTAGTGCAGCTTACGAACTCATATACTTCATCAGTGAAGAATATGACATCAAATTCATTAGATCAATTTCATCAAGCAGTAAGACAGATATAGCAGCATGAGGACGTGAGAAATGAAAGTTCATTTCTTCATGATTAGCCTGCGTCCTTTCAGGCACTTTTCAGGTCTCCAGCAAATTCTTCAGACATTCATGCACGTCTGGAGACCTGACCCTGTAGAAGAGATTAGTTCTTTTTATTCACCACCCACATCTGAAGGGGTGGCAAAGAGTTCATCACTCTGCGAGCTCCATATGAGAATGGGGCATAGAGGCCAATCCATTTCGTTTCACATAAGAGTGGTTAGGGTAAGCATATGAATAAGCAGAGAAATTCTTCGAGGACTTATGAACATAATAATTAGAACAATAATGCTCATATTCATAGCTGTTGGCTCTTCCCTGCGAAACAAAGTTGTTAGCGTGATGATGTTCAAATGAGGACTTTGATCCTTTTGAGGAATTTGATCCACGTGAGGAATTTGGTCCGTATGAGGACTTGGATCCATATGACGAATTTGGTCCATATGAAGAATTTGATCTGGGGTTCTTATTCTTCACAGGTGGTGTCATGAGGACGGAGGGAGTCCTGGATTAGGGGGTGTCTGGGTAGCCGGACTATAACCTTTGGCCAGACTCTTGGACTATGAAGATACAAGATTGAAGACTTCGTCCCGTGTCCGGATGAGACTTTCCTTGGCTATACGGATATGTAGATCTCCTTCCATTGTAACCGACTCTGTGTAACCCTAGCCCTCTTTGATGTCTATATAAACCGGAGGGCTTTAGTCCATAGGACGAACAACAATCATACCATAGGCTAGCTTCTAGGGTTTAGCCTCTCTGATCTCGTGGTAGATCTACTCTTGTACTATCCATATCATCAATATTAATCAAGCAGAGTAGGGTTTTACCTCCACCGAGAGGGCCCGAACCTGGGTAAGAACATTGTGTCCCTTGTCTCCTGTTACCATCCGCCTAGACGCACAGTTCGGGACCCCCTACCCGAGATCCGCCGGTTTTGACACCAACATTGGTGCTTTCATTGAGAGTTCCTCTGTGCCGTCGCCATCAGGAAGGATGCCTCATCCCGTCTTTAAAGGCGACACTGTTGCTAAGGGAGCTTTGGCTGTCGGCCAAACTCTCCGGCTAGGTGGTTTTCTTATGACCGCCTGTTCGGCTGCTGCGCCGATGATGACTTCTCGGGTCATCAAAAGCAATCTTCACGTCAACTCGGAACTCGCCGAGCAGTTAGATCCAATGGAGCTCTCTTCTCTAAACGAGCTCTTGGATCACATCGCCGCCCTGGGAGTCACCACAGACTATGATCATATTGGGCCTAAACCCGATCTAAGAGAGATTAACTCTCCCCAGGTCACCCATCACGTTGCAGTTGTGGAGGAACAATGCGGCAACCCTTCATCTATCTTAAGGACTAGCTATGTCCGGATTCCCGACCCCTCCAAGCCGGATATCCGTGGAGGGGAGGACGTCACTCAAGCCCTGAACCTAGAGTCAGGCAGCGGGCTTGATTCATTGGACAGCATCCAAGAATCCAAGCTTCCGAGTTCGGGAACTCCTTGGCCCCTGAGTCTCAGATTGGGTGAGGTTTCGGATTCAATTCCACCCACCCACCCAAACATAAGCGATCTATCCCAAATTAGGAAAGAGCCCGAAGAAACAGTACACCATTACTGGGCCAGATTCCTCCTGGTCATCAACAGGATAAAGGACCGCCGCGAGGAAGACGCAATTTCATTCTTGTGCAATAATTGCACGGACAAGGGAATCCTCAACGCCATAAGTCACCGTGAAATTACACGCTTCGCCGACTTGGCGTCCATAGTACGAAAGTATTGTGCGATGGAAAGCGCCTAGAAAACCAACATAAAATTTTGGGACAATCCGGCCCTGAATACAAACCCAGTCCGAAATAAAAGGGTGCATTATCGCCAGGCACTCGGGTTAAACACAAAAAAGCAAAAACCCTCTATAGGGCATGGAACCGTACTGGAGGGATGGCTCAATGGACCCTGTAAAATTCATAGTGCAGAGGGCGCCACACCAACTCATAGCCTTAGAGCATGTTGGATACTCCGGCAGGTGGCCAAAAGTGGCGAAGATATTCTAAACCCAGAAGCCACAGAATACCAGCCCTTGGATACCAGTACGGTATTAACAGTCTTCGAGACTTTCGCATCAAATAATATGCGAAAACGAACACTCCGCAGCCTTGCCGAAGTCTACCATGTGGCAACAATAAACCCATGGAGTGACATGGCTATTGCTTTTAATGCCAGTGACGAACCTAAATTCCGAACAGCCCGAGCACCAGCCGCATTGGTCCTCAGTCCAATAGTGGACGGTTTTCGACTCACCAAGATACTCATGGATGGTGGCAGCGGATTGAACCTCATTTATGAAGAAACCCTTCAAAAAATGGAAATAGACTAGAACCGCATTGAGCGAAGCAGCACAACCTTTAGAGGAATAATCCCCAGTCGGGAAGCGCGCTGTACAGGAAAAATCACACTAGATGTGGTGTTCGGCACGCCGGACAATTATAGGTCCGAAGAGGTCACGTACCAAGTGGCCCCGTTCAGTAGCGGATACCACGCTCTATTAGGGCGGGAGGCATTTATAGTCTTCCAAGCCATACCCCATTACGGGTACATGAAGCTCAAAATGCCCGGCCCCAACGGAATCATCACTCTCGCTAGTGATCCGGACACAGCACTCCACACCGAAAATAAGACAGCCGCACTAGCCCTCGAGGCACTATCCGAAGCCCTAACGACTGAGGAACTGACTGCGCTGCGCTCCATGGTGAACAGGGACGACGTGATACTCGATAAAAGATCCAAGTCCACCTCCTCCAAACCAGCGGACGAGATAATCAAATTCCAAGTCCATCCAACGGACCCTACAAAAACAACTTCCATCGGGGCACAGTTAATCCCTAATGTAGACGTCGCACTACGAGAGTTCCTACGCGAGAACTGGGACATTTTTTCCTGGCACCCTTCAGACATGCCAGGAATCCCACGCAGGCTGGCCGAGCACAGCCTAAATATTCTAAAAGGATTCAAGCCCGTCAAGCAGGCTCTTCAGCGTTTCTCCGAACCTAAGAGACAAGCCATGGGAGAGGAACTAGCCAAGCTATTGGAGGCCGGATTCATCCGAGACATAAAAAATCCGGACTGGCTAGCTAACCTGGTGATGGTACCAAAGAAGGACAAATCCTGGTGCTTGTGCGTCGATTTTAAGGACCTCAACAAGGCTTGCCCAAAGGATCCCTTCCCCCTCCCCCGCATCGATCAAATTATCGACGCTACCGCAGGACACGATTCGTTGTGTTTCCTCAACGCATACTCCGGCTACCATCAAATTAAGATGGCAGAGCCAGACCAAGCTGCAACAGCATTCATTAGACCATACGGCCCCTTCTGCTTCAACACAATGCCCTTCGGGCTCAAAATGCCGGCGCAACATATCAGCGCATGATTCAGACATGTCTGGCAAACCAGATCGGCAAAACAGTGGAGGCATATGTAGATGATGTGGTCGTCAAAACCAAACATGTTGAATCTCTAGTAGACGACTTGAGGCTCACGTTCGATAACCTCCGAACATATGACATCAAGCTCAACCCGGAAAAATGCGTCTTCGGCGTACCACCCGGAAAGCTCTTGGGCTTCATCGTATCCGGCAGAGGAATTGAAGCAAATCCAGCTAAGATCCAAGCTCTGTCACAATTGGATATGCCAAAAGACCTCAAACAAATACCAAAATTGACTGGATGCGTGGCGGCTCTAAGCCGCTTTATCTCCCGCCTGGGAGAAAAGGCATTACCACTTTATCGCCTCCTTCGGCGCACCGAACACTTCGAGTGGACGGATACAACCACTGCTGGACTAGAAGAAATAAAAGCCATATTGGCAACCAACCCAGTCCTGGCCATGCCAAACATTAGCGAACCAATGCTATTATACATTGCTGCAACTCATCAGGTTGTAAGCGCAGTGCTCGTCGTCGAACGGGAAACAGACGGTTTACTCTTTAGGAGTTGGAACATAAATTCCCCTTCAAAAGCTGGTTTACTACGTATCCACTGTCCTTACCCCATGCAAATCACGGTACCCGCATTATCAAAAGATAGCGTACGCGGTATTCATCGCATCCCGGAAGCTGCGACACTACTTTCAAGAGTGTTCAATAACGGTAGCCTCGGAAGTGCCACTCAATGATATCATAAACAACCGCGACGCGATGGGCCAAATTGCCAAATGGGCCGTTGAGCTCCTCCCGTTCGACATAACTTACAAGCCATGACGAGCTATTAAGTCGCAAGTATTGGCCGACTTCGTCGCAGAATGGACGGAAGCCAAACTCCTAAAGAGTACGGCACATATTCCAACTGGATCATGCACTTCGGCGGCTCCAAAATGTTGGCTGGTCTGGGGGCCGGCGTCGTTCTGACGTCCCCAACAGGAGATATAGTTCAATACGTACTCCAGATAATGTATACGAACTCCAACAACGTAGCCGAATAGGAGGCCCTTCTACATGGTCTCCGGATGGCAGTATCCATGGGCATTCAACGCCTAGAGGTGCGCGGGGATTCGAACCTCGCGATATCCCAAATAAATGGAGACTTTGATGCCAAGGATCCAAAAATGGCATCTTATCGCAATGCCGTCCTAAAGATGTCAGCTCGGTTCGACGGACTCAAATTTCACCATATAGCCCGGGAAAACAATCAGGCAGCAGATGTCCTGGCACGCATTGGCGCAAAACGCGATGCCGTCCCCCCCAACATCTTCTTGGAGAGGCTGTTCAAGCCATCCGTAGTATGGGAAGGGGAACCCGGAAATAACATACCGGACCCAACCGCACTGCCTGATACCAAAGAATCCGACATAACTGGAGGCTCCGCCAACGAAATAACATCTTCAGCCCACGTAGTTATGGCCGTCATCGCCCCGTGGACAGAACCATTCCTAGCCTACCTAACTAGGCAGGAACTTCCCGAGGACCAAAACGAGGCACGCTGCATAGTGCGGCGATCTAAAGCCTATAAAGTCCATGAGGGAGAGCTTTATAAGAAAAGCACCACCGGAGTCCTTCAAAGGTGCATCTCCGAAGAGGAAGGGCGGAATCTTCTGGCTGAAATCCATGCCAGACTCGGCGGTCACCACGCTGCAGCCCGGGCGCTTGTAGGCAAGGCCTTCCGTACAGGCTTTTATTGGCCGACGGCCCGGGCAGACGCTCATGACTTAGTCCAACGCTGCGTTGCTTGCTAGCTTTTTGCAAACCAAAGCCATATGCCACCCACCGCCCTCCAAACTATCCCCATCACCTGGCCCTTCGCGGTCTGGGGGCTTGACATGGTTGGACCCCTTAAAGGAGGAACCCACGCGCAAAAATACTTACTGGTCATGGTGGATAAGTTCACCAAATGGATAGAAACCAAGCCTGTTAAGACGGCCGAATCCGGACCTGTGATAGACTTCATATTCGGGGTCGTACACCGTTACGGCATCCCCCACAGCATCATCACTGATAACGGCACGAACTTTACGGCCGACGAGGTAAAACTCTGGTGCAAAAACATGGGCATCAAGCTCGATTATGCTTCAGTCTATCACCCACAAACTAACGGTCAGGACGAGCGAGCAAATGGTCTAATAATGAGCGGCATCATACCAAGATTAGTGCGGTCCCTCAAGGAATCTAACACGCACTGGGTAGATGAGCTCGACTCCGTACTTTGGGGGCTGAGGACCACGCCGAACCGCACTACCGGGTACACACAATTCTTCATGGTATACGGCGCAGAGGCAGTTCTGCCCCGCGACATAATTCATGACTCACCTCGAGTGCGCATGTACGAAGAAAGAGAAGCCGAGCTCGATCGGCAGGACAGTCTGGAAGCCTTGGAGGAGGAGCATGACGTGGCAAAAGCCCGTTCCGCATTCTATCAACAGCAGGCTCGAAGATACCAAAGCAGAGAAGTACGGGCCAAAACTTACAATGTTGGCAAGTTAGTTCTACGCCTGCCGGATAAGAAAAAGGACAAAATCAAGCCCAAGTGGGAGGGTCCTTTCATTATTGACCAAGTCCTGACCGGTGGAGCGTACCGTCTACGGGATGCATCGGATAATCGACTCGAGCCAAACCCATGGAACGCATCCCGACTCAGAAGATTCTACGCCTAGCGCCAGACTCTGTGTTCGTCTCCTTCCTCTGTCCATTTTCTATACGCTCTCTGTCTTATATTTCTCTCCTTCTCCCCTTCTTTTCTTTCACAGCCTTTAAGGGCCCATTTGTGCCTTGTTCACACATAACTGACGCGCTATCCGCGCTCATTATACCTGGGGGCTGCTTTTACAGAAGCTTATTCATACGGGCTTCATGCCCAACACATGTGTTATACTTCCGCATGTACCCTTTATTCACCATTATATGCATCGATATGACTTAAGTTTTGGCCAAGCTGGGTTGCCTGGCTCTTGTATTTATGCCCTACGTTCCCGTTAATTCGGCTAGGGCATAAGGGGAGCACCTCTGCGATTGTTACTGCCGGGTCAGCCGGATGTGTACCTCAGACTGGATGAAGCCGAAAGCTAGCGTTCTTAAGGGAATATTCGGTCGGTGAACTAAAGATGATTTCACACTTTTTACTTATGCGCCCCCAGATGTTTTTTTTCTCTGCGTCTATTTTCGCAGTCCGAACATGCACTTTAGGGCATGCCTCCCAGGGAAAGGAACCCCTAACGGAACTATTCTCCCTGGAAGATGTTTCTTACTAACCATGTAATATAACATAACTAGTTGGGCACTTGTCTGTTCAAGCACTAATGACCCCTACGCCTGGTCTCCATGCATACCCCGGTTCTTACATAACCGAGAGGGTATTCAAATACACTCCGGACCGTCAGGTCCCGAGGTTGAAGCGAAAAGGTCCGCCACGACAAACAATCTTCAATCCGGCTAGAAGGCATTATACATGTCACTTTAAATCACATAGTCAATTTGACCGGTTGAATTCCTCTTCAATACCATCCAATAGGCTGTATGGTCTACAGTCCTGTTGGGAATACTTTGCGGCCAATGCTACTTGGCTGTATACTAAGCTTACAGGGATCTCCTTCCCATCGGGCCCCACAGGTCCGACCTCGGCCATATGGTTTGGGTCAGCCTTCGTGTACCGCGTCTTCACCATGGCCCAGGCTTCCCTGGCACCTTGACGGAAGGCCGATATCTTCCACAATTGGAAGCGCCGACGCACTCCTTTCAGCTTCTCCGCGAGATCTCCAAGCCCTTCGGGCACGGAGACGGACGGTCACAAGGCCTGGGCAACGCCTTGCATCACCTGCCGAACTCGTTCGTGCAGTTGTGAGAGCTCGGGAAGAAGGTCACCCGTAGAACCGGGCATTTCCTCTGCATGACGCCCTCTTAGCATACTTACAGACATAACTCTGTCAGTCGACTTCCTCGCCGAACTCTTTTTTGAAGTTTGTTCAAGCACTTACTAAAAATGCCGCGTCGAAGCCGCCGATTCTCCTTCACGGAGTCTGACAGCTAGGCACGAACATCCTTTAGCTCCACGCCCAGCTGGGTGTTGGCATCTAGGAGATCATTATTCTCCTGCCTCACCTTTGTAAGCACGCTCTCGCCGGCCTTTAGGCGGCGTAGGAGTTGTTGCTTATCCGGATCTACTCCGGCGCCATCTGCAATGTTATTGTCAGATTTGCACACACGCCGCACTTTACATGATACTTATCATTTGAAGCATATAGTACCAGAGGGGGTCTCCTTGGGCTCCCCTGCTGCGGCTAGTGCGGCCTCAAGTTGGGCTCTGCACTCTTCCAGCTCATGGGACAGTTGGGTATTCTTTTCTGTAAGAACCTGCATAATAAATGATCCTTAAATCAGTTATTCTAACTGTTTCAAGTCTCAGGGGCTACTGGTATATATAATCACCAAATTTTCTCACCCGTATGTCCTTTACATACTGCTCTGTGGCTCTGGTTAGACCATTTTGAGCGGCACGGAGGTACGCATCTCCCGAGTTGAAGGCATCCAACGCCTCCGGGGAGAAACAAGCGTCGCGAAGAACTGTCCGGCGACGCCTGTGGTTCATGGCACTCTCCACCTCGGAATTGGTGGCAGAAAGCCTGTCTGCATCCTTTGTCGGAGGAGCGTCCGGTGCGCGCCTCGTGTTCGCCTCCGCTTCCGGACCCGGCCTTTGAGCCTGGCTGGTGGAGGCGCGATTGGCAACCTCTCCGGATATAGTCCGATGAGCGCTCTTTTTCCTAAAGAGAGCACGGGCGTTAGTATGCCTCTGAGAATAATATCTTGGAATAAGATAGTGCGCCATACCGTTGCGCCGGTGTCTCAATCCGGACCGCACTTCTTTTCAGCCTGCTGGGCCTCGCGGCCCCTTGTTGGCTAGTCTCCGCAGGCTCGGTATTCCGCCTTGAGGGCCTCCTCTGCAAAACACCGTTGGTATACGGTAATCAAAAATACGCGAGGATAGATCCTTTTCAAAGCGCTGGGGCTTCGGTCTCAGCTACCTACGAGGCTGGAAGTAACCCAGGATAGTCGGCCGCAATGGCCACCAAGGCATTATCACTACTCAATTGATGAAATACCCCATCAATTAGCTCCACAGATATGTCCGGATCCTCCTGGGAGGCCGGGTCGAGGGACCGTTCCAGATCCTCGGGTTGTGGAGGAGGGCTGTTTATCTCCCTCACGGCCTTATGCAGCTCCTGCGCAAGACGAAATACTTAACTATGGGAATATGGAACGGATGGGCGAGAAAAAGTATCAACTTACCCAGTCCGGAGGGTTGTACATAGAAGATCCACCCTGTGGATTGACGCGGAGGAACTCCTCCTCTTCTCCCTTGTACAAAGTGGACAAGATCTTTGCTAGAGCGGCAACCGATTCCGGCCGCTTACGGCTGCAGCAGGTGGCTTCGTCCTCCCCGTTGAAATCCCACATGGGGTGGCCTCTATATTGAAGCGGCTACACCCCCCGCATAATGCATATGGCCATGACCTCGATCATGGTTAATCCGGATTGAGCTAGCGACCTTATCCGGCTCATCAGGTAAAAAACGTCCCTATCGTCTTCCTCTTGGGGGCTCTGTGGACGCCAGCTCAGGCGCTTCTTCAAAGGAGCATTAACGAACTCAGGAAGGCCGATCCGAATAGGATCAGGGAGGGAGACGTCATCTACATAAAACCATTCGGAAGGCCAGTGACTGGACGTCTTCTTTGGGGTTCCAGATAGGTATCCGGTCCCGGCGATGCGCCATACTTCGGCTCCGCCCACTTGATATACTGACCCCTTCTGAGAACGGGGCATGAGGCAGAATAGCTTCTTCCACATCGCGAGATGAGCCTCGCAGCCCAAAAACAGCTCGCAAAGGGCTACGAAGCCCGCTATATGTAGTATGGACGCTGGCGTAAGGTTGTGCAGCTGGAGGCCATAGAACTCCAGGAGCCCCCGAAGAAACGGATGGATCAGAAATCCGAGCCCTCTTAACAAATAAGGGACAAGGCATACCCGCTCTCCTTTGGAGGGATTGGGAAGGCTCTCCGCTTGCTCTCCGCCATTATAGGTGGCGAGCCCGGCTCGAACCAGGACCATGTATGCTGGGGGAAGAAATCCCTTGGTCTGAAGCACCACTAGCTTGCTGTGTGGGACGGAACATCTCTCCCAATCTCCAGGCTGGGGGCTGGGAGGGCGAGAGGAGGAGCTGCGACGACCGGCCATGATGGAATGGATCTCTGTCGGATGCGCTCCGATGAATGCTCGCTAAGGGAAGATGGTGTGATTTGGATCTAAATCCCCGTCTCTTTAAATAGGCAGCTCATTTACACAGCTAGGGGGGTAAATGTAAAAACACCTTGGCTCTTCGCATTCGTTTGACGCGTGGAAGATGGCCATTATTGGGCGTGGAAGCCAAGAAGCGCAGTATTCACGATAAGCCGGACACTATTCAACAGGTACACGGAATTTGGAGGAGGAACCCGCATTGCAATGTTGAAGACAATCTGCGCGCCAGACTCATCGTCATTGAAGACTGGTTCAGGGGCTACTGAGGGAGTCCTGGATTAGGGGGTGTCCGGGTAGCCGGACTATAACCTTTGGCCGGACTCTTGGGCTATGAAGATACAAGATTGAAGACTTCGTCCCGTCTCCGGATGAGACTTTCCTTGGCGTGGAAGGCAAGCTTGGCGATACGGATATGCAGATCTCCTTCCATTGTAACCGACTCTGTGTAACCCTAGCCCTCTCCGGTGTCTATATAAACCGGAGGGCTTTAGTCCATAGGATGAACAACAATATACCATAGGCTAGCTTCTAGGGTTTAGCCTCTCTGATCTCGTGGTAGATCTACTCTTGTACTACCCATATCATCAATATTAATCAAGCAGGAGTAGGGTTTTACCTCCACCTAGAGGGCCCGAACCTGGGTAAAAACATTGTGTCCCTTGTCTCCTGTTACCATCCGCCTAGACGCACAGTTCGGGACCCCCTACCCGAGATCCGCCGGTTTTGACACCGACAAGGACATTCACCTGAAGACTTTCAAGGCACCTTTTGGGAACCCAGATTTTCTTCATAGGGGAACCATTCCTGCAGTTAGTGCCAACATATCTAGCAAATACTTCACCATTCTGATTTTTGAAAAGTTTGTAGTTGGAGTCAAATGACTCATCATAAGAATGAGAAGATTCACATGTATAGCCAGATAAATTAGATGGATCAACTGGAGGTCCCTTTGCAGCATTGAGTTTCCTCTCAAAGGCAATACCCTCTTTCCTAGGGTTCCTGTTGAGGATATGCTTTTTAAGCACATCACAAAGAGTCTGATGCCCTTTGAGGCTTTTGTACATGCCTGTCATGTACAATTCCTTCAGCCCTGCATCGTCAGTGATACTAGCAATGTCCTCAGATGAGGAATTAGTGATAGCAGAGACAAGTGAAGAATTTGTAACATTAGAAGCATTTGAACATTCAGGTGAAGAATTAGCAGATTCATGTTCAATGCATTTCAAACATGGAGGAACAAATTCTTCCTGAGCAGCGCTGATTTGTTTAGCAAGTAATGAATCACGCTCCTTCTGAAGATCTTCATAACTCACTTTTAGCTTCTCAAGATCTTGCTTTCTTTGAAGAAATTCATAAGACAGCTTCTCATGACCAGACAAGAGGGTGTTATGATGATCTTGAAGGTTGTCAAACCTGGTCTGAAGTCTCTGAAGATTTTCAGTCAAGATTTTTCTGTGATCCATTTCTTCACCCAACATATCATCACTTTTGTCTAGCATGTTTTGAACCTTTTCAAAAGCCCTTTGTTGTTTTACAGCAATCTTAGCAAGTTTAGAGTAGCTGGGCTTAAGATTTTCATCAGATTCATCTTCACTAGACTCAGAGGAGGTATATTTAAGTACCTTGGCACCCTTAGCCATGAAGCAATAGATGGGAGCGTAGTCATCACTGCCTTCATCAGCCTTGTTGGTGAGGTCATTTTCTTCAGAGTTGAAGATGGACTTGCTGACGAATGCAGTAGCGAGGGCTAGGCTCACCACACCGGACTCGGAGTCCTCTGATGCCTCCTCTTCCTCTTCTTCCTCAGATTTAGCTTCAGAGTCCATTTCCTTGCCAATGAATACCCGAGCCTTCTTGGAGCTGCTCTTCTTGTGAGATCAAGACTTTGAGGATTTTGATGATGAAGATTTTGAGGATTTCTTCTTTTTCTTCGCATCATCAGAACTGTAATCCTTCTATTTCTTCTTCTTTGATTCCTTTTCCCACTAAGGACAATCTTGAATGTAGTGTCCAGGTTTCTTGCACTTGTGATAAAGCCTCTTCTTGTAGTCACTGGATGAGGAATCATTGCTCCTTGAGGGTCTTCCAAAGCGACCACGTCTTGAGAACTTCTGGAATTTCTTCACGAGCAGTGCTAGATCATGACTCAGTTCTTCAGGGTCACCAAGGCTGCTACCAGAGTCTTCATCTTCGGACTCAGATACTGCCTTGGCCTTTCAGTGCACGTGATCTGCCATAGCTCGAACCATGGAGATCTCTCTTTTTAGCAAGCTGGAACTCATGAGTATTTAGCCTCTCGAGGATATAAGCGGGGTCAAGTGACTTGTAATCAGCACGCTCTTGTATCATCAATGCCAGAGTATCAAATGAGGAATCAAGCGATCTCAGCAATTTCTTCACCACCTCATGGTCGGTGATGTCAGTGGCACAAAGTGCTTGAAGCTCATTTGAGATGTCAGTGAGTCGATCGAAGGTTTGCTGAACATTTTCATTGTCGAGACTTTTGAAGCGGTTGAAGAGATTGCGAAGAACATCAACTCGAGAGTCACGCTGAGTTGAAACCCCTTCATTGACTTTGGACAGCCTATCCCAGATAAGCTTGGCAGTTTCCAAAGCACTCACTCTTCCATACTGTCCTTTGCTCAGATGGCCACATATGATATTCTTCTCTTGAGAACCGAGTTGCTTGAATATCTTCACATCGGTAGCGTTCAGTGAGGGTGAGACAGAGGGAACACCATTTTCCACAACATACAAGAGATAGTTATCAATTGCCTCAAGATGCATTCGCATCTTATTCTTCCAGTAGGGGTAGTCCGTCCCGTCGAAGGTAGGACACCTAGCAGAGAACTTGATCATACCTGCGGTCGACATAACTAAAACTCCAGGCGGTTAAACCAAAATCACACAGAACAAGGGAGTACCTCACTCTGATACCAATTGAAAGTGCGTTATATCGACTAGAGGGGGGGGGTGAATAGGCGATTTTTATGAATTCTTGTAGGATATAGAAGTAGATGTGTCTAGAGGGGGGTGATTAGACACTTCGTGCTAAAGTTGCAATTTTTAAGCCTTGTTGGTTTAAGTGGAGTTTAGGCACAATTTCAGCGCACACAATACATATCAAGCAAGCAAGCAAAGAGTATATGAGCAGCGGAATGTAAAGCATGCAACTTGCAAGAATGTAAAGGGAAGGGTTTGGAGATTTCAAACGCAATTGGAGACACGGATGTTTTTCCCGTGGTTCAGATAGGTGGTGCTATCCTACATCCACGTTGATGGAGACTTCAACCCACGAAGGGTAACGGTTGCGCGAGTCCACACAGGGCTCCACCCAAGGGCAATGGTTGCGCGAGTCCACGGAGGGCTCCACCCACGAATGGTCCACGAAGAAGCAACCACCCACAAAGGGTCCACGAAGAAGCAACCTTGTCTATCCCACCATGGCCAACGCCCACGAAGGACATGCCTCACTAGCGGTAGATCTTCACGAAGTAGGCGATCTCCTTGCCCTTACAAACTCCTTGGTTCAACTCCACAATCTTGTCGGAGGCTCCCAAGTGACACCTAGCCAATCTAGGAGACACCACTCTCCAAGAAGTAACAAATGGTGTGTAGGTAATGAACTCCTTGCTCTTGTGCTTCAAATGATAGTCTCCCCAACACTCAACTCTCTCTCATGGGATTTGGATTTGGTGGAAAGAAGATTTGAGTGGAAAGCAACTTGGGAAGGCTAGAAATCAAGATTCATATGGTAGGAATGGAATGTCTTGATCTCAACACATGAGTAGGTGGTTTTCTCTCAGAACATATGAGTAGGAATGATGTGTGTGTTCTGATGGCTCTCATATCGAATGAGAAGGGGGTGGAGGGGTATATATAGCCTCCACACAAAATCCAACCGTTACATAGATTTCCAATCTCGGTGGGACCGAATGAATAATATCGGTCTAACCGAAGTAGTAAACTTAGTGACCGTTAGGAATTTCGGTGGGACTGACATGCAACTCGGTAGGACCGATTCGGTTAGGGTTTTGGGCATAACGTAATCTTGGTGAGACCGATTACACAAACTCGGTGGGACCGAGTTTGGTAATTAGCTAACCAGAGAGTTGGTCAGGCAAACTCGGTGGGACCGATTTGCTCTTTCGGTGGGATCGAGTGGAACTCGGTGAGACCGAAAAGTTACAAAGGGGAAACACTGAGTTTACATTGCAATCTCGGTGGGACCGATTACACAAACTCGGTGGGACCGAGAATAGTTCAATGGGTAACAGAGAGTTTGCAACCCCATCTCGGTGGTACCGAGATCCTTATCGGTAGGACCGAATTGCTAGGGTTTGGCAGTGGTAATGACAATTGAAACTCGGTGGCGCCAGATAGGAAAAATTGGTAGGACTGAGTTTGGCTTAGAGTTTAGGTCATAGGTGGATATGGGAAAGTAGTTGAGGGTTTTGGAGCATATCATTAAGCACATGAAGCAAGAGGCTCATTAAGCGACACCTCATCCCTCCTTGATAGTATTGGCTTTTCCTATGGACTGAATGTGATCTTGGATCACTAAAATATAAAAACAAGAGTCTTGAGCTTTTGAGCTTGAGCCAATCCTTTGTCCTTAGCATTTTGAGGGTTCCTCTTTCACATCCATGCCATGCCATTGTTGAACTTATCTGAAACATGCTAGATAGAAGTGTTAGTCCAACACAAGATATGTTGTCATCAATTATCAAAACCACCTAGGGAGCACTTGTGCTTTCAATTCTTCACTGAGGAATTTGCTGGTGAGGAAATTCCTTAGCGAAGAACTACTTGCAGCGGAATAAGTACTCAGAAGTAAACATAACAGAAGACAAGCATAGTCATCATGATGAAATGAAGACAAGCACAGAGTACAGAAAGTGTAATCACAGGATAACACAAGATGAAGACAAAACAGACTGAAGAAATTGAACTGAGGAAATTGAGAAAGTCTTCAGTCAAAGTCTTCAAACACAGATATGACAAGCACAAAACACAATACTGAGGAAATGAAAGAGTTGAGGAAATAGAACCAGTTGGCTTGGTGAAGACAATGATTTGGTAGACCAGTTCCAACTGCTGTCTCAGTTGTACATCTGGTTGGAGCGGCTAGGTATTTAATCCTCAGGACACACAGTCCTGGACACATAGTCCTCACCGTATTTTCCTTGAACTAAGGTCACACAGACCTTGTCCAATCACTCGTGGTAAGTCTTCAGGTGACTTCTGAACCTTCACAAACTGGGTCACTCGGCGATCCACAATTCCTCTTGGATGCTCTAGACCATGACGCCTAACCGTCTGGAAGAAGCACAGTCTTCAAAGGTAACAAGCGTCGGTTCCATGTAGGATCAATCTCTTCAGTGATGCTCAATCACTTTGGGTTTGTAGGTGTTTGGGTTTGGGTTTTGGATTTTCCTCACTTGATAATTTTCGCTCAAAGTCCTCGGAGGATGGGATGCTCTCAAATGACAAGTGTCAGTTTCTCGCGGAGCAGCCAACCAGCTAGTGCTTGTAGGGGGCGGCTATTTATAGCCTAGGGAGCAGCCCGACATGATAAGACATAAATGCCCTTCAATGATATGACCGTTAGGGGATAAGATATTTTGGGACAGGTGGCGCGTAGCACAGCAACGGTCGGAAATTTGAGGTCCAAATTCCTCAAGGCTATCATGTTCCTCACAGTGTAGGCAATCTGCACTGGCGAATTCCTAACTCCTCAGTCAGGACAAATTCCTCAGCGACCAGAAGAACTTCGTCTCTGTCACTGAAGAAATTGATTGAACTGTATGAGATTTCCAATGGCTTCACTTGAAGGGATTGGTAGTTGTAGGATTTTGAGTTGAGCATCACATGGAAATTTTTCCTTAGTATTTCCTCGACCCCCTTTAACAGTATGGTGTTTCCTATGACTCAAGAAAGAGAAAATGAAACTACGAAAACGAAAGTCTTCACGCTTCATGTTCCTCAAATGAATATCAAGTCTTCAAGGTTACACCAATTTCTTCACTTTCAAAGTCTTCAGAAATTCCTCAGAATACCAAAGTCTTCAGTCGAAGAACTTCATTTTTAGGGGTCGACTTCCTCTATAATTATCAAACTCCTCATAGACTTATAGACCTGTGTACACTCATAAACACATTAGATCCTTAACCTATAAGTCTTCAATACACCAAAATCACTAAGGGGCACTAGATGCACTTACAGTCGTTGCTTTATCTACTACACCTATAAAAGGAAGAGAGGGGGTAGATCCCGAAAATCAATCTCTGCACCCGAGCTCATCTGCACCAGTGCTTCCAGAAAAAATCAAAACAAATACTAGAAAAATTCAAATAATTCCAATTTTTTTGTGGGGTAGACAATTTGATGCGTGAGGCCTGCTCCAAATTTCAAGTCATTTGGACGTTTGATCAGCTCTCAGCAAAAAAGACAAATTGGGGCCCGATTTGTCTTTTTTGCTGAGAGCTGCTCAAATGTCCTAATAACTTGAAATTTGGAGCGGGCATCACGCATCAAATTGTCTACCACACAAAAATTGTAATTTTTTGAATTTGTTTTGAATTTTTTACGATTTTTTTCTAACCGGGTGCAGATGAGCCTGGGCACTGAAACACCCTTACCGGCATATCCAAGCAATTTTATCCGTCCATCTACAATATCTGATGGCCCCTAATCCTTCTGTGTTTAACACACCAAGCCACGCATTATAAGCCACTAATCCATCCATCCATCCTCGCTAACCTGCACCATTGTTAAAGAAAATCCACTCCAAACAACGCACGACCTCTCCCCTCTCCTCCTTCCAACGCCCGCATGACCTCTCCACCCCCATTCCCCTCCCAACGGATGCCACACCACGGGCGGGCCTCCACACGCCCATCCTCCCCGCCCCGTTCGCCGCCCCGCCGTCGCCGCTTGAGCAGCCCACCGCGACGCCCCGGGAGCCGTCGTGGGAATGAGTCCGACAGTAAGAGTAGGGGGTACGTAGGAGGAGGTAGTGTCCTAGCTACGATGAGGTTGTACGCACATATTTACAAGTTCAGGCCCCTCTCGGAGGAGGTAATAGCCCTACGTCTCGGTGCCGCGGAGGCTTTTCGATTGGATGTGTGCAAATGTTACAAGGGGTGCGAACCCTTGTGCTAGAGGGGAGTGTGTTGGAAATATGCCCTAGAGGCAATAATAAAAGCATTATTATTATATTTCCTTGTTCATGATAATTTTCTTTATTCATGCTATAATTGTGTTGTCCAGAAATCGTATTACATGTGTGAATAATAGACACCAACATGTCCCTAGTAAGCCTCTAGTTGACTAGCTCGTTGATCAACAGATAGTCATGATTTCTTGACTATGGACATTGGATATTATTGATAACGAGATCACATCATTAGGAGAATGATGTGATGGACAAGACCCAATCCTAAACATAGCACAAGATCGTATAGTTCGTTTGCTAGAGTTTTCCAATGTCAAGTATCCTTTCCATAGACCATGAGATCGTGTAACTCCCGGATACCGTAGGAGTGCTTTGGGTATACCAAACGTCACAACGTAACTGGGTGACTATAAAGGTATACTACGGGTATCTCCGAAAATGTCTGTTGGGTTGACACGGATCAAGACTGGGATTTGTCACTCCGTATGACGGAGAGGTATCACTGGGCCCACTCGGTAATGCATCATCATTATGAGCTCAAAGTGACCAAGTGTCTGGTCACGGGATCATGCATTACGGTACGAGTAAAGTGACTTGCCGGTAACGAGATTGAACGAGGTATTGGGATACCGACGATCGAATCTCGGGCAAGTAACATACCGATTGACAAAGGGAATTGTATACGGGGTTGCTTGAATCCTCGACATCGTGGTTCATCCGATGAGATCATCAAGGAGCATGTGGGAGGCAACATGGGTATCCAGATCCCGCTGTTGGTTATTGACCGAAGAGCGATCTCGGTCATGTCTACATGTCTCCCGAACCCGTAGGGTCTACACACTTAAGGTTTGGTGACGCTAGGGTTGTAGGGATATGTATATGCAGTAACCCGAATGTTGTTCAGAGTCCCGGATGAGATCACGGACGTCACGAGGAGTTTCGGAATGGTCCGGAGGTAAAGAATTATATATAGGAAGTGCTATTTCGGCCATCGGGACAAGTTTCGGGGTCACCGGTATTGTACCAGGACCACCGGTAGGGTCCCGGGGGTCCACCAGGTGGGGCCACCTATCCCGGAGGGCCCCATGGGCTGAAGTGGGAAGGGATCCAGCCCAAAGTGGGCTGGGGCGCCACTTCCCCCTAGGGCCCATGCGCCTAGGGTGGGGAAACCCTAAGGGGGGGCGCCCCCTTGCTTGGGGGGCAAGCCCCCCACCCCTTGGCCGCCGCCCCCCTAGGAGATTGCATCTCCTAGGGCCGGCGCCCCCCCTAGGCCCCCTATATATAGTGGGGGGGAGGGAGGGTCTCTTACCTTTGCCTTTGGTGCCTCCCTCTCCCTCTCCAACACCTCCTCCTCCTCCATAGAGCTTGGCGAAGCCCTGCCGGAGTACTGCGGCTCCATCACCACCACGCCGTCGTGCTGCTGCTGGAGCCATCTTCCTCAACCTCTCCTTCCCCTTGCTGGATCAAGAAGAAGGAGACGTCACGCTGACCGTACGTGTGTTGAACGCGGAGGTGCCGTCCGTTCGGCGCTAGGATCTCCGGTGATTTGGATCACGTCGAGTACGACTTCCTCATCCCCGTTCTTTGAACGCTTCCGCGCGTGATCTACAAAGGTATGTAGATGCAATCCAATCACTCGTTGCTAGATGAACTCATAGATGGATCTTGGTGAAACCGTAGGAAAATTTTTGTTTTCTGCAACGTTCCCCAACAGTGGCATCATGAGCTAGGTCTATGCGTAGTTCTTCTTGCATGAGTAGAACACAATTTGTTGTGGGCGTAGATGTTGTCAACTTTCTTGCCGCTACTAGTCTTATCTTGCTTCAACGGTATTGTGGGATGAAGCGGCCCGGACCAACCTTACACGTACGCTTACGTGAGACCGGTTCCACCGACTGACATGCACTAGTTGCATAAGGTGGCTGGCGGGTGTCTGTCTCTCCCACTTTAGTTGGAGCGGATTCGATGAAAAGGGTCCTTATGAAGGGTAAATAGAAGTTGACAAATCACGTTGTGGCTTTCACGTAGGTAAGAAAACGTTCTTGCTAGAACCCTATTGCAGCCACGTAAAACTTGCAACAACAATTAGAGGACGTCTAACTTGTTTTTGCAGCAAGTGTTCTGTGATGTGATATGGCCAAAGTTGTGATGAATGATGAATGATATATATGTGATGTATGCTATCATGTTCTTGTAATAGGAATCACGACTTGCATGTCGATGAGTATGACAACCGGCAGGAGCCATAGGAGTTGTCTTTATTTTTTGTATGACCTGTGTGTCATTGAGAAACGCCATGTAAATTACTTTACTTTATTGCTAAACGTGTTAGACATAGTAGTAGAAGTAATAGTTGGCGAGCAACTTCATGGAGACACGATGATGGAGATCATGGTGTCATGCCGGTGACAGGATGATCATGGAGCCCCAAGATGGAGATCAAAGGAGCTATGTGATATTGGCCATATCATGTCACTATTATTATTTGAGTGCATGTGATGTTTATCATGTTTTGTACATCTTGTTTACTTAGAACGATGGTAGTAAATAAGATGATCCCTCATAATAATTTCAAGAAAGTGTTCCCCCTAACTGTGCACCGTTGCGACAGTTCGTTGTTTCGAAGCACCACGTGATGATCGGGTGTTAGATTCCAAAGTTCACATACAACGGGTGTAAGACAGATTTACACATGCAAACACTTAGGTTGACTTGACGAGCCTAGCATGTACAGACATGGCCTCGGAACACAGAAGACCGAAAGGTCGAGCATGAGTCGTATAGAAGATACGATCAACATGAAGATGTTCACCGATGTTGACTAGTCCGTCTCACGTGATGATCGGACACGGCCTAGTTAACTCGGATCATGTTATACTTAGATGACTGGAGGGATGTCTATCTAAGTGGGAGTTCATTATATAATTTGATTAGATGAACTTAATTATCACGAACATAGTCTAAAATATTTACAATATGTCTTGTAGATCAAATGGCCAACGTTGTCCTCAACTTCAACGCGTTCCTAGAGAAAACCAAGCTGAAAGACGATGGCAGCAACTATACGGACTGGGTCCGGAACCTGAGGATCATCCTCATAGCTGCCAAGAAAGAATATGTCCTACAAGCACCGCTAGGTGACGCACCCGTCCCACAGAACCAAGACGTTATGAACGCTTGGCAGACATGTGCTGATGACTACTCCCTCGTTCAGTGCGGCATGCTTTACAGCTTAGAGCCGGGGCTCCAAAAGCGTTTTGAGAGACATGGAGCATATGAGATGTTCGAAGAGCTGAAAATGGTTTTTCAAGCTCATGCCCGGGTCGAGAGATATGAAGTCTCCGACAAATTCTTCAGCTATAAGATGGAGGAAAATAGTTCTGTCAGTGAGCACATACTCACTATGTCTGGGTTACATAACTGCTTGACTCAGCTGGGAGTTAATCTCCCGGATGATGCCGTCATTGACAGAATCCTCCAGTCGCTTCCACCAAGCTACAAGAGCTTTGTGATGAACTTCAATATGCAGGGGATGGAAAAGACCATTCCTGAGTTATTTTCAATGCTGAAATCAGTAGAGGTAGAAGTCAAGAAGGAACATCAAGTGTTGATGGTGAATAAAACCACTAAGTTCAAGAAGGGCAAGGGTAAAAAGAACTTCAAGAAGGACAGCAAGGGAGTTGCTGCGCCCGGCAAGCAAGCTGCCGGGAAGAAGCCAAAGAATGGACCCAAGCCCGAGACTGAGTGCTTTTATTGCAAGGGAAGTGGTCACTGGAAGCGGAAATGCCCCAAATACTTAGCGGACAAGAAGGCCGGAAAACAAAAGGTATATGTGATATACATGTAATTGATGTGTACCTTACCAGTACTCGTAGTAGCTCCTGGGTATTTGATACCGGTGCAGTTGCTCACATTTGTAACTCAAAGCAGGAGCTGCGGAATAAGCGGAGACTGGCAAAGGACGAGGTGACGATGCGCGTCGGGAATGGTTCCAAGGTCAATGTGATCACCGTCGGCACGCTACCTCTACATTTACCTTCGGGATTAGTTTTAAACCTTAATAATTGTTATTTAGTGCCAGCTTTGAGCATGAACATTGTATCGGGATCTCGTTTAATTCGAGATGGCTACTCATTTAAATCCGAGAATAATGGTTGTTCTATTTATATGAGAGATATGTTTTATGGTCATGCTCCGATGGTGAATGGTTTATTCTTAATGAATCTCGAGCGTAATGCTACACATGTTCATAGTGTGAATACCAAAAGATGTAAGGTTCATAATGATAGTCCCACATACTTGTGGCACTGCCGCCTCGCTCACATAGGTGTCAAACGCATGAAGAAGCTCCATGCAGATGGACTTTTAGAGTCTCTTGATTATGAATCATTTGACACGTGTGAACCATGCCTCATGGGTAAAATGACCAAGACTCCGTTCTCAGGAACAATGGAGCGAGCAACCAACTTATTGGAAATCATACATACTGATGTGTGCGGTCCAATGAGTGTTGAGGCTCGCGGTGGCTATCGTTATGTTCTCACCCTCACTGATGACTTGAGTAGATATGGGTATGTCTACTTAATGAAACACAAGTCTGAGACCTTTGAAAAGTTCAAGGAATTTCAGAGTGAGGTTGAGAATCAACGTGATAGAAAAATCAAGTTTTTGCGATCAGATCGTGGAGGAGAATACTTGAGTCACGAATTTGGCACACACTTAAGAAAATGTGGAATAGTTTCACAACTCACGCCGCCTGGAACACCTCAGCATAATGGTGTGTCCGAACGTCGTAATCGCACTCTATTAGATATGGTGCGATCTATGATGTCTCTTACCGATTTACCGCTATCTTTTTGGGGCTATGCTTTAGAGACTGCCGCATTCACTTTAAATAGGGCTCCGTCAAAATCCGTTGAGACGACACCGTATGAATTATGGTTTGGGAAGAAACCTAAGCTGTCGTTTCTAAAAGTTTGGGGATGCGATGCTTATGTCAAGAAACTTCAACCTGAAAAGCTCGAACCCAAGTCGGAAAAATGTGTCTTCATAGGATATCCTAAAGAAACTATTGGGTATACCTTCTACCTCAGATCCGAAGGCAAGATCTTTGTTGCCAAGAATGGGTCCTTTCTAGAAAAGGAGTTTCTCTCGAAAGAAGTAAGTGGGAGGAAAGTAGAACTTGATGAAGTATTACCTCTTGAACCGGAAAAAGGTGCAACTCAAGAAAATGTTCCTGAGGTGCCTGCACCGACTAGAGAGGAAGTTAATGATGATGATCAAGATACTTCTGATCAAGCTCCTACTGAAATTCGTAGGTCCACAAGGACACGTTCCGCACCAGAGTGGTACGGCAACCCTGTCTTGGAAATCATGTTGTTAGACAACGGTGAACCTTCGAACTATGAAGAAGCGATGGCGGGCCCGGATTCCGACAAATGGCTAGAAGCCATGAAATCCGAGATAGGATCCATGTATGAAAACGAAGTATGGACTTTGACTGACTTGCCTGTTGAACGGCGAGCCATAGAAAATAAATGGATCTTTAAGAAGAAGACAGACGCGGATGATAATGTGACCATCTATAAAGCTCGGCTTGTCGCTAAGGGTTATCGACAAGTTCAAGGGGTTGACTACGATGAGACTTTCTCACCGGTAGCGAAGCTAAAGTCCGTCTGAATCATGTTAGCAATTGCCGCATTCTATGATTATGAGATATGGCAAATGGACGTCAAAACGGCATTCCTTAATGGTTTCCTTAAGGAAGAATTGTATATGATGCAACCGGAAGGTTTTGTTGATCCTAAGAATGCTGACAAGGTGTGCAAGCTCCAACACTCGATTTATGGGCTGGTGCAAGCATCTCGGAGTTGGAACATTCTCTTTGATGAGATGATCAAAGCGTTTGGGTTTACGCAGACTTATGGAGAAGCCTGCGTTTACAAGAAAGTGAGTGGGAGCTCTGTAGCATTTCTCATATTGTATGTAGATGACATACTTTTGATGGGAAATGATATAGAACTCTTGGACAGCATTAAGGCCTACTTGAATAAGAGTTTTTCAATGAAGGACCTTGGAGAAGCTGCATATATATTAGGCATCAAGATCTATAGAGATAGATCAAGACGCCTCATAGGTCTTTCACAAAGCACATACCTTGATAAGATATTGAAGAAGTTCAACATGGATCAGTCTAAGAAGGGGTTCTTACCTGTGTTACAAGGTGTGAAATTGAGCTCAGCTCAATGTCCGACCACGGCAGAAGATATAGAAGAGATGAGTGTCATCCCCTATGCCTCAGCCATAGGCTCTATTATGTATCCCATGCTGTGTACCAGACCTGATGTAAACCTTGCCGTAAGTTTGGTAGGAAGGTACCAAAGTAATCCCGGCAAGGAACACTGGACAGCGGTCAAGAATATCCTGAAGTACCTGAAAAGGACTAAGGAAATGTTTCTCGTTTATGGAGGTGACGAAGAGCTCGTCGTAAAGGGTTACGTCGACGCTAGCTTCGACACAGATCTGGATGACTCAAAGTCACAAACCGGATACGTGTATATTTTGAATGGTGGGGCAGTAAGCTGGTGCAGTTGCAAGCAGAGCGTCGTGGCGGGATCTACATGTGAAGCGGAGTACATGGCAGCCTCGGAGGCAGCACATGAAGCAATTTGGGTGAAGGAGTTCATCACCGACCTAGGAGTCATACCCAATGCATCGGGGCCAATCAAACTCTTCTGTGACAACACTGGAGCTATTGCACTTGCCAAGGATCCCAGGTTTCACAAGAAGACAAGGCACATCAAGAGTCGCTTCAACTCCATTCGTGAAAATGTTCAAGATGGAGACATAGATATTTGTAAAGTACATACGGACCTGAATGTAGCAGATCCGTTGACTAAACCTCTCCCTAGAGCAAAACATGATCAACACCAGAATTCCATGGGTGTTCGATTCATCACAATGTAACTAGATTATTGACTCTAGTGCAAGTGGGAGACTGTTGGAAATATGCCCTAGAGGCAATAATAAAAGCATTATTATTATATTTCCTTGTTCATGATAATTGTCTTTATTCATGCTATAATTGTGTTATCCGGAAATCGTATTACATGTGTGAATAATAGACACCAACATGTCCCTAGTAAGCCTCTAGTTGACTAGCTCGTTGATCAACAGATAGTCATGATTTCCTGACTATGGACATTGGATGTTATTGATAATGAGATCACATCATTAGGAGAATGATGTGATGGACAAGACCCAATCCTAAACATAGCACAAGATCGTATAGTTCATTTGCTATAGTTTTCCAATGTCAAGTATCCTTTCCTTAGACCATGAGATCGTGTAACTCCCGGATACCGTAGGAGTGCTTTGGGTATACCAAACGTCACAACGTAACTGGGTGACTATAAAGGTATACTACGTGTATCTCCGAAAATGTCTGTTGGGTTGACACGGATCAAGACTGGGATTTGTCACTCCGTATGACGGAGAGGTATCACTGGGCCCACTCGGTAATGCATCATCATTATGAGCTCAAAGTGACCAAGTGTCTGGTCACGGGATCATGCATTACGGTACGAGTAAAGTGACTTGCCGGTAACGAGATTGAACGAGGTATTGGGATACCGACGATCGAATCTCGGGCAAGTAACATACCGATTGACAAAGGGAATTGTATACGGGGTTGCTTGAATCCTCGACATCGTGGTTCATCTGATGAGATCATCGAGGAGCATGTGGGAGCCAACATGGGTATCCAGATCCCGCTGTTGGTTATTGACCGGAGAGCGATCTCGGTCATGTCTACATGTCTCCCGAACCCGTAGGGTCTACACACTTAAGGTTCGGTGACGCTAGGGTTGTAGGGATATGTATATGCAGTAACCCGAATGTTGTTCGGAGTCCCGGATGAGATCCCGGACGTCACGAGGAGTTTCGGAATGGTCCGGAGGTAAAGAATTATATATAGGAAGTGCTATTTCGGCCATCGGGACAAGTTTTGGGGTCACCGGTATTGTACCGGGACCACCGGAAGGGTCCCGGGGGTCCACCGGGTGGGGCCACCTATCCCGGAGGGCCCCATGGGCTGAAGTGGGAAGGGATCCAGCCCAAAGTGGGCTGGGGCACCACTTCCCCCTAGGGCCCATGCGCCTAGGGTGGGGAAACCCTAAGGGGGGGGGGCGCCCCCTTGCTTGGGGGGCAAGCCCCCCACCCCTTGGCCACCGCCCCCCCCTAGGAGATTGCATCTCCTAGGTCCGGCGCCCCCCTAGGCCCCCTATATATAGTGGGGGGGAAGGGAGGGTCTCTTACCTTTGCCTTTGGTGCCTCCCTCTCCCTCTCCAACACCTCCTCCTCCTCCATAGAGCTTGGCGAAGCCCTGCCGGAGTACTGCGGCTCCATCACCACCACGCCGTCGTGCTGCTGCTGGAGCCATCTTCCTGAACCTCTCCTTCCCCTTGCTGGATCAAGAAGAAGGAGACGTCACGCTGACCGTACGTGTGTTGAATGCGTAGGTGCCGTCCGTTCGGTGCTAGGATCTCCGGTGATTTGGATCACGTCGAGTACGTCTTCCTCATCCCCGTTCTTTGAACCCTTCCGCGCGTGATCTATAAAGGTATGTAGATGCAATCCAATCACTCGTTGCTAGATGAACTCATAGATGGATCTTGGTGAAACCGTAGGAAAATTTTGTTTTCTGCAACGTTCCCCAACAGAGTGTGCCTGGCCCCTCGCAGCCCTCAGTTACAGATGGGTTCAATGTGAGTTATGTCTTGAACGTTACTGGTAACGCCCGCTATAAATGGTCTTTATGATGACGGAGTGAATGCCTGACCGTTGCCATCCTGGGGTGACTTTAGGCCTTCTATACTCCAAGTGGGTTCTTGCATGGTCGAGTGAAATTACCGTGGTCGAATGGAATTGGAATATCCGAGTGGAATCTTCCGTCGAGTGGATTGCACTTCAGGAGCATTCCAGTCGGTATCTTATGTTATTCTTTGTAGGTCTTTGACTCTATATATGGTAGTGTCCTTCCGTAGAGTGTCTAGGTCAGGCCTAAGACACTACCCTAGGTACATGTCAACGTCATTAGCCCCCGAATGGATTGAAGGCCGAGTGAAGAAGGGTTGAAGTTGGTTTCGACCCGATTCAATGTCTTAGAGACATTCCCTCAGGGGCCTGAAAGCTTGCTGGTACTTTTAACTCTTCGTCAGTCGCCTCGATCGATTCCTGCTTATGGGATTTCCGAGTGAATTATGCTGCATATCTTTGTGTAGATTGGAATGTGTCGGATTTCGGGAGCCGTCTGGGCGACGCGGGAAGCGATGGCGGCCCGGCGCTCGGCGCGGGCCCGACGAGCGTCAGACATGGACGCGGCGGTCAGAGGAGAACAGAGCGGCGGAAGACAAATTCCGGCGCACCCCTACCTGGCGCGCCAAATGTTGGATTTCGGGTTCCGGCAGACCCTTAAGGTTCGAACTCTGGGGTGCGCGCGGAGATTATGCCCTCTACCTCCTCGTCTCGCAAAGATCTAACTACTGAAAGAACAACACAAGAGACACAGTGTTTATACTAGTTCGGGCCACCATTGTGGTGTAATACCCTACTCAAGTTTGTGGTGGGTGGATTGCCTCTTGGGCTGATGGTGATGAACAATACAAGGAAGAACAGCCTCGCGAGGGGCTGCTCTTAGCTGGGATGATGAACTGCTAGGGGGAGTTCAGCCGCCCTTCTCTCTCTTTCTCTCTGTTGCCTATGTCTTTCTAGCTGGCTTCTCTATCTCTACCCTGGGGGTGACTAGTCCTATTTATAGGCAAAGGCCCTGGGCCTCTTCCCAAATATTGAGCGGGAAGGGCGCCAACAATTGGCCAATTTGAAGGGGAACATCTGGTACACTTATCCTGACTAAAGTTGGTCCTCGCCTGCCAAAGGCCCTGTGGTGACGCCGTTCTGGGCTCCACGATGGCCTCCTTCCCACCGTTGGACTGGTCTCGGTCTCGTTGCACCGAAATGGATGCCTTTGCTTGATCCTCTCACCTGCGCTTGCCCCCTTTGCACCAAAGAGGAAAGGGAGACACTGCGCGGGCTAGCGCCTGCCTGGCACCCTTGGTCATCATGGCTTGCGTCATGGGCACCTCATGAGGTACCCCGCCTTGATCTCTCCGCCTCCTCGCGAGCCAGCCTGATGAGGCCGCGCCCGAGGAAGTGCCGTGTCGTCCGCCCCGCGAGGGTCTTGGGTCTTGTGTTGACGAAGATGGGCCGTGCCGGGTCCCCTTTCGAGCCACGCCGCAGGCCGTAGGCAGGCAAGTCTGGGGACCCCCGTTCCCAGAACGCCGACAGGAGCCCCCGGGCCCACGGCGCTCCCGGACTTGGCCGTGCTGAGAGGCGAAAGGGCAAGGGCGAAGCGCCGCGGGCCCTAACAGCCTGCGGCCTTGGGCGCCGCATGGCGGTTGGTTGGACGCGAGTGCTCCTGCAACCGCGCAGGTTATTAAAGGTGCGGCGTCTGCCCAGGCTTTGCTCTTCTCTTCCTCCGGTTGCTGCTCAGATCCCCTTTCTTGCACCTATCCTCTCTTCCTTCAAGTTTCTAGATCTGCTTCATCTGCTTGACCTAGGCAGCCATGGCGCCTCGCCAGCCTCCGGCCGAAGCTTGGTTCTCGCCTACTCTGGACTTGCCGAATGTGTCGGAGGCGAGCCTTGCCCGCCTGCGCCGGATGGCGGCGGCGCAGGGCATCGACGGGGCACAGGTGTTCAAGGTCGGCTCCGCTACCCCTGAGGGCCGAGGGAGCACCTTCTACCCTCTCTTTGTAAGCTCCATTACTGCGGGCCGGGTGCCTCCTTTCTTCGAGTTCTTCCTCTCTGTCCTCCGCCATTACAACTTACAAGCTCTGCATCTCCATCCCAACTCCATCCTTCTTCTGGCGATCTTCGGCTACTACTGCGAGGCTCATGTGGGGGTGCAGCCCTCATTGGCCTTGCTGCGCCACTACTTCTCCCTCCGGGTCACCCGCGGTTCCCCTTCCGCATGCGCGAGCTTCGTCGCGTACGGCGGCGCCATTGCCATTTCGAATCCCGGGAAGAGGATTGAGGGCTTCAGAAGCAAGTGGGTCTTCATAGACGCCGGGTGCATCCACCCTCGGCTGATCCTGCCCACGGAGCAGCCCACGAGTTCCAATGACTGGTGCCGAGCGGAGCTCACGGACCCCCGCGTGAAGCCGGTACTGGAGAAGATGGACGCGAACCTGAAGCTGGCCAGCATGGCGGCGGCGAAGCTGACCGGCGCGTCGCTGCTGAGGGAATTCCTGGAGCATCAGTTGGCTCCGCTTCGGCAGTACTCACCTCCGATGTGGAGGCCCCATCCGAGCCCCGCGGCCTTGAGCGACAAGGATTTGACCGCGGTTCTCCAATCTCTGGTCGGGGGCGAGGTGGCAAGGTTGGAAAGCGCGCCCGCGCCCTTGTTCCTTCGCGACGACTGGGAGCAGGTGGTGGAGTCCATGCCCGTCTTCAACGAGGATGGGCCCGTGCCCGTGGTGGCTCCCGAGGGACTGGTGGACGTGTCCTCCGGGACTCTGGCGAAGGGGAGGACGAAGAGGAGCGGGGGAAGGGTCCCGACTCCGAGGCAACCGACGGAGAGTCGAGGGCTCCCCTTCCCCAGTGCAGACCCCGTTCTCTCCACCTCTTTTCGAGTGACGATGATGAGGATGACGAGCAGGTCGGCAGGAGCTTGCCTCCTATCCCGAAGAAGGATAGGACCGGGATGCTCTCCCGCGGGTCTATCCCTGCCCCAAGGCGCACTGCAGACACGCCTCCTGCTTCTGGGCTCCCTGAGGGCGATCCTTCCAGCCGGCTTTCTGGCTTCAAGTATGGCCGGAGGCTGCTTGAGCTCACCAGCGATGACCCGTAAGTGCTCGATCCTTGTCTTTATTTCTTGTTCTGCTGCTGAGGCTTGACGTCCACCCTTTTTAAATAGGCCGGCGCCCGCGGCGAAGAAGCCGAAGGGGGCCCCTGAGGTTTCGACCACGGCAGCGCCTGTGCCCGTGGGGGATGGTGATCGTGATGCACGGGCCTCTCCTGCCCGGTCGCCTTCGCAAGGCCTGGCGGAGCTGGCTGGGGCAAGCTCAGCCCCCATGGCCCAGGTGGCTCCCGAGGTGCCCTTGTCTGCTGCCGCCACCACGACCATCAGGGCGCAGCAGACTCCGCCTCGGGATGCTGTGGTTGTGCCGCCGCCGCTTTCTCCTCCTGCTCCTCCGACTACTGTTTCTCCGTCCCCTTCTGCCGTTCTGGAGCATGTCGTTGCTGAACTGGACCGGCTGCGGCAGGATCTTCTTGGCGCCGACCCTCGCCTGGTGGCCGGGCGCCTGGAGCTGGCTTCGGGATGGATTCGCTCTGACGCCTCGATTCGGGCGACGCTGGTTCAGGCCTCGACGGCCTGCGACGGAGAGAGGGAGGCTACCTTCGAGGCAAAGGCTGCTCGAGACGCGGCCCTGGGGGAGGTGGTTGAAGTCCATGGTCGCTGCAAGGAGCTGGAGGACGAGCTGCAAGGCCTGCGGGATCAGCTCGCGAAGGAGGTCCACCTTCGCCAGGAGCAGGAAGAAGGCGTGAAGGCTCGCGAGGCGACCATCGAGGGCCGGGAGGCCAAGCTCAAGGAGCGCCGCGCCCGTCTAGGCGCGCTGAAGGAGCTGGAGATGACGAAGGCTGAGCTGGACGGCAAAGCCCAGGTCCTCGCCGAGGATCGCGTGGCCTTCGCGGACATGGAGAAGGAAGCTCGTGCTTCATTGAAGACGCTTTACGAGAGTGGCCTGGAGAGCCTGCTGGCCGGCGCCGAGGACGGCCCCGCCAAGCTGCTTCCCTTCCTGGTTCGTGCCCTTGGGGATGTCGCCCTTGGCCTTGGCCCCACGGTCGAGGCCGAGGCGCGTGTCCTGTCTTCTGCTGCGCTGACGCGGGTCTTCGCCCATATCTACCTTCGCGATCCCAGCGCCGACCTCGACAGCCTGTTGGAGCCGGTGAGCAGCGAGGGTGCTGCCGCCGCTGTCGAAGCCATGAAGGGGCGCGCAGAGGCGCTGCTGGGGAAGTTTCGGGCCTTCAGCACCAAGCCGAAGCAAGGTGCTGCCGGCCCTGCTGCTCCATGAGGAGAAGCCACTCCGCTCTGTTCCACCACCGACAAGTGACTCCGCTACTGCTCCTGTCCTGCTTTTAGTTCCTGCACATGCATCACGCCTCGGGGAGGCATTTAAACTTGCGTTCGGTACTGAGACGACAGTATGGACTGTAATATTTGCTTTTAAGTTCCTTGAGTTTTATGCTTTTCCTCCCTACTTGCTTGTGTTCTACGCCGGCAGAGCCCGGCCCCGCGCGTACCTCACCCAGCATTAGCCCCGACCAGAAACCAGGACGGGACCAAAGGAGTGAGGGGCTACGTGACAAGTTAGGCTCCTGAGTCGCGATGCTCAGGAGTCCCCCTTGGCGCACGAACAACAAATAGGGAAGTGTGATGTAGGTGTATCCTCCGTTCTGCGTCTGCAGAGCCCGGCCCCGCGCGTACCTCACCCAGCATAGCCTTTCAGAACTAAGGAGTGAGGGGCTACGGGACCAGTTAGGCCCCTGAGTCGCGATGCTCAGGAGTCCCCCTTGACGCGCAAACAGCGAGCGATGAAGTGAGATGCAAGCGGGACTACCGTTCTATGTCTGCAGAGCCCGGCCCCGCGCGTACCTCACCCAGCATAGCCTTTTGGAACTAAGGAGTGAGGGGCTACGGGACCAGTTAGGCCCCTGAGTCGCGATGCTCAGGGGTCCCCCTTGACGCTCAAACGACCTTCATACCTTGGCTCCACTCGGGGAAAGACGTGCGACGAACCAGGCCCGAGGGGCCTGGCTGGGTGGCGTACGCCTGGGCGTGACCCAGGCGTAGCCCCCGTGCCTAGCCCCCTCGCGCGGCGCTCCCGAGGGGAGGCGTTGCGATGAGGCTAGACACTGAGCTCTGGGCTCCCTGAGGTTGATGCGGCCCGGAGGTCACCCTCAGTTGTTTATCACCAGCACGGAGCATAGCGCTTCTGTATGTGTACGGGCATAGCCGCTCCTCGGCAGTGTCGTTAGCCAGCGCGGAGCATGGTGCTTCCACTGGTACGTGGGAGGGGGCTCCCCTCCGGGAGGAGCCCCCGGGGCATGTACAGCCCCGCCCTGACACGTGGCCGGCACGGTAGGGCTAGGTGAGGTGTATCTAGGCACCCGTGAGCCAGCGCGGGACTCACGGGGCCCTACCTCTAGGCGGGTTGCGCCTGGCACTGGGCCGTATCTTGTGATGTGTTCCTGCAAATTTGGTTAGATGCCGGCACTCTACGTCCTCAGGTCCCGGCCCTCGAGCTTGTCTCAGCCGTTGCTGGTATGCCAGGTCGCGATGCCGTGGACAAGGCCAGAGGGTGAGGGCTGGAGAGCCAGTAAGAGCCCTGAGTCGCGATGCTCAGGTACCCCCCTTTTAATGTGCAAGTGGTCGACATGGAGAAGAAGAGGTGCTGTGGGCAGGCATCAAGTAATCAAGCATGATAGGCGAATGCATAGCTAGAAATAAACGCAAAGGAGATAAACGCCACTAGGCCTGGCCCGAGCGGCCTGGGGATGATGCAGCCCGAGGGGCGCCCCCAACAAAGCAAGCTAATGACCAAAAAATAAAAAGGGGTACATGCTGCAGGGACGGACCCACGCGTCCTGGGAATGATGCAGCCCTGGGAGGGCGCTCCCAGCTGGAAATGAAGCTCGAAAGATGTCACCTGAAGATGTCGAAGACGAAGCGGTGTTGGTGCAACAGACTCGGTGGGCTGCGGAAGCCGATCCTTACGAGCCCCCGGCCCCTGGGGCCTCGGAAAGCTCCGAAGGCGCTGATGGCTCCTCGCGAATCATCTCCATCTCCGCCAGGGCTGCGGAATGCCTGTCTTCCTGAGTTTCCATGATGCCCCTCATGAGGTGCTGGCACGCAGCAGCCACGCTCGGCAAGCCGTAAGGCATGCGAACGTAGCTATGGGGTGGACCTCCACAATGCCCCACTTGCGAGGGCCAGAGGTGTTCCGTCATGGCGACCTGATTGAGCCCTAGTACGTCGATGCAGACACGCAGCCCACCATCCTCGCCTGGATGGGGAGCCACAGCCGGTGAACGGCGGCAACCTCTCATGATTCTTGACTCCTGTAGCTCTTGAACGTGCTTGTTGACGAATTCCTGCTGGTCTGACCCTCCTTGCCTCGCTTCTCCTTGAGGGAAACGTGCTTCGAAGCACGCCTCCACGTGGTGCCCAAGCGCCTCCCTCGTGACTCTGGCCAGGTCGGTGGCCCTCCAGGTGAGAGCCCCCGATCCCTGCCTGAGGAGGGCACCGGGCGCGCTTTCCTATGCGATGGAAGGAGGTTCCCCTTGGGCAGACGCGGGACCTGAGGGGCCTACCTCCCGAGGGGCTGGCCCGGACGACGCCTTCTTCTTCTTGGGGGTGGTCTCGGGAAGCCTCCTGCTTCCGCGATCTGGGTCTTCTAGTGACGCGGCCTGAAAGGCTCGCTCCAGGGAACACACTACATCCTTCTCTTCACATGGCACCGTGATGACTCCGCCACTTCCTGGCATCTTGAGGACGTTGTAGCCATGATGAGTTACGGCCATGAACTTGGCTAGCGCTGGGTACCCGAGGATGGCGTTGTACGGCAGGCGGATGTGGGCGACGTCGAAATCGATGAGCTCGGTGCGGTAGTTGTTGCGGGCCCCGAAGGTGACAGGGAGGCGGACCTGCCCGATCGGGACCGTGGATCCGTCGGTGACTCTGGAGAAAGGCTTGGTTGGCTGAAGCTGGTCATAGGGCACTTGGAGATTGTTGAATGTTTCCACGGACAGGACGTTGAGCCCTGCTCCACCATCGATGAGGGTCTTGGTGACCAGTACGTTGCTGATGACCGGGGAGCAAAGCATCAGGAGGACTCCGGCTGTGGCCGCACACTTGAGCTGATCTGCTGAGCTGAACATGATGGCGCACGCCGGCCACCTAAGAGGGCGCGTTGCTTCGAGCTTGGGGAGGGACGCATTTACTTCGCGGGCAAACTGCTTGAAGATGCGTTGGGAGGCTGGGGCTTGAGCTCCGCCCAGGATGCAGGCGATTGCACGCGGCTCCTGGAAGCCCCTAGCCCCCTCGTCTTATGGCGGTCCTCGTTCCTCCTTGGCTGAGGCAGCAGTGGAGGGAGGCCTGCGTTTCCCTGCAAGCGATCCTCACGAGGCTGATCCCGCCAATCCCCCTCGCGAGGCAGGTCTCGCTAGCGGTCCTCGCGAGCTTGATCACGCCATCCTTGGCGCGGGCCGTGGTCATCCCAGCGTCCTGCGTTTCTTCCTCCTCCTCAGCCGTAGCCCCGGTCAGCGCGGTCGGGACGACGGCCGATCCTTCCTTCTCGCACGGCCCGGAGCTCTTGGCATTCATTGGTGTTGTGGGTGTGGAGGTCGTGGTACACACAGTACCGGCTGCCCCTGGAGGATTCGGGCAGATCCTTGCCCCGCTTGGTGTCCGGTTCCGTTGCGAGCACGGAAGCCCCCTTGCGCTTCACGTCCTTGGCCTTGGGCTTCTTCTCTTCTGGGTCTGCGGCGGGCAGCTCAAGGAGGGAGAGACGCCCTTCCTCAGCCCTGGCGCACTTGGTCGCCAACTTGAACAGCTCCAGGGAGGTGCACAGGTCTTCATGCATCGCCAGCTCCTCCTTCATCTTGACGTCGCGCACACCGTCGGAGAAGGCTGAGATGATGGCTTCCTCGGATACCTTGGGGATCTTGAGGCGCGCACTGTTGAAGCGTTGGATGTACTTTTGCAGGGTCTCTCCGGGTTGTTGCTTGATGCGGCGCATGTCGCTCACGGCAGGTGGCCGGTCGCGAGTACCTTGGAAGTTGGCGATGAAGCGGGTGCGCATCTGGTCCCAGGAAGAGATCGTGCTTGGGGCCAGGTTCAGGAGCCAGGTGCGAGCTCCTTCCTTGAGCACCATGGGGAACCAGTTCACCATGACCCTTTCATCCCCGCTGGCGGCTTCGATGCCCAGCTCATAGAGCTGGAGGAACTGTGCAGGGTCGGTCGTGCCGTCGTAGCGAGGAGGCAGGTCTGGCTTGAACTTGCCGGGCCATGCGACACTGCGCAGCTCGGTGGTGTAGGCGCGACAACCAGCAGTGGCCACGGGAGGCTTTGGTTGAGGGAGAGCTTGGCCTTGCGGGTCCCCCTGCGCTGCAGCTGGGAGCAGCGCGGGGTCTTGACGTGCCGGAGCTGGAGCAGGGTCACGACGAGCCGGAGCAGGGAGCGCCCGGGCAGCTTCTTGCGGGCAAGGGACTTCCTGGCAGCTCCGTTCTTGCAGGGCTGGCACCTGACGGAGCGGGTTCCGCCCAGGGGCCACGCGCCTTGGAGCCACGGCGTCTTCTCGGAGAGGAGGCGGCTGGTACGCCCCCGGAGCTTCATTGCCCGCGCGGGGCGGGGTGCGGCGCAGCGGAGCGGACGGCGCAGGAGAGCCCTCTGTGGCGCGGACGAGCTCAGCGACGCGGTCGAGCCACTCTTCGTAGACGTCGTCGACGGGACGGTAGCGCAGGAGCTCGTTTGCCGCGATGAGTGCAGCTCGAGCCTCCAAGGGTGCACGGAGCGCACGGGACGAAGAGCCAGCTGGTGTGAGTGATGGAGTAGCGGTGCGGCCGTCTTGCTGCACGGACGGATGCTGAGACGATGCTTGCTACTCGTTCCCAGCCGGGCCGGTGGCGGCGTTGATGGCGGGCGACGGGGAACGACGGGGACGCCCACCGACGGGAGCCGTCTGGGCGACGCGGGAAGCGATGGCGGCCCGGCGCTCGGCGCGGGCCCGACGAGCGTCAGACATGGACGCGGCGGTCGGAGGAGAACAGAGCGGCGGAAGACAAATTCCGGCGCACCCCTACCTGGCGCGCCAAATGTTGGATTTCGGGTTCCGGCAGACCCTTAAGGTTCGAACTCTGGGGTGCGCGCGGAGATTATGCCCTCTACCTCCCCGTCTCGCAAAGATCTAACTACCGAAAGAACAACACAAGAGACACAGGGTTTATACTAGTTCGGGCCACCATTGTGGTGTAATACCCTACTCTAGTTTGTGGTGGGTGGATTGCCTCTTGGGCTGATGGTGATGAACAATACAAGGAAGAACAGCCTCGCGAGGGGCTGCTCTTAGCTGGGATGATGAACTGCTTGGGGGAGTTCAGCCGCCCTTCTCTCTCTTTCTCTCTGTTGCCTAAGTCTTTCTAGCTGGCTTCTCTATCTCTACCCTGGGGGTGACTAGTCCTATTTATAGGCAAAGGCCCTGGGCCTCTTCCCAAATATTGAGCGGGAAGGGCGCCAACAATTGGCCAATTTGAAGGGGAACATCTGGTACACTTATCCTGACTAAAGTTGGTCCTCGCCTGCCAAAGGCCCTGTGGTAACGCCGTTCTGGGCTCCACGATGACCTCCTTCCCACCGTTGGACTGGTCTCGGTCTCGTTGCACCGAAATGGATGCCTTTGCTTGATCCTCTCGCCTGCGCTTGCCCCCTTTGCACCAAAGAGGAAAGGGAGACACTGCGCGGGCTGGCGCCTGCCTGGCACCCTTGGTCGTCATGGCTTGCGTCATGGGCACCTCATGAGGTACCCCACCTTGATCTCTCTGCCTCCTCGCGAGCCAGCCTGATGAGGCCGCGCCTAAGGAAGTGCCGTGTGATCCGCCCCGCGAGGCTTGGCCCCTCGCGAGGGTCTTGGGTCTTGTGTTGACGAAGATGGGCCGTGCCGGGTCCCCTTTCGAGCCACGCCGCAGGCCGCAGGCAGGCAAGTCTGGGGACCCCCGTTCCTAGAATGCCGACAGAATGGAATATCTGGCATGATCGACTGCACTGCGGTTCCTGGATCTCGCGGGATTCAAAATTTGGAGAAGCGTGCGGGACGGGACGCGGCGCGGTAAGCGGGGAAGGTGGATAGGGACTCCTCGATCCTCGCGCCACCTTTTTTGCCACGTATCGGGCTGGCGTTTGTTACGGGATGCGCCAAGATTGCATGGGCCATGGGTCAGTCACTCGGAAGTGAAGCCATAAAAGGCGTAGCTGCCGATGTGTGGTACAGTGTTTCCCCATTCGCCCTCTTTCTTTGTTTCTCTGCCTCATCTTCCCCGGCGCTCCACTCCTCGGTCTGTTCCTCTCGTGCTCCGCTGCTATGGCGAAAGACAAGACCGCAGCTCTAGAGCGCGCGAAGAAGGCAACGGCAAAGGGCAAGAAGGCGGCGAAGGCGTCGACGTCGCGGTCCGATCTGCTGCCTAGTTGGATCCAGGCGGACTGGATCCGCTCCACCGTCGTGGAAGAAGATCTGGAGAACCTCGCCGCCGACGACCTGGTTGCTCATGGATCCTGGAGGCTTCCAGAGGGGGAAACCGAGCCCCAGCCGCGCGAGGGTGAGTGTATCCTCCTCACAACTCACATCGACTGAGGTTTCTCCTTTCCTCCCCATCCATTCTTCCGGGGTTTTTTGAACTTCTTCGGTGCCCAAATCCACCATTTTCCTCCTAACACTATCCCTTATCTTGCTGCATTCATTTCGATGTGCGAAAACTTCTTGGGATGTCACCCGCACTGGGGTCTGTTTAAGCACATCTTCACTTGCCGATCTCAAACAGTGCAGAAAGCAAACCGGACTGATGAGAAGACGCATGTGATCCAGATGTGCGGGGGGTTAGTGATCCAGATGAGGGGTTGGAGCACTTCCCCCCATGACTTTTCCTGAGTCGGTTAGGGGATGGCAGTCGACCTGGTTTTATTGCAAAGATATTCCGACTCCTGGCCAGTCGACTGGTCTCCCTCCTTTCTCTCTGGAGAGACTCCGCACTCCTCGTTCGCTGACTGTAGAGGATGGGGAGAAGGGTGAGGTGTCAATTTTAGTCGACGCGGTCGTTGCATTAGTCCAGGGTGGAGTGACTGGCATGGATCTGCTAGAGGTATTTCTCAGTCGACACATCCAACCCCTCCAAGCTCATGACCACACAATGTGGATGTACTCGGGCCTAGAAGACACCGTTCGGGTCCTTCCGGAGGAGGTCATCGAGGAGACAGTGGCTCAGTGGTTGCGAAGCATCACTGGCAACAAGGACAACCCTCGCGGAGCCAGGAGGATCTTGCCATTTGATGCTAATAATGCCCTAGGAGAGGTCAGGCTCGATTTGCCGAGTGTTCTTAAATATGCGATTGTTCTTGAATCCGACTGACATTTGCGGTTTGTAACTTGCAGGTTTTCACGAAGATGTACTCCATGCCGAATGGGGTGTAGTAGCTTGGAGAAGGAGAAAGTGACGGCGGGAGCGCCGATATTGAGTATGCAGATGACAACAGCAAGGACAACAAGGACTCTGATGAAAGCTCGAAGGTAGATTCACCTCCTTGCTCCGAGAGACACTCCAAGCAGTCACAAGATCCCGCGGGCGGCCGCGACAAGGCGGCGGCGTCGAGTGCAAGAATCCCCAAGTGCACTCGGACGTCAACTCCAGAATCAACGGAGAAGACTACCAAGCACGCCAAGGTCGCTCCGCCAAAGCCTCAGAAGGCCCTGCCCAGAATCAAGGTGGCTGTGCCTGTTACTTCTGCGTAAGTGTTCCTTTTCCTTGTTCAATGTTGTTGTGAGCTTCTTCACTTGTCTGACTGAGTGAGATTTTGGGCTCCCAGGGCTTCTACTTCTACAACGTCCATGGATTTTGATGAGGAGCGGGCTGATGCAGAGATTGCGGACGTGGCCACTTCTCGAGCAGGTATGATACCATAGCCGTGTTTACACTATGTCAGCTGCTTTGGTGGTCGACTGAAATCTCACCGTCGAGTGTTTGCAGCGCCAACAAATGTTATCCAGCTCCCAGATGATGATGACGAGGATGAATCCCAGAGGAGCGCAGGGAGATGGCGCAGAGCTTTGAGCAAGATGGCATCTTCCAATCGAGCGTCTCGCCTACCGTCTAAGACTGTAGTTCCAGAAGTTGGTGACCCGTCGCGGGCTTCTGTCTCCTTTTCTATTCCTCTATCGACTGACCAACCCTCAGCGTCGACTGTCCAAACTTCTGTCCGACTGTACAACCCCAGGCTCCAGCCCTACCAGTTGCGTCATCGACTCCATGGTCTACTCCATTTGTTCTGCATCACGTCCCGGAGGACCAAATAGGAGCCGCCAAGGAAGCAATGATCCAGGTTGGTCTGATGATGGACCGACTGAAAGTGGTGTATGAGACCAGCAAGGCCGCTTATGACGCCAGTTCTGCCCACCAGACCAACGTCTGAGTAAGTGGGATTGTAAGTTGATTTCCGATTGGTTTTTCAGCTTGACCCTTGTTCTGTTAGGATATGCTACCTGAAAACTGCTTCTTTATTATTCGTAAGATATCCGTAGATGAGCATTACGGAACCTTTAATGCGCATCTATCATAGGTCTGAACCTTGCATCTGTCCACCCACTAGGTGTTTTCCCTTGCTTTGTAGCTCTTCCACTCGAGTCAGACAAGTCGCGTCGAGTGGGCTCTTGGTCCAGTGGGGGCACACTGAGTGCAGCAGTGCACCCACTGGGTGTAGTCCCCGAGACCGCCGTCGAATGTTTGATTCGGCCGGGGTCTTTTAGAATATGCCTGTTTGTAGCACTTCCACTCGGGCTGGACAGGTCATGCCGAGTGGGAACTGATCCAGTGGGGGCACGCTGAGTGCACCCACTGGGTGTAGTCCCCGAGACCGCAGTCGACTGCGGGAAGTCGGTGGTGGTCTGCGAACAAATGATTATGAATTTTTTCACTCGGGCTAGGAAGACCACACCACGTGGGATATCGAACCAGTGGGGGCACGCTAAGTGCACCCACTGGGTGTAGTCCCCGAGACCGCTGTCGAATGTTTGATTCAGCGGTGGTCTTAGAATTCTTTTGCAGTAGCAACCTAAACTTGCTCTTTTTACTCGGAAGTAAAGGGTCTTTGTTTCTGTCGATTGATTTGTCGTTTTGTTGATTGCAGAAATCTTGTGAACTTGGGACCCAGTATGCTGCCTTGGAGAAGGAGAAGAACCAACTCCAGCGTGACCTGGATCTCGCCAAGGAGAACCTGAAGAAGGCTCAAGATGAAGTGGAAACCATGGGAGGTAACAACTTATTGACTGTATGCCTTGTTATTTCTTCTTTCCCATCCTTTGAACCGAGTGATTCCACTCGAACAGATGTGTGTAGTGAAAACCGTCAACTCCAAGCTCGTCTGAGGAATGTTATTTCTTTAGACAAAATGAAGTAGGCTTTGGAGAAGAAGGACACTAATCTTGCAAGGGCGCAGAAGGTGGCGCGTGAGAAGACTGAACTAGCTGAAAGGAAGCTAAGTTCAGTCGACAAATTGGAGGAGGAGAAGGCCAATCTGAAGACTGTTGTTGACGAGGCGAAGAAATAATCTGCACAACTGAAGGAGGAGAAGGTGGCCCTGGCTGACAAAGTGGATGTACTCACTCCAAAGAGGGACGAGCTGGAGGTTTATCTGGGAGGTCTCGCCAAGAAGATGTTCCTCATGCTCGAAGGTACCTTTCCTCATCCGACTAGATCAAAAAACTCCTTCACAATGTTGCTGCCAATTCATTACTTTTCTCTCCGTGCAGAGTTCTGTCAGAATTTCGAGGAGGAAACCGGGTGAACCGAAACGGGATTGGACCCCATCAACTCCCCTGTCAAAGATGAAGCTGCAATGAACGTGCTGCAACTGGAATCTCGCCTTGCCAGTGTCTTGGATTATATTGCTCGGCTGAAGGTTGCACTATCATGGATAGACAAGGAGTTATGGCCAGAAGATGTGCTTCAAAATGACCTCGAGTCACTGATGACTTGGCTCAATGAAATCCCTGACCGAGTGCAAGCATGGAAAAATTCAGCTTCTCGTTGTGGTGTCGACGTGGCTCTATCACTCGTTCGTGTTCACTTCAAGGACGCCAAGGAAGAAAAGATGAAAGCTCTTCAGGTGGCAAATACCAAGAAGCTTCAGTTTCAGTCTTTCATGGAGACCTTCATCGACGCATCCACTCGCATAGCGGACGATATTGACTTGGACACCTTCATCGAGCCAGCTAGTCCTCCTCCTGCCGAGTGAAAAACTTGATGATTTGATTTCATTTGCCTCGGAATGCCGAGTGGTTGTGTAACCGTTAAACTCCTTTCGGGCCTGACGCCCGAGTACTTTCTCTTGTGGTCTTGAAACTTGCTGGAGTTATCCATACTTGGTGGTTTTATCTGAACGATGTTTTTCTTGTTTCCAACGTGCTTAGATTTTTTGACTTAGGCAAAACTAGTTCCCGGCAAAGCCTCCGAGTGGGAGGATTTCCCTCCGCTCAGAGTATTTTTGGAACTTAGGCGAGTATGGGGTCGCAACTAAGCTCCCAAGTGGGACGGTTGCTCTCCGCTCGGAGTATTTTTGAAACTTAGGCGAGTACGGGGTCGCAGCTAAGCCCTCGAGTGGGAGGATTGCTCTGCACTCGGAGTAGTGTTTTAACTTAGGTGAGTATGGGATCGCAACTAAGCCCCCCGAGTGGGAGGATTGCTGTCCACTCGGTGTATTTTTGAAATTTAGGCGAGTGTGGGGTAGTAGCTAAGCCCCCGAGTTAGAGGATTGCTCTTCACTCGGAGTAGTTTTTTAACTTAGGTGAAACAGGTTCGTGCCTAAGCCCCCGAGTGGGAGGATTGCTCTCCACTCGAAGTATTTTTGAAACTTAGGCGAGTACGGGGTTGCAGCTAAGCCACCGAGTAGGAGGATTGCTCTCACTCGGAGTATTTTTGAAACTTAGTTGAGTACGGGGTCGCAGCTAAGCCCCCGAGTGGGAGGATTGCTCTCCACTCAGAGTAGTTTTCTAAATTAGGCAAAACAGGTTCATGGCTAAGCCCCTGAGTGGGAGGATTTCTCTCCACTCGGAGTATTTTTGAAACTTAGGCGAGTACGGGGTCACAGCTAATCCCTCGAGTGGGAGGATTGCTCTCCACTCGGAGTAGTTTTTTTAACTTAGGCGAAACAAGCTCGCGGCTAAGCCCCCGAGTGGGAGGATTGCTCTAAACTTGGAGTATTTTTGAAACTTAGGTGAGTACGAGGTCGCAGCTAAACCTCCGAGCGGGAGGATTGCTTTCCACTCAGAGTATTTTTGAAACTTAGGCAAGTGCGGGGTCGCAGCTAAGCCCCCGAGTGGGAGGATTGCTCTCCACTCGGGGTAGTTTTTTTAACTTAGGCGAAATAGGTTCGCGGCTAAGCCCCCGAGTGGGAGGATTGCTCTCTACTCGGAGTATTTTTGAAACTTAGGCAAGTACGGGGTCGCAGCTAAGCCCTCGAGTGGGAGGATTGTTCTCCACTTAGAGTAGTTTTTTTAAACTTAGGCGAAACAGGTTTGCGGCTAAGCCCCCGAGTGGGAGGATTGCTCTCCACTCGGAGTATTTTTGAAATTGAGGCGAGTACGGGGTCGCAGCTAAGCCCCCGAGTGGGAGGATTGTTCTCCACTCGGAGTAGTTTTTTAACTTAGGCGAGTACGGGGTCGCAGCTAAGCCCCTGAGTGGGAGGATTGCTCTCCACTTGGAGCAGTTTTTTTAACTTAGGCAAAACAGGTTCGCGGCTAAACCCCCGAGTGGGAGGATTGCTCTCCACTCAGAGTAGTTTTTTAACTTAGGCGAAACAGGTTCGCGGCTAAGCCCCCGAGTGGGAGGCACTACTAGGGAAAAGCCTAGCAGTAGCGCGGATATTTGGTGTATCAGTAGCGCGGGGACCCACGCTACTGATAAGGCGCTACAACTAACATGTATTAGTAGCGCGTGCTTCCCAACGCTACTGCTATACGTGGCTAGTAGCAGCGATCTCTAGTTCAACGTGCTACTGCTAATAGCTGCGGCGCTTTTATCTTGGGTGCGCTACTGGTAAGAGCGCGCTGCTGCTAACTTTTTCCCCTCGCTACTGTTAGTTTTATTAGTTTTTGTTATTTTCTGCATATTTGTTTTGTATTTGGACATGTTTTATACAATAATCTTTAGCATATCATACACATACAAATGCAATCATAGCATATACATGCAAATAGTCTCATCAAATCATGTCATCATCATAATCATCATCCAACACAAAGTGGTCTATTCATCATCTCGAAAATAGCGATACAAGTCTCGATTACTTGCAACTACATTGTCATCCATCTAAAAAATGATATACGTGAGAAGAGCTATCACTATGCGTGAGAGCGGAACTATGCAGTACATTACTTCGTATCCCTCTCTCGCATTAGCCTGAACCTAAACTAACTAATGGCTGCCGCTCGGAAACCGGAAACCAGTACACCTGGGCCTGACACTCCGGCCACTCGTCATATACTCTTGGCGTAGCACTTCTTCGCCATCGATGATCTATGCACCTGCATCGTCACATGAGTCGATGATATACAACATATATAGTTGAGCTATAGAAAGAGACAGACTTGGCAAAAATAGAAGCAACATATCATAAGCATAAATAACAAAGTTCATCATACCCAAAATGCCCTAACTAGAGTGATCTTCGCTAGTCGAGGAGGACGGTTTAATTACATCACAATTAAAGTTTCATCATACAAAAAGTATGGACTAAATGGACACATTGTTATATATCGACAATCACTCCAACATGTCGTGCCATCCATCCAAGTCAGGGAGATAGTCCCCAAGCTTAGTGAAAGGCTTCAGGTCGAGACACTGAGCGGCTACGCGTGTTCGGACATCTTCCCTCGACATTTGTCCTTCTTCGTAGAACATCCCTGTTTTTTCGACGACCTCCTTCATGATGATTTGGGCAAGTTCATGCTGGATGTGATAGAACTCAGCTCGAAGTCGATGATCCTCGATATCTCCTAAGTTCTTTGCCCATTGTAGAATATGGGCATCGTCGGATGTAGGTGACATGCGAAGGTTCTGATGATCCCATCTGTACTCCAGCATGTGGTGTAGGACAGAGAATCCATCATTAAGAGAATGACTTGGTTGCTGGATGTAGCAGAATTCGGTCTTATGGCCGAAGGCGGGCCTGCCGTCGCTTTTCTTCCTGTCCTTGACCTCTCCACCCCATATGCCATAGTAAAACATATCGTTGTTGAGAACAGACTTGATGTGGGTGTAATCCTTTTTGTTAACTAGTAATAATGTATGTGCAATGCACGTTTATATTAGATAGGATATTAGTTGCATGTTATATTAGGTAAGATATATCTGTTGCACATTGGTATTTGGTAAGATATCAATTACTTTTTCACGGGAATGGTAGGATATTAATTACATGGCATATTTCAAGGGATAGTGTTGAGTCAAAACGTGTTTATAACCAATGGCAATGGTGGGTAATTAGAGCGTTAAACGTGTTTGGTGCTCAACATTCGAGCGATTTGAACCGCTAGATAACATGATTTGACGGTCGAGATGATTTGGATCTGCCCATTTGGGTCTTTTTATATTGGTATAGATGTTCTTCAACGAGTCCAAGTAAAGAGCATGGGAGTATCAGGGGTAGAGGATGATGAGGACGGCGCGCCCGCCGCTGCGCAAAATAAGTACACCTCAAATTAATTAGCCTCCACCGTGCGAATGAATGATTGAAATTGAAGGAAGGATATCCACACGGATGACTTACAGGGGATGATAAGGCACGAGAATCGCCTCCTTGTCCTTATTGGCGAGCATGAAACTGGCAATGTAATCCCTTGCGTATTCATGGTGCTTTGCGTAGACTCCCAAGAAGCCCTCGTGCATGAAGTACGGGTCAGCGACACAGATATAAGGTATCTGCTCAACCCTGATGACGTAGTTCATGTGCAAGGCATAAAGGCGGACAAACGTAAAATCCAGCTTCTTCACGTGAAACAAGTCGAAGATGTAATCAAAACAAAGGAAGAACTTCTCCTTGGGGAATGTGTCGACGTACAACAATTGCCGCGGCACGTTAACCACGTAGAGTGGGCATCCTGGATTTTTCGAGGCGTAAGGCCTTTCTCTATCCGCAACACATCGTCATGAAGTCTCCTTAGGTCGCCGAATCTGGCCCCTAGCGCTGCTTTAGGTAGGATTGGTTCACCGGGGATATGCCATTTTACCGCACAGGGGATATGTATACGGTCTTGAACTCGAGGCTGCTGAGGCGGCTGGATCATAGAAGTAGCTTTGTTGCTTTTCCTCGATCTCTTCCTATGCTTCTTTCCTACCGGAAGGTCGTCTATAATACGTTCATCCTCCGGAGGCGGCAATTCAGGCACTGACTCATGACGCTCAAACCATGAGTAGGCGCCAGTATTGAGATACTGTTGAGTGTCATCGACATCCTCATCCTCATCTATGGCGACGTCATCAGCGACTAATGGAGCCTCTTCATCACCCCGTCCTCTATCACCCAGTATGACAGTCGACGATAATTGGGTAGGTGGGGTGTTGATGTTCATACCTAACTACGGGCTTGTGGGTGTGCTCCCGACCGCCTGCAGACGAAGCAGACTCTTTGGCCACAATAGGACCCACCCATTGCAACCACCAAGCCGCCGTGGGGTCTCGTCATCATCCCCCTAGTACCGGAGGAGCCAAATTCTTGTGGCCCGGTTTGACACTGGCCATGGAAACCTTGAAGACGTCCGGGGGGATCGGCCGGCCGTGGTACAATGGTCCCTTTGGCTTCATTATCGTCGCCTTCCCCACGTCCACCTTCTGGTCGCCGATGGTGTACAATATGGTGCATGGGGTTACGTCGGCCTGCAAAGACATGTCTGCGACGTGAGACATCTCAAAGGCAACGGCAACAGGACATTATACATTTATTGAAGAGGGCCGGTGTGACAGATACCGTGAGGGCGTCGAGCTCATCCAAAGAAGAAGCACCGCCGAGCACGTCCGAGACGGAGGACGGGCTGCTATGAGCAGGTGCGGGAGCAGGTGCGGGAGCCGGTGCAAGAGCAGGTGCAGGTGCTGGTGCAACGCTAGACGAGCTGCTACCGAAGAAGTCGGCAAGGGGAAAATCCGCTGCATTTGTTTTCTGGATTTTGCCTACTCCAACTGACAACGGCCGGAACCAAGCCACCAGACAAATCTGCAATCGCCTATTTTGCGGCAGCTACCGCTGTTGCGACTATCTCAGCTGATTTCTTATCAACCGCAATCTCAACCTTCTTGTTGATGTTTTCTTCAGTTAACCTCCGTCTTTCCTTTCTCTCCTCCGTTGTCTCACGGTAGTACTTCTTCCACGTGGAGCCGTCTCCGACACCGTGCACGCGTCCATACGATGACCGAGTCTCCACCGGGAGTCCTTTCAATATGTTCAACGCCCGGTTGAATGGGGTGTCCCACTTGGGCCTCGCCAACACCTCAGACAGCGAGTCGCTTTCGGCCGCAATCCTGTGCTGCTCTCTCTACAAAAGGAACAAGGATCGTTTACAAATATGACTAAACATGCAGTCGAATTGATCATAAACTAAGATTACCAACAGTCTCACGAACTCCGTCGTGACCGGGTCCATCTCGAAAACCTTCTTGACTGGGTCCCAATGGTGCCGGGCCCTGAGGACGTCACGCTCCTGCGCGACGGTGAAGTCCGCCAAGGGGTCTGGGATGCCCAGACTTTCGCGTTCCACGTCCTCCTTGGCCCATATGGACCTCTTCCCGCTGTAACCACGGCTTCCGAGGTGGTGGGACCCCATGTTCCTCTCTTGAAGCCCCTTCATGTACCTCGACTTCTTTTTGGCAGCTTCGGCCTTGCAAGCCGCCTTGAATATTTGAAACTGCTCTTCCGTGATTGTTGGATTATCCTTTACAATCTTGGAGTAGGGCTCCTTTTTCTTGACGATCCGATGTTTCGCCCTTGCTTTCCAGGCGACCAACGCGTCGCTAAACTTTGTCATGGCGTGTTTGTTTATCTTCTTCATTGCCGGGTCTTTATCTGGATTTTTATAATCCTTTTCATTATGGCCCGGGAACAAGAATATCTGGTGCAGCTTGTTTAGGAGGGAGGGCCCCATATTATGTATCTTCTGTAGTTTCTCATCGTTGATGGTGGCGGTTGTCCGTACGATGCAGCCTATTTGGTTGTTGTAGCACGCGCGCGCTTCCGCGGGCCCATTTTGCTCAAAAATGTCGTCGTCCACCTCCGTGACCACCAGTCTAGTAGTCCTGAGCTCGTTTATGCGCCGTTGCCTCTTTGCTTTCGATTCTATACCGGCTCCGTTAGTCTTGGCGCCGGTCTCAGTCTCAGCGCCAGTCTCGATGCCAGTCTCAGTCTCAGCGCCGGTCTCGATGTCGGTCTTAGTCTCCGATGTGACAGGTGGGCCCATTAACATCAACAGTTGATCGTCGGCTTCCCTCAAAAATTCTTCTGCCGCCAGGTACATGTTGTCGCAATCACCAGAACCATGTCCTTCATCGTTCCTAGCCATGTTTCCTATGATTGAATCTAGTCAATTAATTCTAGACCTAATAAAATGAATAATGACATAAAAAGGCCAATGTTTTGCAGGAACGTTGACTCCTTCCCGGTGCGGCAAATCCCGAGGACTTGATATGTCCTAGTTTGTAGCACAAGTCATGCCGAAATTCACAGAAAATTTCGGCATGACCTTTGCTAAAAAGTGGAAAAATCGAGCACCTAAAATTTGCCGGAACAGAAATGAATCGACATTCCGGCAAAACATAGGCCACTCGGCTTCATTCTCTGGAAACGGTGTTCAAATATCCATGTTCACCACCGCAACACATGTCCAAATATACACGAGGAACCACATGTCCAAATATACATGTCCAAATTTCACAAGCTAATTCAAAAACTAAGTGTAGAAGAAAATTCATTTAACTACTAATAGAACAAAATTCAATTAACTTTACTGCTCTATAATGATGAAAGGAAAAAAATCTAGTTAACTACTAATTTCATTCATTTAGGTTATTCATTTAGCTTCACCTAATTAACCTACTGTACCACTACTACTAGCAGCACTACTAACCTAATTAACTTAGCAAAACCCCACTTCTCTAACTAAAGAACATCTAATTAACATCTACTAGTACCACTACTGCCCTAACCTAATTAACATCTACTAGTATCACTATATACTACTAGCAGCGCTGCTACAACATTTTCTTCATTTTTTTCTTTTAAAAAAACATCTATGAAAACAAAAAACCTAATTAAACCCTACTGCCCTAACTAACTTTTGCTGTAAACCAATTTTTTTGTTGTAAACTAATTTTTCCTCTAACATCTACTACTTAACATCTTTTGCTCTAAACTAATTTTTTTTGCTCTAAACTAACTTTTGCTCGAAACTAATTTTTGCTCTAAAATGCAGAGAGAGAGGAGGGGTGGGGTCTTACAGAGAGGGGAGAGATAGTGGCGAGGAGGTGCTCGGCAACGGAGGCAGGGGCGGGGAGGGCGGGCTCGGGCTCGGGCAGCGGTAGTCCTAGGCGGGCTCGGGTGGCGGTGAGGTCGAGGGCGGCGATGATAAGGTCGAGGGAGGCCTCGGGCGGCGGCGGTGAGGCTGAGGGCGGCCTCGGGCGGTGGTGGTGAGGATGAGGGCGGCCTTGGGGGGAGACGGTGAGGTTGCGGGCGTCGACGTCGGTAGGAGACGGCGGCGAAGTGGGGCGACGGCAAATTGGGGAGATGGCGGCGAAGTGGGGCGATGGATTTGGGGGAGAAGTGGTGGCCAGGGGGGAGGGAAACTGCTAGTTAAGTGAAACATAATGGTAGCGCTTTACTGAAAACGCGCTATAGCTAAGTTAGCTATAGCACGTTTTAGTAAATGCGCTACTGCTATGCCTTTCTCTTTTTTTCCTTTTTCATTTATTTTTCTTTACATTTTATTTTTTTCCTTTTTCCTTTTTCTATTTCTTTCAGTTTCATTTACTTTTCTATTTGTTTTTCATTTTATTTTATTTTTGCTAGCAGTAGCGCCTTACACCTAAACGCGCTACGACAACAATATTAGTGGTAGCGTGGTTTTTATAAGACCGCTACTACTATGTGTAGCCTATCGGCTTAGTGGTTGCAATTTTAGTAGTAGTGCTTTTACCATGAGAAGCGCTACTACTATATATGTATCTGCAGCGCAGTTATTCTACACGCGCTACTGCTATGTAGCAGTAGCGCGCTTTTTGAAAAAGCACTACTGCTAAAGTTCTGTGTATAAGGTTTTACCTAGTAGTGAGCATTGCTCTCTATTCGAAGTATTTTTGAAACTTAGGCGAGTACGGGGTCGTAGCTAAGCCCCCGAGTGGGAGGATTGCTCTCTGCTCGGAGTAGTTTTTTAACTTAGGCGAAACAGGTTCACAGCTAAGCCCCCGAGTGGGAGGACTTCTCTCCACTCGGAGTATTTTTGAAACTTAGGCGAGTGCGGGGTCGCAGCTAAGCCCCCGAGTGGGAGGATTGCTCACCACTCGGAGTAGTTTTTTAACTTAGGCGAAACAGGTTCGTAGCTAAGCCCCCGAGTGGGAGGATTGCTCTCCACTCGGAGTAGTTTTGAAACTTAGGCGAGTGCGGGGTCGCAGCTAAGCTCCCGAGTGGGAGGATTGCTCACCACTCGGAGTATTTTTGAAACTTAGGCGAAACAGGTTCGTGGCTAAGCCCCTGAGTGGGAGGATTGTTCTCCACTCGGAGTAGTTTTGAAACTTAGGTTCGTGACTAAGCAACCCACTTAGGGATTTGGACACACGTTTATGCGAAAAAAACCATTAGGATACTGCGAGGATCATGTCTTGATAAACAAACTGAAGGTTTCTTATTACAACTTGATGATTTGAGTGTTAAATATAAAATCGGCAGAGCAGATCCGCATTCCAAGCGCGTGGATCATCTTTCTTCTTGGCTACATTGTAAAGGTGATACGCCCCGTTGTGGAGCCCCTTGGTGACGATGAAGGGGCCTTCCCAAGCAGGGGCGAGCTTATGAGGTCGCTGATGATCCACTCGAAGCACAAGATCTCCTTCTTGAAATGCTTGACCTTTGATGTTTCGGGCATGGAATCGACGAAGGTCTTGCTGATAAATGGTCGACCGGATCAAGGCCATTTCTCGCTCCTCTTCCAGAAGATCTATGGCATCCTGGCGCGCTTGCTCTGCCTCAGCTTCTGAGAAGAGTTCCACTCGGGGTGCACTGTGAAGCAAGTCACTCGGAAGCACGGCTTCAGCTCCGTACACCATGAAGAAAGGGGTTCGATCGGTTGATCGGTTGGGAGTTGTCCTCAATCCCCACAAAACGGATGGCAACTTAGTCACCCAAGCCCCAGCTACATGCTTAAGATCGCGCATCAATCGGGGTTTCAGACCTAGGTGGATCAAACCGTTTGCTCTTTCAGCTTGCCCATTCGACTGCGGGTGCGCAAGGGATGCGTAGTCGACCCGAGTGCCTTGGGAAGCACAAAATGCTCTGAACTCATCATAATCAAAGTTTGAGCCGTTGTCTGTGATGATGTTGTGTGGAACTCCATATCAAAACACCAACTCTTTGATAAAACTGATGGCCGTACTTGAGTCCAGGTTCTTGATAGGTTTTGCTTCAATCCACTTAGTGAACTTGTCGACTGCCATGAGCAAATGAGTGAAGCCACTTGTGCCAGTCCTTAGCGGCCCAATCATGTCCAACCCCCACACCACAAATGGCTAGACGAGTGGGATAGTTTTCAAGGTAGATGCGGGCTTGTGGGACATGGTCGAGTAAAACTGGCAACCTTCACACTTCTCGACGATATCTTTCGCCATTTCATTTTCCCGTGGCTAGTAGAATCCTGCTCGGTATGCTTTGGCAAGGATGGTCCGAGTGGACCCGTGGTGACCATAGGTCCCTGAGTGGATCTCATCCAATATCAATCGACCCTCTTCTGGGGAGATACATCATTGAGCTACGCTAGTAACACTTTCTCTGAAAAGCTGTCCGCCTATTACTGTGATGGCTTTGGAGCTGCGGACGATCTGATGTGCTTCAACTTCATCCTCTGGAAGCTACTGCTTGAGAAGATATGCAATATATGGCACCGTCCAGTCGGGGGTGATTATTGCTGGCACTTTGACTTCAGTCGGATTGGTAGAACTTATTAGTTGCGGGGGCTCCTCTGTAAAGGGATCTTCTTGCACTGACGGGGTATGGAGATGCTCCAAGAACACATTACTGGGGATAGGCTTCCGAGTGGAACCTATTTTCGCCAGATCATCAGCTTCTTGATTCTTGAGTCGGGGTATGTGGTGGAGCTCTAATCCTTCAAACTTCTTTTCCAACTTCCTTACTACAATGCAGTATCCAGTCATGGCAGGGCTCCTGATATCCCACTCCTTCATCACCTGATTAACTACCAAATCTGAGTCGCCGTAAACCATTAAGCGACGGACGCCGAGTGAGATGGCCATACGTAACCCATAGAGAAGTGCTTCGTACTCATCTTCATTGTTGGAGGAGTCAAAGTGAATTTGGAGGACAGAACTGAGTTTGTCGCCTCTTAGAGACACCAGAACTACTCGAGCACCAGAACCATTTAACATCGTAGATCCATCGAAGAACATGGTCCAGTGTTTCGAGTGAACTTGAGTCGGCTGTTGTTGCTGAATCCACTCGGCCAAGAAATCTGCAATTGCCTGAGACTTGATTGCTTTCTTTGCTTCAAACTTGATATACAGAGGAAGAAGTTCTATGGCCCACTTAGCCACTCGACCGACTGCATCTCGATTGTTCAAGATTTCAGACAATGGAGCATCGCCGACGCCTGAAACCGAATGGTCTTGGAAGTAATGTGCAACTTTCTTCGTAGTCAAATAAATTTCATACACAAGCTTCTAGTAATGTGGATACCTTTGCTTGTACGGAGTCAAGACTTTAAAAATGTAATACACTGGGCGTTGAACTTTATAGGCCTTGCCTTCTTCTCGCTCGACTGTGAGCACTTTGTTGACAACCTGACCAGTGGCTACAATATATAGCAGTAGGGGTTCTTTGCTGACTGGAGCAGCAAGCACCGGCTGGGTGGAAAGCAGGGCTTTGAGCTCTACAAACGCTGCTTCAGCTTCAGGAGTCCACTCAAAAGTGTCAGACTTCTTCATCAGTCGGTAAATGGGCAATGCTCTCTCACCAAGACAAGAAATGAATCGACTTAATGCAGCAAGACAGCCAGTGAGCTTCTGGACGTCATGCACACGCCCAGGGCGTTTCATTTGGAGGATTGCACCAATCTTTTCGGGATTTGCACCCCCCTCGTTCGGAAATGAGGAAACCGAGTAACTTTCCTCCAGGAACTCCGAATGTGCACTTAGATGGATTCAGGTTGATGTCATATCTTCTCAGATTAGCAAATGTCTCAGCAAGGTCAGTCAGTAGGTCGGAACTCTTGCATGACTTAACCATGATATCATCCATGTATGCCTCCACATTCCAACCGATCTAAGTGAGCAGACACTTTTGGATCATGCGCATGAATGTGGCGCCAGCATTCTTAAGACCGAAAGGCATGGTGATATAGCAAAAGCACCCGAATGGGGTGATGAAGGCCGTTTTTATTTCATCAGGTCCATACAAACGGATCTGATGGTATCCGGAATATGCATCCAGAAAAGACAAACGCTCACACCCCGTAGTCGAGTCGACGATCTGATCGATGCAGGGGAGAGGAAAGTGATCTTTCGGGCAGACCCGATTGATATGCTTGAAATCAATACACATACAAAGTGAATTATCCTTTTTGGGGACCATGACGATGTTGGTGAGCCAATCGAAGTGGTAAATCTCTCGTATGAACTCCGTTGCCAGGAGCCGAGCCACCTCCTCGCCAATCGCCTTCCTCTTTTCCGCGGCGGACCGACGGAGATGCTCTTTGACAGGTTTTGCCTTTGGGTCGACACGCAAACGATGCTCAGCTAGCCCCCTGGGTACACCTGGCATATCTGATGGTTTCCATGCAAAGATGTCCCAGTTCTCACGGAGGAACTGGATGAGCGCGGCTTCCTATTTGCTGGCGAGTGTCGTTGAAATGTGGATCGGAGCAGCAGAGGGTCTTCCGGGTGAATGTGGACTGGCTTTGTCGCTCCGGCCGACTGAAATGCAGATTCTGAAGCAGGCTTCTTGGCTCGCAAAAAATTGCTTGGGTCGGTGTCGGAGTAATGGGCCACGGGTAGGCTAACCCGAGTCCCCGAACCTTTCAAGACATAGGGACTGGCTGTGCCCCTTAAGGCATCAAGACGAAGTGCCGCCTTCTGGTGGTCGGCTGGAGGAATAGCCGGCTGCTCAGAGGCGGCCGAGTTCCGAAAGCAGCCGACTCCTCCCTCAAGACGAGCCAACTCCTGGTGGGAGGCTTCCAGAGAAGCCGCCCCCCAGCAGTCGGCCGGTAACGCCTTCGAAATCTGCGCCCTCGTTAAGAGAGACAAGTCAGGGAGTGGCTACAGCGTAGCCCATCCCTCCCAAATCCAGGGCCGGGTGTCGGTGTCAAAACCGGCGGATCTCGGGTAGGGGGTCCTGAACTGTGCGTTTAGGTGGATGGTAACAGGAGACAAGGGACACAATGTTTTCCCCAGGTTCGGGCCATCTTGATGGAGGTAAAACCCTACGTCCTGCTTGATTAATATTGATGATATGGGTAGTACAACAGTAGATCTACCACGAGATCAAGGAGGCTAAACCCTAGAAGCTAGCCTATGGTATGATTGTTGTATGTTGAGATTCTTCTATCGACTAGCCTGGCCCTGGTTTATATAATGCACCAGAGGCCTAGGTTAACAAGAGTCCTAGCCGAATACGCCGGCGGGGAGAAGTCCTTGTCTTGATCGCCAAGTTTTGTGGAATCTTCCTTGTTTGCGGCAGCTGTCCGAACTGGCCCACGGCCACGGGGGTCCTCGGCCCAATCTAATAGATTGGGAGACGACGTGGTGAGTACCCCCTAGTCCAGGACACCGTCAGTAGCCCCCTGAACCGGTCTTCAAGTTAGGGACGCTCCTCGATTCTTCCGAATTGTTCTTCATCTTCAGTCGTCGGTCTTGAAAACTGGTTCAACAAATCTTCTTTATCTTCGATCTTGAGGATCGCCGAAATGCATTCGACGGGTTTACACGTCGGGTATCCGAGGAGCCCCTTTAAGTTTCCGGCCTTTATCAATGCCTTGTTTATTTTTATGCCACACCTCGGGTTTGAAGTTATTCCTGGGAGGCAGTGTCCTCTTGCGTCCAAGCTCCAATGCCGGAGTGCATTCAAGGTATCCTTTGCAGCCGAGCACCAACGCCGGAACGCTTCCCAGTGTAGGACCTTGAAGTAGATGTGTCTAGAGGGGGGGGGGTGATTAGACACTTAATGCTAAAGTTGCAATTTTTAAGCTTTTTCAGTTTAAGTGGAGTTTAGGCATAATTTCAACATTCATAATACATATCAAGCAAGCATGCAAAGAGTAAATAGGCAGCAGAAAGTAAAGCATGCAACTTGCAAGAATGTAAAGGGAAGGGTTTGGAGAATTCAAACGCAATTGGAGACACGGATGTTTTTCCCGTGGTTCGGATAGGTGGTGCTATCCTACATCCACGTTGATGGAGACTTCAACCCACGAAGGGTAACGGTTGCGCGAGTCCACGGAGGGCTCCACCCACGAAGGGTCCACGAAGAAGCAACCTTGTCTATCCCACCATGGCCATCGCCCACGAAGGACTTGCCTCACTAGCGGTAGATCTTCACGAAGTAGGCAATCTCCTTGCCCTTACAAACTCCTTGGTTCAACTCCACAATCTTGTCGGAGGCTCCCAAGTGACACCTAGCCAATCTAGGAGACACCACTCTCCAAGAAGTAACAAATGGTGTGTTCATGATGAACTCCTTGCTCTTGTGCTTCAAATGATAGTCTCCCCAACACTCAACTCTCTCTCACAGGATTTGGATTTGGTGGAAAGAAGATTTGAGTGGAAAGCAACTTGGGAAAGGCTAGAGATCAAGATTCATATGGTAGGAATGGAATATCTTGGTCTCAACACATGAGTAGGTAGTTCTCTCTTAGAACATATGAGTTGGAAGTGTAGATGTGTTCTGATGGCTCTCTCCACGAATGAAGAGGAGGTGGAGGGGTATTTATAGCCTCCACACAAAATCCAACCGTTACACACAATTTACCAATCTCGGTGGGACCGAATCAACAAACTCGGTCAGACCGAAATAGTAAACCTAGTGACTGTTAGAGATTTTCGGTTGGACCGACTGGATCAACTCGGTGGAACCGATGTGCTAGGGTTAGGGTAAATCCAAAACTCGGTTTGACCGATTACTCAAACTCGGTGGGACCGATTTGGGTAATAAGCGAAACAGAGAGTTGGCCAAGCAAACTCGGTGGGGCCGATTGCATATCTTGGTGGGACCGAAAATATTGCAATAGGTAACAGAGAGTTTGCAAGCCCATCTCGGTGAGACCGAGATCCCATCGGTGAGATCGAACTGATTAGGGTTTCTGGCAGTGGCTATGACAAGTGAAACTCGGTGGCACCGGATAGAAATAATCGGTAGGTCCGAGTTTGGCTTTGGGTTTAGGTCATATGTGGAAGTGGGAAAGTAGCTGAGGATTTTGGAGCATATCATTAAGCACTTGAGCAAGAGGCTCATTAAGCAACACCTCATCCCTCCTTGATAGTATTGGCTTTTCCTATGGACTCAATGTGATCTTAGATCACTAAAATGTAAAATGAAGAGTCTTGAGCTTTAAGCTTTAGCCAATCCTTTGTCCTTAGCATCTTGGAGAACTTCCCACAACCTTTAGTCCATGCCACTCCATTGTTGAACTTATCTGAAACATACTAGATAGAAATGTTAGTCCAACAAGAGATATGTTGTCACTAATTACCAAAACCACCTAGGGAGCACTTGTGCTTTCACCCAGCTCTAATGCCGGAATGTATCCGAGCTCCAACGCCGGACTATGTATCCGAGCTCCAACGCCGGACTGTATCCGAGGTGTCGTAAATCACCTTGGTTCAAAGAAGTTTGAAGGAGTTTAGCCGAGCTTAATGTCGGAAATGCCCTCTATGGAGCCAGCCACTAGCACCCGAGCTTTATGTCGAACTGCTTCCGAGGTGGTGCACCACCCCGAATGTGGGCCGATTTTTGTCATTATTTTTGATTGGTGCAATTTATTCTCTGCCGAGATATATAGCCAGTAGCCCTCAAGGTGGGTATCGGTCTAAAACCCGAGATGCACATGAAGGATGACATAAGACCGCTGATCCCAGTAGCCGCTGAGACTCAGGTCGATTTGCAAAATCGGCCTGAGGATCAAGTCCTAGCTCGGCAGAATACTTCGGGACACTAAAAGCGGCGTGCTCAGTCCTCGAGACTCAGGTTGGGTGCGGCCGACCAACCTGAGGATCAAAATCTCCTCGGAAACTATATTGCACATAAAATTTTCTGCATTGGACAAGCAATGCGGTAGCCCCCGAGACACTGGTCGGGTGGCAACACCAGATCAGGGGATCGATGTGCCCCTTTAGTATGTTTAAATAATAAGCCCTAAGCCCAGTAGCCCCCGAGCCTTAATGCAGGCATGGGTGGCCGAATTAAGGATCGATATCCATCGTAAAATCACAAATTGTGTGTAATGACTCTATGTATCCAAGTACGTTACGTCATTTAATGCTCGGATCCGTATTGTACAAAACTTTGTTGACCGACCATCGGCTTCCACCTCCTCGGCCAGTAGCCGAGGAGTGTTTGTCTTACTTTATAAAGCCTTTATAAGGACGACAAACAAGGCAATCCAGCCATACGGTTTTATAAACAAAGGTACGTGGAGAGATATGTTATATTACTGTTTAACAGAAGAAATGTCTTCCAAAGAAAATAGTCCCGCTATCGGTTCCTTTCTTTGGGTTGTCATGCTAAGCATGATCATAAAACCTCAGCTCCAATGTAAGAGCAAAATATCGAGGATTTAGTTTGGGAGGCTAGTTAATAGCCCCCGATAGTGTTCCACGACAGTCGAGGTCAAGCCGTAAACACTTCGGCCAATGTTATGAACGGCCTGTTATTTAACATAGTCATCAGATCGTTGACCAGTTTACGCTTATTGTGATAGTCAGTTTTCGGCTTTCTCCACTGAGGTGCTTAACCATGTGAGCTGGAAGCACAATCGCAGTGGTTCTCCCTTTGCACGCCTAGCCGAACAAAACGGAACGTAGGAAGCAAGTGTAGGAGCCGGGCAACCCAACTATTGACCGAAGACACAATTCGAAACCGATGCATATATAGCAATATCTGAGGATGTTTTTTCCGAATCCCTAAAAGGTGTCCGGCGTTGCACTGCGAGACTAATGCTGGAAAAGCACAAATAGTTTAAAAGTGCCAAAAAGCTTGGAAAACCAAGAAACGTCAGTAAAAACATGATGTCCGAACCATATCAAGTGTTCGGTGCCAATCCGAAAATTGGTCTTAGAAAAAAGAAGTGCTTCTGTCGTGCTTTAACATGATACATCCTATCTCAAGACTTTGAGCGGGTCAGCCTACGGCTTCAACCTCCTATCCCGAGGGCGGAGTACTTCTCATCAGGCCAGTTTAGCAAACTAAACTCTAGCGGATTTGAGAGAGAAATTAGGCTCCCTGGCTAGTGACCGCACACTCGTGTCGAAAAAAGGAGTGATAAATAATAATAATAAAACTTTGCAATGACTAAGAAGAAAACACTTATTATAAAACGGCTCAAATAAACTTAAGAGCCCCCAAGTGGCTTGGGTAGGAGAATGATTGCATGTACCGAAGTACTTATATCATATCTATGTTCAACCAAACTTTAAACGCGTCTTAACCGACCGTCGGCTTCCCCCTCTTCGGTCAAGGACCGAAAAGTGTTATGTACTCCATCGGTCGAGAATATCGACGATGTTTCCAATAAACAGGCAATCAGGCCATAAGGCTGTAACAGACAAAGCGCGCTCAGGGAACTTATGCTATATTACTGCGAAGTGTAAGAAGCATCTTCGAAGAAAATAGTACCCCCACCGATACCTTTCTTCGGTGCTCATTGTTATTATGAGACTTGTGCAATAGATTTTTTGTACTCATGAGTTCCGTTGTGTGCCGACCATCATTGAAAACTATAAGAGCGCTAGCTTTCGGCTTCACCCAGTCTGAGGTCCGGCTCGGGTGACCCGATCGTGACAATCGCAGAGGTGCTCCCTTTACTCCCTAGCCGAACAATCGGGAACGTAGGGGTAAACACAGGAGCGAGGCAACCCAGCTTGCAAATCGCTTAAGTCAATATGGTGCATATTGTGGCGTAATACACGAACAAGGAACGAAGACGTACAAGTATAATCATATGCAACAGGAAAAGCTTCATAAAGGAAGCCCCCAAGTAAACGGGGTATTTGAATTTATGCATCACAAACAAAGTTTGGACAAGGAAAAAAATTTACAAGCAATTTTTTTCCAAAAAGATATAACGATTGGTCGAACCGAACACAAGTTAGAAATTAAAGCTTTGAGCATGAAAGCGACTTAGCTGGTTAATGTGTTCGCAGTCCGAGCTTGATGCGGGAAAAGGTTCTATCCCCCAAGCCGGTCCCGAGGTGGCGGAGCGGAGAGCTCGACACGCCGAAGTGGTGACATAGCACGGTCGATGCAGACCGGCAGAGTGACGCCGAAGTCCCCGGATCATTTTCCTGTGCACAAAAATAGTGCAAACGGGAGATAATAGTAATAATGATAATTAAAAAAAAAAATCGTTGCATAATGAATAATTTATGCAAAGTGAGTAATAAAAGAAATATGGCCTCGCGCCGAAGTCAATGTCAATGCAGGGCGTCGGCGTGATGCGGTAAAGGCGTGGCAAATCCTGAATTCGTAGGTCGGTCCGAGCTCCGGATGCGGCGTTCGCCGGACTATGTATGGAAACTGACCGAACCACCATGCGACTATCGTGAATGCGGCCACCATTTGATAGACCTGTGTACATATGATGGACAAATCAGAGTAGTAATTCCTTGGGAAAAATGAACCCGAACAAGCAAAAAATATTAGGGATTGATAGCACTTGGTTTATTTGTTGTAGCAATCCGAAGGAAGGTGATTCCCAAAATTGGGACTCGCTCCGCACACCCATTGCCTGATGGGCGATAAAACGACGGCATGGCAATGCTGGTAAAGGTTGGCTCGCCGAGGCAAAGCCCTCGGCCCAGCTAACGTGACGGAGCTGGTCGGCTAGTGACGCCGAAGTGTCCGGAGTAGGTTGATGAAGAGATGGCGAAGCCCCCGGTCCAGCCGAGATGTCGAAGCCCTGATGTCATCCGATGAGTCTAAGTAGGTCGGCGTGATGGACACCAGCTTGAAGAAGCGATAGTGCGGCCCAGTCGATGCAGGTCGTGACGTGGTTGATGCCGGCTTGATGAAGCAACCGTGCGACGATGCCGGTATGCCCGCTCCGTGTAATCCGTGGGGCGGCGATGTTGGTGATGTTTTATCCTTCGCGATGCCGGACTCTGGTTCGGCTTGCCGAGATGATGATCCGAAGAAGTTGAGCTCGGCTCAACAAAGTGACGCCGTGTCTTAGCGCAGGTCGGCAGCCGTGGAGTAATATTGCCGGACTGGTTTGACACCAGCATGATGTTGAAGATCATGTTCAAAAGATCTTAAAGTTAGTGGGATGTGTTCGTGAACAAAACACAATACCCCATACAAAACTTCCTTCAAAAGGGATGTCCAAAATCCCGTTCATAGAAAAGATGAACTCGGGTCGGATTCGTTTTCGCGCAGAAAACAGATCCGAAAAGTGATGCACTAATCGGAAGGTTTCCGGAGTTTGGACGGTCGGATCGAGCTGAAATTTTGAGAGGTGGTAGATACAGGAATTCCGCAGCCGATCAACGGTTGGATCTTCCAAAGGACGTCCGAGCTAGAATCTGGACACCACGCCCTAAACACATCCAAATTCCCGTCCAGATTTGACAGGGCTCCGGTATATCGTGGATTGCCAGAGATTCCTCCACCGGAACTCGACGAAATTTTCCAGGGTTGTTGTAGACTCAATTCCGCACAATTCCACCAAAGCGATCATCAAAGCGATATTCGAGGAGGTGGTGGCAGCTAATACGAGTTCGCTGTCCAGAAAAACAGCACGGTCGCTTGAGGGCAATGTTGATGTTGAGCCCCCGAGCTCCATGGATGATTCCTCCGTGATCTTGATAGAGATTGGAGTTGATGTTTGATGAAGGCCCTCGTCCGAACATGGTGATCCGAACACGGGGCGCAATTCTTGGTCGAACCAAGGTGACCAGTCGAGCTGGTGACGAAGATGCCGAAGTCGTAGTTGATCTACAGGCGAGCCATCGATCCTTTTGTCGATCACACAGCGGAACTCTCAATGAAAGCACCAATGTCGGTGTCAAAACCGGCGGATCTCGGGTAGGGGCTCCCGAACTGTGCGTCTAGGCGGATGGTAACATGAGACAAGGGACACGAAGTTTTACCCAGGTTCGGGCCCTCTTGATGGAGGTAAAACCCTACGTCCTGCTTAATTAATATTGATGATATGTGTAGTACAAGAGTAGATCTACCACGAGATCAAGGAGGCTAAACCCTAGAAGCTAGCCTATGGTATGATTGTTGTATGTTGAGATTCTTCTATCGACTAACCTGGCCCTGGTTTATATAATGCACCAGAGGCCTAGGTTAACAAGAGTCCTAGCCGAATACGGCGGCGGGGAGAAGTCCTTGTCTTGATCGCCAAGTCTTGTGGAATCTTCCTTGTATGCGGCAGCTGTCCGAACTGGCATGAGAATACGGCCACGGGGGTCCTCGGCCCAATCTAATAGATTGGGAGACGACGTGGTGAGTACCCCCTAGTCTAGGACACCGTCACCGGGCGTGGCTACAGTGCCCCGTACAGATGAAGATCTTCGCACGACGCGGCACTGTAGCCACTCCCCCCTTGGCGTCATCCCAAATAGGCGGAGCCCTGTTCCCACGACGGCCTGTCAGTACAGTCCGCAGGCGGCGGCCCCTACCAGGAAGAGAGAGCCTAGAAGACGGCAGAGGCCGGACCAGTCGGACCTGAGGACGGCCGAGTTCCAGCGGGCGGCCGACCGCTCCCTTGAGGTTCGTGCGCCATTAACCAGACGGGACGTGGAGTGGCTACAGTAATCGCCCGCCAGGCGGCGGGGCTGTAGCCACGCTCCCCCGACCAAGCCTGCATCATTAGCGTTGATGTCTACTATGCAACCTTCTCCTTGTAGACGTTGTTGGGCCTCCAAGTGCAGAGGTAAGTAGGACAGTAGCAAATTTCCCTCAAGTGGATGACCTAAGGTTTATCAATCCGTGGGAGGCGTAGGATGAAGATGGTCTCTCTCAAGCAACCTTGCAACCAAATAACAAAAAGTCTCTTGTGTCCCCAACACACCCAATACAATGGTAAATTGTATGGGTGCACTAGTTCGGCGAAGAGATGGTGATACAAGTGCAATATGGATGGTAGATATAGGTTTTTGTAAACTGAAAATATAAAAACAGCAAGGTAGCGAGTGGTAAAAGTGAGCGTAAACGGTATTGCAATGATAGGAAACAAGGCCTAGGGTTCATACTTTCACTAGTGCAAGTCCTCTCAACAATAATAACATAGTTGGATCATATAACTATCCCTCAACATGCAACAAAGAGTCACTCCAAAGACACTAATAGCGGAGAACAAAGAGATTATGGTAGGGCACGAAACCATCTCAAAGTTATTCTTTCCAATCAATCCATTGGGCTATCCCTATAAGTGTCACAAACAGCCCTAGAGTTCGTACTAGAATAACACCTTAAGATACAAATCAACCAAAACCCTAATGTCACCTAGATACTCCAATGTCACCTCAAGTATCCATGGGTATGATTATACGATATGCATCACAAAATCTCAGATTCATCTATTCAATCCAACACAAAGTACTTCAAAGAGTGCCCAAATTTTCTACCGGAGAATCACGACGAAAACGCGTGCCAACCCCTATGCATAGGTTCATGGGCGGAACCCGCAAGTTGATCACCAAAACATACATCAAGTGAATCAATAGAATAAACCATTGTCACCACGGTTATCCCACACAAGACATACATCAAGTGTTCTCAAATCTTTAAAGACTCAATCCGATAAGATTACTTCAAAGGGAAAACTCAATCCATTACAAGAGAGTAGATAGGGAGAAGAAACATAAGATCCAACTATAATAGCATAGCTCGCGATACATCAAGATCGTGCCAAATCAAGAACACAAGAGGGAGAGATCAAACACATAGCTACTGGTACATACCCTCAGCCCCGAGGGTGAACTACTCCGTCCTCGTCATGGAGAGCGCCGGGATGATGAAGATGGCCACCGGTGAGGGATCCCCCTCCGGCAGGGTGCCGGAACAGGGTCCCGATTGGTTTTTGGTGGCTACAGAGGCTTGCGGCGCCGGAACTCCCGATCTAATCTCCGTTCTGGAAGTTTTAGGGTATATAGGTATATATGGGTGCAGGAAGTACGTCGGTGGAGCTTCGGGGGCCCCACGAGGCAGGGGGCGCACCCCCACCCTCGTGAGCACCTCCCTTGGCTTCTGACGTGGGGTCCAAGTCCATCCTGTAGCTTTCCTTCCAAAAATAACTTCTCCAGTTGATTTCGTTCCATTTCGACTCCGTCTGATATTCCTCTTCTTCGAAACACTGAAATAGGCATAAAATAGCAAATCTGGGCTGGGCCTCCGGTTAATAGGTTAGTCCCAAAAATAATATAAAAGTGGATAATAAAGCCCAATATTGCCCAAAACAGTAGATAACATAGCATGGAGCAATAAAAAATTATAGATACGTTGGAGACGTATCAAGCATCCCCAAGCTTAATTCCTGCTCGTCCTCGAGTAGGTAAACGATAAAAAAGATAATTTTGATGCGGAGTGCTACTTGGCATAGTTTCATTGTAATTCTTCTTACTTGTGATATGAATATTCAGATCCGAAAGATTCAAGACAAAAGTTCATATTGACATAAAAATAATAATACTTCAAGCATACTAACAAAGCAATTATGTCTTCTCAAAATAACATGGCCAAAGAAAGTTATGCCTACAAAATCATATAGTCTGGCTATGCTCTATCTTCACCACACAAAGTATTTAAATCATGCACAACCCCGATGACAAGCCAAGCAATTGTTTCATACTTTTGACATTTTCAAAACTTTTTCGATCTTCACACAATACATGAGCGTGAGCCATGGATATAGCACTGTATGTGGAATAGAATGGTGGTTGTGGAGAATACAAAAATAGGGAAAGATAGTCTCACATCAACTAGGCGTATCAACGGGCTATGGAGATGCCCATCAATAGATATCAATGTGAGTGAGTAGGGATTGCCATGCAACGGATGCACTAGAGCTATAAGTATATGAAAGCTCAACAAAAGAAACTAAGTGGGTGTGCATCCAACTCGCTTGCTCACGAAGACCTAGGGCATTTTGAGGAAGCCCATCATTGGAATATACAAGTCAAGTTCTATAATGAAAAATTCCCACTAGTATATGAAAGTGACAAAATGAGAGACTCTCTATCATGAAGATCATGGTGCTACTTTGAAGCACAAGTGTGGTAAAAGGATAGTAACATTGTCCCTTCTCTCTTTTTCTCTCATTTCTTTGTTTGGGCCTTTTCTCTTTTTTATGGCCTCTTTTTTTATTTTTATTTTATTTTTCGTCCGGAGTCTCATCCTGACTTGTGGGGGAATCATAGTCTCCATCATCCTTTCCTCACTTGGGACAATGCTCAACAATTACAACTCGATACTTAGAACAAGATATGACTCTATATGAATGCCTCCGGCGGTGTACCGGGATGTGCAATGACTCATGAGTGACATGTATGAAAGAATTATGAACGGTGGCTTTGCCACAAATACAATGTCAACTACATGATCATGCTAGCAATATGACAATGATGGAGCGTGTCATAATAAATGGAACGGTGGTAAGTTGCATGGCAATATATCTCAGAATGGCTATGGAAATGCCATGATAGGTAGGTATGGTGGCTGTTTTGAGGAAGGTATATGGTGGGTGTATGATGAGAAAATTCCTTATTTGACACTATCTTAAAATCTGTTTCCTTATTTGACACTGGAAAAGTTTTTCTTCCCTATTTGACACAAGTTCTAAATTTTATTCCCTATATGACATTTCCATCCATTTTGAGCCTAAATGACACCTGAAAAGACTCTTTTGCCCCTCATGTGATATGTGTGTGGGGGGCAATAGCACACACGCAGCATCAGTGCGAGGGCAGAAGCACACACGCAGCAACACATACACATGCACCAACACACACACGCAACAACATGCACGTGCGCGTGCACACACACGCACGCACACACACGCAGCAACACACATGCACACGCACACACATGCACGCGCACACACACGCAGCAATACACATGCACGCAGCACACACACACGCAACAGTAGCACACACGCAGGCAGCACATAGGCACGCAACAGCACACATGCGTATATAGGTCGCTAGATTGGATTGGAGAAGTTGAAGAAGCGATCAAACAAATCGCCACGGCGCGATGCGGCGCAATCATGTTCTTTTTTAGGATCCGGCGCCGCGTAATCACGTGAGTTGCGTATTAGGTTTTTGGGCTTCTCCAAGACATATCATTTACGGTCTCGTTGGCCTTTTTGTTTCGCATCAATATTGGGCCGACGTTATATGGTTGTATCCTTTTATATGTGCTGGGTCGGGGCTCCTAGTTTGGCTGGGCCCCGGGCCGTCGCCCCTGCTGCCCTGGCCAGGGCCGGCCCTGCACACACACACACGCGCGTGCACGTACACACGCAGCAGCACACATGCACACACACATGCAGCAGCAGCACACATGGGCGTGTGCACCCACACACACAACAGCACACATGCGCGCGTGCACACATACCGCATGAGGGGCAAAATCGTCTTTTCAGGTGTCATTTAGGCTCAAGATGGACGGAAGTGTCGTATAGGGAATAAAATTTAGGACTAGTGTCAAATAGAGAAGAAAAACTTTTCCAGTGTCAAATAAGGAACCAGATTTTAAGACAGTGTCAAATATGGAATTTTCTCGTGTATCATACCAGCGAAAGGTGCGCGGTATTAGAGATGCTAGCAATGGTGGAAGGATGGGAAAAGTGCGTATAATCCATGGACTCAACATTAGTCATAAAGAACTCATATACTTATTGCAAAAATCTAGAAGTTATCAAAGCAAAGTATTACGCGCATGCTCCTAGGGGGATAGATTGGTATGAAAAGACCATCGCTCGTCCCCGACCGCCACTCATAAGGAAGACAATCAATAAATAAATCATGCTCCGACTTCATCATATAACGGTTCACCATACGTGCATGCTACGGGAATCACAAACTTTAACACAAGTATTTATCAAATTCACAACTACTCAACTAGCATGACTCTAATATCATCATCTTCATATGTCAAAACAATTATCAAGCATTAAACTTTTCTTAGTATTCAACGCACTCAAAAGAAAGTTTTACAAATCTTGAATACCAAGCATATTAAGATTTTTTAAAGAAAATTACCATGCTATTTAAGACTCTCAAAATAATATAAGTGAAGGATAAGAGTTCATATATTTCTTCAAAATAAAACTATCACCATGCTCTAAAAGATATAAGTGAAGTACTAGAGCAAACAACAAACTACTGCAAAAGATATGAGTGAAGATCAATGAGTAGTTTAATAATTATTTAACTATGTGAAGACTCTCTAACATTTAAGAATTTCAGATCTTGAAACTTTATTCAAACAGCAAGCAAAATAAAAGAAAATGACATGACGCTCCAAGCAAAACACATATCATGTGGTGAATAAAAATATAGCTCCAAGTAAAGTTACCGATGAATGAAGACTAAGGAGGGGATGCCTTCCGGGGCATCCCCAAGCTTAGGCTCTTGGTTATCCTTGAATATTACCTTGGGGTGCCTTGGGCATCCCCAAGCTTAGGCTCTTGCCACTCCTTATTCCATAGTCCATCGAATCTTTACCCAAAACATGAAAACTTCACAACACAAAACTTAACAGAAAACTCGTAAGCTCCGTTAGCGAAAGAAAACAAAACACCACTTCATGGTACTGTAATGAACTCATTATTTATTTATATTGGTGTTAAACCTACTGTATTCCAACTTCTCTATGGTTTATAAACTCTTTTACTAGCCATAGAGTCATCAAAATAAGCAAACAACACATGAAAAAACAGAATCTGTCAAAAACAGAACAGTCTATAGTAATCTGTAACTAACGCAAACTTCTGGAACCCCAAAAATTCTAAAATAAATTGGTAGACCTGAGGAATTTTTCTAGTAATCATCTGCAAAAATAATCAACTAAATAACACTCTCCAGTAAACAGTTCTACCTAATCTTGTGAGCACTAAAGTTTCTGTTTTTTACAGCATGATCATAAAGACTTTACCCAAGTCTCCCCAAAGGTTCTACTTGCCACAAACACTAATTAAAACACAAAACCATATCTATACAGAACCTAGAAGGATTATTTATTCCTAAACATAACCAAAAAGCAGGAAACTAAAATAGAATTGGGTTGCCTCCCAACAAGAGCTAACGTTTAACGCCCCTAGCTAGGCATGATGATTTCAATGATGCTCACATAAAAGATAGGAATTGAAACATAAAGAGAGCATCATGAAGAATATGACTAGCACATTTAAGTATAACCCACTTCCTATGCATAGGGATTTTGTGAGCAAACAACTTATGGGAACAATAATCAACTAGCATAGGAAGGCAAGACAAGCATAACTTCAATACTTTAAGCACATAGAGAGGAAACTTGATATTATTGCAATTCCTACATGTTGGAGATATGCCCTAGAGGCAATAATGTATGATGATATTTCCTATGTGTTTATGAATAAAAGATAGTCCTTGGACATTATCAATGATGTGTATCAGCAAGTATGTGACTTGTTTGTGGGACTATGCATTGTATGATGACTGTCCTAAAAGGTCCCTAGTCGAAAGGGCTGTGTGGACGCGCAGCCAACTAGACTAGCATATGACACGGTTGATGGCTTGGTCTCACTAGCCATGAAGCATTGGATGCTAACCGGATAATATGGGCTTGGAAAGGTCTGGTCGGATTTGACATAGTCGGATCCGAGTTGAGATAAGGTCCGAGTCGGATAGACCCAACTATGAGACGCAACGATATGTCATCTGTGAGTCTCTAGTACAACATACGTTCTATGTCCTAAGACCTGAGCTGGCGCATGTACTCGGGATGGTGATAGACTTGCTTTGGGCCGACCAAACGCTACTTCGTGACTGGGTAGTTACAAAGGTAGGTTTCAGGCTTGTCCAGACCCATGCTACGAGACATGGTCGAGCAAGATGGGATTTGCCCCTCCGACCAGGAGAGATATACTCTGGGCCCCTCGTGTGATCCGACCAGGATAAGAATAGCCATGCGACAAGGATTATGAGATAAACCGGTTTTTGGTCGGCATCACAGGAACGACAAAGAGGTCGGGCTAGCACAAGGATGACAGACTCGCCTTGAGCTCGACAACATATATCGTGTGGTAAAAGGAATGGATGTGTGATGTACAAGTTCGCTAACCAGCTTCATAGTCTGCTTGGTGTTGGGCATGCCTTGCTAGAGGCCGCTACCAACCGTGTAGTTCGGAGGTGATCCGAACTGCGACCAAGCCGACTTGAACCTAAGGGGTCGCCCGCTTAAGGGAAGGAACCTACGAGGTTTGATCCAGGGACACTAGTCGGATGTGATCCGAGTTGTATCCGGATTGTGGCCGAGTAGACTTATGGGCTTTAGGGTCCATGCGAGGCCCAAGTGTTGAGCCTGCGACGGACGCCTATATAAAGTGGAGGTGCCGCACACTCATGATGGTTGATCGCTTCGGCGCTGTCACTAGGGTTTGCATGTGTTGCGAATAGACACCTCCGCTAGCCGCCGGTTGTGTTATCGGACCTAGCAGTCCGCCGCACGACGTTGCTCCTGCACGCGCGGATACCGTTAGAGGTGGTGCACTTGCGCCACTCCGGCGTACCTGTACATGGGAACTGACAACCGGCTGTTCAAGGGAGATTGTACAAGGAGGAGACGATCCACGTGGACGCGCTGCCCCATCTCTTCTTCCACTGCACAGCACTGCTCGTCTAGTGGTAACGAACTGTGATCCATCTCCCGTAGCATGTTCTTGGTTGTTCCGCGCGTAGGAAAATTTTAATTTGCAGTTGACGCACCCTACCGTAGAATGCAACACTACAAGCATATATTCCTCCCTCGTAATAATTTTTAGTAGCATCATGAATGAACTCAACAATATAACCAACACCTAAATCATTATTTTCATGATCTACTAGCATAGAAATTTTATTACTCTCCACATAAGCAAAATTCTTCTCATTCGAAATAGTGGGAGTATCATAAGATACTTGAATATTATAAATTGTTTCCACATTAAAAGAGTAATGTTTAGAGAAAGGGTACTCATAATCATGACAAGTTTTATAAATATAATCATCACTACTCTTTATAGCATAAGTTTTATCACAATAATCATCATAAGTAGCAACTTTGTTCTCATCATAATCAATTGAAACCTCTTCTGAAATAGTGGATACATCACTAAATAAAGTCATGACCTCTCCAGATCCACTTTCATAAATATTGTAAGATTCAACATCCTCCAATATTGTGGGATCACTACTTCCTAAAGTTGACACTCTTCCAAACCCACTTTCATAAATATAATCATCATAGGTAAAAGGCATGCTATCATCATAACTACTTTGCATATCAAAACTTGAGAGGCTAAAAATATCATAATTACTAAACATAGCATCCCCAAGCTTGGGACAAACATTAATTGCAGCAAATATATTCTCAAATATGTCATCCTCATCAAACATAGCTTCCCCAAGCTTGGGCCTTTTCATATCATAGGCATAATCACTCTCATCATTAATAGTATAGATAGCACCAATAGTATAGCAATTATTATATTCTTCCAAGCAAGTGCCAAAAAGATTTTCAAGATCATAAGAAGTATCATTATCTTCCCAATCATAATCATCACAACAAGCAATAGGCATAGCGAGATCATCATCAAGTGTATCATCTTCATTTTTATGAGGCACAACAATAATAGGAGCAACTTTATTTGGGAGAGATACCTTTTTACCTCTCTTCCTTTTTCTTTTCTTCTTCTTCACCACATCATGTGTGGGTTCAATCCTCTTTTTGGAGCTCCTTATTAATGAGATTGGTTGAATAGAAGGCTCCTCTTTGTTACCTGATTCATCATAAGAAATAATAGGAGGATATTGGGAAGTCTCTTCCCTTTCATTAGTATTCTCTTCATCTTCTATTTGTTTTCTTTTCTTTATGTAATTGGCAATATAAGGATTTTCAATGCAATTCACCGCACAATACATATAAATCTTTTCTAGATAAAAATCAAGAATTTTATCAAGATTAAATTTTAGAATACCCTCAGTTATACGTTTCATTTCTTCATAACCCAAAAGAAGGCTAAGTTCTTTATGATGCTCAATGGTAATCAAATTATCACAATATTTGGACACGACTTGATCATGAAACAAATAGCATTGGAGCTTTAAATGACTATGTTCATTGCAAAGTTCACAAGGGGCACGAAAAATATTGAATATTTCAGCACATTCATCTAGCTCTTCTTGCAACAATTTGGTTTCTAGGTACTTGTGCCTCTTGCAATATCTATTTTCCCTATTTGGTGTGTACTTACAAACCCAATGCACTCCACAAAAATTGACATGTTTATAGGAGGAATTTTCATCATAACTAGTGCAATCATCATTAGTACCATGGATATTCAAGGAGTTCATACTAACAACATTGCAATCATGCTCATCATTCAAAGATTTAGTGCCAAACAATTTAATGCATTATTCTTCTAACACTTTGGCACAATTTTCTTTTCCATCATACTCACGAAAGATATTTAAAAGATGAAGCGTATGTGGCAAACTCAATTCCATTTTTTTGTAATTTTCTTTTATAAACTAACTAGTGCTAAAACAAGAAACAAAAAGATACGATTGCAAGATCTAAAGATATACCTTCACTTACCTAGCCTCCCCGGCAACGGCGCCAGAAAAGAGCTTGATGTCTACTACGCAACCTTCTCCTTGTAGACGTTGTTGGGCCTCCAAGTGCAGAGGTTTGTATGACAGTAGCAAATTTCCCTCAAGTGGATGACCTAAGGTTTATCAATCCGTGGGAGGCATAGGATGAAGATGGTATCTCTCAAGCAACCCTGCAACCAAATAACAAAAAGTCTCTTGTGTCCCCAACACACCCAATACAATGGTAAATTGTATAGGTGCACTAGTTCGGCGAAGAGATGGTGATACAAGTGCAATATGGATGGTAGATATAGGTTTTTGTGAACTGAAAATATAAAATCAGCAAGGTAGCGAGCGGTAAAAGTGAGCGTAAACGATATTGCAATGATAGGAAACAAGGCCTAGGGTTCATACTTTCACTAGTGCAAGTCCTCTCAACAATAATAACATAGTTGGATCATATAACTATCCCTCGACATGCAACAAAGAGTCACTCCAAAGCCACTAATAGCGGAGAACAAACAAAGAGATTATGGTAGGGTACGAAACCACCTCAAAGTTATTCTTTCCAATCAATCCATTGGGCTATCCCTATAAGTGTCACAAACAGCCCTAGGGTTCGTACTAGAATAACACCTTAAGATACAAATCAACCAAAATCCTAATGTCACCTAGATACTCCAATGTCACCTCAAGTATCCGTGGGTATGATTATAAGATCTGCATCACAAAACCTCAGATTCATCTATTCAATCCAACACAAAGTACTTCAAAGAGTGCCCAAAGTTTCTACCGTAGAATCACGACGAAAACGTGTGCCAACCCCTATGCATTGGTTCATGGGCGGAACCCGCAAGTTGATCACCAAAACATACATCAAGTTAATCAATAGAATAACCCATTGTCACCACGGTTATCCCACGCAAGACATACATCAAGTGTTCTCAAATCTTCAAAGACTCAATCTGATAAGATTACTTCAAAGGGAAAACTCAATCCATTACAAGAGACTAGACGGGGAGAAGAAACATAAGATCCAACTATAATAGCAAAGCTCGCGATAAATCAAGATCGTGCCAAATCAAGAACACGAGAGAGAGAGAGAGATCAAACACATAGCTACTGGTACATACCCTCAGCCCCGAGGGTGAACTACTCCCTCCTCATCATGGAGAGCGCCAGGATGATGAAGATGGCCACCGGTGAGGGATCCCCCCTCCGGCAGGGTGCCGGAACAGGGTCCCGATTGGTTTTTGGTGGCTACAGAGGCTTGCGGCGGCGGAACTCCCGATCTACTGGTAGATACCCTCAGCCCCGAGGGTGAACTACTCCCTCCTCGTCATGGAGAGCGCCAGGATGATGAAGATGGCCACCGGTGAGGGATCCCCCCTCCGGCAGGGTGCCGGAACAGGGTCCCGATTGGTTTTTGGTGGCTACAGAGGCTTGCGGCGGCGGAACTCCCGATCTAATCTCCGTTCTGGAAGTTTTAGGGTACATAGGTATATATGGGTGCAGGAAGTACGTCGGTGGAGCTTCGGGGGCCCCATGAGGCAGGGGGTGCGCCCTAGGGGGGTGGGCGCGCCCCCACCCTCGTGAGCACCTCCCTTGGCTTCTGACGTGGGGTCCAAGTCCATGATGTAGCTTTCCTTCCAAAAATAACTTCTCCAGTTGATTTCGTTCCGTTTCAACTCCGTCTGATATTCCTTTTCTTCGAAACACTGAAATAGGCATAAAACAGCAAATCTGGGATGGGCCTCCGATTAAAAGGTTAGTCCCAAAAATAATATAAAAGTAGATAATAAAGCCCAATATTGCCCAAAACAGTAGATAACATAGCATGGAGATTTCAAAAATTATAGATACGTTGGAGACGTATCAAGCTTCACGGCTACAGCGATCAGCAGCCTGCAAGACCCACGAGCGGCGAAGGCGGCATGTCAGCTCCGTACCAGACTAGTCGGCGGGGCCCACCAGTCAGCGGGCCCCAGCAGCCAGCGGAGAAGCCGGAGGCCAGAGACACTGACAGCCGGGTCCTACACTCGGCAAGATTACCAATTTACCCCTGGGGAGTAGGCCTATATAAACCCCCAGGGCACCCATGCAAAGGGTTCCCATCCTGTTAGAACTAGACTCATACATAGAGAGCGAGGAGAGGGCTAGCCTTGCCTTCTTGCACCTCTAGCAAATAGCTCCAGGAGCACCATTGTATCACTAGTGCCTTAGTGATCATCCGGAGACCCCGCAGAGCAGGACTAGGGGTGTTATCTCCATGGAGAGCCCCAAACCTGGGTAAAGTTTGCCGGCGTTCGTGTCTACACCTTATCCCGCTTCCAGGCACCGGCGACGTTCTACTCGCTCCCTCCATGATAAGCCATCCATTGGCATATGTCGCACCCAACCCCCGACATTTGGCGCCCACCGTGGGGCGAGGTGCACCATCGTCCGGAGACCTGTTCTGGACGGGAACCCTTTTCCTCCCTGGCAAGCGCAGCCAGCCCGGCACACCAGACGGAGTCTGCGCCGACGCGCTGCATGGCGTGGAAGTCACTTGCGTGGCGAGCTATCTCGTTGATCTCGTTGGAGAGATCTGCCTATCCGACAAGCCCGCATCCGACGCGGGCAAAGAAGGCCCCGAGAGCCGCCTCGTCAGCCTCCTCGATCAGCTCCATGTCGTTGGCGAGCCTGCTGTAGACCTGGAGTCTGTTGGCTCCATCGACCCGATGCTTGTCCACTCCGACACCACATCGCTCGACGCGTTCCCCACCAACGTGGTTGTTTACGACGAGCCGCTTCCTCGCGCGGAGAGCAGCAGAAGCATCATCACGGAGGTGCTTGTCATTGGCCACGGCGAGCACTCCGGCGAAGGCACCCACGACCCGCTCGATGCGGCACTGCAAGACCTGACGGCGCCCATCCCAGAAGACGTCGACACCGAGATGCTGGAAGCATGCCGCGTCCAGCTTGTCGAGGGCGCCAAGAAGCTGGCCAGCATGAGACGCCTATCGGAAGCCTACCAGCGTGAGATGGACCGCGCTGTGGGCAACACGCCGGCTCCCGTGGGGCCGACCCGCCTTGGCACGGTCCTGCAGCGCGGCGTGGCCATCGCCAACCTGTTTGGGGCAGATCGCCCCGTCTACGCCATGCCTGTAGAAAACATATGAGCTGCCCAGGCAGCAGGAGAAGAGCTGGACAAGTTCGAGGGCGAAGAACGTCGCCAGATGGCGGAGCGTGTCCAGTGGCTCCTCGACACGGCTGCCGAGTAGCACGAGGCCGTCTGCCGCACTGAGTCGCCACACCGGCAAAACGACGATCTGCCTCCCTGCCGAGATCAAGGCACGACATATCGAACGCCGACTGGTGGCGTTCGCGGAAGAAGATACAAGGAGCCGGCTGCCAGCCGCAGTCGGACTCGCATCACCATAGAGAGCGACCAAGACGGCCGCCCAAGAGCAGTGGAACGATGGGATGACTGTCCGCCTCCTCCTCCTCCTTGCAGGGAAAGGCGCGCCTCCCCCCCGCCTATTGAACAGCCGACACTCGGCGACCGCCTTGGCCGCCGAGAAGGAGTCAGAGAGAACGATGCCCGCCACCGGATCGACCGCCTCAACCGATCCCTCGTGCTAGAAGAGGAAGATGAGTTGGGTCCGCCCTGCTTCAGCCCCCGCATTTGAGATGAGCCTTTCCCCAAAGGGTTCACGCTCCCAAGAGACACGCCCAAATACACCGGCTCCGTGAAGCCGGAGGACTGGCTGGTCGACTACTCCACAGCCGTCAGCATAGCAAACGGCAACAAGCGCGTTGCTGTGAAGTACATCCCGCTCATGCTTCAGGGCACAGCCCGGACATGGCTGAACAGTCTGAAGCCCCGCAACATAAACAGTTGGGTCGACTTCACCGACGCCTTTGTCCACAACTTCACCAGCATGTACAAGCGGCCGCCCAAGCCCCGCCAGCGCTCCTTGTGCGTCCAAGGCCCCAACAAATCGACTCGCGACTACCTCACGCGCTGGGCCAAGCTCCGCAACTCTTGCGAAGGCGTGCACGAGGTGCAGGCCATCGAGTACTTCACCGCTGGGTGCCGAGAGGGCACCCTCCTCAAGCACCGACTCCTCTGCGACGACCGGCGACCCTCGACGAGCTGCTGATCATAGCAGATAAATATGCCATGGCCGACTCCTCCATGAAGGCGGAGATCCAAGTTGATGCCTCAGGCAAGGCGGCCCCCCAAGCTCCTCAGACTCCGGCTGGCGAAACCAGACGGCGTCAAGAGCGGAAAGACAACAAGCGCAAGGCCCCACAGCCGACTTCCACAAGTCGGCAGGTGGCGACAGTCGAAGACCAGCAGCCAGAAGGGCAACCTCAACCCAAGCTCCAGAAGGGCGGCAAGCCCAATTGGCTACCCGCCTTCTCGTACGAGCAGACTCTTGATGCACCCTGCAAGTTTCACAGTGGCTCGAAGCCATCCAACCACACCACTCGGAAATGCCATTGGCTCACCAGGATTGCCAAAGGTGACGGCCTTCAGCCTCCTCCGCCTGCTGGGTAGCCGCCTCCTCCTCCCCGCCAGCAGCAGCCGGCAGTTCGACCAGTCGGAGCTATACAAGATGAGAATCTCAAAGAGCACGGAGCTTATGTCGTGTTCACCAGCGTGGCAGACGACAAGCACAGCAGACGGCAACGACAGCAAGAAGTCAACGCAGTGGCGTCAGAGACCCCCGAGTTCATGCATTAGTCTGAGAAGCCCATCAGTTGGACTAGAGCCGACCACCCAGAAGTGATGACCAATCCCGGCTCCTATGCCTTGGTTCTGGATGCCACCTTCGCCGCAGCTCGTCTCGAGTTCTAATAGATGGCGGCAGCAGCATCAACATCCTGTATAAAGATACTATGGAGAAGTTAGGAATCAAACAGAGGCAGCTTCAGCCTAGCCGGATTGTATTCCATGGCATAGTTCCTGGCCTTTCCTGCTCACCAGTCGGCAAGATTCAGATAGATGTCCTCTTTGGGGACACAAATCATTTCCGCCGAGAGCCAGTCTGTTTTGAAGTGGTGGACCTTGAGAGCCCCTACCATGCACTGCTTGGCCAACCTGCTCTAGCCAAGTTCATGGCGGTCCCCCACTATGCTTACCTCAAGATGAAGATGTCGAGCTCCAAGGGAATCCTGACCATAGCAGGGGACTACAAGAAGTCGTCCGCCTGCGCAGCAGACAACAGTCGGCTGGCCGAGTCTCTCGTGATCGCGGCTGAGAAACGGCTCCTTGACCGGGTTGTGGCGATGGCAAGCAAGCAGCCGGAGATGTCACCCAACCCCAAGGAGTCGAAAGTTGAGGGCTCGTTCAAGCCGGTGAAGGAAACAAAGAAGATAACCCGGAGCACCCGGAGAGGTACGCTGTCGTAGGTACAAACCTTGACAGCAAATAGGAAAGCAAGATCATCGATTTCCTCCGTGAGAACCGGGACATCTTTGTATGGTCCCCCAAAGGTATGCCGGGTGTTCCGACGGATTTTGCCGAGCACAAGCTTCACGTCTGACCTGATGCCAAGCCCGTTCGGAAGCCTTTGTGCCGTCTGTCAGAAGAGAAGAGAAGAGTTGTGGGAGAAGAGATAGCCCGACTTCTTGCAGCCGGCTTCATCATGGAAGTATTCTTTCCAGAGTGGCTGGCCAATCCAGTCCTCGTGTTGAAGAAAAACAAGCAGTGGCGTATGTGCATCGATTACACCAACCTCAACAAGGCCTGCCCCAAAGACCCATTCACTTTGCCGAGAATTGACCAAGTGATAGACTCCACAGCCGGATGCGAGATGTTGAGTTTCTTGGATGCTTACTCAGGATATCATCAGATCAAGCTGAACCTGACCAACAGGCTGAAGATCGCCTTCATCACGCCATTCGGAGCCTTCTGCTACTTGACCATGATGTTCGGCTTGAGGAATGTCGGTGCCACGTTCCAACGTTGCTTGCAGAAGTGCCTCCTCAAGCAACTTGGCAGGAATGCCCACGTTTATGTGGATGATGTGGTGGTGAAGGCGGAGAAGCATGGAATGCTACTAGAAGACCTGAAGGAGACCTTTGAGAACTTACGCGGATTTCAAATCAAGCTCAACCCGAAGAAATGCATCTTCGGAGTACCAGCCGGCCAGCTTCTTGGCTTCCTGGTCTCAGAGCGCGGCATAGAATGCAACCCTATGAAGATCAAGGCCATCGAGAGGATGGAAGTGCCCACCCGACTGCTCGACATGCAGAAGTTTACCGGCTGTTTGGCATCCATCAGCCGTGTCATCAGTCGGTTGGGTGAGAAGGCTCTTCCCCTGTACCAGCTCATGAAGAAGACCATTTTTTTCGAGTCGAACGATAAGGCGGATGAAGCTTTTCTCCAGCTCAAGAAGATGTTGACCACTCCACCTGTCCTGGCAGCTCCGACTCCTAAGGAACCCATGCTCCTCTACATCGCCGCCACCAGCCGAGTGGTCAGCACTGTCATAGTAGTGGAACGCAAGGAGGAAGGCAAAGCACTACCAGTCCAGAGACCGGTGTATTACCTAAGTGAAGTACTGTCCGCCTCCAAGAAGAACTACCCCACTATCAGAAGATGTGTTACGACGTGCACTTTGCCGCCAAGAAGCTGAAGCCGAATTTTCAAGAGCACCCAATTATTGTTGTCTGCATTGCCCCGCTTGCCGAGATCATCGGAAGCCGAGATGCCTCAGGCCGAGTAGCCAAATGGGCCATAGAGCTGGCCCCCTACACCATCTACTACCAGCCTTGCACCGCCATCAAGTCACAAGCGCTGGCCGACTTCCTTGTCGACTGGGCCGAGACCCAGTACCTGCCGCCGGCGCCCGACTCCACCCATTGGCGGATGCATTTTGATGGTTCCAAGATGTGCACCGGTTTGGGAGCCGGCATCGTCCTCACCTCTCCCAAAGGCGACAAGCTCAGATATGTGCTGCAAATCCATTTTGCCACCTCCAACAATATCGCCGAGTATGAGGCACTCATTCACGGGCTCCGGCTTGCCAAAGAGCTCGGCATTCGCCGGATCCTGTGCTATGGTGACTCTGACTTGGTGGTCCAGCAGTCGTCAGGCGACTAGGACGCCAAGGACGCAAACATGGCGAGCTACCGTTTCCTCGTACAGCAACTCAGCGGATACTTCGATGGGTGTGAGTTCCTCCATGTGCCAAGAAATGACAACGAGCAAGCAGATACCTTGGCACGGATCGGCTCCACTCGACGAGCAATACCAGCCGGCGTCGCCCTGCAACGCCTCCTCAAGCCGTCCGTCAAGCCGTCACCAGAGTCAGACTCCATTTTCGTGCCGGCCCCTCTTGAAGCAGTCGGATGCAACTTAAGAACCCCAGTAGCCGGCGCGGGAACTTTGGCAGGCGGCTCGGGGACTGCAGCAGTCGCACCCGGCCCGGGGACTTCAGAACCCAGCTCGGGGACTGCAGTAGTCGCACCCGGCCCAGGGACTTCAGAACCCGGCTCGGGGACTGCAGCAGTCGCACCTGGCCCGGGGGCTTCAGAACCCGGCCCGGGGACTACAGCAGTTGACCTCGGGACTTCATCGACTCAGCAAGTGGCATCCGACTCCAGCCCACCGCGTCCCAGCCCAACCGCCCTCGTGCAAGTAGCAGTCTTAGCAGTCGAAGAAATCGCAGCACCTTCTTGGGCTCAACCCAGCCTCAACTTTCTGGTGAACAAGGAGCTGCCGACTGACAAGATCTCGGACCGACAAGTGCAATGCTGAGCAGCAGCATATACCATCGTTATCGGGCCACGGGCACCTATAACTGTGCACAGGCAGTCTGAGCCACGGGCACCGCCACACCAAGCACGACAAGGGAGGTGAGCCAAGGTAAGGCCGAAGCTCAAGAGAAGCAGGACGACGCCAAGACCAAGACCACAAAGAGCAAAGGGGACGAAGCGGACTCCCCCGGCAAGATCCTTGCCGGGAGGCGGTTTTAGCAAACCCGGCAAGACCCTTGCCATGGCAGCTCGCCCCACACCTACGGAGCGAGTCGCCCTTGAGTCCACTGCCCCATGGGGCAAGGATTCGGGAGACATCCCCGTGGTGGCATGCAGATCTTTGTGAAGACATTCAAGATCAGATACACACTTTAGAAGATGATGATCCTCGGCGGGATCCCAGCCAAGGAGGACCACAAGGCCCCCGGCAAGAGCCTTGCCGGGGATGACAGCAGGCGCCACGACAGGACGCTTGCCGGGGCCGCGGCAAGGCCCTTGCCAGGGCCGCGGCAAGGACCTTGCCGGGGCCGCGGCAAGGCCCTTGCCATGAACACCCGTAGGGCCACCATCAGGCCCACGCCAATTAGACCTCCACCGCCGTTCGCATGCAGCTGCCGACCCAACCAGCTGGGCAGGCACCAGCGTGGCGGCATGCGGATCTTTGTGGAGACCCACCACTGCGCCACCTCAGCTACCTGCCTGCCTACATGGCACCGCGGGCACCGCTGGCCAGGGCGCGTGTCGATGCAAGAGGGAGCGGCGACGGACGAGACAGGGCTCTCCCCCGTCCCCGATAAAGCAAAGACACCTAAGCAAGACGCATTAAATGCGCCTTGTCATGTAATGCGAGGGATAACCTCGCATCACTGTACCCTTTCCACCTCCTGTGTGCCACTGTGGCAACCCCTTTCCCTATAAAAGGAGGCCCAAGGCGACCAGGAAGAGGATTCGGCTTTTTGGAGCTCCTCACGCCCCATTGCCAGTTCAAGAACACAGATAAACAATCCACCAAAGCAAGAGTAGGGTTTTACGCATCCTCGCGGCCTGAACCTGGGTAAAGGAACCGTGTGCTATCTGTTTGATCCGCTCTTCTCACGACCCCGCGCCCCGCAACCGTAGTAGGGATTCTTGTGATCCCATAGGTGTCGTTCCGCACCGACATCTTTGGCGCGCCAGGTAGGGGGCGCAGTTGTGAGAATCGGCTTTGGCAGTTAGCCCGGCGCTCCTTCATCTTCGTGACCCTTGAAGAAGAAAGGAGGCCAGAAGATCGACACTCGAGCGCTCGCAAACAGAAGCTAAGTTGCACTGAACCCTTATTTGTGCTACCTTTCTTATTTGAGGTTATTCCCCCCGGAGATGTCACGCATTTGTATGAGGGACGTACACGCCAGGGGGCTCTCCCACGATCGGCAATGCCCTTGCCCTGTTTTGAGTCCGCTCAACAGCTCAAGCGGCTGCGTCGAGAATGGCAGAGTAACCTTCCGCGATCGACAAGGCCCTCGATTCTGACTCGAGTCAAGCTCGACAGTTCGAGCGGCCGCCTTCGGAACGGAAAGGTGGCTTGTCCGGTAGCACACGTACCCGGCAGGCCACGGGGATCCGTCCCCAAAACGCCGCTAGGGGCTTTCGCGCCGGCGAGCCTACCCAATCGGCGTAGGGCACCCATACAAACATGAGTTGAATAGGGAAATAACATGCACGAAAATTAAGAATACTTCAGAGTTATATTACATCACATCATAGCTGAGGTTCTAACTAAAGATAAAATTTGTCTTGGTCGGGAACCCGCAACGGCAAAGAAGAACGGGACGCCTAGTCCCGGCGCTGGCCTTCCACCCTCCTGATTTCGTCGATGCAGTCGGTGATGGGCTTCATGCGCTCCTTGAGCACCGTGAGGTCAACACCATCCGGCAAGCTCATCATCGCGGCCGCGAAGTCAAGGTTGGGATTCCAGTGCGCCACCATGGTGAAGACCTTGGTCACGACGCTCCGGCAAAGTTGCCGGGCCTCTTCGGCCAGTGTGGCCGTCCTGTTGGAGTGAAGATAGGCCAGGGCTCCGAGGACGCCCTCGAAGAACTGGGTCAGCTTGGCGTTGACGGTCCCACTGCGCTCAGGGGCGTACCTCATGTTTGGCATCCCCATGGTGGCCAATTGCGAGGTGACCCTGCCGGCGACGACCTCCAGATGGCTGATCCACCTGTTCTCGCCCGCCACATATTCCTGGTGGGAGGCGGCCTCATTTGCCCACAGCTGCTTCTCCTCCTCCAGGCTCCTGGTCAAGGTCTCCTCCCGAGCCCTGCTCTCCGACAACAGCTTCTCGAGATCCTCCAGCTTCAGCTTGAGGTCTATGATGGAGTTCTGCTCCTCGGAGAGCTCCCCGGTCCTGCTAATGACCGCTCCTTGTGCCTCTATCAAGGCGTGGTTGAGCGTGCTCTTCTCGCTGGACAGCTTGAGGGCCTGCTCCTTCAGCTCGTCCCGCTCTGCTTCTAGCTCCTTCACCTTGCCGGTGTGGGCCAGGGCTTGGGCATCGAGCGCCTCTCTGTGCCTCTGCTCTAGCTCGTGAGTCCGTCATGCGACAAGGGCCTCGAGCTCCTCCTCCTTGCCACGGAGCATTGCAGCAAGCTTCGCCTCACGCACGGAGAGGTCCTCCTCCTGGGAGTCCAAGGTGGCTTGATGCTGGTTCCGGGCGGCTTCAGCCACGGCAGCCAAGTTCGCCCCCTTCTCCTGGGCCTTCTCGATGTCGGCCATCTTCATGGTGAGCTCCACATCGCGCTAGGTCAATTTCTCGTGAAAGGCCCTCTGCTCCTCGTGAGTCTGGTGATACCAGGCCTGCGTCTCGGCAACGCGCGCCTTGAAGTCCACCTCCACGTTGTCCACCGTTGCCATCCTGGACTTGACCTTGTCCAGGCGGGCACGGTAGAGCACTTGGAGCTTCCGGAAATTGGCCCCCATGGCACGGAAAAGCTGCTCTTCTGGAGAACCATCGCCACCAACGCCCGGCGCGTCGACCACCTCGAGCCCGGTGGCGGGAAGCACTTCGCCGTCAAAATCTTCCCCTTCGACGGGCACTCAGCTTGACGCCCCTGGGAGGTGGACGAAAATATCATCGCCCACCTTCAGGTATCTGTCGGGGGCCAAGGTTGAGGAGGAGGGAGGCTGATCATCCATCACCTCTTCCTCAGCGAAGGCCTTGCCGGCCTCCTCGGCAGGTCCACCGCTGGCGCCCTCGGCAGAAGCCTCGCCGGTAGCCTTGGCGGCCCCTGCAGCGGCATCCTCGGCAGCACCCTTGGCGGCCTCATCAGCGGCGGCCTCGTCAGCATCCTTGGCGGCCTCCTCGGCGGCAATTCTGTCCACGTCCTCCATGTCTGTTGAAGGAGGGCCTGGGCAGCAACGGGAGCAATGAAGCCAAGAAAAGAATAAGGGAAAAACAGAGACGAAAGACAGGCGACTCACCAGTGCCAGGCTGTGAAGCAGCAGACCCCTCTCCACCAGCATTTGGCGCCATGGCAAAGCCACCAGCGCCCAAGTTCCCCTCTTCCTCCATGGGTGTGGACTCCGTGCCTGATGCCCTTGCCGGGGAAGCCCCCCGCGGCGGCGTAGTCGATGGGGGTGGTGTGTTAGGAGTAGCCCTCTGTGGCTCCTCCTGCTTCCGCTCCCCTCCTACAAACCCGGCACACTACTAGAAAAAGGGCTATAGATGGGATTGACGCTAATGGCGCACCAGACAAGCGGTGCGCCATTAGTATATACTAATGGCGCACCACCTTCTGATACGCCATTAGAGTTGAAACTACTAATGGCGCAACTAGCCCAGGGTGCGCCATTAGTATCAAAAAATTATTTTTTTAACTAGTGCGCCTGTCCAAACATACTAATGGCGCATCCAGACACAGTGCGCCATTACTAGTTGTAACTAGTAATGGCGCACCTGCCGGAAAGTGCGCCACTAATGTTGTTTTTTATTATATTTTTATTCCCTTTTTTGCAAAACTACTAATGGCGCACTGTTCCACAGTGCGCCATTACTAGTTTAAACTAGTAATGGCGCACTGTGGGACAGTGCGCCATTAGTATTTTTTTTTGCAAAACTACTAATGGCGCACCACCAGAAGGTGCGCCATTAGTAACCTGGATTACTAATGGCGCATCCAGAGTTGGTGCGCCATTAGTAAGTGGGCAGCAACAAGATATTTTGGACAACCTCTCCTACCCACACTCACTTTCCCCCCACTTCATTCTCTCCACCTCCTCCTTGTCTCGGGTGCCTCCTATTTTCACCTCATTTCCACCATAGATTCATTCAATTTAAGTGGTTAAATTACCTTGTTTTGATAGGTAAGTAAGGGGGGAAGCTATATTTATGTTGTTCTCCCTACAACAATGTGCACATGCACTTTTTATGGCCTAGCTAGATCTATATATGTTCGTGGTGTTGCATATGTTTGTGGTGTTGCATATGTGTTTGTGTTTGGAGGTGTACCGGTATTTGAAATGCGATAGTTGCCAATATTTTGCCGGAATGTTGATTCATTTCCGTTTCGGCGAGAATTTTGGCATTAAGCATTCTTTTTGGTCCTATTTTTAGGGAAAGCCATGCCAAATTTTTTCTTGCTTCTAAAATATCGTTTTGCTCTACCCCGCAGGCGACCATGGTCCGCATGATGACCGAAGGCATCGTGAATAGGTTTTAGAGGTCCGCGAAGGCCGAGATGCTTCAAAAGAACGAGACGGAGATAAGATGTCCGTGTCGAAGATGCAAGCTGAAGAGCCTTATTGCGGACCCGGAATCCGGGCAGGTGCGGGACCACCTGCTCTTGCGTGGTTTCATGGATGGCTATCGGTGGCAAGGTGATGAAGATGACTACGAAGTCGTCCATGGGGGCCGGGCAAGAAATGAGGAAGGGCAGCAAGACAACCACCGCGGCTCGGGCGGGCGAGAAGACGAAGAATCCCCAGGAGATGATCACGACGGTGATGCTGTACACAGTCATCATGTAGAAGATGCAGGACATGATGATGAGGAAGATGCCGGAGCAGACGACGGGCATGATCATGAAGATGATGATGCCGGCGGAGCAGACGACGCTGGACCATCGATGGGCTGGGTGTAGGACCCTCATATTCAAGAGCTGCTTCTCAAGCAGACGGATAACGCAAGAGCTGCCGCCCGAGAGAAAGCCAAGATGGATCAACTTGAGTTAGACGCGGTTACTCCATTGTATGAAGGATGCAGACCCGAGGATACCCGCCTGAAAGTAACGCTCATGGCTCTGGAGATGAAGGTAAAACACAAAATGACCAACGCATGCTTCGACGAGAACATGTCATTCTGGCACGAACGTCTTCCCAAGGGGAACAAGTGCCCGACTAGTTTGGAGGAGGCGAAGAAAATCGTGTGTCCTCTGGATTTACCGCACGTGAAATACCATGTGTGCATGAACATTTGCATCATTTATCGGGACGAGCACGCGGAGTCTACCATATGTCCGGTGTGCGGCGTCACTCGATACAAGAAGAGGAAGAAAGCTCCTCGAAAAGTGGTGTGGTACTTTCCGATCACTCCTCGTCTGCAGCGGTATTTCGCGGACCCTAAGGTAGCAAAGCTCCTGCGTTGGCACGCGGATAGGGAGGAGAAGAAGCGAGAAGATGACGCAAATGATCCGGAGATAGATAAAAAAGACAAGATGCTGAGTCACCCTAAGGATGCGAGCCAGTGGCAAGCGTTGAACTTCGAAGACCCAGAATTTGGGAACGATCCAAGGAACATCGTGCTGGGCGCGAGCACCGATGGAGTCAATCCGTTTGGCAGCCAGGGAAGCACACATAGCACCTGGCCTGTGTTTGTGTGGATGTACAACCTTCCCCCTGGTTGTGCATGAAGAGGAAGTACATTCACATGAGTATGCTAATTGAAGGACCGAAACAACCAGGGAACGACATCAATCTGTATCTGGGGCTGCTGAAAGAGGAGCTTGACACGCTGTGGAAAACGCCAGCCAATACGTGGGACGCCGCAGAGAAAGAATATTTCCCTATGAGAGCCGCGCTGCTCACGACGGTGCACGACTATCTCGGTTACGGATATGTCGCGGGGCAGGTGGTCCACGGATTTTCTGGATGCGTCAGGTGCATGGATGACACAACGTATTGCCAGCTAGATAGAGATCCCGAGTCTTCGAAAACCGTGTTCATGGGACATCGAAGGTGGCTTCGCGACGATGACCCGTGGAGAAAACGCAAGGATCTGTTCGATGGTGAAACCGAACCCCGAGGACGCCCGCGTACGAGGAGCGGCGAGGAAATAGACGAGCTGTTGAAAAATTGGAAAGACTGCTCACTGCCGGGAAAGAAGCAAAAGGCGCCAGAGCCGGGAAAGAAGCTAAAGGCGCCAGAGCCGCTGCTGAAGGTATGGAAAGCGAGGTCTGTTTTCTGGGACTTGCCATACTGAAAGATCCACCGTGTGCCTCACAGCCTTGATGTCATGCATATCACGAAGAACGTGTGCGAGAGTCTGCTTGGTACCCTGCTCAACATGCCAGAGAGGACCAAAGATGGGCCGAAAGCAAGGGTAGACTTGAAATCAATGGGCATCAGGCAGGAGCTTCACGCTATATATGATGATCATGATGATGATGATGATGATGATGATGAGGCGAAGCAAGACACGGAAAGTCGTCGCAAAGGCAAGAAGGCCAAGAAGACCGGAAATGACTACCCTCCCGCGTGCTTCACTCTAAGTCAGGAGGAGATCGAGCAGTTTTTCACCTGCCTCCTAGGAGTAAAACTTCCTTACGGTTACGCGGGGAAGATAAGCAGATACCTAGACCCAGCGAAACTGAAGTTTAGCGGGATGAAGTCTCACGACTATCATGTGCTGATGACGCAGATACTTCCAGTTGCAATCCGTGGGATCATGGACGCGCACGTCCGTGAAACCCTATTTGGCCTATGCAACTTTTTCGACGTCATCTCTTGGAAGTCTGTTGGCGTGAGGCAACTCAGAAGGCTACAGGAAGAGATCGTGGTGATACTATGCGAGCTTGAGATGTACTTCCCGCCCGCATTCTTCGACGTTATGGTGCATCTGCTGGTCCATATCGTGGATGATATCATCCAACTCGGGCCGACGTTCCTGCACAGCATGATGCCGTTCAAAAGGATGAATGGTGTCATCAAAGGATACGTTCGCAACATGTCACGTCCAGAGGGAAGCATAGCCAGGGGCTATCTGACCGAAGAGTGCATCTCCTACTGCATGAATTATCTAGGCATCGAGAACCCCGTTGGTCTGCCCGTCAACAGGCACCTCAGCAGGCTCGCTGGATGGGGTCACCGTGAGGGTCGTCGCGAAATGCATGTCGACTTCGAGGGTCGACTCGCTGACTTTGAAAGAGCAAACCTAGTTGCGCTACAACACATAGACGTGGTCGATCCTTGGGTGGTAGAGCACAAAACCTTTATTAAGAAGACGTACAATGACCGAGGCCAACAGAGGACGGACGGAGATATACTCAAAGAGCACAGCTCATGTTTCACGCGTTGGTTCAAGCAGAAGCTTCTGTCGTACCCTTTACATGAGGATTCTTCCGCGGAAGAACGACTCATATTCGCCTTGTCACAGGGCGCCGAGCACAACCTGATGACCTATGAGGCGTACGATATCAACGGCTACACATTCTACACCTAGGCAAGGACATGAAGAGCGATGGTTATCAGAACTCCTGGGTAACGATGGAATCCTACACCGGTAACGACAAGGACAGATACTACGGAAGGATCGAGGAGATCTAGGAGCTGAGCTACGCTGGAGAGAAGGTCCCGATGTTCCGTGTCAGATGGGCCAAGAGCGTCCTAAAAGAAGACCGGTATTTCACCACCATGGTTATACCCGAAGCCAAATCCAAGACCGCGGGCGCAAACGTCACCGCGAAAAATGAGCCATGGGTACTGGCTTCCCAAGTGGACCAATGCTTCTTCATTACCGACCCGTCAAAGCCCAGTCGTGTTGTCGTGAGGAGAGGCAAAAGGAAGATCATCAGAATGGATGGAGTAGCCAATGAGCAAGACTTCGACAAGTACGGTGACCCGAGGATCGAACATGACGACGATGATGAAGTAGCAGCATACACCACAAGAAGAAGCAGGACCACCCTACCTAAAGGACGTCCGTTCCACAGAAGAACTCCATTTGCGAAAAAGAAGGGCAAGAAGATTGTGAACAGATAGCTAGCTAAGATCGATTGTATTTAAATCGTAGCCTTCATTTCTCGATTGTATTTCATGGGCACTTTTTGAACTATCATGAATATTTTTAAATTTCATGGACACTCGATCTCGATCCCCCTCCATCTCGATCGCTATCCCACCTCGCCAGATCCGGTCCCCCTCGCTGCCGAGCACCCCCCGGTCCACCGGCCGCCGCCGCCGACCCCCCGCACCCTTCCCCTACTCAACCGCCGCCGCCGACCCCTCGCACCCCTCCCCTACTCAACCGCTGCCGCCGACCCCCCGCACCCCGCGCACCCTCCCCCGGTCCGCCGGCATTACTGTTTGATGATATTATTTAAAAAATTATTACTGTCTTATAAAAAAATATTACTGTTATGATTTAAACAAGTTTGAACATATTTAAACACAAATAAGTATCAAACAGCATTTTAAATGCATAAAAAAAATTGTGGAGCCTGGGAATCAAACCCAGGACCTCCTAGTGTGAGAACTGGCTGCTGACCAGTCGAGCTAGTAGAGGGGACTTGGTGTGGATCAGGTCAGGTGGAAGATAACCTGTTGGATCGAGCAGAAATCAAAAAAAATACTAATGGCGCACCACGATGAGGTGCGCCATTAGTATGGATGTACTTATGGCGCACCGAGGGGTGGTGCGCCATTAGTATTGTGCCATTGCCCCCATCCATATTTCCTCCCGGCCCCTCCCTATCCCCTCTCTCTCCCTCGCCCTCGCCCTCGATCCCCTTCCCCTCTCCTCTCCTGACGCCGCTGCCCCGCCGCCTCGACGCTGCCCCGCCGCCCCGACGCCGCCTCGATGCTGCCCCGCCGCCCCGACGCCGCCTCGACGCCGCCTCGACCCCGCCCTGACGCCGGCGCCCCGCCACCTCGACGCTGCCCCGCCGCCTCGACGCGACCCCGCTGCCCGGACGCCGCCCCGTCCACACCACCGTCGTCGGAGCACCACCACCACCCGGACGTCGTCCCCGACATCCTCCCCGCGCCCCACTCCTCAGCCCCCGTGAGCTTCCCCTCCTCCTCTCCCCCTCTCCCCCTCTCCCCCTCTCCCCCTCTCCCCTCTTGACTGGTTACCTGTGATTTTTTTTTGCTTCTCCAGCCATGTTTGTGTCTAGAACTCTAGATCATGGAGGAATCGCCCTCTCCAGTAGTGTAATTCTTTTGTGTGTTTTAAGTGGTATTTACAGTGTACTTTTAGTGTAATTACTGTGCATTTTCAGTGAAATTTACACTGTAATTGTTAGTGGAATTTACACTGTAAATGTTAGTGGGTTTACAGTGTACTTCTAGTGGATTTTTGCTCTGTATTTGCAAGTGGCATTTTTAGTGGAATTACTGTGTATTTCCATGGTTTTTACATTGTAATTATTAGTGTGATTTTGGGCCTTTGTATAGTTGATTCACAGCAGCAGCAACTGTAATTGATCCAAAAACCAGGTTAATTGATGTCAAATTGATTAACTAAATCATCCAGAAACAAGAATGATAAGTCCATATGCTACTGTTGATCCCAAGACCGGAATGACAAGTCCAGGTGTTCCTCAATTGAGGAATTTGATTATCTAAATCATCCAAAAACCAGAATGATAAGGCCACATGCTACTGTTGATCCCAAGTTTGATGCATAACAATTGTTGTATGAGTTCTCCAAATGAACAGGAGTACTCCTCTATTTTGATATGAAATCACCATGATAGGTCCACATGCTACTGTTGTCAACATGATAAATAGTTTCAGTTAGTTACCTCTAAAACTATTCCTAATTAACTAAAGAAGAGAAGAGAGGAGGAGTAGTTTATTTCATAGAGTAAACATCAGCACTATTTGACAGTAAGAGGTTTTAGCTAATTTGAATTAACTGAAAGCAGCAGTACATCATTTTTATTGACAGTAAAATGTTCAAAGAAACAGAAATATCAGTACAATAGCTAGATTACACTATCAGTACACTACCAGTAAAATGTTCATTTAGTTTCAGTAAACAAATATTGCCAAGCATGACATGGCCTTTGTGATCTCCTACTCCTGAATTTTCATGTCACTTGTGCTATTAGTAGTTTTTTGACAGTAAAAGGGATGAAGAGGTCGGTGACCTCCAAATTCCAAATTTAGTAAAAGTATGGGTATTCGAAACTACTAGTCTGAAAAACAGTTTATGTGGTCTGAAACTTTTCCTAATGTGTTTCAGACTTTCATTAAAAGTTGTTGAATCAAATCAGTTCTTTGATGCTATTATGGACAGATTTAAAATCCACACTAAACCTTGATATGGGAACTATTCGTTTTGATGCTACTGTGCTTTAATACGATATGCTGCTAGTGGAAGACTTTGGAATTTGAAAACCCAAATCAGTTCAGTCTGCCTAGTTCAGCTTCACATAGGTTCCCATTTTCTAGCCTACTGTAATTGTTCCGAACTTTTGATAATCTGTTTCAGACTTTCAGTTAGGAGTTAAGACTAGGAAATAGTATGAACTGCTGTTGGATTAAATCAGTACGTGGTTAACAGGCACAACATTGTGCCTGTTGGGTTTATGGACAGATGCTAGAAGGTTGTCTGAAGATAGTTGTTTGCTAGGGGTGGGGAATCATTTCATAAGTAAAAAGTCCATACTGAACCTTGATACGTCAACCAATGGTTTTGATGGTACTTTGGAACTTGAAAATCAAAATCAGTTCAGTCTGCCTAGTTCAGCTTCATATAGAAGATAATGATTCCTGTTTTTTAGTCTACTGTAATTGTTTTTTAGCCCACAGCACTTTGCATTGTTTTGAGGTTTCGTACATCAGCTTTCTTTTTTATCTTCTTATTTAAAACTGTAGTAGTACCTGTGCACATAATGCCTAACAGTTTAACTATTTTCCTGCTAATCCAGCCCACGCGGCTGCTGTACTACTTGTCAAGTGATGCTGCTGCTGCTATCTGCGAGTTGCTGCTGCTAGTTGTGATTTTGTCAAGTGATGCTGCTGCTACTTGTGATGTTCTAAAATAACCTCTTTCTCCTGAAACGTTGATTAATTTCCGTTTCGGTTGAGAAATGGGGCACTCCTAGGTCAAGAAAATTAGCAAAGGTCATGCCCAATTTTCTTGACCTAGAAGGTGCCCGATTCTCAACCGAAATAAAAATTAATTTGCTTTAGTGGTTGGATTAGTTTAGTATTTTTTTCACACACTCAGACACCCTTGCTTGCCGTGTGTGTGAGAGAGAGAGTGAGAGGAGACAAGAAGAAGGGGGTTAGGAAGATGTTGCCTGCTCATCAAAGCTAACCATCTCCCCCTTTTCACCCCTTTTCCTTTGTCTTTTGTGGGTTGCAAGGAAGCTACTGTCTTAGCTAGCTTAGCTTGTGCACAAAACCCAGTGTTACAATCTAGAAAATTAGCCTGCAAAGATGAGGTCCCATGCTGGCTGTACCACTGCATCATGCAACAGTGCCTTCAAGATCCAAGGCAATATCACAAAAATCATAGGCAATTTGACCAAACTCACAACCTTGTATCTTTGCAGCAACCAACTTTCTAGACACACCCCTCAAGAACTAGGTTACCCTGAGAACGTGGACTTGGACCTTAGCAACAATACACTAACAGGTTCTATCCCAAAACACCTAGGCAATATCACAAACATCTCTCAATTGTTCCTTGACAATAACCAACTTTTTGGCGACATTCCTCGAGAATTAGGTTATTTGGTCAACTTAGAGATCTTGTTCCTTGACAATAACCAACTTTTTGACCAAACTTTGTTCCTATTTATAGAGAAACATGGCCAACAACGATGAGGCCGGGGGTTTGGGCGGCAAGAAATTCTGGGAGCTGTCCCAGGAGATGGAGGAACAACCTCACTTGTATGAGGATGCCGCCTTCCCCACCGATCCTGAGACCACTGATGGTACCGCCGAGGATGACCCCACTGATGCCACCACTGATGGTGCCGCCGAGGATGCCACCACTGATGATGGCGGCGCACCCACAGATGGCAGCCAACCGAAGAGGCAACGGAAGGACCGGCGCCCGACCGTGCTCCGCACCCTCAAGGAGGAAGTTACTAAAGTGGACTCCAACGGGAATCCAATGGCGCCCGAACGAATAGTCAAGGGGTACTCGCTTCAGCTCGGGTGCATTCTCCGGAGCACCGTCTCGATCAACACCGAGAACCTCAGGCATCCTGACCGAGGGAATTAGCGCAACCTCCTCTTCACGAAGCTACACAAACGATACAAGTTCCCCGCTGAATTTGAAAACACAAGACTCAAAGGGAATAAAGTGAACAGTGCTGCCCTCACGAAGATGAGCACGGCCCTGTCTACTTGGAAAAGCAATGTGAAGAGAATGATCGAGAAAGGGGAGAGTTATGAGAAGATCAAGGAGAAAAATCCTTCGATCACCGAAGATGACTACAACGACTCCAAGATCAATTGCTCGAGCACCGCAAGCTCCGAATCAAGTAAGTGGGGGAAAGAAATGCGGGAGCTGAACTTAGGGGAACACACACTCGGTCCCGGCGGTTATAGAGTGGCGGAGCCTATATGGGACAAGGAGGAGGCGGACCGTGCCGAGCAAGGCCTACCGCCCCTCTTCGATAAATACGGTGACAAGCAGACCAGGAACTTTGTCAGGGCCCGGTACAAGCAGGACCCGAAAACAAAGGAGCTTACCTCGGATCCGAAGACCAGGGCGCTTGAGCTTGTTCTGGTAAGGAATACACCCCCGCGTAATTAGCTCCATATGGTTGCATTCTAATTAATGAAGCCAAATTTATAAATGGTTCACATTCCTTCCGCAGGCGACTGAAAGCAGTAGCGCGGGGTCGACTAAGAGCAACCCTTGGGACACCACTCTAAATAGGGAGTTGAATGTAATGAAGAACAAGGATAAGCTCAGTAAGCCGACGTCAGCTGGTCGTGTGGCCGGCAAAGGCTTGTCGACAAAATGGTCGTCATACTATAACACTGGTGGGCGAAAGGAGAAAAAGACCAGCTCAGAAAGCCAGGCGCGCGAGGTTCAAGAACTCAGGGCACAGGTGGCGCGGATTCCGGAGATTGTCCAAGAGCAAGTGCAACAACAACTCGGAGCGATGATCACCGCCATTGTGCCTACCTTGATCCAGGGGATTAGTGCGTGGATTGCGGGCGGCCAACAGGGACCGCCCCCGATTCCTAGCCTCACGGCCAGCAACTCACAGGACGCGATGGCGGGGCCATTGGTGTCTCCGGCGGAGGCGGCATTGGTGTCTCCGGTGGAGGCGGCATGGGAGCTTAATGCACCCGGGTGTACGCCGGCCAGCACCTCTGCAGCAAGCGGCCCCTCCGTCAACTGCACGCCCGCCGTTGGCGGTGCCTCGACATTAGCCGAGCTTGACGCCATCATCACGGTAACTAATTAAGCCTCTCTCGGCCGAGGACTTCATCTCCTTGCCTTTGACTGGGCATCCCTGACGCCCTACATGTTTTCGCAGGGCACCGCCGACGTTCCGTGCACTCTCCTGCACTTCGTGAACAACGAGTTGGTCGATGTCGCCAAGGGCAAAATCGTTCAACCGGGCAACCCCTTGTTCCACGGTACCCAGATGCCACCCAACTTGTTTAGGGTTCAACTGGTTTGGGTGCTGCCAGGCTGCGACGAGTTGTTACCTCCGATTCGACCCGTCGGGGCCGACGATGATGACGTGATGACCCTCAGCGCTTGCTTGAGCTGGCCCGTGCTTTGGCCGAAGAGCCAAATTCGTTTGGGGCGGGGGACACCACCCCAAAGACAACACCGCCAGTCTTGCCGCCGCCAAGTCGGCCCCATGGCAAGACCGCCGCAATGGTGCCGGACATCCCTATGCCACTGGATCCAAACATGCATATGGCACTGGATCAGAACGACGACGACGATGATACATTTTCCAACGTCGATCAGTACTTTGCCGATCATGGGTACGGTGGCGACTTCATGGGGCCTCCTTCTCAAGAACCCAACCCAACAAAAGACGTGTGCGATCTAGCTGGTACCGTGGAGAAGCCAAGTTGCAACAGGCGTCGTCTGCAGTTCAGCTCTCAGGAGACGCCTCCAGCTGCCGACTTCACCGAGCCTCAGATAGGCGAGGTGCGAAATATGATCAGCCCCAACACACTCAAGAAGGCGGTCTGTGAGCAGAACTCGGTCCCATTACAGGAGAAGAAGAAGGCACGCAAAATAAAGACTAACAAGGGTGCGGGCCAGCCGGCACCGAGTACGATCCATGCTCAGGACGGGCCACCTTCACCTGAGGATATCTCGAGGAGGGTGCATGTGGCGGGTAGGCCGATGCTACCGATAAATATGCTCGATGCTGCAACCGGTGCTTTGCGGAGTCTGCATGACAATGTTCTTTCTTTGGTGAAGCGGCGTCTCGGAGAGAAGGATGTGGCATACCCGGTTTTCGCGGCCAAGGTGCCAGAGGGCAAGGGCTTTGTGGATAACTCCATCGGGGGTACGATCGTCCTGCGGTTTGATGACATCAACGCTATGTTAAACCTTCATCCGCTGCACTACACCTTCGTTCGGCTATTTTCGCTGAGTATGGAGATGCGGATCATTCGCGACAAGACCCCGGACATCGTGATAGTTGACCCCTTCTACATGCGTGGCAAGATCTTGGGCAGCGCTGGGGACCGGCAAGTCGCGAGTTCTTACCTCGAAGGCGTCATTCTGGCAAACCAAGATAAGGATAACTTCCTCGTGCCTTACTTTCCCGAGTAAGTCCTCCCCTCAACCGCCCCGTAACATATGAATTCTTAGATTTCGATCGTTTTTCTTTTAACATTCCGTGTTTTTTGCAGTGACACACATTGCACGCTCATCCTCCTAAGCCCCAAATATTCCATGGCCACGTATTTCGACCCGGACCGTCAGTCGAACGTAGACTACACAAATGTCAAGAAGGTTCTTGATGATGTTCTCCCCAGCTACGTCAAATCTGGAGGCACCTTCACTAGGCCTATTCGTAAGTACGGCAAGCACGTGTTCTCCCACAATACGACATTCTGCTGCGTCAAGCAGCCGCCTGGCGGTCAGAAGGGTGCCTACTACGCCATTCATCACATGCGGGCGATCGTACGGGACCATCATCACCTTCTGCTACCGAGTAGACTCAAAGATTGGGCCGCGAGCGTGTCGGCAATCCAGGACGCGGACATCAGACAAGAATTCTTTCGCATCCAGTCGGAGTTTGTGGAAATCATCCATCAAGATGTCCTTCGTACCTCAGGGCAGTTCTACCTCAGAAATCAACCGTCCAATAGTGACATCGACACAATCCTACAAATGCAGGCTGACAACGCCCGTTCTTTCATGACTCCCACGATAGACGGCGGCTTCATCCACACTCCGGTCCCTTGAGTCGAGTCGAAAGCAGTGATGCTGTGTCTAGTTCTGAAACATCGATTGGCTCATGTTGTAATTAAACTTTAATGAACTTGTAGTATGTCTCTTTGGTTTCGAGAGTCGTTCAACTTAAGATGTAATCGATGCTATTAATGTCTTGCTTTTCTCTTCCGATCGTTCTGTTGCATACTTATATATTGCTTATGTATTGTCTGTGAATTGGTACTAACGTTTCGTTTGGCTACTGCATAGCGATGCCGTGGTATGTCGTGTACAAGGGTAAGGTTCCCGGAGTCTACGACGACTGGGAGGAGTGTCGGAGACAGGTTCACCTATTCAGCGGTAACAGTTACAAAGGGTACGCCACTAGGGCCGAGGCCGAATCTAGATACACCCTCTATCTAGCGGGAGAGGGGAGGGAGCGTTGGAGGAACCGGATGAAGACGAGTTTCATCGTGATGATGCTCATCATGATGACCGCAGCTCTCTTCTATGTGATGGTAGTTTAGATGATCGATATCGACTTGTAATGTGAAGACAAACTCACAGTCTCGAGACTTGTAATATAATGTTCTATCTTTGTTCGGTCTTTTCAATTCGGAGACTAATATGATGAATTGTATTTGGAGACTAAAATGATGAATTGTATTCAGAGACTAATCTTCTATTGTATTCGATGAATCTGTTGTTGATGTGTGCTGTTTATATTTTCTCCAATTATACATTTTGTAACCTGTGCAAAAAACAGAAAATGAAAAAATAAAAAAACCTAATATTCATACTAATGGCGCATCACATCATAGTGCGCCATTAGTATGCCAAAGGATACTAATGGCGCATCATTAAACAGTGCGCCATTAGTATGCCGAAGTTACTAATGGCGCATCTTGTTGTCGTGCGCCATTAGTATGCCAAAGCACCTGGGTATACATGGCCCCCTGGGAGGCATACTAATGGCGCACTATTGTATATACTAATGGCGCATCTGAGGTGCGCCATTAGTATACCAGATACTAATGGCGCACCCGTGGTGCGCCATTAGTAAAATATACTAATGGCGTGCTACTAATGGCGCACCACTAATGCGCCATTAATGGCCAAATTAGGTGCATCATTAGTAGGCCTTTTCCTAGTAGTGGCAAGGTCAGCGTCATAGCATCGAGCGCCTGCCACATGTCGAGTAAGAAGAGGGTGACAAACTTACGCTGGGGGCTGCGCCGGGGGCTGCTGTCCGGGCTGCTCAGCACCACCAGTGGTGTCTTTGAAGTCCCAGCCAGGGGCTGGCTGCTTGCCGAGGTCCTCGCCCTTTGGGCCAACGTCTCTACATCCCTACAAAAGCAAAGGCGGGTCAAAATAAGCGACCCAATTCGGGGAAATGGAAATGACAGTAAGGAACGGAGTACTTACTCGTCATCCGTCTCCTCCTCTTCCACCAGTTTCCTTTTCCTCTCCGGGCTGAGAGGCCCGAGATCAAAAGGGAGCTCCACATCATCAACCGAGTCGACGCCTGCCGGAGGAGGCGAAGAAGGCGGCGGGGTCTGTGTGCGCCCAGATGAGGAAGGGGCTGTCGCCTTCTTCTGCGGCCTTCGTCAGCCTCTTCGCTACCGAGGCCCTCGTGTGACGCCCCGACCCCTCCAGGGTCAATTGAGGCCGCGTAGCCCTACCAGGCCGGACCGGCTCGCCGGAGCCAGCCTGCCGCAGGACTTGCCCTCTTCCCCTGGCTGGCGTCGAGCCCGCGGCCACGCCCTCCTCCTCCGACGACTCGTCGGCCGCGTCCTCGACAAGCGGAGCTCCGGTGTCGGCGCTGCTGGCCTCCTCGGTGGCCGCCGCCCATAGGGTGAACTGGTCCTCCTTTGCGGCCGTGGCGACCTCGTCCTCCACGCCCCCGGTGCTGCCAGCCTCCATGGCAAGCTGTGCCTCCCTCGCCCTGGTGGCGATATAGTCCAGCTCAGCCTGGGTGGTGTCCATGACAAGCCACCGCTCGGAGTCAGCATTGACGTACATCTCATTCAAGGTGTCGAAGAATTGCTGCACATCTGCGGCCGTCGGCTCCCTCCAGCTCGGGATGGGGCCGTGCGCGTTGCAGTCCGACATCATGGCGATGATCTCGGACCGGCATGAATTATTGCACAACGGGACCACCCCCGCTAGCAACTTGAAGAGCGGCCCCTTGACGGCCTTGCCGGCCTTTACGGCAACCCTTGCGGCCTTGCCGGTCAGCTCGACCTCGCCGTCGCGATCCACATCCATCTGAAAGAGCCGCTGGCAGAAGTGTGCATGCGCCATCACCGTGAAGTTGTGGTCGAGGCCAGGGCGGAGCCGCATAATGTCAGCCGGATTCGTAAAAAGCGAGGTTGGCCTCCCCTTATTGTGCAACGGGGCGATCCGGTGGCGAATGAAGTCCGCCCCGATCATCTCAAGGGTGAGCCCAGCCTGGGTCGGCCAAAGAATCCTGGTGGTGGCGACAGTAAGCCTCCCGTCGACGGCATCGACATCACCCCAATCGCTGCCGCGGACCGGCGGCACTTGGCGGACCTTGTAAAATTCCGGCGGGTCTTCGTCCTCAATCCAGCACCACCGGTCACGCCATTCCTCCCACCTCTCCTTCACGGCACCATCCGGGTACGCCCCCTTGGATCTTGGGATCCAGGTGACGCAACTAGAGATGGCACCTCCCGTCTAGATTCGAGGATAGAAATAATGGCGGAAGAGCGCCGTGTTGGGCTGCACCCCGGCGAAGCCCTCGCAGAGATGCGCAAAGAAAGACATGCACGCCAACACATTCGGAGTAAAATCCAAGAGGCGAAAACCGAACTTGTGCATAATGTCGCAGAAGAAATCGGAGAAAGGGGGGCATAACCCGCAAGAAAAGTAGTCAACAAAGAAGGGGTACCAATTTGGGGCAGGATCAGCGCAAGCGGCAGGAATGACGCGCGTCGCCGGGTGTCCCGAATTCTCTCCCCCCGTCTTCACTCCCCACATGGGCTTGAAGGAGGCCCGGAGCTCATGAACATCAACCGTCGAGGGGAAGAAGAAGGCGGACTTCGTCCGCTCCCCCAACAGCGCGCACTCCGGTGGCTCCACGGTCCCGGAGCCCTTAGCCACCCCCTTGCCCTTGGCGGATTTGGGTGCCATGGCGGCCGAGAAGTCTAGAGGGTCAAGGAAGGGGGGTGGCGAAGCAGCGACGGCGGGCGACGACGAAAGCTTGCGAGGGAAGGAAGAGAGGGAACGGCGGCTCTGAGATTGGAAAAGGCACGAGGGAAGAGGAGAAAGTGAGCAGCGCGCCCGCGGTTATTCCCTCTTATGGGGGAAAACGCGGGCCGCCTCCTTTCACATTAACTGTGATGTGACGCATGCCCGCGGGAAGCAACCCCACGCATGCCGCCCATGTCACACACGCCTCCCCACGTCGCGCCACGCACGGGAAGCGTGGGAAGCGCAACGCGCGAAGGAACTTACCGCGGTAAAAACCGCCCCACCTACCCGCGCACCGTTTTTTGGGCCTAGCCCAACAACGCGTTGCGCTTATGTGTGGCCCAGGGCCGGGGGCTCCTGTCGGTGTACAAAAATAGGGATACACTTTTTGTACCCCTATAACTGTGCACGGGCAGTCTGAGCCACGGGCACCGCCACACCAAGCACGGCAAGGGAGGTGAGCCAAGGTAAGGCCGAAGATCAAGAGAAGCAGAAGGACGCCAAGACCAAGACCCTAAAGAGCAACGGGGACGAAGCGGACTCCCCCGGCAAGATCCTTGCCGGGAGGCGGATTTAGCAAACCCGGCAAAACCCTTGCCGTGGCAGCTCGCCCAACACCTACGGAGCGAGTCGCCCATGAGTCCACTGCCCCCATGGGGCAAGGATTCAGGAGACATCCCCGTGGTGGCATGCAGATCTTTGTGAAGACATTCAAGATCAGATACACACTTTAGAAGATGATGATCCTCGGCGGGATCCCAGCCAAGGAGGACCACAAGGCCCCCGGCAAGAGCCTTGCCGGGGATGACAGCAGGCGCCACGGCAGGACCCTTGCCGGGGCCCCGGCAAGACCCTTGCTGGGGCCGCGGCAAGGACCTTGCCATGAACACCCGTAGGGCCACCATCAGGCCCACGCCAATCAGACCTCCACCGCCGTTCGCATGCAGCTGCCGACCCAACCAGCTGGGCAGGCACCTGCGTGGCGGCATGTGGATCTTCATGGAGACCCACCACTGCACCACCTCAGCTACCTACCTGTCTACATGGCACTGCGGGCACCGCTGGCCAGGGCGTGTGTCGACGCAAGAGGGAGCGGCGACGGACAAGACAGGGCTCTCCTCCGTCCCCGATAAAGCAAAGACACCTAAGCAAGACGCATTAAATGCGCCTTGTCATGTAATGCGAGGGATAACCTCGCATCACTGTACCCTTTCCACCTCCTGTGTGCCACTGTGGCAACCCCTTTTCCTATAAAAGGAGGCCCAAGGAGACCAGGAAGAGGATTCGGCTTTTTGGAGCTCCTCACGTCCCATTGCCAGTTCAAGAACATAGATAAACAATCCACCAAAGCAGGAGTAGGGTTTTACGCGTCCTCGCGGCCCGAACCTGGGTAAAGGAACCGTGTGCTATCTGTTTGATCCGCTCTTCTCACGACCCCGCGCCCCGCAACCGTAGTAGGGATTCTTGTGATCCCATAGGTGTCGTTCCGCACCGACAATCGTAAACAGAGAACTTGAGAGGCGCAGCGTCACTGGTGTTCACCAGCGCTGCGTAGAGCCGAAGCAAGGCCAAGCAATCCTCAAAGATATCCATGAAGGCGAGTGTGGTCACCACGCGGCTTCAAGGGCACTCGTCGCCAAAGCTTTCCGCCATGGTTTTTCTGGCCGACTGCTCTAGAAGACGCTAAAGTCTTGGTCCAGAAATGCGAAGGGTGCCAGAAGTTCCGTTCCAAGCCACACCAGCCGGCTTCTGCACTCAAGACTATCCCCATTGCCTAGCCCTTTGCTGTCTGGGGCCTGGACATGTTGGGACCATTCAAGACTACACGAGGTGGCATGACTCATCTGCTTGTCGCGGTGGACAAGTAACCAAGTGGATAAAAGCAAAACCAATCAAGAAGCTGAACGGTCCGACTGCTGTAACTTTCGTCGCCGACATCACCATCCGGTATGGCATACCCCACAACATCATCACCGACAACGACACAAACTTTGCCAAAGGCGCATTGGCCCGTTTCTGCACTACACAGGGCATCCGACTGGACTTCGCGTCCGTTGCCTGTCCGCAGTCCAACGGTCAAGTGGAGCGAGCAAACAGCCTCATTTTGTCCGGCATCAAGCCCCGACTGGTCGAGCCTCTGGAACGTTCGGCCAGCTGCTGGCTCAACGAGTTGCCGGCCGTCCTCTAGAGTCTACGCACAACCCCGAACAAGTCAACTGGCTTTACGCCCTTCTTCCTCGTCTATGGTGCTGAAGCCGTCATCCCGACGGACATAGAATTTGACTCCCCGCGAGTAACCATGTACACCGAAGAGGAGGCCAAAGAAGGACGAGAAGACAGCGTCAACCTGCTGGAAGAGGGCCAACTGTTGGCACTCAGCCGGTCCAGCATCTAGTAGCAGGGCCTACACCGATACTACAACCGGAAGGTCAAGCCGAGATCCTTCCAAGAGGGAGACCTTGTGCTCCGGCTGATCCAGCGAACAGCCGGCTAGCACAAGCTCTCGGCGCCTTGGGAAGGCCCCTTCATCATCAGCAAGGTGTTGGGAAACGACTCCTACTACCTGATCAACGCTCAGAAGCCTCGAGCGTGCAAGAGGGATGACTCTGGCAAGGAGATGGAGCGGCCATGGAATGCAAATCTCCTCCGAAGATTTTACAGTTGATGCAGTATGTACCATGCTCCATTTTGTATTAAAGTATGAAGTCTCCGGGTCCCCCGAGAAGATCTCGGGGACTACCCTCTTTTATCTATATGATAAGAATCGCCTGTGAATGTGTTATTTCATTTATGACGCCTGGCACCGGGTCCGACTAGTCGGCCTGGGGACTCGCCGCCTTGTACTATGTAATGCTTCCTGCAGCCGGACAAGTAATGTGTTGGCACTTAAGCCATCTCCTTCCAGAAGCCGCAGCTCACAGAGCGACTGTTTGGCGGGCAGGAGTAAGGCAGAAGGGGTGCCCACATGAAAAATGGCTAAGGACCCAAAGCATATGCATAGTTCAAGCCGGCTTTCCGCCTCTTCGACCGGCTGTTGAGCAGCCGGCTGGCCGGCTTCTACTTTACTTGCTAAACGTTCTAAATGGCTAAGTACTTGCCTTCCCGAAAATGGCCAAGTACTTGACCCAGCCGCAGTCCGCAGAGCGGCTGTTCGGCTGGCAAGACGGCAATCAAGGAATAGAAGGCAAGAAAAGATAGAATTCGGAAAAATATTTACATAACAAAGGCCCTTGGCCGATACCCAGCAGAAGTTTGAGATACACCCCGCGGGTGGAATTGTGCAAAATTAACAAGTTTGTCGAGACTGATAGACAGGCGAAGCAAAGATAAACCGGCAGTCTAGGCAGCGGCAGGCGGGTTTGGTGGATCGGCGGAGTCAGTGGCGCCGGTTGGTGGTGCGGCCAACTGAGCAGTTTCCGCTTGATCGCCTCCAGTGGTAGCCAGCTCGGTTGGGCGTGGCTCGTTGCTGGAGGCGCGGGCAAGCTGAGGCTGGCCGTCCACTCCAACCTCTGGCGCCCCCTCTTCGCCTTCCTCCTCCGCCTTGCCTTCTTCCTCGCCGTTGGAGTCGATCACCTCCGCCGAGTCCTCGCCGTCTTCCGGGTTCAGCCCGAACCATTCTGGTGGCGCCTCGGCGCCGTCCTCAACCCCTCCGGGATGAAGATGCTGGTGTTGGTGTACTCGGCGATCGACGCCGCACGCTTGATGAGGTCATCTTCCACGGCCACCAACTACTTCTGAGCCTCTTGCCGGAACGTGGCCAGCTGGGCTAGATTTAGCCCAGGGTACCATGCCTTGATGAATTCCAGAGCTCGGCACGCTCCAGCCCGGGCCGAGGAGCCCTTCCAGGCTTCAATACAGCCGGCCGCCACCTCCAGCCAGTCGGCAGTCCGACTGGGAGTGCACGGTGCCGACATGTCCGGCCACAGGGCGGCGATTGTCTGGGCGCCGGCACGCTGACGACGGCGCAGGATTCGGTGAGCTGGCCGAAGACGGGCCTTGATGCTCAGAATCTGCTTGCTAAGGGTTCGGGGGCATCGGCGGCGATTTTTGCGCCATCTGCCCTCCGTCCTTCGCGATCGGCTTCAATGGCCTGATTGGCGGTGTCCGAGTGACCAGGGAAGAAGTCTACCAAGACGGAAAGCAAAGAGCCAAAGTTAGAGATGAGAAGCCGGCTCGACTAATAGCCGGCATCTCGAAGAAGGAAAAACACGGAAGCTCACCATCGACTATGTCCTCGATCTCATGAAAGCCGGAGGCAAGCATCGCCTCCTTATCGGTCTAGGCGGAGCGTTCGGTCGCAAACTCGGCAAGGAGGCCGATCTCCTTGTCCTCCGCCTCCTTCTCGGCCGCCTTGAGAAGCTCTGCCTGTTCCGCCAGTTGCACGACAAGCCGGTCGCGCTCTTCAGCTAGCTTGCCGCACTCCTCATCCTTAGCACACAGTGCGGTGTTGGCTTCATCCAACTGCTGTTGCAGGGCGGCGTTGGCCTCTACAAGGGCAGAGAAAGAAGAAGACGTCAGCATCAACAAAGAGGCATAGTTGCCGGGAAGATCCGGCCCGACTGCTGTCGGGCCGAATCTCGGGGACTACAGCCCACGGATGCGCCGGCACGCCCCCGCAGTGAGAGAAGACAAAGACTTACTGCGACTTTCCGACAAGTCGGCGGTCCGCTGGTCCAGCTCTTGGACGTTGGAGTTGAAGGCGGCCACACGGAGATTATGATAATCCTGTGATGAAGATTTCAGATAAATATCAGTACTTGGAACTCGCTGATTGGAGTTCCGAGCCGCCTGCTCAGCTGCCGGCCCGAAACTCGGGGACTACACCCAGTGGCGCGCCCCCACAGAGAAGTACAAGAAATAGAAATAAAGAACGAAACATACCCGGATGGCCTCTCGCGAGTCCAGCAACGCCGTGTTGCAGCGCTTCAGGACATCGGCCTCGGCACGAAGTTTGGCCTGGATGGTTAGGACCACCCGATTCAAAGGGCCCGTTCCGCCTCCCTGCACCCAGTTAGCTGGCGCGGCGCTGGACGCCTCGGTGTCCGGGATCAAAGAGCTCATGGCACAGGTATCCAGCGGGCTAGGCACCGAAGCTGCCTTCGCAAGACGGTGGCGCGTTGGTGTGCGGACCTCAGGAGTCGGGCCCGTCACCACCTCGTTTCCGGCTGGTGGCACCGGTGGATCCGCCGGCTGCTCACCTTGCGCATCCCTAGACGGAGGCGGTGGAGGCACGATCACATCCGGCATGGCGGCATCGTCGTATTCCCTCTCCATTACCGGCTGCTCATCGCTGGCTTCTTCAGTCGGCGCCACGAACCCCGGCGGAGGCGGCGCAGAGTTCAAGGGAGAAACGAGTATCAGCTCTGGGCGGCGCGCGGTTTCCTCAAGCTGCTCCTTCGCTGCGATGACAGCCTTGTCCGATGCCGCTTCTCCAGTCGGGCGGCTTCTCGCTCCTCGCGCTCCTCTTGCATGTTTCGCTCCATCGCCTCCCGGAGGTCGGCAGCCGAATCGATTCGCCGGGTGGTGGCGGAGGTCTCCGCCGATCCAATGACGGAGGCGGCGGCCGACTTCTCCAGGGAGAGCGGAGCCCTAGGTCAAAGGAACAAAACAAAGTAACTCAGACAAGATCAACAAGGAAAAATGAGAGTACAAGATGAAAGTGGTTGAGGGAGTCCTGGATTAGGGGGTGTCCGGATAGCTGGACTATAACCTTTCTCCGGACTCTTGGACTATGAAGATACAAGATTCAAGACTTCGTCCCGTGTCCGGATGGGACTTTCCTTGGCGTGGAAGGCAAGCTTGGCAATATGGATATGTAGATCTCCTCCTATTGTAACCGACTCTGTGTTACCCTAGCCCTCTCTGGTGTCTATATAAACTGGAGGGTTTTAGTCCATAGGACGACCAACAATCATACCATAGGCTAGCTTCTAGGGTTTAGCCTCTCTAATCTCGTTGTAGATCTACTCTTGTACTACCCATATCATCAATATTAATCAAGCAGGAGTAGGGTTTTACCTCCATCGAGACGGCCTGAACCTGGGTAAATACATTGTGTCCCTTGTCTCTTGTTACCATCTGCCTAGACACACAGTTCGGGACCCCCTACCCGAGATCCGCCGGTTTTGACACTGAAATTGGTGCTTTCATTGAGAGTTCCTCTGTGCCGTCACCATCAGGAAGGATGCCTCATCCCGTCTTTAAAGACGGCACCCTTGCCAAGGGAGCTTTGGCTGTTGGCCAAACTCTCCGGCTAGGTGGTTTTCTTATGACCGCCTGTTCGGCTGCTGCGCCGATGATGACTTCTCGGGTCATCAAAAGCAGTCTTCACACAAACTCGGAATTCGCCGAGCAGTTAGATCCAATAGAGCTCTCCTCCCTAAATGAGCTCTTGGATCGCATTGCCGCCGTGGAAGTCTCTACAGACTACGGTCATATTGGGCCTAAAACCGATCTGAGAGAGATCAGCTCTCCCCAGGTCACCCATCACGTTGCAGTGGTGGAGGAACAATGCAGCGACCCTTCGTCTATCTTAAGGACTAGCTATGTCCAGATTCCCGATCCCTACAAGCCGGATACTCGCGGAGGGGAGGATGTCACTCAAACCCTGAACCTAAAGTTAGGCAGCGGGCTAAATTCATTGGACAACATCCAAGAATCCGAGCTTCCGAGTTCGGAAACTCCGTGGCCCTTGAGTCTTAGATTGGGTGAGGCTTCGGATTCAATTCCACCCACCCACCCAAACATAAGTGATCTATCCCAAATTAGGCAAGAGCCCGACGAAACAGTACACCATTACTGGGCCAGATTCCTCCCGGTCATGAACAGGACAAGGGACTGCCACGAGGAAGATGCAATTTTATTCTTCTGCAATAATTGCACGGACAAGGGAATCCTCAACGCCATAAGTCGCCATGAAATTACATGCTTCGCCGACTTAGCGTCCATAGTACGAAAGTATTGTGCGATGGAAAGCGCCTGGAAAACCGAAATAAATTTTGGGACAATCCGGCCCTGAATACAAACCCAGTCCGAAATAAAAGGGTGCTTTATCGCCAGACACCCGGGTTAAACACCAAAAAGCAAAAACCCTCTACAGGGCATGGAACTGTACTGGAAGGATGGCTCAATGGACCCTGTAAAATTCATAGTGGAGAGGGCGCCACACCAACTCATAGCCTTAGAGCATGTTGGATACTCCGGCAGGTGGCCAAAAGTGGTGAAGATCTTCTAAACCCAGAAGCCACAGAGTACCAGCCCTTGGATACCAGTATGGTATTAACAGTCTTCGAGACTTTTGCGTCAAATAATATGCGAAAACGAACACTCCGCAGCCTTGCCGAAGTCTACCATGTGGCAACAATAAATCCATGGAGTGAGACGGCTATTACTTTCAATGCCAGTGACGAACCTAAATTCCGAACAGCCCGAGCACCAGCCGCATTGGTCCTCAGTCCAATAGTGGACGGCTTTCGACTCACCAAGGTACTCATGGACGGCGGCAGCGGATTGAACCTCATTTATGAGGAAACCCTTCAAAAAATGGAAATAGAATGGAACTGAATTGAGCGAAGCAGCAAAACCTTTAGAGGAATAATCCCCAGTCGGGAAGCGCGCTGTACAGGAAAAATCACACTAGACGTGGTGTTCAGCACGCCGGACAATTATAGGTCCGAAGAGGTCACGTTCCAAGTGGCCCCGTTCAGTAGCGGATACCACGCTCTATTAGGGCGGGAGGCGTTTACAATCTTCCAAGCCATACCCCATTACGGGTACATGAAGCTCAAAATGCCCGGGCCCAACGGAATCATCACTCTTGCTAGTGATCCGGACACAGCACTCCGCGCTAAAAATAAGACAGCCGCACTAGCCCTCGAGGCACTATCCGAAGCCCTAGCGGCTGAGGAACTGACTGCGCTGCGCTCCACGGTGAACATGGACGACGTGATACTCGAAAAAAGATCCAAGTCCACCTCCTTTAAACCGGCGGACGAAATAGTCAAATTCCAAGTCCATCCAACGGACCCTACAAAAATAGCTTCCATTGGGGCACAATTAAACCCTGATGTAGACGCCGCACTACAAGAGTTCCAACGCGAAAACTGGGACATTTTTGCCTGGCACCCTTCAGACATGCCAGGAATCCCACGCAGGCTGGCCGAGCACAGCCTAAATATCCTAAAAGGATTCAAGCTAGTCAAGCAGGCTCTTCGGCGTTTCTCCGAACCTAAGAGACAAGCCATGGGAGAGGAACTAGCCAAGCTATTGGAGGCCGGATTCATCAGAGACATAAAACATCCGGACTGGCTAGCAAACCTGGTGATGGTACCAAAGAAGGACAAATCCTGGCGCTTGTGCATCGATTTTAAGGACATCAACAAGGCTTACCCAAAGGATCCCTTCCCCCTCCCCCGCATCGATCAAATTATCGATACCGCAGGACACGACTCATTGTGTTTCCTCGACGCATACTCCGGCTACCATCAAATTAAGATGGCAGAGTCAGCTCAAGCCGCGACGGCATTCATCACACCATACGGCCCATTCTGCTTCAACACAATGCCCTTTGGGCTCAAAAACGTCGGCGCAACATATCAGCGCATGATTCAGACATGTCTGGCAAACCAGATCGGCAAAACAGTGGAGGCATACGTGGATGACGTGGTCGTCAAAACCAAGCATGTCGAATCTCTAGTAGACGATTTGAGGCTCACATTCGATAACCTCCGAACATACGACATCAAGCTCAACCCGAAAAAATGCGTTTTCGGCGTACCGGTCGGAAAGCTCTTGGGCTTCACTATCCCCAGTAGAGGAATTGAAGCAAATCTAGTCAAGATCCGAGCTCTGTCACAATTGGATATCCCAAAGGACCTTAAACAAATACAAAAATTGACCGGATGCGTATCGGCTCTAAACCGCTTTATCTCCCGCTTGGGAGAAAAGGCATTACCCCTTTATCGCCTCCTCCGGCACACCGAACACTTCGAGTGGACGGATGCCGCCATGGCCGGACTCAACAAAATAAAAGCCATATTGGCAACAAACCCAGTCCTGGCCGCGCCAAACATCGGCGAACCAATGCTATTATACATTGCGGCAACTCATCAAGTTGTAACCGCAATACTCGTCGTCGAATGAGAAACGGATGGACACAAATTCCCCCTTCAAAAGCCGGTTTACTATGTGTCCACGGTCCTTACTCCATGCAAGTCACGGTACCCGCATTATCAAAAGATAGCATACGCGGTATTCATGGCATCCCCGAAACTGCGACACTACTTTCAAGAGTGTTCGATAACGGTAGCCTTGGAAGTAACACTTAACGATATTATAAACAACCGCGACGCGACGGGCCGGATTACCAAATGGGCCATTGAACTCCTCCCTTTCGACATAACTTAAAAGCCACGGCGAGCTATTAAGTCGCAAGTTTTGGCCGACTTCGTTGCCGAATGGACGGAAGCCGAACTCCCTAAAGAGTACGGCACATATTCCAACTGGATCATGCACTTCGACGGCTCCAAAATGTTGGCTGGTCTAGCGTCTGTCGTCGTTTTGACGTCCCCAACTGGAGATACCGTTCAATACGTACTCCAGATAATGTATAAGGACTCCAACAACGCAGCCGAATATGAGGCCCTTCTACATGGTCTCCGGATGGCAGTATCCATGGGCATTCAACGCCTAGAGGTGCGCGGGGATTCGAACCTCGCGATATCCCAAATAAATGGAGACTTTGATGCCAAGGATCTGAAAATGGCAGCTTATCGCAACGCCATCCTAAAAATGTCAGCTCGGTTCGAGGGGCTCGAATTTCACCATATAGCCCGGGAAAACAATCAGGCGGCAGATGTCCTGGCACGCATCGGTGCAAAATGCGATGCCGTCCCTCCCAACATCTTCTTGGAAAGGCTGTTCAAGCCATCCATAGTATGGGAAGGGGAACCCGGAAATAACATACCGGACCCAACCGCACTGCCCGACACCGAACACTCTGACATAATTGGAGGCTCTGCCAACGAGATAACATCTTCAGCCCACGTAATAATGGCAGTCATCGCCCCGTGGATAGAACCATTCCTAGCCTACCTAACTAGACAGGAACTTCCTGAGGACCAAAACGAGGCACGCTGCATAGTGCGGCGATCTAAAGCCTATAAAGTCCATGAGGGATAGCTTTATAAGAAAAGCACCACCGAAGTCCTTCAAAGGTGTATCTCTAAAGAGGAAGGGCAGAATCTCCTGGCTGAAATTCATGCCGGACTCGGCGGTTACCACGTTGCAGCCCGGGCCCTTGTAAGCAAGGCCTTCCGTACAGGATTCTATTGGCCGACGGCCCGGGCAGACGCTCAGGACTTAGTCCAACGATGCGTTGGTTGCCAGCTTTTTGCTAACCAAAGCCATATGCCACCCACCGCCTTCCAAACTATCCCCATCACATGGCCCTTTGCGGTCTAGGGGCTTGACATGGTTGGACCCCATAAAGGAGGAACCCACAAGCAAAAATACTTACTGGTAATGGTGGATAAGTTCACCAAATGGATAGAGGCCAAGCCATTAAGACGGCCGAATCCTGACCGGTGATAGACTTCATATCCGGGGTCGTACACCGTTACGGCGTCCCCCAAAGCATCATAACTGATAACGGCACGAACTTTACGGCCGATGAAGTAAAACTCTGGTGCAAAAACATGGGCATCAAGCTCGACTATGCTTCAGTCTATCACCCACAAACTAACAGTCAGGTCGAGCGAGCAAATGGTCTAATTATGAGCGGCATCAAACCCAGATTAGTGCGGTCCCTCAAGGAATCTAACACGCACTGGGTAGAGGAGCTCGACTCCCTACTCTGGGGGCTGCGGACCACGCCGAACCGCACTACCGGATGCACACCATTCTTCATGGTATACAGCGCAGAGGCAGTTCTGCCCTGCGACATAATACATGACTCACCTCGAGTGCGCATGTATGAAGAAACAGAAGCCGAGCTCGATCGGCAGGACAATTTGGACGCCTTGGAGGAGGAGCGTGACGTGGCTAAAGCCTGTTCCATGTTCTATCAACAGCAAGCTCGAAGATACCAAAGCAGAGAAGTACGGGCCAAAACTTACAATGTTGTCGAGTTAGTTCTACGCCTGCCGGATAAGAAAAAGGAAAAACTCAAGCCCAAGTGGGAAGGTCCCTTCATTATTGACCAAGTCCTGACCGGTGGAGCGTACCGCCTATGGGATGCATCGGATAACCGACTCGAGCCGAACCCATGGAACGCATCCCGACTCCGAAGATTCTACGCTAGCGCCGGACTCTGTGTTCGTCTCCTTCCTCTGTCCATTTTTTATATCTGTCTTACATTTCTCTCCTTCTCCCCCTCTTTTCTTTCACAGCCTTTAAGGGCCCATTTTTCCTTGTTCGCACATAACTGACGCGCTATCCGCGCTCATTATACCTGGGGCTTCTTTTACAGAAGCTTATTCATACGAGCTTCATGCCCAACACATGTGTTATACTTCCGCATGTACCCTTTATTCACCATTATATGCATCGATATGACTTAAGTTTTGGCCAAGCTGGGTTGCCTGGCTCTTGTATTTATGCCCTACGTTCCCGTTAATTCGGCTAGGGCATAAGGGGAGCACCTCTGCGATTGTTACTACTGGGTCAGCCGAATGTGTACCTCAGACTGGGTGAAGCCGAAAGCTAGCATTCTTAAGGCAATATTCGGTCGGTGAACTAAAGATGATTTCACACTTTTTACTTATGCGCACCCAGATGTTTTTTCTGCGTCTCTTTTTGCAGTCCGGACATGCACTTTAGGGCATGCCTCCCAGGGAAAGGAACCCCTAACGAAACTATTCTCCCTGGAAGATATTTCTTACTAACCATGTAATATATATAACATAACTAGTTGGGCACTTGTCCGTCAAAGCACGAATGACCCCTACGCCTGGTCTCCATGCATGCCCCAGTTCTTACATAACCGAGAGGGTATTCGGATACACTCCGGACCGTCAGGTCTCGAGGTTGAAGCGAAAAGGTCCACCATGACAAACGATCTACAATCCGGCTAGAAGGCATTATACATGTCACTTTAAATTACATAGTCAATTTGACTGGTTGAATTCCTCTTCAATACCATCCAATAGGCTGTCTAGTCTACAGTCCTGTTGGGAATACTTTGCGGCCAATTCTACTTGGCCGTATACTAAGGTAACAGGGATCTCCTTCCCATCGGGCCCCACAGGTCCGACCTCGGCCATGTGGTTTGGGTCAGCCTTCGTGTACCGCGTCTTCACCATGGCCCAGGCTTCCCTGGTGCCTTGACGACAGGCCGATATCTTCCATAATCGGAAGCGCCGCCGTGCTCCCTTCAGCTTCTCGGCAAGCTCTCCAAGGCCTTCGGGCATGGAGATCAATGGCCACAAGGCCTGGGCGACACCTTGCATCACCTGCCGAACTCGTTCGTGCAGTTGTGAGAGCTCAGGAAGAAGGTCACCCATAGATCCGGGCATTTCCTCTACAGGACGACCTGTTAGCATACCTACAGACATAACTCTGTCAGCCTACTTCCTCGCCGAACTCTTTTTCAAAGTTTGTTCAAGCACTTACTAAATATGCCTCGTCGAAGCCGCCGATTCTCCTTATCGGAGTCCGACAGTTGGGCACGAACATCCTTTAGTTCCATGCCCAGATTGGTATTGGCATCTAGGAGATCATTCTTCTCCTGCCTCACCCTCGTAAGCACGCTCTCACCGGCCTTTAGCTGGTGTAGGAGTTGTTGCTTATCTGGATTAAGTCCGACGCCATCTGCAATTTTATTGTCAGATCTGCATACACGCCGCCCAGGATACTTATCATTTGAAGGATATATTATCAAAGGGGGTCTGTTTGGGCTCCCCTGCTGCGGCTAGTGCTGCCTCAAGCTGGGCCTTCACTCTTCTAGCTCCTGGGACAGTTGGGTATTCTTTTCTGTAAGATCATGCGTAACAATTGATCCTTAAATTAGTTATTCTAACTGTTTCAAGTCTCGGGGGCTACTGGTATATATAGTCACCAAATTTTCTCACCCGTATGTCCTTTACATACTGCTCCGTGGCTCTGGTTAGACCATTTTGAGCAGCACGGAGGTACGCATCTCCCATGTTGAAGGCCTCCAACGCCTCCTAGGAGAAACAAGCGTCGCGAAGAATTATCCGGCGACGCCTGTGGTTCATGGCACTCTCCACCTCGGAATTGGTGGCAGACAGCCTGTCTGCATCCTCTGTCGGAGGAGCGTGTGGGGCACGCCTCATGTTCGCCTCCGCTTCCGGACCCGGCTTTGGAGCCTGGCTGGAAGATGCGCGATTGGCAACCTCTTCGGTTATAGTCCGACAAGCGCTCTTTTTCCTAAAGAGAGCATGGGCGTTAGTATGCCACTGAGAATGATATCTTGGAATAAGATGGCGCCCCATACAGTTGCACCGGCGTCTCAATCCGGACCGCCCACCTTTTCAGCTTGCTGGGCCTCGCGGCCCCTTGTTGGCTAGTCGCTGCCGGCTCGGCCTCCCGCCTTGAGGGCCTCCCCTGCAAGAATGGATTCCCTTTTCAAAGTGCTGGTACTTCGGTCTCAGTTACCTGTGAGGCTGGGAGTAGCCCAGGGTAATCGGCTGTAATAGCCACCAAGACATTGTCAATGCTCAATTGGTAAAATACCCCATCGATCAGCTCCACATATATGTCCGGATCCTCTTCGGAGGCCGGGTCGAGGGACCGTTCTGGATCCTCGGGTTGTGGAGGAGGGCTGTTTATCTCCTTTACGGCCTGACGCGGTTCCTGCGTCGAAATCGCAATATAGGATACTTAACTATGGGAATATGGAACAGATGGGCAAAAAAGAAGTGTCCGCTTACCCAGCTTGGAGGGCTGTACATAGAAAATCCACCCAATGGATTGGCGCGGAGAAATTCCTCCTCTTCTCCCTTGTACAAAGCGGACAAGATCTTCATTAGAGCGGCAACCGATTCCGGCCCCTTACGGCCGCAGCGGGTGGCATCATCCTCCCTGTAGAAATCCCACATGGGGTGGCCTCTATACTGAAGCGGCTGCACCCCCCGCATAATGCATATGGCCATGACCTCGATCATGGTTAGTCCGGAATGAGCTAGCAACCTTATCCGGCTCATCAGGTAAAGGACATCCTTGTCATTTTCCTTCTGAGGGCTCCGTGGACGCCAGCTTAGGCGCTTCTTCAAGGGAGCATTATCAAACTCAGGGAGGCCAATCCGAATAGGATCCGGCAGGGGGACGTCTTCTGTATAAAACCATTCCGAGGGCCGGTTTTCGGACGCCTTCTTTGGGGTTCCGGATAGATACCTGGTCCCGGCGATGCGCCACACTTTGGCTCCGCCCACTTGATATACTGACCCCTTTTGAGAACGGGGCACGAGGCAGAACAGCTTCTTCCACAGCGTGAAATGAGCCTCGCAGCCCAAAAACAGCTCTCAAAGGGCTACGAAGCCCGCGATATGCAATATGGAGGCAGACGTAAGGCTGTGCGACTAGAGGCCGTAGAACTCCAGAAGCTCTCGGAGAAACAGATGAATTGGGAATCCAAGCCCTCTTATCAAATAAGGGACAAGGCATACCCGCTCTCCTTTGGAGGGATTAGGGACGCTCTCCGCTTGCTTTCCGCCATTATAGGTGGCAAGCCCGGCTCGAAATGGGACCATGTAGGCTGGGGGAAGAAAACCCTTGGTTTGGAGCGTCACTAGCTCGCTATGCGGGACGGAACATCTCTCCCAATCTCCAGGCTGAGGGCTGGGAAGGCGAGAGGAGGAGCTGCAACAACCAGCCATGATGGAACGGATCTCTGTCGAAAGCGCTCCGATGAATACTCGCGGAGGGAAGATGGTGTGACTCGGATCTAAATCCTCGTCTCTTTAATAGGCAGCTCATTTACGCAGCTAGGGGGGAAATGCAAAAACACCCTGGCTTTTCGCATTCATTTGACACGTGGAAGAAGGCCATTATTGGGCGTGGGAGGCAAGAAGCGCAATATTCACAAGAAGCCGGACACTATTCAATAGGTACACAGAATTTGGAGGAACCCGCCTTGCAATGCCGAAGACAATCTGTGCGCCAGACTCGTCGTCATTGAAGCCTGGTTCGGGGCTACTGAGGGAGTCCTGGATTAGGGGGTGTCCGGATAGCCGGACTATAACCTTTGGCCGGACTCTTGCACTATGAAGATACAAGATTGAAGACTTCGTCATGTGTCCGGATGGGACTTTCCTTGGCATGGAAGGCAAGCTTCGCAATACGGATATGTAGATCTCCTCCTATTGTAACCGACTCTGTGTAACCCTAGCCCTCTCGGTGTCTATATAAACCGGAGGGTTTTAGTCCATAGGACGACCAACAATCATACCATAGGCTAGCTTCTAGGGTTTAGCCTCTCTGATCTCGTGGTAGATCTACTCTTGTACTACCCATATCATCAATATTAATCAAGCAGGAATAGGGTTTTACCTCCATCGAGAGGGCCTGAACCTGGGTAAAAACATTGTGTCCCTTGTCTCGTGTTACCATCCGCCTAGACGCATAGTTCGGGACCCCCTACCCGAGATCTGCCGGTTTTGACACCGACAGTGGTACTTACGCGGAAACCAGCTGCGGCTTCTTCACCTCCTTGCGGAAGCGGACGACGTTTGTGGCCGCCTCGTCCCGCTTGGTCGCCGCGGCCGAGCCCCTGGGTTTCTTCGGCCGGCTGCCGAACAAGCTCGGTGCGGCCATGCGCTTCTTTGAGCTGCCTTGGGCGTCCAGCGTAGCTGACAAGCTCGCGCCCGGCTGTCCGGCTCCTGGCTGGTGGCGCGCGGCGACTTCCCCTGCGTCATCGTCAGGCCAGTCCTCAAGGCCAGCCCCGAGCCTCTCGCGTAACCTCCTCCTCCCTCCGCGTCGTCCTCTAAAGCCGCAGCCCCCAAGTCAGGGCCATCCATGTCGCTCTCCGCTCGGTCGGGGGGGGGGGGGGGGGGGAATTGACGCTCCGGTCCCGCGGGGCCGGCTGACGGCTGGAGGAGGGGGCTCTGTCCAAAGGCCGAGTGGTCAGAGTCGACAGCAGAACTCGGCAACAAAAGACAGAGGAAAGGAAAGATAACTTACCATAGGCGGGGGGTTGGCACGTGAATACGGCTCCTTGCCAAACTGCCACTCCTTCGTGAGCTCGCAGTTCGCAAGGTAGTTCACCATATGAGCTACCTCTACGTGAGGCATGTCCTTGGTGCACATCCAGCTCGGGTCCCGATGCCCGCTCATCTAACAAATCATGTGAGGGCAGCCTTGGAGCGGGAGCACCCGGCACGCCATGAAGGCGGATAGCAAGTCAGGCCTGGTCAGGCCCTCCGGCTGTGTCAGCACCCGAAGGTGCGCGATGGCGGCGGCTTCGGAAGGCGACAGAGTCCTGGCCCGGTACGACTAGTTGGGCCGCCTCCCAGCTGGTGCGCCAGCTTCATAAGCCGGCAAGTTGACCCAGTCGCCTTCTGGGAAGACGCTCTTCACGTAGAAGTACGACCGCTGCCACATCTTCACCGACTTGATCAGCTTGATGGGAGGAAATGGATTGTCGGCCGCTGGCCTCCGTACCGCAATGAAGGCGCCGCATTGAGCCAGCCCGCCCACAACAAGCCTGCCGAGCTTGGTGTAGAAGAATTCCCCCCAAAGCTCGATGGTGGGGAGAATGCCGATTAAGCCTTCGCACAGAGTGACGAAGGCGGATAGCAGCACCACCGTGTTGGGGGTGAGGTGGTGCGGCTGAAGACCGTAGAATTCGAGGAAGGACCGAAAGAAGCTGCTCGCCGGCAGGACGAGGCCGCGCAAGTAGTGCGAGCGGAAGATGACCCGCTCCCCCTCCTCCAGCGCCGGCGAGATCTCCCTCGCCGGCGCGAGGCGAACCTTGAGGTAATCTTCGCCGGGCAGCCGCCGCATCTGGCGGAGGAAGTCAATGTGGTCCTCATGAACTTCGGAACGTTCCCATGCTCCGGAGCGCGTCGTGGGGGGCGGAAGATTGGCGGACGAGCTCATTGGAGGTGAGCAGCGGCAGCACTCCGGCGTGGTTTGGAGGTGCTGCGGTGAGAGGAAGGAGAAGGAGATGAGAATGGGGTGGAGGGTGCGCGCGTGCTCTGCCGTTCCCCCTCCACCCCCTACTTATAGGCCTATGGGCTACGAAGCCGAGGGGCGATCATGGGATTTACTACGCCCACGACCCCACGCCCCCACCTTTTTCGCGCGAGTTACTGCACGTAGTAACTTCGTGGGGAAACCCAACCGCCCACCTGCGGGCGCGTCCCATCACACGCGTGGGCTGGCAGACTGGCCCTGCCGCTCGGTGCCACGTGGCTTGCCCACGATGGGCAGCGTCCTGGAGGCTTAGCAAGCGCGCCACCTGGTTCCCGCCATCGCGTTCGAAGTTTGGACGAGAAGGGCTGGACAAGGCCGACTCCTGCCAGGCGGCCCGACAGAAGTCGGACGAGGTTCCACCTCGACCACTCGGGGAAGGAAACTATTGAGGCTCCTCGGCTGCTCAGCCGCGGTGCCTCACCAGCTTCGGGGACTACTGTCGGAGTAATGGGCCACGGGTAGGCTAACCCGAGTCCCCGAACCTTTCAGGACATCAGGGCTGGCTGCGCCCCTCAAGGCATCAAGACGAAGTGCCGTATTCTGGTGGCCGGTTGGAGGAATAGCCGGCTGCTCAAAGGCGTCCGAGTTCCGGCAGGTGGCCGACTCCTCCCTCAAGACGAGCCGACTCCTGGTGGGCGGCTTTCAGAGAAGCCGACCCCCAGCAGTCGGCCGGTAACGCCTTGGAAGTCTGCGCCCTCGTTAAGAGAGACAAGACAGGGAGTGGCTACAGCGTAGCCCATCCATCCCAAATCCAGGGCCGGGCGAGGCTACAGTGCCCCGTACAGACGAAGATCCCCGCACGGTGCGGCACTGTGGCCACTCCCCCGTTGGCATCATCCCAAACAGGCAGAGCCTTGTTCCCACGACGGCCTGGCGGTACGGTCCGCAGGCGGCGGGCCCCACCAGGCAGAGAGAGCCCAGAAGACGGCAGAGGCCGGACTAGTCAGAACTGAGGGCGCCCGAGTTCCAGCAGGCAGCCGACCCCTCCCTCGGGGTTCGTGCGCCATTAACTAGACGGGACGTGGAGTGGCTACAGTAATGGCCCGCCAGGTGGCGGCACTGTAGCCACGCTCCCCCGACCAAGCCTGTGTCATTAGCGTCACAGCTACAGTGATCAGCAGCCTGCAAGACCCGCGAGCGGCGGAGGCGGCCTATCGGCTCGGTACCAGACCAGTCGGCGGGCTCCAGCATCCAGCGGAGAAGCCGGAGGCCAGAGACACTGACAGCCAGGTCCTACACTTGGCAAGATTACCAATGTACCCCTGGGGGTAGGCCTATATAAACCCCCCAGGGCACCCATGCAAAGGGTTCCCATCCTGTTAGAACTAGACTCATACATAGAGAGCGAGGAGAGGGCTAGCCTTGCCTTCTTCCACCTCTAGCAAACAGCTCTAGGAGCACCATTGTATCACTAGTGCCTTAGTGGTCATGTGGAGACCCCGTAGAGCAGGACTAGGGGTGTTATCTCCACGGAGAGCCCCAAACCTGGGTAAAGTTCGCCGGCGTTCGTGTCTATGCCTTATCCCGCTTCCAGGCACCGGCGACGTTCTACTTGCTCCCACCATGATAAGCCATCCATTGGCATATGTTGCACCCAACCCCCGTCAGTCGGCATTTTTCTTGTACTCCTCCAGTTCCAGCACCACCATCTGCTCATCAGCAATCTTGGAACCCTTCTGGAGGCACTCCTCTGCTCTCTGCCTATTCCCAGTGACTGTAATCACACCTTTGGGCCCGGGCATCTTCAACTTATGATACACGTAACATGGTCGGGCCATGAAACAAGCATATGCAGGCCTGCCTAGAATAGCATGATAGGCACTATGGAAATCCACTACCTCAAACATCAACTTCTCATTGCGGAAATTCTTGGAATCTCCGAAAACCACATCAAGAGCAATTATCCGAGTGACTTTGCTTTCTTCCCTGGGATGACTCCGTGGAACTGCATGTTGCTCTCACTTAGTTTGGACATTGGAATACCCATCCCTTGGAGGGTCTCAACATACAGAATGTTCAGACCACTGCCATCATCCATGAGAACCTTAGTCAGTCGGGTGCCCCCAACGACTAGGTCGACCACTAGCGCTTGCCGCCCAGGGGTAGCAACGTGCGCTAGGTGATCTGACTGGTTGAATGTAATGGGAGTTTTTGACCACTTCAGATACCTCGCACACTACTGCAGGATGCTGCTAACGCAACACTACGATCAGAGACCCTTCGAGAAACCGTGTGCGATGCAATAATCGCAAACGGTGCTGTATGAAAACCGTCAGAAATGTATAAAACGTTTGCAATGACGGATGCATAAAACACGGTTCAGGTTTTAGTTGCGTGTGCGATGAAGGGCATACGGTTCAGTCCAATTAACTGTTTGCGATGAGGAGGAACAAATGTGTGTGATTCACAGCATACGGTTCACTCGGATGAACTGTTTGTGATCAGGAAACACAAAAGAGACGGTCAGCCAGATCAAGGTGTGTGCGATATACGACATGTGGTTCACTCGGATGAACTGTTTGCGTTGAGACATGAGAATAGAAACAGTTCAACTTAACAAGATGTGTGTGATACGCTGCAAACAGGTCTGTATCAGAAATGTGTGTGAAGACCGATAATAACACAGATGGTTGCTGCTAATAAGACGTGTGTGTTGTGCGATGGGATTGCATACGAAACAACAACAACAACATACACACACACACACACACACTTATAAGGACATGCTTGCATAACCAAATTAAACATTCACTTACATAGGTGGCTACTACAACCATGGCATTTGCACACACGAAAGTGAACTATTACGTGCATAATTACATAGGTGGCTATGACACATATGACATTTCCACCGGCATAAACAATCATCTGATCATCATCTACTTCTTATGACGCTTGCTCTGCTTGTGGCTCGATCCGGGCTCGTCGATTTGGGTAACGAGGCACTTCCTCATGTTAACGATCCGCATGTGCATCTCGTAGCATGTGTACACGCTCTTGGCCGCAAACCTGAGGTGAGGTTCATCCGGTTGCCGCATCCAGGCCCCGTGCCAGGATACGGGACTTGTTCTCTAGGCATCCCACTTCATCTTTTCGTAGTAGGGGTCGATGATGGCCGAGGCGAGTTCGACCAGGGAGTCATGTTTCATGCTACCCTAGACCCTGTAGTGGTCACGAATTTCGACAAGGTTCTTGCAGGCCAAGCCCGTAACACTGAGTGCTTTTACATCGTCTTTGGTTTCCACCGTGGCGAACTTGTAGTAGGTGCTGTTGACAAACCTGTTGAAACGGTCGCAAGGCTCTGTGACCATGAAGTAGTGGTAGATGAGGACATGATGGCGCACACACAACTGGGCGACAGCAACCTTCTGGCCTATGCCGGGACGACCGACGATGTACTGGAGGTCGATGCCGACCACCTTGTACTTGTCTCGAGCAAGCAACTACTCAACACTGTTGATGTAGTCGTCCACCATGGACGGGTCAATGGTGTACACCATCGAGATATCCATCTCCCTCGTGTGGGTCTCCACTCTATGCTCATCAAACTCCATTGGAGCACCGCTCACTACTAGGGAAAAGCCTAGTAGCAGTGCGGGTTTTGGGCCTCTCAGTAGCGCGGGGACCGGCACTACTAATAAGGTGCTACAGCTAACGTATAGCAGTAGCGCCTGTTGTCCCACGCTACTGCTATACATGAATAGTTGTAGCGCTCTTTAGAAAAGGGCGCTGCTGATATTATCTACAGCGCTATTTACTGGGAAGCGCTGCTGGTAAGGCGATGCTACAGCTAAATTTTCCCCCCTCACTACTACTAGTTTTATTATTTTTTCCCTGCATATTTGTTTTGTATTTGTTTTGTATTTGAATAGGCTTTATGCAATAATCTTTAGCATATCATACACATACAAATGTAATCATAGCATATACATACAATTAGTCTCATCAAATCATGTCATCATCATAATCATCATCCAACACAAAGTGGTCTCTCGTCATCATCTCGAAAATAGTGATACAAGTCTCGATTACTTGCAAATACATCATCATCCATCTAAACAATGATATACACGAGAAGAGCTATCACTTTGAGTACATGAGTTCGTATCCCTCTCTCGCATTAGCGTGAACCTAAACTAACTACTGCCTGTCACTCAGAAACCGGAAACCGGTACACCAGGGCCTGACACTCCGGCCACTTGTCGTATATATACTCCTGGTGTAGCACTTCTTCGGCATCTATGATCTATGCACCTGCATCGTCACATGAGTCGATGATATGCAACATATGTAGTTGAGCAACAGAAAGAGAAAGACATGGCAAAAATAGAAACAACATATCATAAGCATAAATAACAAAGTTCATCGTACCCCAAAATGCCCTAACTAGAGTGATTTTCGCTAGTCGAGGAGGAGGACGGTTTAATTACATCACAAATAAAGTTTCACCATGCATAACACAAAGTTTTGTCATACAGAAAGTATGGACTAAACAGACACATTGTCATATATCGACAATCACTCCAACATGTTGTTCCATCCATCCAAGTCAGGGAGATAGTCCTCGAGCTCAGTGAACGGCTTCATGTCGAGACGCTGAGAGGCTATCCATGTTCGGACGTCTTCGTACGACATTTCTCCTTCTCCGTAGAACATCATCGTTTTTTCGACGACCTCCTACATGATGATTTGGGCAAGTTCGCGCTGGATGTTATAGAACTCAGCTCGAAGTCGATGATCCTTGATATCTCCTATGTCCTTTGCCCATTGCAGAATATGGGCATCGCCGGATCTAGGTGCCATGCGAAGGTTCTGGTGATCCCGTCTGTACTCCAGCATGTGGTGTAGGACATAGAATCCATCATTAAGAGAATCGTTTGGTTGCTGGATGCACCAGAAGTAGGTCTTATGGCCGAAGGCGACCCTGCCGCCCCTTCTCTTCTTTTCCCTGACCTCTCCACCCCTTGCTTGGTAGTAAAACATAGCACTATCGAGAACATCCTTGATGTGGGTGTAATCCTTTTTGTGAATGTTCTTCGACGAGTCCAAGTAAAGAGCGTGGGAGAATCGGGGGTAGAGGATGATGAGGACGACGCGCCCGCCGCAGCGCAAAATAAGTACCCCTCAAATTAATTAGCCTCCGCCGTGCAAATGAATGGTTGAAATCGAAGGAAGGATAGCAGCGTGGATGACTTACATGGGATGATAATGCACGATAATCTCCCCCTTGTCCTTATTGGCGAGCATGAAACTAACGATGTAATCCCTCGCGTATTCATGGTGCTTTGCACAGACTCCCAAGAAGCCCTCGTGCATGTAGTACGGGTCAGCGACACAGATATGAGATATCTGCTCAATCCCGATGATGTAGTTCATGTGCAAGGCATAAAGGCGGACAAACGTAAAATCCAGCTTCTTCACGTGAAGCATGTCGAATATGTAATCGAATCGGAGGAAGAACTTATCCGCGGGGAAGATGTCGACGTACGACATTTGCGGCGGAATGTTAACCATGTAGAGTGGGTATCCTGGATCTTTCGAGGCGACGAGGCCTTTCTCTACCCGCAAAACATCGTCATGAAGTCTCCTTAGATCGCCGAATCTGACCCGTAGCGCTGTTGCAGGTAGGATTGGTTGACTGGGGATATGCCATTTATCGCATCGGGGATATCTATACGGTCCTGAAGCCGAGGCTGCTGAGGCGGCTGGATCATTGAATCAGCTTTTTTGCCTTTCCTCGCTCTCTTCCTAGACTTCTTTACTACCGGAAGGTCGTCCATAATATGTTGAGACGGCAATTCAGGCACCGACTCATGACGCTCAAACCCTGAGGAGGCGCCAGTATAGACATACTGTTCAGCGCCATCGTCGTCCTCATCCTCATCCATGGCGACGTCATCAGTGACTAATGGAGCCTCCTCCTTACCCCATTCGCTATCACCCAACCCGACAACCGACGCTAATTGGGTAGGTGGGGTGTAGATGTTCATACCTTGCTGAGGCTGCGTGCTCGTGGGTGTGCTCCCGGCCGCCTCCAGACGAAGCAGACTCTTTGGCCACAACAGGACCCACCCATTGCAACAATCACCAAGCCACCGCGGTGTCTCGTCGTCATCCCCCACTAGTATTAGAGGAGGCAAATTCTCGTGGCCCGGTTTGACACTGGCCATGGAAACCTTGAAGACATTTGGGGGGATCGGCCGGCTGTGGAACAATGGTTCCTTCAGCTCCATTATCGTAGCCTTCCCCACGTCCACCTTCTGGTCGCCGATGGTGTACAATATGGTGCACGGGGTTTCGTCGGCCTGCAAAGAAAAGTCTGCGACGTGAGACATCCGAAAGGCAACGAAAACGGGAGATTATACACTTATATTGAAGGGGCCGGTGTGACAGATACCGTGTGGGCGTCGAGCTCAGCCAAAGACGAACACTACAAAAAAATACACTTCCGTGATGATATGTGTTTGTCATAGTAGGTCGCTTTTTTGTCATGCATGTACATCCATGACAAATTTATGACAGAATCATGATAGTCATACCTGTGCTGTCGTAGAAGTGTTCCATGACATTACCAAAATTATCATCATGAAAGTGTCCACTTCCATGACGATAAATCGTGCGTCACAGAAGTGCTTTCGTCAAGGGTGACCGACACGTGGCATCCACCGTAACGGAACACCGTTAACCTACCGGGTCGGGTTTTGGATCCGATAAATCGTTAACAGCCCCGACCAATGGGGATTTTCCACGTGTAAAATCATCATTGGCTAGAGGAAACACGTGTCGGCTCATCGATGGGACAAATGTCATCCACTCATTGGACAGGAGGCGCCTCTGATAGGTCGACACGTGGCACGGCCCAACAGTGGCCCATTCCGGTGAAAAAGGCCGGCCCAGTAAAAATTAGCAGGCCGGCCCATATAAGGCCTACTTGTGTCAGGTCCATTTAAGCCCATGGCCCATACAAGATGTGCCAATTCGGCCCATTAAAGATTTGACACCATTGCAGCTGATCGTCAGTTCGATCCCGTTAACAGCCCACTATATACTTGGGCTCAATATCGGCCCGATGAGATTTCGGCCTGTTAACGGCCCATTTAATGGATGGGCCAATTTTCAGGATGTACATCTTTCGGCCTTTTAGCGACCCATTTAAATGTTGGGCTAATTATCGGCCCGGTGTGTCTTTCAGCCTGTTGACGGCCCATAAATCTGATGGGCCATTTGTAGTCGGACCTGAGTTTCTGCCTTTTAGCGGCCCATTTAAGTGTTGGGCCAATTTCTGGCCCGGTGTCACTTTCAGCCTGTTGACGGCCCATAAATCAATTGGGCCAATTGTAGTCGGACCTGAGTTTTGGCCTCTTAGTGACCCATTTAAGTGTTGGGCCAATTCCCGGACGTGTGTGCCTTTCGGCCTGTTAATGGACCATAAATGAGTTGGGCCATTTGTAGTTGGACCTTAGTTTTGTCCTCTTAATGGCCCGTGCCCTTCATGGTCCAATACCAGCCCGGTTTCTCTTTCGGCCTGCTAAAGGCGCACAACACAGTTGGGCCATTTACAATACGACCTGACTTTCGGCCTCTTAGCGGCCCATGCTCTTCATGGTCCAATACAAGCCCGCTGTCTCTTTCGGCCTGCTAAAGGCCTACAGTATAGTTGGGCCATATGTAGCCCAAACTTAGTAACGGCCCATTAACGGCCCATGAAATAAATTGGGGCCACCTGTTGCCCGCTTCGATGTCGGCTTGTTAACGACCCGGGAGGTAAGAGGGCCGACCATTAACTTTCAGCCTAGTAACGGCCCATTAACTCAATGGGCCCACTAAAGTTCGTTCATGTCTTTAGGCCAAATTAGATAATTTGAACCCATTACGACGAGCAAAGGTACGGCATACAGGGAATAGCGTTGCACATCCAGAATATATTACACGAAATTACATCCACTGGGCAATCAAGGATTGATGCCACTGCAAATAAATGAGCAGAACCTAACCATCTACAACGTCACAATCTGCAACCTCAGCACAGATGATGCCCATAAGCATGTTGGCAAGTTCTTGCTGCTTTGCCACACTGTCTCTGAAAACATTGATCAGTTGTTGTGTCGCACGACTCTGCACCTGGCACTAGAACAACACTTCAATGTAAAAAAAACATGGTATGGTAGACAGATGAAGTACATACTGATGAATAACAACACATAAGATATTCAGAAGCATGATGTCCAAATTAAGAAGATGGCATTGCGATAGAGTAGAATGACAGTACTACAATTTGAAAACATGTTATCATGAATGGAATAGGTACTGAAAAACAGGAAGGCATGACATATTTACATGCATGATCAGCATGCTAAGCACATGGCATTGCAACAGAGTAGATACACTCCAGGACATTATATGCATGTTGTACCCATATCACAGGCCAAGTTAGAGCAAGTACCTTGTGGGGTGAAGAGGATTCATCATCTTTCTGCAAGTCTTCTGAAGAGCTGCCTTTACATGTTCCATCATATTGGGTATCATTGACATCAAGTTTATTGGCCTTTACATTGCTCCATGAGGTTCTTGTGGATATATCAGTGTGTGCAATTATATCTGACATGCATGGAAGACAACTAGTAGTTAGATTTATGTAATGAGTGCCTGTAGGAGACGACATAAATAGTAGGACCGGGGTTAACTAGCAGCAACGGGTCTCATAAACTAAAGGGAGAACACAGATGAAAGCTACAGAATATGTATTGTTTGTACTCAAGATTAACTAGATGGCACACAAAAGTATTAAAGAACAACATAGGAAATACTAGAAGTGGTATAATACTATAATCACCAGCCTGTGGGATATCATTGGCTGATGGATGATAACTATGGAACAGTGTTACCTAAAGAACAAGTATCTTAGCTGAACTATGGAACAGCGTTAACTCCTGAACAAGACCCATAAGAGATCAGCATGAATATACAGTGAAATGTGATGATCTATTTTCCGTGCTTAGATGAATAACAAAGCCAGAAATGTTGCACACAAGTAAGATGAGGGTACAACCTATCGGGCTGCCATCCATAGGAGTGAGCATCATGTGCTGACTTGTCGATGGCCCTGCAGTTGTTGTGGCTGTGCATGTCAGGCACGCGCATTTGATGCAGGGAACTGTTGAGTGGGGACTATAGATCCCTTCTGTTGTATGCTTCCCTTGTTGGAGCAGCTGCGGTGAGTCGGAAGACGCGGTGTCTGAAGATGCAGATAACGCATAATGTTAAGAATGACATATCTCTTTGATCTGAAGAAATACACTAAGAGATCAACAGCAAGGTACGAGAGTGGTCACACGTCTGTTGACTGAAGACTAAATTGGGGTCACACGATTTTATTTTATTTTGGTACTGTCCGATCTACGCTGGATGGCTGGCCGTCTTGTGCCTCTCGGCTGACACTATTCGGAATCTTCCTCGATGAGCCAGCGGCCAACGGCAGAGCAGCCTGCCTCCGCCGTTCGTGGCCCTGGCTAAAACCCCGCTCCCCGCCCCACTGCACTGCCGTGGTTGTGCCGCCCCTGGGCCAATCCACAAAGACTCCCCGTCATCCAGATCCGGCGGCGGTAGTACCTTCAACCCACGCAACTCTAAAAGATAGCCATCTAAGCGCTGCTTCCGCGGCGAACTTGCGGCCCCGCACCCTTACATTAGACACCAGCCAACCGGCAGCCTAGGAGCTCCGCCGCCTCGAGGGGTGCTGCTTCCCATTGCAAATCGATTGGCCCAGAATCAAAATTCGGACAACTGACGCCTAAATAAAGTGATTTGAGATGAGGGTGCGACCTATCTGGCGGCATGGTGAAGTAGGCAGGTCCAGCTGCCAAGTCAGTGAGGCCGGCGCGGTTGCGGTGGCGACCGGCGGCAGGGAAAGAGCGATGTCGCGACGGTCGACGACTACGCCAAAGCAGCGCCAGGACTCTGGACGGATCTGAAGTTGGAGCCGCTCCGACAGTGTGAACAACGGCGGGGATGAATCGGCTCTGGTATGGTTCACGCGGCCGTCGTCAAGGCAGCACCAGCAGCACGGAGTAAGAGGAACACGGCCCAGTGCACGACGGCAAATGGACAGCGTCTCCGGTATTAGGGAGGAGGGCGGCTGTGAAATTGGTGCGGTGGGGGGCGCCATGGAGGTGGGGCTGAGGTTTTGCGGCTCAGGAGAAGGGCGCTTCCCGGGGAGACGGTGATTTGGTGCGCACGAGGTATGAATGGGGGCGGGCGGGGGGGGGGGGGGGAATTGGGAGGCGAGTGGAACCATATCTTACGGACGCATTTGTCGGGACCGGATTTTCGGGGTATAGTTTCCCAGAAAATGGCCCTTGTGCTCACCAGCCCCAGGATTACTGTTAGCTGATGAGGCACCAACTTGATACAGAAACTCCAAGCAAAATTACAGGATATGAAGTACAAGACCATTCTGGCCTATGAGTACAACAAAATGGTTTCTAGTGGTTGAGGGCGGAAGCGGTTTGCGGATCATCAGCGTCTATGGGACTCCATTTCCCACAGGAACAGCTGACCTGGATAACTCCTATCTTCGCGAGGCTGCTATCACCATTGCGTAGATTCCGGGGCTGTCATCGCAACGCTCCTTTCCACGCAAGAAATCTGGCCAAGACAATAGCTAGGGACAAGCCAATGAGTACTTTGAATGTACTCGCAAACATTAAGAACACAGGTATAATATAGCCACTGATAATCATGCTTGAAATATTCTATGATCACTTCGTCAGTCATAAATGGAACTTATGATGCATGCAGCAGGTTAATTATGTCAAATATGAATATGCAATCAGAGAGTAGAAATAGAATGCGCCGATCGGGTGTCTGAAGCGATGCCTCTAAAGGATAGCAATATAAAGTATGGCTCAGTCGGGCGTCTAAGCGACACCACATAAAGGGCTTATAAGTAAATGAACTAACAAGCATGCCACAGTCGGGCGTCTGAGTGACACCACATAAAGGGCTTATAAGTAAATGAAATGACAAGCATGCCACAGTTGGGCGTCTGAGCGACACCACATAGAGGGCTTATAAGTAAATGAAATGACAAGCATGCCACAGTCAGGCGTCTGAGCGACACCACATAAAGGGCTTATATAAGAATAATCACAGTGAATATCCAGGAGGTAGAACCGTCCCAGGGATACTCAATATTTCAATTAACATGAATATTTAGTCCATAATATTAATAATCATAATCATCATACATCACAAGTCATGATCAATGTTCTGGTTTAGTAGTTTCTCCTCCGAAGACCGACACTAAGACTGACACTTGACCCATGCCAGACTGTAGTCCTTAACCATGGACACGGCTATTCGAATAGGTTTAATCTCTGCAGAGGGTGTACTCTTTACCCATGAGTAACGGATTTCTTTAGTCCATCGGAACTAATTCCGTCTACGGTCTTTTAGTCGAAAACACGCCTGACTTGCACACACCAGCTTAACTTTACTCATGTCAGGAATCACCCACGACACCTGTTAAGCAAAACTCTAAGTGGGGAGGCTACAACCTCGCGTAGCATGGGATCAAATTTCTATCGCGCGCTCTAAGGGGTGCCCCCCTCTCGGTCCCAACCGGAAACACCCATGCCCCTGGACCAGGTGGCCTGCCTACCGGATGCAGCCGGTGTCGGTGTCAAAACCGGCGGATCTCGAGTAGGGGGTCCCGAACTGTGCGTCTAGGCAGATGGTAACAGGAGACAAGGGACACAATGTTTTACCCAGGTTCGGGCCCTCTTGATGGAGGTAAAACCCTACGTCCTTCTTGATTAATATTGATGATATGGGTAGTACAAGAGTAGATCTACCACGAGATCAAGGAGGCTAAACCCTAGAAGCTAGCCTATGGTATGATTGTTGTATGTTGGAGTTGTTGTCCTACGGACTAAAACCCTCCGGTTTATATAGACACCGGATAGGGTTAGGGTTACACAAAGTCGGTTACAATGATAGGAGATCTAAATATCCGCATCGCCAAGCTTGCCTTCCACACCAAGGAAGGTCCCCTCCGGACACGGGACGAAGTCTTTAATCTTGTATCTTCATAGTCCTGGAGTCCGGCTGAAGGTATAGTTCGGATGGCCGAACACCCCCTAATCCCGGACTCCCTCAGTAGCCCCTGAACCAGGCTTCAATGACGACGAGTCCGGCGCGCAGATTGTCTTCGGCATTGCAAGGCGGGTTCCTCCTCCAAGTTCTTCATAAAGATTGTAAACACCAAGAGTAGTGTCCGGCTCTGCAAAATAAGTTTTCACATATTGCCATAGAGAGAATAATATTAACACAAATTGAATCTGCTGACGTATTCCATAGCATGACATCACACTACGGCCAAGCCTTTATTCAAATCGTTTTCACTTCTCCACCTCAGCGCATTTTGCGGGGCGGTTTCCTTGGCACGTCTTGTCAAAGCAGAGATCGTGTCCCCCCTTTACGGGATTCTCATCAATACGGACGTGGGTAACCCAACCACACCATTTATCACGGCACTTGGGAGGCAAGCGAGTTTTACTAGGCTGGTGGGGACGCATAGCCGCTTCCGCCCATATAAGGGGATAAGGATCCACCTTTTTACCTACGCCTTCTTCCTCCTTTGCCTATCCATCTTCTGCACACCCGAGCTCCAGCGCCCAAGCCCGCACTTCCCACCTCAACCTTCTCCAGCAATGTCCGGAGCGGGAGGCAAGTGGATGGTCTCCTCCGTCATGGAGGGCCATGCCAAAAAACTAAGGAAGGCCGGATACTTGTCCGATAACATTGCACACCGGCTTCTTGAAGAGGGGCAGCTTCTCCCTACCCCTAGGCCCCATGAGAGGGTTGTATACCTTCCCCACTTCCTCCGCGGACTGGGTTTTCCATTCCACCCATTTGTCCGGGGACTCATGTTCTACTACGGCCTGGATTTCCACGATCTGGCCCCGAACTTTGTCCTCAACATCTCGGCGTTTATCGTCGTGTGTGAGGCTTTCCTCCGCATCTGCCCCCATTTCGGTCTTTGGCTCAAGACTTTCAACGTCAAGCCAAAGGTGGTGTGCAACAGCCAGGCGGAGTGCGGAGGCGCCATGGTGGGCAAGATAGCCAACGTCCTATGGCTCAAGGGCTCCTTTGTGGAGACCCTGAAGGGGTGGCAATCAGGGTGGTTTTACATCACCGAGCCGCGTGACCCTGAATGGGTCGCAGCCCCTGAGTTCCGATTCAGACCCCCCACGCGGCTCACGTCCTGGAAAGAGACGGGCCTGTCGTGGGGCAACGAGGAAGAGGTGACCGGACTGCAAACATGCATCCAATCCCTGCCGAACAAGCGGCTAAAGCTTGTCAATATAGTCCAGGTCATGCTCGTCCGCCGGATCCTTCCGTGTCAACAACGGGCTTTCACACTGTGGGAGTTCGATCCGGCGCAGCACCAAACCTTGAGTAGGCTCTTCGACACGACGTATGAAGATGCCTGGAAGGTGCTGTTCAAGGGCGCCGAAGCTCCCGCGTACGCGTTCGAGGACCGCGGATTCAGCACGCAGCGTCCAGCTAGCGCGGTGAGTTATCCTTACCTTTTACAGGAAATTTGTTTCTCGTAGATTGACTTTATGCGGGATCTAAACTCCCCTACCTTTGACAGGCGTGGCAGGAGAAGTCCGGACAAGTCAACTGTCCGGCCCTTTGCCCGAAGATCCAGCAGATGCTCGTTTATCAAAGTTGCTGGCTCCGGCGCCTTATGTGGTGCCGGAGAAGAAGGCCAAGACTAAGAAGGCCACGGGGACTCGAAAGAGTTCCCGTAATATGGAGGTGTCGGACTCGTCGTCTGACGAAGCCGAGACGCACTCCTCCCGCGAAGACGAGGAGGAGGAATAAGAAACCTCTCCCCCTCCAACGGGGGGAGGAAAGAAGAGGAAGGCCGCCCCAACTGGGGAGGCCGAAGGGTCCAAGAAGAGGAAAACCCCTCCACCGGGCTACTCCCCCGACGCCGACGAGGACGAAGAGGAGTGGCCGGACAGGACCAAGCGTCCGGTGAAATCGTAAGTATTTGGATACCAGAGTAACTCATAATATCCCTGTTGTTGCACAGCTTTTACCTAATGTCGAATGTAATTATGCAGGCCGCCCCGGGCCGGACTCGACGAGTCGTCGAGCGGCTCCCTGGATTCGTCAGACGTGAACTCAGTTCCGCCCGCTGTCTCCCCCCCGCACTGCGGACGACGCCGAAGTGGCGTCGCGACAAGCTCCGGGGCAAGAGGAGGTGGTCCTGGAGGAGCCGCAAGGCGACCTCCCGGACTCCAGGGGTAAAGGGGACAAGACCCCCTAGGGCTCCAAGTCCGGCTTTGAGCCGGACACCGCGCCGGAATCCTCAACGGTTCCGGACCGCGGTAGGTGAACTCCTTCTAAGAGGAACAAGCCTTCTGAGCCGGCAGCCTCCGTCCAGCCGGAGGTGCCAGACAATCTACTGGAGGTGCTTAACGGCGCCTCCATCGATGAGGAGCACCGTACTATTATGAGTACGGTGATCCAGAAGGTTCAGTCCGCCAAGAGCGGACTGACTGAAGCTTGCGCTAGCCTTTTAACAGGCTTCGAGGTAAGTAAAAATATGTAAAAATATTACCGCTTAGACAGTAGCCCCTGATGCTCTGTTTGGTGTTCGGAAAGAAAAGCCGAATAGAGGATCAAATAATTTCGCAGGAGTCTAACAAAAAAAGAGTCAATATGTGTATGCAGGCTTCGCTGCTTGCTACCGCCGTACTGACTGCGGAGGTAGGTACCCTGAAGCAGGGTCTCGAGCGGACCGAGCAAGAGCCCGGCTTTGCCAAGCGGCAGCTCGAGAAGAAAGAAGGTAAGAGATACCTTATAGAAAAATATATATAAAAAGATGCAATTGCAAAAAAATTACAGGACTATGCTACTTGTTGCAGGGGCCATGACTGAGGTGGCAACCCTCAAGCAGGCGTTGTCTGAGGCCGAGAAGAGAGCGGCCTCGGAGCGCAATGAGCGGGAGAAATTTGAGGCGCAGGTCGGCGAGGCGCAGCAAGAGCTTCAGGCTCTCATGAAAAAACATGAGAGTTTGGAGCTTGACTCTAAAACGCGAGCGTCCGAGCTCGCCGCGGCCGTCAAGACTGCCGAGTATGCCAAGGCCGAAGCCCAGAAGGCCCTCGATGAATTGGATGCGGTGAAAAAGATAGCGGCGGGTAAGGCATTTTTTATGCAAAGCAGACATATAAAAGTAAACTACTTGTTACTTACCCGAATCCGGAGCTCTCCAAGGGCGTTCGCAGATCTTCCTCGCAGCATATCCGATGCTGCCGCATTCTACCGAGCCGCAGAGGGCAGCTCGACGGAGAAGGTGTTCTAGTCTCAGTACGCTGAGGCCGGACACCCTGTGCCCTTGAGCGACCAGCTGAAGCAGCTGGTCGAGCTCCACAAGGCGGCCGAACAGGCCATGAAGGGCTTCATAGTTCGGCTGTGGCCTGGAGAGGCCCTGCCTGGGAGCTACTTCGGGCCGGTGCGGCAGCTGGTGGAGGCCTGTCCAAGGCTCGAGGTCATCAAGCGCTCTGTCTGCATCGAAGGTGCCCGTAGGGCCCTGGCCCGTGCAAAAGTGCACTGGGGTAAGCTGGACGGTGAGAAGCTTGTGAGGGACGGGCCGCCGCCGGGGAAGGAGCATCGCAAGCCCGAGAACTACTATAAGGATGTTCTTGCGGCTGCCCGCCTTGTGGCGGATGAATGTACCAAGGATGTAATTTTTGAATGAACTCGCTCGTGTTTATCCTGTGCGCTGAAAACTTGTTCATTTGCGCTAAACAATGCATTTTGAATTCAAAATATTATTTTCTGTGCGGCCATTTATCAAAAAATTGAGAGATGGCCAGTCGTCGGCTTCCGCCCCCATGCCACTAGTGCTGGGGTGTTCGGGATAAACCTGAGCGCTCCTTTTCCCATGTTTGGGTCCTTCGAGGGAGGCGCTCAGCACAACGAACAAGGCAATCGGACTATAATGCCTGAACACTCTCACTTAGCCATAGAACTTTATAATTTTAAATTTCGGTGAAGCCCCTAGTATTCGGAAGATCGAGTTTGGGGCGCTATCCATGCCTTGGCCGGACAAAATCCGGTTCTTCGCTCTAAGCGGCATAGGTCTTTAAGGACCCAAAAAACCTCTCGAACAGCGACCGGTCTCTCGCCTTATCATGACAGTCAGTTTTAGCTTTCTCTACTGAGGTGCTCCGCCCAGCTCAACTGGGGCACAATCGCAGTAGTTCTCCTAGTGGTACCTTAGCCAATATAGCGGAACGTAAGGCACCAAAAAATAGGAGCCGGGCAAACCCAACTATTGACACAAATCATGATTCGGAGCCGATGCATATAGTGCTATAAGTTCGGGGTGCCGCACTTATGAAGTGTTCGGACTTCTTACACCATATTAAGGGGTACTGAAGCCCCTGGCGTATTTGCCGTACCATAGTGTACGGGTGCCACATGTCATTAATGAACATATATATAAAAAGTGGAAAATGCAAAAAATAGACAAAAGCTATGCATTGTTTATAGAAAGGCTGCTATCTAAGCAGAACGATACAAATAGTGCGATAAGCAAAAGAAATTGGACTATTTAGCATGTCCTGGCCAGGGGCAAGCCGCGGAATTGTATTCAAAATAGGTATACTCCTCGTAATAGAGACCACCTGGGAGTTCCATAATGCGGCATGGCTTGTCTGCTTTCCTGGATCTTGCATCGTTTGTGCGGCATTTGAATTGCCGAACAGGTCGTCCAAAGTGTGGAGTCCTGAAAGTAAGAAAAAATTTAAAAAAGAATTCGGCAGCCCCTATTACGGTTTAGGCCGTGTTTTGGGCGTGCCGTGATGGTGCCCCCCTTCTTGTGCCCATGGTATTTCAAGAGCGTAGTTATGTACGCGAAGCACTAGTTTTGCTATATCGTGAGGGCTAGGGTTGGGGCCGCATTGCTACGCTATCTCGGAACGTGCCAGGCGGTCTTGTTGTAGGTTACTCCGGGCGCGCTTGACAATGTTCGGCTTTTTAAGGGCCGGACTGGAGAACTGCCTAGAGAGGCTGCTTTGTACTTCTGCTGCGAGCGCTGCCATGTGCTCCTCCGTTCGGAGGGAGCGTTCGGTGTTTCCGTTGACCGAGATTACTCCTCGAGGGCCTGGCATCTTGATCTTGAGGTATGCATAGTGCGGTACCGCATTGAACTTTGCGAATGCGGTTCGCCCGAGCAGTGCGTGATAGCCACTGTGGAACGGGACTATGTCGAAGATTAACTCCTCACTTCGGAAATTATCCGGGGATCCGAAGACCACTTCTAGTGTAACTGAGCCAGTGCAGTTGGCTTCTACCCCTGGTATGATGCCTTTAAAGGTCGTTTTGGTGGGCTTGATCCTCAAGGGATCTATGCCCATTTTCCGCACTATATCCTGGTAAAGCAGGTTCAGGCTGCTATCGCCGTCCATGAGGACTCTTGTGAGATGAAATCCGTCGATAATTGGGTCAAGAACCAATGCGGCAAACCCGCCATGACGGATGCTAGTGGGATGGTCCCTTCGATCAAAGGTGATCGGGCAGGAGGACCATGGGTTGAACTTTGGAGCGACTGGCTCTAGCGCGTATACGTCTCGCAGCGCACGCTTCCGCTCCCTCTTGGGAATGTGGGTTGCGTATATCATGTTCACCGTCCGCACTTGTGGGGGGAAACCCTTCTGTCCACTCCTGTTCGGCGGCCTGGGCTCCTCCTCATCATCGCTATGCAGCCCCTTGTCCCTATTTTTGGCTCTTAACTTGCGTGCCTGCTTGAACACCCAACAATCCCTGTTGGTGTGATTTGCTGGCTTTTCGGGGGTGCCACGTATCTGGCACAAGCGGTCGAGTATTCGGTCCAAACTGGACGGGCCCTGAGTATTTCTTCTGAATGGCTTTTTCCGCTGACCGGATTTGTAGCCTCGGAATCCGGCATTTACTGCCGTATCCTTGTTGCTGTCGCTGTTAACGCGGCGCTTTTGCTTGTTCCGGCGCGACCTGCCGCTTTTGTCCTTGGTATCCGAATTACCAAGGTTCTTGGTTAAGTTGTTGCTGCGAGCTAGCCAGCTGTCTTCTCCTGCGCAAAAGCGGGTCATGAGTGTCGTGAGGGATGCCATAGATTTCGGCTTTTCCTGTCCCAGGTGCCGGGCAAGCCACTCGCCGCGGATATTATGCTTGAAGGCTGCTAGGGCCTTCGCGTCCGGACAGTCGACTATTTGATTTTTCTTTGTTAGGAACCGTGTCCAGAATTGCCTGGCCGATTAATCTGGCTGCTGGATTATGTGGCTTAGGTCATCGGCGTCCGGTGGTCGCACATAAGTGCCCTAGAAGTTGTCAAGGAATGCGGCTTCCAGGTCCTCCCAAGAACCGATTGAGTCTGCTGGCAAGCTGTTGAGACAATGCCGGGCCGGTCCCTTAAGTTTGAGTGGGAGGTATTTGATGGCATGTAGATCATCACCGCGGGCCATGTGGATATGAAGGAGATAATCCTCGATCCATACCGCAGGATCTGTTGTGCCATCGTATGATTCGATGTTTACGTGTTTGAAGCCCTCAGGGATTTTATGATCCATTACTTCATCTGTGAAGCATAGTGGGTGTGCGGCGCCTCTGTACTGGGCTATATCACGACGTAGCTCAAAGGAGCTTTGTCCATTGTGTTCGGCCCAGCTGGATTTATTGTATCCGGAGTGACGATCACCGTCACGTGCCGTGGGGCACCCGCGCGATCCGTAGATCGATCTTGTTTGCCTTGCCTTGTCCTCCAGTATATCTCATAGGTCTGGCGCGTTTTCCCGTGCCATAGCATGTTTTGAGCAGCGTCGGGGCATGGCTTGAGTGGAGGGCTTAGAGGCCTCTCTGTCGCGGCCATGAGGTGGCCGGTCGGCCATGTCATGCGCTGGTGATGTAGGTGCTTCCTCCTCTAATCGGGGTAGCAGCCTGCGCTTTGGGTAACGCTTGGAGGGGCGTTCGAGTTCATACTCTTCGGATGCAAGGACTTCAGTCCTTCTGTGAGCTAGCAAATCTTGATCAGCTCTAAGCTGTTGCTGCTTTTTCTTGAGGCTGCTTGCCATGGCTAAAAGCCTACGTTTGAAACGCTCTTGTTCGGCAGGGTCTGATGGTACGACGAATTCATCGTCGTCGAGGCTTGCCTCGTCTTCGGAGGGAGGCATATAGTTATCGTCCTCAACCTCTCGATCTGCCGCTCTCTCATGAGGGTTGGCTTCTCCATCTTCCTGTGCCGAATCTTGCTGGAGGGGGTGTTCTTCGTCACTATCCGGAGTAGTATTATCTCCGGTGCCGGAATCACCGTTTTTGCTTTGGCAGGATTTAGAACGGCGCCGCTGACGCCGGCGCTTGGGATGTTTCTTAGAGGTGTCATCCCCCGCTTTTCCATCGCCATCTCCATCTTTTGGAGTGTCCACCATATATATGCCATATGACGAGGTGGCCTTCCAGCGCCCTACAGGTGCTGGTTCCTGTTCGTCTCCTGCATCGTTGTCCATACCGTCGATGTCTTCGGAGTCGAAGTCGAGCATGTCGGTTAAATCGTCGACAGTGGCTACAAAGTGGGTGGTGGGTGGGCTTTGGATTTCTTCATCGTCCGCATCCCATCCTTGCTGACCATAGTCCGGCCAGGGCTCTCCTGATAAAGAGAGAGACTTTAGTGAGTTCAGGATGTCGCCGAAGGGCGAGTGCTGAAAGATGTCCACAACGGTGAACTCCATGATCGGCGCCTAATTGGATTCAATCGGCAGGGGCGCGGGGGGTTCGGAGTCCGGAGAGGAATCCAGATCCTCGGAGTCACGGGTCATGCAGAGTGCGGGGCTGGTGTTCGGCTCGATCGCCTTTGAGATCGCAGCCCCCGAGGTGGCGTCCAACCGCTCATCCTCGATCGGCGCCGCAGGCTCCGAATTAAGGGTCGGAACCAACGCGCGTGCGGCCTCCAGGACACTGTTCGGCGGCAGAGCTAGATCATGCCCATCGAGACAGTGCGGCGTGCTTGGCTGTGGCTCGAATCCGTCGAAGATCAAGTCCCCGCGGATGTCAGCCGTGTAGTTCAAACTTCCAAACCTGACCTGATGGCCAGGGGCGTAGCTTTCGATCTGCTCCAGGCGGCCAAACGAATTGGCCCACAGTGCGAACCCGCCGAAGACGAAGATCTGTCCGGGGAGAAAAGTCTCACCCTGGACCGCATCGACGTTCATGATCAAAGGACCCATCGGGCCTAAAAGTGACGACACAGAGGAACTCTCATTGAAAGCACCAATGTCGGTGCTAAAACCGGCGGATCTCGGGTAGGGGGTCCCGAACTGTGCGTCTAGGCAGATGGTAACAGGAGACAAGGGACATAATGTTTTACCCAGGTTCGGGCCCTCTTGATGGAGGTAAAACCCTACGTCCTGCTTGATTAATATTGATGATATGGGTAGTACAAGAGTAGATCTACCACGAGATCAAGGAGGCTAAACCCTAGAAGCTAGCCTATGGTATGATTGTTGTACGTTGGAGTTGTTGTCCTACGGACTAAAACCCTCCGGTTTATATAGACATCGGATAGGGTTAGGGTTACACAAAGTCGGTTACAATGATAGGAGACCTAAATATCCGCATCGCCAAGCTTGCCATCCATGCCAAGGAAGGTCCCCTCCGAACACGGGACGAAGTCTTTAATCTTGTATCTTCATAGTCCTGGAGTCCGGCTGAAGGTATAGTTCGGATGGTCGAACACCCCCTAATCCCGGAGACGTACTTTAGGTCTTTGCACTTTCACTTAAATCCACGCGGGCCGGCTCGGTGTCACTGACAGTGGGTCCAGGGGACCCACTGGTCAGGTTTGACCAGTCGCCCCCGCCTCCTTCTTCCTCTGGCCGAATAGAGACGGGGTTCCGGTGATCAACACCGGCGAACGGCGGCTTCCCGCGGGCTCCGGAGGGTAGGGATGGATCCGCCACTCCGGGGCGGTCCTCCCGGTGGTCGCTAGGGTGGTGGGGGCGAAGGGAGTCGTCGGCGATGAGCTTCGCGGCGACTGGCGGCCTCGGGGGAGTTGGGGCTTTGCGCTACGGTGGTTCCCCGTCGCAGCTGAGAGCTTGGGCGGCTCCGTGCGGTCGAGAGGGGAAGGATGGAAGCATGGGAGGGGTCTGGGGGCTTCGGCCTTGGCCATGTTTTGCCGGAGTGTGGTGGCGGCCGATCTTGCCGGAGTTGGGGAAGAGGGGGCCTCTGGCCAACTAGGGAGGGGGGCTTCCTACGGCTTGAACGAGGCTGCTGATGAGCCTAGGCATGATCGGGAGGGCTATATATAGCCCGGCGAGTTCGGTCCCCGTGTCCATGGATAGGAACGACGGCGAACCGCCGTTCTGTAGCGGTCAGGGCGACGTGGTGGAGGCTAGCGGGGTCGGGAGGGCGAGCGGATGAGGATGGCCTGCTCACGAGGGCAGCTGGCGAGCGGAGGAGGCTCGGGTGGCGCCATCCACGACAGGGGTTGTTGTGGCCGCCCGCTAGCCGCCGTGGCCGACCTGACGGCGGTGCTGTAGGGCGCCAGGGGAGGCTCTGCGGCGAGGGAGGGGGCGGGCATGCTGGCTGCAAGTGGGGAGAGGCCAGAACAGGGGTTGACAACTTACTGAACCGTACCCTACCTATGGCAGGGACAAGTGGCAGCACGAAAACAAGTATGGGGGTTACTGGAACAAGACTCGATCTACGGCCGACTCAGGAGGCTTAAGTATTTCCTGCATGATTAGTATAGCAAATATGTTTCAATCCAGCAGACAGTATCAGTACTCATCATACCTCATCTTGCCATACCGGACACAGCCGTCGCGACGGGGAACCAGAGATAAGCATCGTGTCTACCCAAGACAGAGAATTTCTCGGCTTCCTCCTGGTAGGCATAAAAGGCATGTGAAGATGATTACTATCGCAAATATCAAGCTCCAATAGCATGAGATCATCAGTATGCAAGTATGATCATATCCTCACAAACAAATAACGGATACTCCGTGTCACGGTGGTGTTGTAACTGTATCAAACAACACACGATAATATTATGCAAGAGTTCAAAAAATGCTTGCCTTCAAGTTGTGGGGAGACAGGGTGCATTCCAAAACTTTTGAAAGTTTTCTCGTTCTTCAAACTCATATTTTTGATAATATTCAAATAACACATACTTTAAAAACAGTACAAAAAAGGTGTTTGGAAAATTTTGAAATAAATATGAAAATAAACTAGCCAATATTTGGGAAACAACAGAAAACGAATCAAGTCATTTGGATTTATATTTAAAAAGTTATAGCCAGTCAAAGTTTTGGTCAAATTCTGTTTTTAAAAATAAACAGAAAAGAAAACGTTTCGATGAGTGTCACAGCCCCAGTTCAGGGAGATGTCACAGCCCAGTTCAGGCCTTGCCTGCCTTTGCATTAGCCTCCATGCATCATGTCTAAATTTTATTAACTTTGAAATGGGGGCTGATAAACCCTATCAGCAAATGAAATTCAACTAGGGTCCAAATAAAATATTTTTCAATGAACCTGAAATGCCCTTCTAAAAATGTTCATCATCTTTGCCTTGGTCTACAACCTCTGACAAAAATGGTGCACATATTTCTAGGACATCATAGGGTCACTGTATTAAATCATACTCTCTTTGCATTTGGGCATTTAAATGCTATATAATATTTTAAATGCTCAAATAATCATAAACTAAAATGTTTGTTGTTGGTTATTTTCCAAACAGTGGCATTGAGCAGTTTCATGATTTTTGGATCTGTTTAAGTATTTTTAATCAAGCCCTAAAGACTACAGAATAATAGAAAACAGAACAAAAATTAAAACATAACAGAACTCACCTGACTTACCTGGACAGCCCAATATGCAGCCACCTGGCCGGCCCAGCCCACCAGAGGGCAGAGCCGTCTTCTTCCTCCTGCCAGTAGGCAGAGGGGAAGCATGGCGCGCGCGCGTGCGTCCCCGGCCACCTCCTGCTTGCCCTCCCTCGACCTGATCCGCGTCTGGAGACGCCCGAGGCCCGTTCTCACTTTCCCCTCACTCTCTGCTCTCTCCCTCGGCTTCTAGTCCCCTCTCCCGAGCAGACCCGAACGCACCGTCGCCGCCGTCCACCATTCGCGCGGCCACCGGCCTCCATACGCCCCTCCGACGTGCTATGAGCTTCGCGCCATCGTCCTCGTCACCTCCACCGAGCCAATCAATCCGGGAAGCACCGCAGCGACGCCATCGTCATCATCTACACCGACGGGCGCCCGAGATCGCCGTCGTCAATCAGTCGCCTTCGACGCTTCCCCTAGCACTCTGGGCTTCTCTGCGAGTCCTCTGTGAGCTCCCGAGCATTCTCCCTCTCTCCCCGCGCTCAATCTCCCTCTCTCCTCTCGCATCCCCGTGCCCACAAGCTCCCGAGCGCCGGCCGCCGCGTTTGAGATCACCACCGCTGACTCCGTCCACCCCGGATCCGTCTGAGCCCACCGTTGGACGCGCCATCACCGCAGCTCTCCAGAAAGCCCGCCCGCGCATCGAGCGGTGCACTCTGGGCGATTTCCGAGCACCTCCCCTGCTCGGCACCTCGCCGGTAGCTTAACGCCGGTCAACCATGTGTTAAGTTAGCGCTAATGACCATTCCCGACATGCGGGCCCAGCCTGCCTAATTAACCTAGGTTAGCTTAAGTTAAATGCTAGTTAACCCAGTTATTAGGTTAGTCACTGACACGCGGGACCGACTGTTCAGTTTGACCTGGTTCGCCCGTTGACCTGCTGATGTCATCATGATGTCATGCTGACGCAGTAACTCATTTCTGGATTTATTCTTTTCAGGAAATTTCAGAAATTAGTGCTAACTTCAAAAATTCATAGAAAATCAACCGTAACTCCAAATGAAAAGATTTATATATGAAAAATGATCAGAGAAATCCAATCTATCCATTTATGCTACTTTCATGCATGAAAAACCAACTTATACCTGCTGTATAAGTGAAAACATTCAAATGACATTTTAAATGCTCAAACTAGAGTTTGCATTTGAACCTTTGGTTCAAATGGACTCCCTTGCACTTGTTGCTAGCTGCATTAGCTCAATTCACAGCATATTGCCATGTCACATTCATGCATCATATTGCTGCATTGCATTGATTGTGTTTCCTCTTTGTTGCCGGTGTTTGTCCCCTCTCACTAGACGACGTTCCGACGATTTGATCGATGACACCGATGAAGAACTATACTATCTTCAGAAGTGCCAGGCAAGCAAAACCCCCTTGTTCATTCCGATACAATCCCACTCTCTTGCTCCTGCTCTCTTTTACTGCATTAGGACAACAACGATTCATCTGTTACTTGCTACGGTAGCTGAACCCCTTTATCCTTTGCATGACATGTCATTGCCACAGTAAATAGATGAAACCCACTAGCATGAGTAGGAGTTGTTTGAGCCCTGATGTGCCTACTCATTCATGCTTGTTTGTCATGCCTGCTATGCTTAGAGTTGTGTCAGGTCTAATTCATCGGGGATGAATTGGAACAGTGATGAAAATGTCCTATTATGTGTGAGCTAAGTGTGTGAACACGATTTGGTAAAGGTAGCGGTGAGAGGCCATGTAGGAGTACATGGTGGGTTGTATCATTGCAGCCGTCCTCAGGAACTGAGTTCTGTGTTTGTGATCCATGAATAGTTACTACACACATTGGAATGCTTAAGTGCCCCTCTCGACTTATTAATCAACCTGATCTCTGTCCAGGAGTTGCAACTAGTTTCTGGTGTTTGTAGGTAGTGTTAGTAGTTGTCAGCGTTCTGGGAACGGGGGTCCCCAGACTTGCCTGCCTGCGGCCTGCGGCGTGGCACAATGGGGGCCCAGCGCGGTCCGTCTTCATCCACACAAGACTCAAGACCCTCGTGAGGGGCCAAGCCTCGTGAGGCGGACGACACGGCGCATCCTCAGGCGCAGCCTCATCGGGCTGGCTCGCGAGGAGGCGGAGATATCAAGGCAGGGTACCTCGCGAGGTGCCCATGACGTAAGCCATGACGGCTCAGGGCACCAGGCGGGTGCCAGCGCACGCAGCGTCCTTCTTTCCTCTTTGGTGCAAAGGGGGCAAGCGCAGCCGCGGAGTACCGAGGCATCAGGCAAAGGTTGCCACTTCGGTGCAACAAGACCAAGACCAGGAGGACCACGAGACGGAGGTCACCATGGAGCCCAGCACGGCGTCATCACTAGAGCCTTTGGCAGGCGGAGACTGCTTTTGTCAGGATAAGTGTACTCGTTGTCCCCCTTCAAATTAGCCCGCCATTGTTGGATCCCTTCCCGCTCAATATTTGGGAAGAGGACCAGGGCCTCTATAAATAGGACCAGCCACCCACATAGCAGGGGGTTTTTCGGTTCGATCGGTTCGATCAGTAGGAAACAGAGAGAGAGAGAGAGAGAGAGAGAGAAAGGTGACTGAACTCCTCCTAGCAGTTCATCACCCCAGCCAAGAACAAACCCTCGCGAGGCTATTCTTCCTTGTATTGTTCATCATCACAAGCCCCAGGAGGCAATCCACCAACCACACACTGGAGTAGGGTATTGCACCACAACGGTGGCCCGAACCAGTATAAATCTTGTGTCTCTTGTGTCGTTCTTTTAGTAGTTTAGATCCTTGCGAGACGGAGAGGTTGAAGGCGTGATCTCCGCGCGCACCCCAGTGTTCGAACCTTAAGGGTCTGCTGGAACCCGCGAATCCGACATTTGGCGCGCCAGGTAGGGGTGCGCCGGAATTCGTCTCCCACCACTCCGCTCTCCTCCGACCGTCGCATCCATGTCTGACGCTCGTCGGGCCCGCGCCGAGCGCCCGGCCGCCATCGCTTCTCGCGTCGCCCAGACGGCCCCGTCGGTGGGCATCCTCGTCGTTCCCCGTCGCCGGCCGTCAACACCGCCACCGGCCCAGTGGGAAACGAGCGGCGAGCACCACCCCAGCATCCGCCTGCGCGGCGGAGTAATTGCACCGCAACATCGACGCCTCCGGTCGTTGTGGCCCTCCTGGGCGGCTCGCCGGCACCGCCCACAAGTCGCCACGTCAAGCCTTTTGCCCGCCGGGTGAACACTGTTTCCGCACGGCACGGGGCTCCCCCGGACCGGGCAGCGCACGAGGTCGGCCTGACCTTCAGCTCAGAGGACCACCCCACCAACCCGGTCGGCTCGGGCGCACTCCCCCTGTTGTGCACCCCCACTATCTGCCAGGTGGCCATCACCAGAACCCTCGTTGACGGCGGCGCAGGCCTCAGCGTGCTTTCGGTCGAGACTTTCAGCCTCCTCTGCATACCCCGGGAGCGGCTGCGACCCAGTCGATCCTTCTCAGGCATCGGGGGCGGATCAACCGACTCCCTGGGACAGATCCGGCTCCCGGTAACCTTCGGCACCTACGACAAGTTTCGCACGGAGATGGTCGACTTCGACATCGCCCCCATTGACCTCCCTTACAATGCCATCCTCGGCTACCCGGCACTGGCTTAGTTCATGGCCGCCACGCACCCGGCGTACAACCTCATGAAGATGCCCAGGAGCAGCGGTACCGTCGCCGTGCACGGGGACACCGGGGACGCCCTGCAAGTACTCAAGCTCGCCTTCAAGACGGCGGCATCGGCACGACCAGTCAATGCGGAGACCCCTGAGCCCAAGGGGGCTGCGCCCGCCAAGAAGAAGCAGTTGTTCACCCAGGACAAAGCAGAAACCAAGCAGATACCCGTCGACGAGGACGGGTCCTCCAGTGCTACTTTCACCATTGGCCCCAACCTTGAGCCTGAGCAGGAGGAGGCCTTGGTCAAGTTCCTGTGCGCGAATAAGAAGGTATTTGCTTGGGAGCCCGATCAGCTGGCGGGGATCCCCAGAAGTGTCATCGAGCATCACCTCAACGTGTTCCCAAATGTGTGCCCCGTGAAGCAGAAGGCCAGGCGGCAGTCCACGGAGAAGCAGGCTTTCATTGCCCAAGAGACCCGCAAGCTAGAGGCCGCCGGGGTCATTCGCGAGGTCCGATACCCAGATTGGTTGGCCAACCCTGTCGTTGTGCCCAAGAAGGGGGGGAAGGAATGCATGTGTGTCGACTTCACCAACCTCAACAAGGCATGCCCGCAAGATCCGTTTCCACTCCCCCGCATCGACCAGATCGTCGATTCCACTGTGAAGTGCGACCTACTATGCTTCCTGGATGCCTTCTTCGGGTATCACCAAATCAAGATGGTAGTGGAAGACGTTGAGAAGACCGCTTTTTTGACCCCGTGTGGGGTATACTTCTATACATGCATGCCGTTCAGACTGCGTAACGCAGGGGCAACCTTTCAGCGGCTGATGCACATCGCCTTGGGCCCGCAGCTCGGAAAGAATGTCGAAGCCTACGTTGATGACATTGTAGTAAAATCTCGGGAGGCCAAGACCCTGATACAAGACCTGGAGGAGACCTTCGCGAGCCTCGACGCAGTAAACCTGCGTCTCAACCCAGAGAAATTTGTGTTTGGCGTCCCCTCGGGCAAGCTTTTGGGATTCCTCGTGTCCCATCGTGGCATCGAGGCCAACCCCGAGAAGGTCAAGGTGGTCGAGGACATGAGTCCACCAAAGACCCTCAGAGAAATGCAGAAGCTCACTGGGCGCGTGACCGTGCTAGGGCGCTTCATCTCCAAATTGGGGGAGCGAGCGTTGCCCTTCTTTTAGCTAATGAAGAAAAAGGGGCCCTTTGAATGGACCGAAGAGGCAGAAAAGGCGTTTCAAGATCTCAAGAGGTACCTGACCAGTCCCCCAGTCATGGTGGCTCCGCGCCCTCAAGAGCCCCTGCTGCTGTCCCTCGCCGCCACGCCCTACTCTGCCAGCGCAGCCCTGGTGGCGGTTAGGGAGGAGCGCCAAGTCAGGACCGCAGCGGCAGCCCGAGGCAAGACAAAACGGGAACAAGGAAAGCCTGCACCGGAGGAGGGTCAGCTGCCGAAGAATGCACCGGAGGCAGGAGAGGCCGCACGACCGGATGGTCCACCTCCCGAGGCCACGTCGCCTCGTGAGGCGCCCTTACCTCCCGAGGGCGCAGCAACCCCAGATGCTCTCAGCCTTGTTGAGCACCCAGTTTACTTTGTTAGCACGGTGCTACGGGACGCGAGGGCACGGTACCCAATGCCTCAGAAGCTCCTCCTTGCGCTACTGGTAGCCTCGCGCAAGCTGCGTCCCTACTTCCAGGCTCATCCCATCAAAGTCGTCTCATCATACCCCCTGGAGAGAGTGCTCAGGAGCCCTAACTCAGCCGGAAGGGTCGCCGAGTGGAACATAAAGCTGCAGGCGTTTCAGCTCGAGTTCAGCACAACCAGGGTCATCAAAGGAGCAGCGTTGGCGGATTTTGTGGCAGAATGGACGGATGCGCCAGGCCTCAAGGCCGACGAGGATCGGTCCCTCTCCCCGGGAAGCGAGGCGCCAGAAGGCTGGGTCATGCACTTCGACGGGGCATTCTCCAGGCATGGCGCTGGGGCTGGGGTGTGCTTATATCGCCCACTCAGGACAAGCTCTACTACGCTGTACAGCTCTGTTTCCAGCAAGGTGAAAAGGTCTCCAACAACATAGCGGAGTATGAAGGATTAATAGTGGGCTTGAAGGCCGCAGCTGCCCTGGGGGTGAAACGCCTCACCATCAAGGGCGATTCGCAGCTCCTTGTCAATTTCTCCAACAAGGTGTACGAGCTGAAAGATGAACACATGGAAGCCTACCTTGCGGAGGTCCGCAGGATGGAGAAGCAGTTCTGGGGGTTGGAGTTGCAGCATGTGCCCCGTGGCGCCAATCAGGAGGCCGACGACATCGCCAAACGGGCGTCCAGGCGGTTACCTCAGGAGCCTGGCGTCTTCGAGGAGCGGCTCTTCAAGCCCTCAGCCCTGCCGTCATTATCAAACACGGCTCAGCCTCAGGAGGAGCTCCCCCAGCCACCTGCCTCAGGAGCCCCGGTCTGTGGCCCGGCCACAGGAGCTCGCCTGCTCCTGACGATGGAACCTCAGGAGGGGTGCTGGATCACCGAGCTCCGGAGTTACTTAACACAAGGGACCCTGCCGGAGAAGGAGGAGGAAGCAGAGCGTGTGGCGCGGCATGCCACGGCATACTGCATCAAGGATGGAGAGCTCTACCGGAAGCGACCAAATGATGTATCCCTGCGCTGCATCTCCAGGGAGCAAGGAAAGGAACTGCTGGGAGATATACACGGCGGAGACTGTGGACATCATTCATCATCACGGACCCTCGTCGGCAAGGCATTCCGCAGTGGGTTTTATTGGCCACCGCACTCAATGACGCCGTCGAACTGGTGAAAGCTTGTGAGGCCTGCCAGTTCCATGCCAAGCAAATTCATCAGCCGGCAGGGGGCCTGCAGACCATACCCCTTTCGTGGCCATTCGCAGTCTGGGGGCTGGACATCCTGGGCCCGTTCCCTCGGGCGCCAGGGGGCTACCGCTACCTCTACGTCGCCATGGACAAGTTCACCAAGTGGCCCGAAGTAGAGGCCGTCCGCACCATCCCCGCGGGTTCCGCGGTCAAGTTCATCAGAGGCATCGTGAGCCGGTTCGGGGTGCCGAACCGCATCATCACAGACAACGGTTCGCAGTTTACCAGTAACCTCTTCAAAACATACTGTGCTAACCTTCGAACGCAGATATGCCACGCTTCAGTGGCGCACCCCCGAAGCAACGGCCAAGCCGAGCGAGCCAATGCAGAGGTCTTGAGGGGCCTCAAGACTAGGACGTTTAAGAAGAAGCTGGAGGCCTGCGGCAGAGGTTGGTACGACGAGCTTCAGTCCGTGTTGTGGTCCATCCGCACAACCGCGACCAAGCCGACTGGAGAGACCCCGTTCTTCCTAGTCTACGGAGCCGAAGCGGTCCTCCCTCACAAGGTCAGACGTGGCTCCGCGCGGGTCCTGGCGTTCGACGAGGCGCAGCAGGACGCCATGCGGGGGATGGACCTCGTGCTGGGGGTGGAACGTCGCCGAGAAGCCGCGCTGCGAGCAGCGAGGTACCAACAAGCGCCGCGACGATATCACTGCTGCAACATCCGCCCCAGAACTCTCGAGGTAGGAGACCTCGTGCTCAGGCGGGTTCTCTCTAGGGAGGGACTGCACAAGCTCTCTCCCATGTGGGAGGGCCCGTTCAAGGTTGTTCATGTTTCCAGGCTCGGCTCCGTGCGCTTGGAGACTCAGGAGGGGGTGCCGGTCTAGAACGCATGGAACATCCAGCACCTCCGGAGGTTCTACCCCTAAAAGGCCCAGAGCCTGTGAAGCAAGGCGAGTGCCTGTGAAGCTATCGCGTTTTGGAAAGGCCTAGAGCTTGTGAAGCAAGGCGAGTGACTGTGAAGCTATCGCGTTTTGGAAAGGCCCAGAGCCTGTGAAGCAAGGCGAGTGCCTGTGAAGCTATCGCGTTTTGGAAAGGCCCAGAGCCTGTGAAGCAAGGCGAGTGCCTGTGAAGCTATCGCGTTTTGGAAAGGCCCAGAGCCTGTGAAGCAAGGCGAGTGCCTGTGAAGCTATCGTGCTTTGGAAAAAGGCCCGGAGCCTGTGAAGCAAGGCCAATGCCTGTGAAGCTCGCTGCCTCGTGACACTCTCACGTAATAATGAGTGGGGATGTACACGCCCCGGAGTCTCAGGAGCGCCGGCCTCAGGCCCTGGGGCTCCCTCCCACGCCCAGTGGCAGCACTTAGCTCCGCGCTGGTGAGAAGACGTCGAAGACTAGATTAGGTGCCGGACGCGGCTTTTTCATTTGCTTTCCGCAGTTGACGTGTTTGCTTGAATTTGAAGTCTTATTGGAGTTATCGCTGTTGCTGATTTGTGGTTCGTTGATTTTCGCTCCTCGCTTTGGTTTCTCTCGTAAACGACCTCGCGAGGGATGGTGCTCAAACGTCCTCGCGAGCGTTTCTGCCCTAGCCGCGGGAAGGTTTCATGGCCCTGGCACATTACAGGAGCACCCCTTCTGGTCCGTGCCCCTCGGGCACCGCGACGCGCACACAGGGCCTGGGTCGGTCGCCCCCCCCCCCCGGCAGGGGTCAAAACCTATCTACACACAGGCGTATAGTTAAGAGGCGCAAAAATAAGATCAAGGTAATAGCTAAAACGGCAATATTTCCCAACACGCCCCAGCGGGGCCCCATGCAACTATTCTGTCTTACGCAGGAAACAAAAGGAAAAGGAAAGGACGAGCCCGGCGCAGCCCTCCTCACATCGGCCCGCGGAGGCAACACAGGCTGCCTCCGGGCCTCAGGCGGACTCCCTCTCGCGCTTCACTGGGGCACGACGGCGGGCGGACGAACCACCACCTCCCAAGCAAGCTCAACGGCGCGGGGGCGGACTGCTGCCACCGCTGGAGGAGTCGCTTGAGGAAGAGTTGATGAAGCTTGGGGAGTCGCGGACGCCGCCATCCGCGCGGGCGCTATCTCCTCCATCGCCATCAGAGTGGGGCCCGCGGACGCAGTCGTCGTCCTCAGGGCAGCACCCCGCGCGGCGACCATCTTCCCCAAACACCCTCACATAGAGGGTGGCGTCGCCGTCGAACCTGAAATGCAGAGTGCACCGGCGCTCCAGGCCGCGAGCGCGGGCGAACGCCTGCCAGCCACGAGTTAAGGCCAAGCTCCCGCTGGCGGAGACCTCCAGCGCGACCCATGAGGACCTGCTGCAGCAGCCCTCTGCCTGGAGCCAGAGGCCACCAGGAGCACCGGCCGGGAGTTCACCAAGGAGGAAGCGAGGGAGTGGGAGCCGGGCGCTAGTCGGCTCCGCCGACCAGACGACGAACTCCGGCAGCGCCTGCACAGCGCGAAAGCGCAGCCTAGGGGAGCGCGCAACCCAGGCGCGTCCCTCGGCCACGGCGGCTCGCCCGCCGCCGCGCCGAGAGCCGCCCCCATGACCACCAAACGCTACCGGGGCGGCCACCGGATGCTTCCGAGGGCGCCCACGACCGCGCTTGGGCGGGGAGAGGCAGGACCAACCTGAAGGGCCTTCCCCTTCTCTACAGCCGAGTATCTCCTCGATGGAGCCATCACACCAAGACGGAGCAAGAGTAGAGGCAAAGGAGACAGCAAGGAGGGATGGACTAGAAGGGCACACGCGGTGCCATACTTATAGCCGGCGAAGGCCAACCGCCGGCCTCCACGATCACAGGTAATCATGACACGATCTGCATGCAGGGACTCGTCCAACTCGCACGATCACCGATACATCATGGGGAAGTGGAGACGCCACGTCCAATCAACCGCCACACGGCGCCCAAGGCCGCAGGCTATTAGGGCCCGCGGCGCTTCGCCCTTGCCCTTTCGCCTCTCGGCACAGCCAAGTCCATGCACGCCTTGGGCCCGGGGGCTACTGTCAGCGTTCTGGGAACGGGGGTCCCCAGACTTGCCTGCCTGCGGCCTGCGGCGTGGCGCAATGGGGGCCCAGCGCGACCCGTCTTCATCCACACAAGACTCAAGACCCTCGTGAGGGACCAAGCCTCGCGAGGCGAACGACACGGCGCATCCTCAGGCGCAGCCTCATTGGGCTGGCTTGCGAGGAGGCGGAGATATCAAGGCGGGGTACCTCGCGAGGTGCCCATGACATAAGCCGTGACGGCTCAGGGCACCAGGCAGGTGCCAGCGCACGCAACGTCCTTCTTTCCTCTTTGTTGCAAAGGGGCCAAGCGCAGCCGCAGAGTACCGAGGCATCAGGCAAAGGTTGCCACTTCGGAGCAACGAGACCAAGACCAGGAGGACCACGAGACAGAGGTCACCACGGAGCCCAGCACGGCGTCATCACTAGAGCCTTTGGCAGGCAGAGACTGCTTTTGTCAGGATAAGTGTACTCGCTGTCCCCCTTCAAATTAGCCCGCCATTGTTGGATCCCCTCCCGCTCAATATTTGGGAAGAGGACCAGGGCCTCTATAAATAGGACCAGCCACCCACATAGCAGGGGGTTTTTCGGTTCGATCGGTTCGATCAGTAGGAAACAGAGAGAGAGAGAGAGAGAGAGAGAGAGAAAGGTGACTGAACTCCTCCTAGCAGTTCATCACCCCAGCCAAGAACAGACCCTCGCGAGGCTGTTCTTCCTTATATTGTTCACCATCACCAGCCCCAGGAGGCAATCCACCAAGCACACACTGGAGTAGGGTATTACACCGCAACGGTGGCCCGAACCAGTATAAATCTTGTGTCCCTTGTGCCGTTCTTTTAGTAGTTTAGATCCTTGCGAGACGGAGAGGTTGAAGGCATGATCTCCGCGCGCACCCCAGTGTTCGAACCTTAAGGGTCTGTCGGAACCCGCGAATCCGACAGTAGTCTACCAAGTGGCACCCGGTACAGGTGGGCTTGGGACAGACTAGGCACCGTGGCACGGTGTACCAATTGTAGATCCACCGGTCGAGGTGGGCTTGGGAACCCTGCACACATCGTTTGGGGCCGTGAGCGACACCCCGGCCGGATCTCCTTCCGGATGGAACCCGAATAGGCGATAAACCTAGACTAGAGACTTGTGTGGTTAGTCAGGTCGTGGCCGACTCCCTCGCCAGGCTTCCGCTTGAAGGTTGCCGAGGTACATGACGTGTATATGGTGGTAAGTGGCGAGAGCGTGTGTGAAGAAGTACACCCCTGCAGGGTTATCATTATCTATTCGAATAGCCGGATTCCTCAGATATGGAAACTTGGACCCCTTGCATAGTTCATAGACAAGTGAAAGTGGATACTCTAAAATGCGCAAGATAAGCGTGAGTGCTATGGATGGCGTTCTCGTAGGGAGACGGGAGCGGATCCATAGTGGTGTATTGATATGGTGAATGTGTGGACTCGTGTGCGCCACCTCAAGAGTTACTTGCAGTCATAGTTTAGGATAGTCACCGAGTCAAAGCTGGCTTGCTGCAGTCAAACTCCACCACCCCTTTATTGATAGCGATGCATATGTAGCTAGTTCTGATGTAAGTCTTGTTGGGTACATTTGTACTCACGTTTGCCTATTTTATGTTTTTGCAGAGAGACGTCAGTCTCGCTAGTAGTTCCGCGTGGACTTCGACGTTTAGCTTGTTACCTCAGCTATGATCTTGTGCCCTCGGCAGGATCTGGTAGATAGTCAGGCTTCTCAGCCTTTTTCATTTGTAGATGTCTGTACTCAGACATGTTAAGCTTCCGCATGTGCTTGCTGCTTGTATGCTCTGAATGTTGGGTCATGAGACCCATGTTTGTAATATCTCGCTCCTCGGAGCCTAATGAATAATACTTTGAGTCGTAGAGTCTTGTTGTGATGCCATGTTGTATTTACGCATATCGAGCATATTGTGTGTATGATTGAAATGCTTGGTATGTGTGGGATCCGACAATCTAGTTGTTTATCCTTGGCAGCCTCTCTTATGGGGAAATGTAGTCTTGAGCCATAGTAGTCCGCTACAGCCCGGTTCACCGGAGTCCTGCTAGCCCAGCACTACTGCTCAGGACACTTGACTGGCCGGCATGTGTTTCACTTCGTTCCTGTGTCTGTCCCTTCAGGGAAATGTCACGTGGTGACATCCGGAGTCCTGCCTAGCCTGCTACAGCCCGGTTCACCGGAGTCCTGTTAGCCCAGTGCTACAGCCCGGATTCACACGCTGTTGACCGACATGCTCGAAGTTGATTCATGTATGCCTGTCCCCATGGGTTAGTGCCGCTTTGGGTTCACGACTAGCCATGTCGGCCCGGGTTCTTTGTCATATGGATGCTAGCGACACTATCATATACGTGAGCCAAAAGGCGCAAACGGTCCCGGGCCAGGTAAGGTGGCACCCGTGGGAATACTGTGCGTGAGGTCGAAAAGTGATATGATGTGTTACATGCTAGATCGGTGTGACTTAGGATCGGGGTCCTGACAGCTTTGATATCAGAGCCTGACTGCCTGTAGGATTATCAAGCCAAACTGGTCGAAGTTGTGTCCAGAAATGCTTTAGTTATGTTAGGGAATTGATTGTGGGATGGAACGTAAGGCTCTTTTACTCCTTATACCTCATGCCCTCTGATCTGAGTCATCCTTTTCCTTTCTACGGGGATTAAGAACTAGGCCTTCTCATCTATCTATCAGGATGACGTGTTACTAATCCATAGACTTATAAGAATGTTGGATTCAAGCCCCAGTTCAGTTTCTACTACTTCTGTTTGTTGACAGTTGATCCTGGAACCTTGATATTGTGATGTTGAGTGGTTATGCCACCATTTTGCAGGATGTCTCAAATCATTTTGAGCATTTACAGTCGTTATGTTGTCCGAGTCATCCCAGGTTTCTAAACAGTCTGATGCATTTGCAATCCCTTCTTCCCGTTCCCGATGTCCCTTTGGGCCAGTTCAACCACACTAATCGGTGAGTTGAGGTACTCTATTGCCTCGACATATATGTTGGAGCTATTATTATGACCCTAGGTCTCTTAGGGAGTCACCTAGTAATCTAGCAATGTTTTGTGTTCCCGGTGTGATGATTCTGGCCACCATTCTTGAAAGCATCCCGTGATGCCATTTAGTAGTAGGTATTCTATTCCTGGGTTCTTGAACCCGAGATTCACCCTACTTACCTCATGTTGATAGTGCTGCTAGTTCCTTTAGGTATATCCTTCTTCCAAATACCATGAACCGCTTTGACAGAAGTTCTTTTGAACCAAAAAGATCACAACTAGAGTGCTCTTGATGAGTTCTTCATTCTATATTGTGACTCTGCCAATTCTTCCTCTTGTGCATGGGTTATCCGGAAGAAATGTTGAGCTTGCTCGACATACTAATCTATGCATCCACAACTCAGAAAGTGATATGTTCCTTTGAGTTGTTCTCCTTAGTTGTATTCTGACCCCCGTCTATCATTTGATAGTCAGGAGCAATTGTGCATCCATGTTATCGATGCTTATTATTCTTGTGGTCCTTCAAGCCATTCTAGTTCACAATGACTAGGAGAAACAAACTCCAGTACCTCATCCATTTCTAGGATTGGGTCAAAGCAGTTGTATTCCGTGGATCAAAATGCCAATCCAGCTTTTAATTCTGTTCTATCCTGGAATATTACCATCTTTATATCAAGATTGTCATGGAAATTGCACACCATCCTATGAACTCTTGATACAGTGATACTTCTTGCCATCATTATTCATTCCTCGATCCCCGTGTTATTGTAACCGGATCACCGACAAGTGAACCGTGATGCGTGAAATCAATACTCCAAGCAACTCGTTGCTTTGTAGTAAATGGACAATATTCTCATTCTTAGCGTGTTGGTAATTATATCATCATCCTAAGATTGATCGTGCTACCTAGTCCATTTTTCTTGGTGCACCCTTCGATCGATGAGTTAGGATTTTGTCAAACCCTTGCTCTTTTGATCACATCGTCTTGCCTTGAAAAGCAAGATTGTTCTTGAGCTTAGTAACATATCGGTGGTTCGTGATTTTCCGAATATCTTCCTAGAAGTATCACCAGGTTGTCCCCTGACTGTTATGTTGAGCACGTGATCAAGTTGGTTTCTTGTAAACCACCCCTTCTCCAAGAATCTGTGTCGGATATCCCTGAGCTAGTTGGTTAAGCTAAACAACAACTTGGAGAGCTGGAAGATAAAAGCTTGTCTGACTTAGTTCATGTTAAGGGATATCTTTTTGTGTGAGTGTGTGTGTTGAAGAAAGATGATATCTCCATCGATTGGTCCTCGTGATCAGTTGTTGAATCTATTGCCTTGTCAAAACTTTGACTTGAGTATGGGCTATCGTCAAGTCAAATCAGAACCAACAATGTTCGTAATGTTGTCTTACTCGTGGTTGATCCCTCGAGCATACACCATTACATCCTTTGGTCTGACCAATGCTATCACCGTGTTCACATGATGGTGGAAGTCCAGTGATATGGAAATTCCGATGAGTTGTTGTTGAGCCCATCAGCAGCATTTTGTCTCCCCCATGATTCATGTTGAACATCAACCTAGTGTTGAAAATTTTGTAAGCAATGCCTTCGTGTTCCGTTCATGAAGCTTATGCTTGGATGGAAAAAGTGACTTCCTCGAATTCATGTGCATTTGGTGCAAGCTGCCGCCGTGAGTTCGAGAAAGATTGTTTTTGTTTCCTCTGGAATCATCCCAAGTTAGTCACGCATATGTGCGAAGTACTCTGGTTTGATAGGTTGGCCGCCTCCACTCCATATGTGTTTCCTAGCACACCAAGCCACTGATTGATTTGCTCAAGGAAAAGGAGCGTGTTGTGCTAATTCTAGATCATGCACAAGATTCTGTTATCCTCGATGATGGTTCCCAACCAGAACTCGGTAGTATTTTTATTATAAGACTACTATGTGGTCATGCTTGTCTGGGACAGCGTGTTCACATGTTGTAGCAAAACCCTCTCATGTTTTGGAGCTTGCTATCGTAGTTCATTTCCTGAGAATCTCGCAACATTATCTCGTCGATTTGTGTTGCAATTCTTCTTCTCAGACATGTCGAGTATGAAGTATCCTGTTACTAACCAGATCTGAATCTCAGGCAGATATGATGGTTGGAACATTCCAACATTTGCATTTTGTTCCTAGCTTGCACCGTCTTTGTGCCATTACACTATGGGCTGCCTTCTTAGTAATTCTTGTTCAGGGTCATCTTCAAAAGTGGTCCTACCAGGGGTCCCATCCATTTCGATGATAAGCAAAAATCATACCTTGCGTTGTCTTCAACAAGGTAGTCCACATCATCCACTCTAGTCTGGGTATGCCATCCCTTCTTACTCCGCCAAACGATTGTTGTGAATTTCCTTAGGTTGTTATAGAGAGTTTCAATGATCTATGGATCAAAGTACTTCTTTTTGCCACTTAAGGGAACAATCCAACGAGTCCCTCTTCTAAGGTGCCCCGTTATGGAATCACGAGAATTATCTCCTCGCTACTTTTAAACCATGCACCATCCTACTCCAGCGTGGAATTGTTGCCTACCCAATTGAACCTTTGTCATTTACCTCTTTCCATTGCTCCTGATGTGTGTGCTATGTCTCAACTCAAGAGATGTTCTTACGTCTCACTCCGCGAGCTGATCTTGAGTGCTCGATCTTCGAGGAGATCGATTCCTGTAGGGTTTTCCTTTCTTTCTGTCGTCATCATGTTGGATGGAGTTCTCGGAGCAAGACGACGAGACAAAGATGGTGATTGAACCAACGCCTTTATGAAGTGCAACCTGGATCGTGAAGATTATGTTAGTTTGTGTTCCCCCTTCATCTTACCCTACACTTGAATCTCAGGGTGAGATTCTTGTTTAGTGGGGGTGAGCTGTCATAGCCCCAGTTCAGGGAGCTGTCACAGCCCCAGTTCAAGCCTTGCCTGCCTTTGCATTAGCCTCCATGCATCATGTCTAAATTTTATTAACTTTGAAATGGGGGCTGATAAACCCTAGAAGCAAATGAAATTCAACTAGGGTCCAAATAAAATATTTTTCAATGAACCTGAAATGCCCTTCTAAAAATGTTCATCATCTTTGCCTTGGTCTACAACCTCTGACAAAAATGGTGCACATATTTCTAGGACATCATAGGGTCACTGAATTAAATCATACTCTATTTGCATTTGGGCATTTAAATGCTATATAATATTTTAAATGCTCAAATAATCATAAACTAAAATGTTTGTTGTTGGTTATTTTCCAAACAGTGGCATTGAGCAGTTTCATGATTTTTGGATCTGTTTAAGTATTTTTAATCAAGCACTAAAGACTACAGAATAATAGAAAACAGAAAAAAAAATAAAAACATAACAGAACTCACCTGACTTACCTGGACAGCCCAATATGCAGCCACCTGGCCGGCCCAGCCCACCAGAGGGCAGAGCCGTCTTCTTCATCCTGCCAGTAGGCAGAGGGGAAGCGTGGAGCGCGCGTGCGTCCCCGGCCACCTCCTGCTTGCCCTCCCTTGACCAGATCCGCATCTGGAGACGCCCGAGGCCCCTTCTCACCTACCCCTCACTCTCTGCTCTCTCCATCGGCTTCTAGTCCCCTCTCCCGAGCAGACCCGAACGCGCCGTCGCCGCCGTCCACCATTCGCGCGGCCACCGGCCTCCACACGCCCCTCCGACATGCTATGAGCTCCGCGCCGTCGTCCTCGTCACCTCCACCGAGCCAATCAATACGGGAAGCACCGCAGCGACGCCATCGTCATCATCTACACCGACGGGCGCCCGAGATCGCCATCGTCAATCAGTCGCCTTCGACGCTTCCCCGAGCACGCTGGGCTGCTCTGCGAGTCCTCTGTGAGCTCCCAAGTGTTCTCCCTCTCTCCCCGTGCTCAATCTCCCTCTCTCCTCTCGCATCCCTGTGCCCGAGAGCTCCCGAGCACCGGCCGCCGCGTTTGAGATCACTGCCGCTGACTCCGTCCACCCCAGATCCGTCCGAGCCCACCGTTGGACGCGCCATCACCACAGCTCTCCAGAGAGCCCGCCCGCGCATCGAGCGGTGCACTCTGGGCGATTTCCGAGCACCTCCGCTGCTTGGCACCTCGCCGGCGGCTTAACGCCGGTCAACCCTGGGTTAAGTTAGCGCTAATGACCATTCCTGACATGCGGGCCCAGCCCGCCTAATTAACCTAGGTTAGCTTAAGTTAAATGCTAATTAACCCAGTTATTAGGTTAGTCACTGACACGCGGGACCGACTGGTCAGTTTGACCTAGGTCACCTGTTGACCTGCTGACGTCAGCATGATGTCATGCTGACGCAGTAACTCATTTCTGGATTTATTCTTTGCAGGAAATTTCAGAAATTAGTGCTAACTTCAAAAATTCATAGAAAATCAACCGTAACTCCAAATGAAAAGATTTATATATAAAAAATGATCAGAAAAATCCAATCTATCCATTTATGCTACTTTCATGCATGAAAAACCAACTTATAACTGCTGTATAAGTGAAAACATTCAAATGACATTTTAAATGCTCAAACTAGAGTTTGCATTTCAACCTTTGGTTCAAATGGACTCCCTTGCACTTGTTGCTAGCTGCATTAGCTCAATTCACAGCATATTTCCATGTCACATTCATGCATCATATTGTTGCATTGCATTGATTGTGTTTCCTCTCTATTGCCGGTGTTTGTCCCCTCTCATTAGACGACGTTCCGACGATTTGATCGATGACACCGATGAAGAACTATACTATCTTCAGAAGTGACAGGCAAGCAAAACCCCCCTGTTCATTCCGATACAATCCCACTCTCTCGCTCCTGCTCTCTTTTACTGCATTAGGACAACAACGATTCATCTGTTACTTGCTGCGGTAGCTGAACCCCTTTATCCTTTGCATGACCTGTCATTGCCACAGTAAATAGATGAAACCCACTAGCATGAGTAGGAGTTGTTTGAGCCCTGATGTGCCTACTCATTCATGCTTGTTTGTCATGCCTGCTATGCTTAGAGTTGTGTCAGGTCTGATTCATCGGGGATGAATTGGAACAGTGATGAACATGTCCTACTGTGTGTGAGCTAAGTGTGTGAACACGATTTGGTAAAGGTAGCGGTGAGAGGTCATGTAGGAGTACATGGTGGGTTGTCTCATTGCAGCCGTCCTCAGGAATTGAGTTCTGTGTTTGTGATCCATGAACAGTTACTACCACACATTGGAATGCTTAAGTGCCCCTCTCGACTTATTAATCAACCTGATCTCTGTCCAGGAGTTGCAACTAGTTTCTGGTGTTTGTAGGTAGTGTTAGTAGTCTACCAAGTGGCACCCGGTACAGGTGGGCTTGGGACAGACTAGGCACCGTGGCACAGTGTACCAAGCGTAGATCGACCCGTCGAGGTGGGCTTGGGAACCCTGCACACATCGTTTGGGGCCGTGAGAGACACCCCGGCCGGATCTCCTTGCGGATGGAACCCGAATATGCGATAAACCTGGACTAGAGACTTGTGTGGTTAGTCAGGTCGTGGCCGACTCCCTCACCAGGCTTCCGCTTGAAGGTTGCCGAGGTACATGACGTGTACATGGTGGTAAGTGGCGAGAGCGTGTGTGAAGAAGTACACCCCTGCAGGGTTATCATTATCTATTCGAATAGCCGGATTCCTCGGATATGGAAACTTGGGCCCCTTGCATAGTTCATAGACAAGTGAAAGTGGATACTCTAAAATGCGCAAGATAAGCGTGAGTGCTATGGATGGCGTTCTCGTAGGGAGACAGGAGCGGATCGATAGTGGTGTATTGATATGGTGAATATGTGGACTCGTGTGCGCCACCTCAAGAGTTACTTGCAGCCATAGTTTAGGATAGCCATCGAGTCAAAGATGGCTTGCTGCAGTCAAAATCCACCACCCCTTTATTGATACCGATGCATATGTAGCTAGTTCTGATGTAAGTCTTGTTGGGTACATTTGTACTCACATTTGCCTATTTTATGTTTTTGCAGAGAGACGTCAGTCTCGCTAGTAGTTCCACGTGGACTTTGATGTTTAGCTTGTTACCTCAGCTACAATCTTGTGCCCTCGGCAGGATCTGGTAGATAGTCAGGCTTCTCAGCCTTTTCCATTTGTAGATGTCTGTACTCAGACATGTTAAGCTTCCGCATGTGCTTGCTGCTTGTATGCTCTGAATGTTGGGTCATGAGACCCATGTTTGTAATATCTCGCTCCTCGGAGCCTAATGAATAATACTTTGAGTCGTAGAGTCTTGTTGTGATGCCATGTTGTATTTACGCATATCGAGCATATTGTGTGTATGATTGAAATGCTTGGTATGTGTGGGATCCGATAATCTAGTTGTTTATCCTTGGCAGCCTCTCTTATGGGGAAATGTAGTCTAGTGCTTCCTTGAGCCATAGTAGTCCGCTACAGCCTGGTTCACCGGAGTCCTGCTAGCCCAGCACTACTGCTCAGGACACTTGACTGGCCGGCATGTGTTTCACTTCGTTCCTGTGTCTGTCCCTTCGGGGAAATGTCACGCGGTGACATCCGGAGTCCTGCCTAGCCTGCTACAGCCCCGTTCACCGGAGTCCTGTTAGCCCAGTGCTACAGCCCGGATTCACACGCTGTTGACCGACATGCTCGAAGTTGATTCATGTATGCCTGTCCCCATGGGTTAGTGCCACTTTGGGTTCACGACTAGCCATGTCGGCCCGGGTTCTTTGTCATATGGATGCTAGCGACAGTATCATATACGTGAGCCAAAAGGCGCAAACGGTCCCGGGCCAGGTAAGGTGGCACCCGTGGGAATACCGTGCGTGAGGCCGCAAAGTGATATGATGTGTTACATGCTAGATCGGTGTGACTTAGGACCGGGGTGTTGGTCAAGGCGCAAGTCAACATGCTGGTCGACCGAGTGGTCCAGCTTATCCGTGATGGGGTCACTGGTATGGATCTCTTGGAGGTTTTCCTTCAGCGGCGCATCCAGCCCCTTCAAGCCCAAGACCATCCGATGTGGATGTATTCGGGTCTTGACGACACCACTCGGATCCACCCGGAGGAGGTCGATGACGACACACTGGAGGGGTGGCTGTCGGGCATCACCGGAAACAAGGACAACCCTAGGGGAGCCAGGAGAGTTCCTCCATTCGACCAGTCCCATGAACCAGAGAAGGTCCGATTCTGGGCTTTTGATTATAATCCGAATTCACTCGCGCACCTGTCTATACTACATCGACTGAATTTATTCTTCCTGCTTTCTTTCAGGCCCTTATCGAAATGTATTCAATGCCCAACGGAGAGCAAGAGCAAGACCCGGAAGGAGAGGCGAGCGGCGGTTACAGTGGTGAATATCATTCTGACGGAGAAGGAGATGAAGAAAGCGATGACTCAAGTGACGAAGAAGAAGTCGAGTCGCCTCCTCGCAGGGAGAGGCGATCCAAGCTTGACCAAGAACGGCCGAGCGCCCGTGAAAAGGCGATTGCCCCGACTTGTCAGTCTTCAAAGCGTCCTCGGACATCTTCACCAATCCCAACTGAAAAAGCGCCAAAGCATCCCAAAGTCGCAGAGCAGAAGTCTCGGAAGGCGCTGCCGAAGATTAAGATCGACATCCCCGTCGCTTCTGCGTGAGTGTTCCTTTTTGTATTCACTCGACGTCTCGTGTTGTTTATTCTCCCTTGATTTAACCAGACGAACCTTGGAACTAGCAGCACTGCTACTTCTGGGACCTCAGCCTACAGGGACGAGGATGAGGCAATGGAGGATGCAGGTACTTCCAATCTGGGTATAATTTCTGCCATTCTGTCTTTATTTGGTTGACTCAACTGTACTGCATACCATTGGGTGATGTAATTTTGGCGATTGATCTTTGAACAGCTCCTAACATTATTGACCTCCCCGACGACGACGAAGAGCCTGAGAGGCCTTTGACGAGGAAAAATAGGAAAGCTCCTGCCAGGAGGGTGTCACAGTCAACGCCGATAGCGAAACCAGTCGTTCAGGACGCTGGTGATGCCAACCGGGGTTTTGTTACCTTCGTTGTGCCATTGTCGAGTGCCTTGCCTTCTTCGTCGACTGCTCAAGCTCCTGCCGACCCACCTTCAGTTTTTGCCACCCACCATGACCCAGAGGACGAAGTAAATGCCGCCAAGGAAGCCATACGCCAGGCGGGCATTATGATGGAGAAGATGAAGACGGTGCGAGACGTTAGTCAAGCCGCCTATGACGCCAGCTCGGCTCTCCAAAGTAATGTTCAGGTTAGTCGGTCATCGCTTGTTTTGTTAGGATATGATGTCTGAAGACTCTCTTTTCTGAAGATCTTTGTATCTGTACACCCACTGGGTGTGTCGATTGAATTTTTCGGACTAGTGGGGGCACGCTGAGTGCACCACCTGGGTGTAGTCCCCGAGACTACGGTGGACTGCTGGCAGTCGACTGTAGTCTTTATATTGTGTTGTTTTTCTTAGACTTCTTCGCTCGGTCTGGCCAGGCCATGTCGAATGAGATATTGGTCGACTGCGGGCAGTCGACTTCCTTCTTCTCTCTTTTTTTATTATTACACTCGCGCCGAAAGGTTCTCGTCGAGTGTTCACTGAACCGGTGGGGGCATGCTGAGTGCACCCACTGGGTGTAGTCCCCGAGACTATGATGGACTGCGGGCAGTCGACCGTAGTCTTAATATTAACTGTCTTTGTCGTTTTTCACTGTACAATAACTTCTCCTCCCTGACTGCAAAAATATTGTGATCTTGGGGCTCGTTTTGCTGACTTGGAGAAACAGCAGATCCAGCTAAACCTTGACTTGGAATTGGCCAAGACAGCGCTGCAAAAGGCCAAGGACGATGCCGATGGTAAGACGAGCTTGTCGACTGGTTTGTCTTAAGCTTGGATACCCTTCTACTCTTTCTGAATCAAGCACCACTTCTTTGCAGAAAAACTGAACGAAGCTCTGGCGAAGAGGGATCAAGATTTGGCTGCTGCTCAGAAGAAAGCTGATGACAGAACTGCTCTGGCTGAACAGAAGCTAGCTTCAGTTGGCCAATTGGAAGAAGAGAATGCCAAAATCAAATCTGCCCTGGCCGAAGCCAACAAGGAGGTCACGCGCTTCAAGAAGGAGAAGGTCAACCTGAACGAGAAGATGGAAGGCATCGCTTGCAGGAGGGACGATCTGGAGAGCTATCTAAGGAGCCTTGCCAAGAATTTGTTCATCAAGCTTGAAGGTATACATTTTGTTCTGACTGATTTTTCTTTGTCGACTCAGCATACGAAAATTGACTTATCCTCGAGTTGTGAATGCAGAGTTTTGCCAGAACTTCTAGGAGGAGACTGGGCGGATTGAGCCAGGTTTGGACCCCATCAATTCTCCCATCAAAGATGAAACTGCCATGAACCTGCTCCGATTGGAATCCCACATTGACGATGTTGTGGACTACTTAGCTCGACTGAAGGTTGCCACGTCACGGATTGACACGACACTTTGGCCAAGGGCCACGTTCCAGAATGATCTCGAGTCTCTGATGACTCGACTTAACGAGATCCCTGGTCGAGTGCAAGAGTGGAAGAAATCTTCTGCCCGGTGTGGCGCTGATGTGGCTCTGTCTTTGGTCCGTGTCCACTGCAAGGAGGCGCGACAAGATAAGCTGGCAGCAATCAAGGTCGCCAACACCCAGAGGCATGACTTCTGATCTTTCTTGGAGACTTTCATTGCTGCAGCCACTCGGATCGCCGACAGCGTCGACCTGGACGAATTCGTCGAGCTTGCCAGTCCTCCTCCTGCGGAGTGAATCAAACTTTGATGCCCCACCTTAAATTTGCCTCAGAATGCCGAGTGATTTTGTAACCATTAAACTCTTTCGGGCTGAATGCTCGAGTACTTTGATCTACGGTCCAGGACCTTTAGGATTTATCCGAACTTGGTTTATCGTTGAATATGCTTGCCTTTGCCTTCGAGCAAACTTTGTTTTTCGTGAATTCTCCGCCGAGTGGATCTTGTTCTTCACTCGATGCAACTTTTGTATTTGTGGCTAGCTCCGAAGGAGAAGATAGCAGTCGACCTGCACCTCGTCGTCCCTGCGGATCGGGATGGAGTTCAAACTTAGGCGAGTACTGGACTGCAGGTAAGCCTCCGAGTGGGAGGTTTGCTCTCCACTCGGTAGGATTTTTACATACTTAGGTGAGTACTGGACTTCAGCTAAGCCTCCGAGTGGGAGGTTTGCTCTCCACTCGGTAGGATTTTTCAAACTTAGGCGAGTACTGGACTGCAGCTAAGCCTCCGAGTGGGAGGTTTGCTCTCCACTCGGTAGGATTTTTACATACTTAGGCGAGTACTCGACTGCAGCTAAGCCCCCGAGTGGGAGGTTTGCTCTCCACTCGGTAGGATTTTTACATACTTAGGCGAGTATTGGACTGCAGCTAAGCCCCCGAGTGGGAGGTTTGCTCTCCACTCCGTAGGATTTTTACATACATAGGCGAGTACTGGACTGCAGCTAAGCCCCCGAGTGGGAGGTTCGCTCACCACTCGGTAGGATTTTCACATACTTAGGCGACTACTGGACTCCAGCTAAGCCCCCGAGTGGGAGGTTTGCTCTCCACTCGGTAGGATTTTTACATACTTAGGCGAGTACTGGACTGCAGCTAAGCCCCCGAGTGGGAGGTTTGCTCGCCACTCGGTAGGATTTTCACATACTTAGGCGAGTACTGGACTGCAGCTAAGCCCCCGAGTGGGAGGTTTGCTCCCCACTCGGTAGGATTTTCACATACTTAGGCGAGTACTGGACTGTAGCTAAGCCCCCGAGTGGTAGGTTTGCTCGCCACTCGGTAGGATTTTCACATACTTAGGCGAGTACTGGACTACAGCTAAGCCCCCGAGTGGGAGGTTTGCTCCCCACTCGGTAGGATTTTCACATACTTAGGCGAGTACTGGACTGCAGCTAAGCCCCCGAGTGGGAGGTTTACTCGCCACTCGGTAGGATTTTCACATACTTAGGCGAGTACTGGACTGCAGCTAAGCCCCCGAGTGGGAGGTTTGCTCTCCACTCGGTAGGATTTTCACATACTTAGGCGAGTACTGGACTACAGCTAAGCCCCAGAGTGGGAGGTTTGCTCTCCACTCGGTAGGATTTTTACATACTTAGGCGAAACAGGTTCGCAGCTAAGCCCCCGAGTGAGAGGCTGGCTCACCACTCGTTAGGATTTTTTTTACAAACTTAGGCGAACCGGATTCGCAGCTAAGCCACCCACTGGGGGATTTCTCACGCAAACAGAAGCAACAACCATTACTGGAAGAATTATAACACTCTTGTCTTTGATAAATAAACTACATAAGTTTTTCTTATTACATCTCATCCGAGTGAGAATTCAAGTGTAAAAGGGGCGGAGCAGTTCCGCATTCCAAGCTCGTGGCTCGTCAATCTGGCGATCGACATTGAAAAGGTGGTACGCTCCATTGTGGAGGACTCTGGTGACGATGAAGGGACCTTCCCAAGTAGGAGCGAGCTTGTGTGGTTTCTGTTGATCCACTCGGAGGACCAAGTCTCCTTCTTGGAAGGCTCGACTCTTCACACTTCTGGCATGGAATCGACGCAAGTCTTACTGGTAGATGGTCGATCGGATCACGTCCATTTCTCTTTCTTCTTCCAGGAGGTCGACAGTGTCCTGCCGGGCTTGTTCTGCTTCATCTTCAGAGTAAAGCTCGACTCGGGGTGCATTGTGAAGCAGGTCACTCGGCAAAACAGCCTCAGCTCCGTAGACCAGAAAGAATGGGGTTCTTCCAGTCGACCGATTCGGGGTAGTCCTCAATCCCCAAAGAACTGATGGAAGCTCGTCGACCCATGCGCCTGCTGCGTGCTTGAGATCGCGCATCAGTCGGGGTTTAAGTCCTTTGAGAATCAGACCATTTGCCCTTTCTGCTTGTCCATTCGACTGGGGGTGAGCGACTGAAGCGTAGTCGACTCGTGTGCCTTGAGAGGCGCAAAAAGCTCTAAACTTGTCCGAATCGAAGTTTGACCCATTATCAGTAATGATGCTATGTGGAACTCCATATCTGAATGTCAATTCTGTGATGAAACTGATAGCAGTGCAGGCATCGAGATTCTTGATAGGCTTAGCTTCAATCCATTTGGTAAACTTGTCGACTGCCACTAGCACATGAGTGAATCCGCTCCTGCCTGTTCTCAGAGGTCCAACCATATCCAATCCCCAAACAGGGAAGGGCCAGACGAGTGGAATGGTCTTCAGGGCTGACGCGGGTTTGTGGGACATGTTGGAGTAGAACTGACATCCTTCGCATTTGTCGACTATCTCTTTCGCCATCTCATTTGGTCTTGGCCAGTAAAATCCCGCTCGGTATGCTTTAGCCACAATGGTCCGGGAGGACGCATGATGACCGCAGGTCCCCGAGTGGATATCATCAAGGATTATTTGACCTTCTTCTGGTGTTATACACTTCTGGCTGACTCCAGTCGCGCTTTCTATATACAATTGTCCCTTTATGACTGTAAAGGCCTTGGATCGATGGACGATCTGTCGAGCCTCTTCTTCGTCCTCCGGGAGTTCTTTCCTTAAGATGTACGCGATGTATGGCACCGTCCAGTCGGGTGTGATGACTAAGACTTCCATGATCAGGTCGACCACTACTGGAACTTCAACTTCAGTCGGATCCGTGGCACTTTTTGGCTGCGGGGCTTCTTCAGTGAAAGGATCCTCTTGAACTGATGGCGTGTGGATGTGTTCCAAGAATACGTTGCTGGGAATGGCTTCTCTTTTGGAACCTATTTTCGCCAAATCATCAGCTGCTTGATTTTTCAGTCGGGGTATGTGATGAAGCTCTAACCCCTCGAATTTCTTCTCTAACTTTCTCACAGCATTGCAATAACCAGTCATGGCTGGACTTCTGACGTCCCACTCCTTCATCACCTGATTAACCACCAAATCTGAGTCACCATAGACCATGAGGTGACGGACGCCGAGTGAAATGGCCATGCGCAACCCGTACAAAAGCGCTTCATATTTTGCTTCGTTATTGGAGGAATCAAAATGAATCTGGAGAACATAACTGAGCTTATCTCCTCGGGGGGAAACCAATACAACCCCAGCACCGGAACCATTCAGCATCTTAGACCCATCGAAGAACATGGTCCAGTGCTCCGAGTGAACTTGACTTGGTAGTTGCTGTTCAATCCATTCGGCGGCGAAATCTGCTATTGCTTGGGACTTGATGGCCTTCTTTGCCTCAAACTTGATATCTAGGGGAAGAAGTTCAATCGCCCATTTTGCCACTCGACCAGTTGCATCTTTGTTGTGCAAAATCTCTGACAATGGAGCGTCGCTGACGACTGTAATGGAATGGTCAGAGAAATAATGTGCAACCTTTTTTGTGGTCATATAAATCCCATATACAAGCTTCTGGTAATGAGGATATCTTTGCTTTGATGGAGTCAAAACTTCAGAAACATAATATACTGGGCGCTGAACTTTAAAGGCTTTTCCTTCTTCTTCCCACTTGACCGTAAGTACTGTACTGACGACTTGTCCCGTGGCTGCAATGTAAAGCAGCAAAGGCTCTTTGCTGATTGGGGCAGCAAGCACCGGCTGGGTGGAGAGCAGAGCTTTGAGCTCTGCAAACGCTGCATCAGCTTCCGGAGTCCACTCGAACTTGTCCGACTTCTTCATCAGTCGGTAAAGGGGCAATGCCTTTTCACCGAGACAAGAGATGAATCGACTTAAAGCGGCCAAGCAACCAGTAAGCTTCTGGATGTCGTGCACACGCACAGGACATTTCATCCGGAGTATAGTACCAACTTTTTCTGGATTGGCGTCGATTCCCCGTTCGGAAACGAGAAAACTGAGTAACTTTCCGCCAGGGACTCCGAATGTGCACTTGGATGGATTAAGCTTGATGTCATACCTTCTGAGGTTGGCAAAGGTTTCAGCAAGGTCAGTCAGTAGGTCAGAACCCTTCCGTGACTTGACCACAATATCATTCATGTATGCTTCCACATTCCGACTGATTTGAGTGAGCAAACACTTCTGAATCATCCTCATGAATGTGGCTCCGGCATTCTTGAGGCCGAATGGCATGGTAACATAACAGAAGCACCCGAATGGAATGACGAAAACTGTTTTGATCTCGTCGGGTCCATACAGACGGATCTGATGGTACCCGGAATAGGCGTCTAAAAAAGACAGTCGCTCACATCCCGCAGTCGAGTCGACTATCAGATCGATGCGGGGGAGAGGAAAATGATCTTTCGGGCAGGCCTGATTGATATGTTTAAAGTCAATGCACACGCGAATTGACTTGTCCTTCTTGGGGACCATGACAATGTTGGCAAGCCACTCAGAGTGGTAAATCTCTGAGATGAACTCCGCTACTAAGAGCCGAGCCACCTCTTCACCAATAGCCTTTCTCTTCTGGATGGCGGACCGTCGGAGATGTTCTTTCACAGGTTTAATTTTCCGGTCCACTCGTAGGCGGTGCTCAGCCAGCCCCCTGGGAACACCCGGCATGTCAGAAGGCTTCCATGCGAAGATTTCCCAGTTCTCACAGAGGAACTGGATGAGCGCTTCTTCCTATTTGGAGTCGAGTGTTGTTGAGATATGAGTCGGAGCAGCATTGGAATCGGTCGGGTGAATGTGAATCGGCTTCGTTTCGCCAGATGACTGGAAAGCTGATTCCGTAGCAGGCTTCTTGGCTCGCAACAAATCACTTGGGTCATCCGTCTTCTGGAACTCCCGCAGTTCTACCACTGCCATCTAGGCATCAGCGATCTTTGAGCCTTTCTGAAAACATTCTTCTGCTTTCTTCCGATTGCCTGTAAGAGTGATCACTCCTTTAGGACCAGGCATCTTCAATTTGAAATACACATAACATGGTCGAGCCATGAAGCGTGCATAAGCTGGCCTGCCCAAAATGGCGTGATAAGCACTCTGGAAGTCCACAACCTCGAACATCAACTTTTCTTTGCGGTAATTCTTGGAATCACCGAAAACCACATCGAGAGCAATTTGGCCGAGTGACTCAGCCTTCTTCCCAGGAATGACTCCATGGAAACTCATGTTGCTGGTACTGAGCCTGGACATCGGAATGCCCATCCCCTTTAACGTCTCTGCATATAGTATGTTCAAACCACTGCCACCATCCATCAATACTTTGGTCAGTCGAGTGCCTTCGACAACTGGGTCGACCACCAAAGCTTGCCTCCCAGGGGTGGCAATGTGCTTTAGGTGATCGGAATGCTCGAATGTGATGGCAGTCTGAGACCACTTCAGATAACTGGGTGTCGCCGGAGCAACCATATTCACCTCTCGGTTGATAACTTTCAATCGACTTTTTCTTTCAACATCAGCAAAGATCATCAGGGTGGAATTGACCTGGGGGTATCCATCATCACTGTCTTCCTTGTCCTCAACTTTGTCCGACTCATTTTCCTTATCTTTGGGTTGTTTGCCCTGGAACTGCTGGATCAAGAGCCGGCACTGTCGAGTGGTATGTTTCAGGTAAATGAGTTTACCCTCTTCATCTTTCTTTGTGTGGATGTGACATGGCAAATCCAACACATCATTTCCGTCTTGGTCTTTAACTTTCTTGGGATTCCAAGGCCCTTTGGGTTTCCCCTTAAACTTTCCTTGAGTTACAACCAAGGTTTCCCCAGGAGCAGCTGGCTCAGCTTTCCACTTCTGCTTCCGATTGGAATTTCCTCCTCCAGTTTCTTGGGCGACTGACTTGAGCTTGCCACTCCGGAGTCGATCCTCATCTTCACCATTAGCGTACTTGGTGGCGATCTCCATCATCCGATTCAGAGACACGTCTCCGGTTCGACCGAATTTCAGATTCAGCTCTCTGTTCTTGACGCCTTCCTTGAAGGCACAGACTGCCTGGTGGTCAGGCACATTCTTCTAAAGTATGGTGCACCGTGATCCACCTCTGGATGTAATCCCTCAAAGTTTCATTCGACTTCTGCACACAAGACCGCAGTTCGGTCAGCCCTGCCGGTCGCTTGCAAGTTCCTTCAAATGTCGTGACAAACACTCGGGTGAGATCTTCCCAAGTGTAAACGCTGCTAGGTGCTAACTGATTCAGCCATGCTCTGGCCGAGCCCCCCAACATGAGAGGCAGGTGCTTCATGGCCACTTCATCATTGCCACCGCCAATTTGGACAGCCACTCGGTAGTCTTCAAGCCAAGTATCAGGGTTGGACTCACCAGTGAACTTACTGACTCCAGTCGCCAACCTGAAGTTGGGAGGAATCGCTGCGGCCCTGATGGCTCTACTAAAGAACTCTGGTCCTGAAACATGCACTCTGCTGCTGGTAGGTGCATCTCTGTCGTGACCCACTTGGTGAGCTCTGTTTCTGTCGACCAAACTTTGAACGAGAATGGATCTCGCATCAAAGCCTGGTTCCCTGGGGTCGACTTGAATCCTCCGCCCAATGCTATGAGGGCGCATGTCATCCTACTGTCGAGGCACGTACGATCCGCTCCTCGGGGGTGGGGTGGGCACTCGACGTCGATCGTCACGATCGAATCGGTGACCATACTGCTCACGGTTCCTGTACTGATCCCATGGGTCGCCACGTCCCTCATGCCTTGGAGGCGATCTTGGGCTGTGGGCCGACTGGATTGTGTCTGCAGCAATGGATCTGCTGTGGATTCTGTTCCGCGACTGAGAAACAGCGGAATTCTGGTCTCCTACTGCCCGGAGTAACGCTCTGATCTACAGCAAGCCTCTGCCAGCCTCTGATTGGGAAGGCTGAATCGACTCTGCTATACGGGTTGCAGCTGCTAAATTCTGAATCGGAGTTCGATATACCTGTGGGGGCGGAAAAAGCAGACGGCGACTGGATTCTGGAACCCGTTGTCGTGCACGCTCGTCGAGTGCTCGCTGGAGGTTCTCCAGTCGAGTGTGCTCAGCCAAGTTGGCCAGGCACGCGTCCTCCAAGGCACGAGCCTCGGGGGTTTCTCCAACAATAGGAGTGTGCAGTGCATCCATGTTTCGGTGACGAAGTTCTTCTCTCTGCAGCGACGTGAGAGGCTCGGGGAGATATTCCTCATGGGGATGCGACAGGTTGCCTCCACCTGCGCCTCCGTCGGTGCGGGGAAAACCGGGAGGACTGCGCGGCCCACCGACCATCAGGACCTCCGCCGCCGGATCACTGCTGTCGCACTCAGATGCGGTCCCTACGGAGCCAGTCGAACAGGCCGTAGAGGGATTCGTCGGGCTCGATCGTCGTGACTTGAGGGGTGGCCGACCGGCGTGCCACTGTGTGTCTCACCCACCGCTGAAGTCTCGACCGACCGGAGCGCTTGCGCCGGCGGGAAGCAGGGAGGGAGGACAATGCAGGGGCTGACCGATAATGGGTCGACGGTTGCCGCAAGAAGACACCGCGGACACACGCGCGAAAGTGTGTTGCCCCGCGGACAGGAAGTGCATCGACATCGAGCGGAGCCTCCTGAAGCCAAGCGGAGTCGTCGGCGATGAACGTGAGCGCGCCGAGACAGATCTCGCGGCCCTCCACCAGAACTCCACCAGAAACCATGATGATTCGGATCGGAAAAAATCGCAACTTCCCCAACAAGTCGCTAAGACACCTGCCACACGGTGGGCGCCAACTGTCATGGTTCTAACTCTGATAGTAATGTAGGGGGGTAGGTATGGAGAGGCAAGATCTTAGCTATGGAGTAGTTGTAAGCACACGAGGTTTACGAGTTCAGGCCCTTCTCAGGAGAAGTAATAGCCCTACGTCTCGGAGCCCAGAGGCGGCCGACTGGATTATGTGTGTATGGATTACAGGGGTGCGAACCCTTTACACTGAGGAGGGGGGTGGCTTATATAGAGTTCACCGGACCCCTCCAGCCCTCAGTTATGCAGGGTTTAAGGTACATTAAGGTTGGGCGTTACTGGTAACGCCTCTAATAAAGTGCTATAATGATCATAAAGACTACTCAATGACCGACCGTTAGCGTGCGGAGTGGCCTTAGGTCTCCTGGCAGTCGAGTGGTTGGAACATGGTCGGGTGACTGCTTCATGGTCGAGTGTGTCTTCGAGTCTGTCGAGTGGAACGCCTCCAAGTCGATTGAAAGGTGATTCCTTCTAGGGATGTCCTTGGGTAGGGCAGTTAGGACAGGTCCATGACCCTACCCTAGGTACATAACTTCATCAACAACATCCTCAATCCCATTAACGTAATCATCATTAAAAACCAAACAACATTAATTGAAAAGTAACATGATGAGATTCACATGATATCCATGTACTAGATACTCAAAACGTCCATAACCGGGGACACGGCTAACCATGATTAGTTTGTACACTCTGCAGAGGTTTGCGCACTTTTCCCCACAAGACTCGATCGCCTCCGTTGGATTTCTCGCACTACATGATGTTTGAGAAACGGATGACCGAGACATAGTCTTTCAGAAGCGCTAGCATCTTACAATGGATAGACCGGTACACCTACTTTCCCCTACATCTGCTAGTCTACCCTATAAGAGTTCGCACGACATAATCAACTATGCCAGAGCCCATAATGGCTTGTGGCTGCACACGGAAGTTTCTACTATGAATTATCTCATGATCCCTTTGAGCCTGGGTGGCGGTCCATAAAGAAAAACAACAGGCAATCCTGGAATACCCAGGTACCTCAATCCACCCAGATGTGTGTTTAAGTTGCCACCTTAGATAAACCATTAATTAACAAACTCACATCTGTCATGGATATCACTCACCCAATCCACGTCTACTAGCATAGCATGGCATAATAAGCAAATGTAGAAGTAACTCCCAAGGGTTTGATAATAAAACAGATAATAGGTACTACCTCAACTACTTCCCATCCCACAATTTAATTAGATCCTAATCATGCAATGTTTGAGGTTTGATCTAATGCAATAAAACTGGGTAGTAAAAGAGGTATGATCAAAGTGTTACTTGCCTTGCTGATGATCCGCGAAACCTAGAGATTCGAAGTAACAGGCGGCGCACTCCGGGTATTCTATCACAGACAAACAAAAAAGCATACAATAAGTACTCATCTAATGCACAGATAAAACTCAAATAAGAGATCTAACCAGAAATTTCAACTTAAGAACTCCGGTTTGCAAAAAGAATCAAATCGAACAAAGCAACGAAAGTCAAACAGCGAAAGAAAACAACTTCGTTCTACTAAACTGGATCTAAGTCAAATTTTACAGAAGCAAAAACTTGTTTAAGTTAGTTAAACAGATAGAGGTTTTCGATACGAAACTCCAGGCGCATGAATTGCCTGATTCCGATAAACGAGCGAAAAGTTATACTAAAACGAAAATCGGATAAGAAACCACGATCAGAAAATAATCGCGGAAGATCCGAGAAAAAGAAAAACGACGGACAGATTAACGAACGAACGTTCGTTAACTGGGTCTAAACGATGAACATGTTCGTTAAGACGAACGAATGAGCGAACGCTCGCTATTTAACCTAAACCAAAAAAAACCCGATCTAAATAAATAAAAAACGAAAACTAAAAAAACCAATGAAAAACCGATGGAAAAACCGAACGGTTTTTTTGAAAAAAAACGGCAGCACGGGTTTCGAGGCGACCTCGGGCGGCGGGTCGGCGAGGCGGAGGGCGGCGGCTCCGGCGATGGCAGGCGGCGGCGCGGCGGCGGGCGGCGGCGTGCGGCGCGGCGTGCGGCGGCGGCGGAGCAAGCGGGCGGCGCTGGCGGCGGCAGGGGGGGCTCGGGCAGGGCTAGGGTTTGGGGGGCGCAGGGCTGGGCTGGCCTCGGCCTCGGGCGCGGCTTATAAAGCCTGCCGGGCGAGAGTCCCAGGCGGACACGGCCCGGTTAGGTCGGTTGCCTTTTTTTAAATAATTACGCGCAGAAGAAAAATAAAAATAAATACTAAACGGACTCCAAAAATCCCGAAATAAGTTTTCCCCGACTTCTAAAATCAAGCCGGACAAAGTGAACATTTATTTGGGGCCTAAATGCAATTTTGAAAAACGCATATTTTTCCTAAATTCAAATAAAATAGCGAAAAACTCCGAAATAAAATCTTATTTGATTTTGTTATTAAATCCTCAATATTTCTTTATTTTGGGAAAGTCATTTTATTCCCTCTCTCATATTTTTGTAATAGAAATAATTGATGATAAAATAAATAAAATCAAATGATCCTATTCTCAAAATTTGAGAAAACTCAAATATGAAAATAACGAAATCCCGAACTCTCTGCGTGGGTCCTTGAGTTTCTTAGAATTTCTTGGATCAAAACCAAAAGCAAATAAAATATGATATGCAATGATGATCTAATGTATAACATTCCAAATTGAAAATTTGGGATGTTACAAACCTACCCCCCTTAAGATGAATCTCGCCCTCGAGATTCGGGTTGGCTAGAAAATAGGTGAGGGTGGTCCTTGAGCAAATCTTCCTCTCGTTCCCAGGTGGCTTCATCCTCCGTGTGGTGGCTCCACTGAACCTTGCAAAACTTGATAACCTTGCCCGAGTGACTCGGCTGGCAAACTCGAGAATCTTAGCTGGTTTTTCCTCATAGGTCAAATTGTTATCCAACTGAATTGATTCCAATGGCACAATATCTCTCAAGGGTATGTCAGCCATCTCCGCGTGGCACTTATTCAACTGAGAAACGTGGAACACATCATGAACTCCTGACAATCCTTCGGGCAATTCCAACTTGTATGCCACTTCTCCCATACGCTCCAAAACTCGATATGGTCCTACAAAATGTGGCGCTAACTTTCCCTTAACTCCAAAACAATTTATTCCTCATAGTGGAGATACTCGAAGATAAATTCTATCTCCGACCTCGTAAACTGTCTCCTTGCGTTTAGAATCTGCGTAGCTCTTCTGCCTGGACTGGGCTACCTTGAGCCTATCGCGAATCAACTTCACCATCTGTTCAGACTCCTTAATCAAATCAGGTCCAAACAACTGGCGGTCTCCAACTTCGTCCCACGTCAACGGTGTCCTGCACCTCCTTCCGTACAAGGCTTCGAAAGGGGCCATTTTCAAACTGGTTTGGTAACTGTTGTTGTAAGAAAACTCTTCATATGGCAAATTATCGTCCCAACTAGATCCGTAATCTAGCGCACAAGCTCTCAGCATATCCTCCAAAATCTGATTGACTCTCTCGGTCTGTCCATCTGTCTATGGATGAAAAGCGGTACTGAACTCTAGCCTAGTACCCAAAGTTTCATGCAACTCCTTCCAGAACTTTGAGGTAAACTGGGTTCCTCTATCTGATACGATACTCCTCGGAACTCCATGCAGACATATGATCCTGGTCATGTATATCTTTGCCAACTTAGCGCTGGTGTAAGTGGTCTTTACCGGGATGAAATGAGCTACCTTCGTCAACCGATCAACAATAACCCAAATCGAGTCATAGCCGGAACGAGTCCTTGGTAATCCCATGATAAAATCCATGCCTAGCTTATCCCACTTCCATTCGGGTATCGGCAATATCTTTCTTCATTCCGGTCCACTAGAAAGTATCCTTCAAATCCAGATACATCTTGGTATTTCCTGGGTGAATCGAATAGGGTGAGTCATGTGCCTCTTGTAGAATCAACTTTCTGATCTCCGGGTCATTGGGCACATAAACACGGTCTTCAAACCATAGGGTATTGTGCTCATCCTCACGAAAACCTTTAGCCTTTCCTTCGCTCATTTTCTCCTTTATAGAGGCAATCTCCTTGTCAGTCTTCTGAGCTTCTCTGATTCTATCCATCAAAGTTGACTGAATCTCTAATGCTGCTACATAGCCCCTTGGAACTATTACCATACATAGCTCACGAAGATCCTCGGCTAACTCCTTTGGCAATTCTCCCATCATTAGTGTATTGACATGGCTCTTACGGCTCAACGCGTCAGCTACTACATTAGCCTTTCCGGGATGGTAATGCAATCTCATATCATAATCCTTGATGAGCTCCAACCATCTCCTTTGTCTGAGGTTCAACTCCTTCTGTGTGAAGATGTACTTCAAACTCTTATGATCCGTGTACACTTCACAATGGTTTCCAATGAGGAAATGTCTCCATATTTTCAATGCATGCACTACGGCGGCTAACTCCAAATCATGCGTGGCATAATTTAATTCGTGAGGCTTCAGTTGTCGTGAAGCATACGAAACAACTCTTCCCTCCTGCATAAGCACTGCCCCAAGTCCTCGACGTGAAGCATCGCAATATACCTCATAATCCTTGGTCTGGTCTGGTAAAATCAACACTGGTGAGGTAACCAAACATTTCTTCAATTCCTGGAAACTAGCCTCACACTCCTCAGTCCATATGAACTTGGTATCCTTCTTCAGTAATTCCGTCATAGGCTTTGCAATCTTTGAGAAGTTCTCAATAAATCTCCGGTAGTATCCTGCGAGTCCAAGAAAACTCCGGATCTCTCCAACTATTGTTGGTGCTTCCCAATTGGTTATAGTGATAACCTTTGTGGGGTCAACTACTATTCCTTCTCCGGATATAACGTGTCCGAGGAATCCTACTTCCTTCAACCAAAACTCGCATTTGCTGAACTTGGCATATAACTGATGTTCTCTGAGTTTCTCCAGTACCAATCGCAAATGTTCTTTATGCTCTTCTTCATTCTTCGAATAAACCAGAATATCATCAATGAACACCACGATGAACTTATCCAAAAACTCCATAAACACTTTGTTCATCATGTTCATAAAATAGGCAGGTGCGTTAGTCAGACCAAATGACATAACGGTATACTCATACAGTCCATATCTTGTGGTGAAAGCTGTCTTAGGTATGTCCTGCTCTCGAATCTTCAATTGATAGTACCCTGGTCACAAATCGATCTTGGAAAACACTTTAGCTCCTTGCAATCGATCAAATAGATCATTGATCATCGGTAGTGGGTACTTGTTCTTGATTGTTACCTCGTTCAATCCGCGGTAATCAACAACCATCCTTAATGATCCATCCTTTTTCTCCACTAGGAGTACTGGTGATTCGCAAGGCGAAGAACTTGGGCGAATGTAACCTTTACCCAGTAACTCCTTAATCTGCTTCTTAATCTCCACCAAATCCTTTGCGGGCATCTTGTATGGTCTCTTCGATATTGGCCCTGTGCCTGGCAAAAGCTCAATCAAAAACTCAATATCTCTATCTGGTGGCATGCCTGGCAACTCTTCTGGAAATACGTCAGGGAAATCCTTTACCACTGGTACTTCCTCCTGCACAACTCCTGATAAGGAATTTACTTGTGTCCTATTTGGCACATGCCGGGATACATACTTGATCCTTCTTCCTTCTGGCGTTGTGAGCAAAATTGTATTACTTGCGCAATCGATATTTCCTCCATACATCGACAGCCAATCCATACCGAGAATTACATACAAACCTTGGGATTCCAGAATAATTAAATCCGTTGGGAAAACATGCCTTCCTATACTTAATGGCACTTGAAAACATCCTTGACTGGCCATGTACTCCGCTCCTGGTGAGCTTACTAGCATAGGTGTTTTAAGAATCCTAGTGGGAAGGCTATACTTATCCACAAATCCCCTTGATATGTATGAATGCGATGCACCAGTATCAAAAAGAACGAGTGCAGTAAATGACTTAACCAAAAACTTACCGATTACTGCATCAGGCTGAGCTTCAACCTACTCCACATAAACGTGGTTCACCTGTCCCCTGCTGAAAGGGTTCGGCTTCTTTCCAGAGCTTCCATTGCCATTCTGGCCTTCAGGACATTCATTGGCATAATGTCCTGTCTTCGAACACTTAAAACAGGTGACTTGGCTCAGGTCCCTCTTGGCTGGGGTTGATGGGGTGGTACGGTTCTGGCCGTTGCTTCCTCCATTTCCATTACCATTCTTGGGGCCATTATGATTGTGCGAGCTACCTCCTCCATGGGTATGCTTAAAATGAACTCCCGGTTTAGGGGTAAGACGGGGCTTCTATTGAGCTCCTGAATTATACTTCCCATGTCCATACTTCCTCTTGCAGTTTTCAATCTGCTGCTGCTTCCCCTCAATCATAAGAGCACGATCTACCAACTCCTGGTAGTTGTTGAAGCTTGCTACCATCAACTACATACTCAGCTCGTCATTCAGTCCTTCCAGAAACTTCTCCTGCTTAGCTGCGTCCGTAGCAACGTCATCTGGGGCATAACGTGCTAGCTTACTAAAGTCATCCACATACTGGCCAACTGTCCGTCCTCCTTTGTGCAAGTTGCGAAACTCACGCTTCTTCATGGCCATAGCTCCTGCTGAAACATGGGCAGTACGGAAAGCTTGCTGAAACTAATCCCATGTGACAGTGTCTACAGGGTAAGTGGCTGTAAAATTCTCCCACCATGCTGCTGCGGGTCCTTCAAGCTGATGTGCGGCAAATTTCACTTTTTCCCCATCTGTACATCCTGCAGTGGTCAACTCCCTCCCTGTCTTGCGGAGCCAATCATCTGCTACTATCGGCTCGGTGCTACTGGAGAACACCGGTGGATTCAGCCTAAGAAAACGGGTTAAGTGATCAACTGGTGGTGGCGGCGGTGGGTTGTTGTTGTTGTTGTTCTGGTTCTGGACTAACAACTGCATCAACGCATTCTGCTGCTGGATCAACTGAGTGAGCTCCGGTGGGAAATCAAATCCATTGTCACGTCTCGGAGGCATCTGAGGGTTTAGAAAAGATGAGAATTAAGAATAGAATGAGGTCTAAAGAGAAAACACTACCCAAAGCACATGAGGCAAAATGCACACAAAATCACTTCATTCAATCAAACAAGGCATACAATCGGTCTAGAACTATCGCAAAAGTGCGTGGACTATACTATGTACATGGTGGAACACTACTAGTGTTATGGTAATCTACTAGAAAAACTGCTCCGATGAAGACTCCATGATATCTGCTCTAGCTTCGTCTTCGAAATCATCATCACTAGGGTCAGAATCGGTGTCATAGATGACGATGTAGTTCTCTGGACAGGTGCACTCTTCATCTTCTTCTCCGGGTGCTGAGTTCCCCATGAGTTCTTCAATCTTCTCCTTAAGATCGTCGTTTTTTCTTATTAGAGCTACAATCTCATCCATGTAGTCCTTGCGAGTGGCCTTCAGTTCTCCTGCTAGCCTAATAATCTTGGCTTTTGCTTTCTTCAACTCCATCATGTCTGCGCACATCTGGTTCTCCTGGCATCGAATGTGCTGGTTTAACTCTTGGATGAAAGCTGCAATGGATCTATCCTTCTTGGTGCTAACTATCTCCCATTGTTCATCTCGGCGTCCACAAATCTAGTAAATAGTATCCTTGAGGTCTTCTTGGTAGACTTCTCCAATGCGTCCCATGGTTATGTGAGCGGCCATGCTCTTTCCCAGACTCCAGGTTGGTGCCTTAAAAACACACTCTATGGGCTCCGTGACTGGCGCGAACGTCCTTCCTGGAACTTGAGCTTGAATCTTCCAACGCTCCTCTTCGGGTAGAGTGGCGTTGTAGGTCCCGGTGAAGCTTGGTATTCCAATGTTCAGGTACTTGGTGACTTCCTTGAGGTGTCGTCCAAAAGGTGTATCTTCATCCGGTTGCGTGAACTTGATCCTCGCTTCCGTCATCCTAAAAGAGTAGAAAAGATGAGGAGTCAGAAATGAGAAGAGAGTAGTGATCTAGGGCTTTAGCTTAGTGGTCGTGTCCTACAGTCAGCGTGTGCTCTGATACCATCTTTGTAGCGACCAGACCTCAAACAGTCTGATCTCTGTGCTCAGGTGTCATCCCTGGATCAGTAATGCTAACACCACACAGTACTTGAAGGATTTATAACAGAGTAGCAATCACACACTTATTACATCGAATGTCTCAAAGAGAACTTATTACAATGAATATGGCTTAAGGCCAACTAATAACGATAACAGCGGAAGGCTTGGAAGATAAGCGAGTCCATCAACTCCAACGGCATCACTGAGTATAGAACCATGACCTAAAAGGCACCTTACTCATCGTCTGAAAAGTCTGCAACATGAAAAGTTGCAGCCCGAAAACGGGTCAGCACATGGAATATGCTGGCAATGTAACACATAGAGAGTAATGAATGATTAAGCCTATACTACATGCATATATGGCCGGTGGAAAGCTCTATGGTTACAGTTTTGCGTAAAGCCAATTTTTCCCTACTGCAAAGGAATAAATTTATTTAACTATCATGGTGGTTGTTAAACATTGAGAATGGTTGACAGCATCCTCAATCCCATTAAAGTAATCATCATTAAAAACCCAACAACATTAACTTAAAAGTAACATGATGAGATCCACATGATATCCAAGTACTAGATACTCAAAACGACCATAACCGGGGACACGGCTAACCATGATTAGTTTGTACACTCTGCAGAGGTTTGCGCACTTTTCCCCACAAGACTCGATCACCTCCGTTGGATTTCTCGCACTACATGATGTTTGAGAAATGGATGACCGAGACATAGTCTTTCAGAAGCGCTAGCACCTTATGATGGATAGACCGGTACACCTACTTTCCCCTACATCTGCTAGTCTACCCTGTAAGAGTTCGCACGACATAATCAACTATGCCAGAGCCCATAATGGCTTGTGGCTGCACACGGAAGTTTCTAGTATGAATTATCTCATGATCCCTTTGAGCCTGGGTGGCGGTCCATAAAGAAAAACAACAGGCAATCCTGGAATACCCAGGTACATCAATCCACCCAGATGTGTGTTTAAGTTGCCACCTTAGATAAACCATTAATTAACAAACTCACATCTGTCATGGATATCACTCACCCAATCCACGTCTACTAGCATAGCATGGCATAATAAGCAAACGTAGAAGTAACTCCCAAGGGTTTGATAATAAAACAGATAATAGGTACTACCTCAACTACTTCCCATCCCACAATTTAATTAGATCCTAATCATGCAATGTTTGAGGTTTGATCTAATGCAATAAAACTGGGTAGTAAAAGAGGTATGATCAAAGTGTTACTTGCCTTGCTGATGATCCGCGAAACCTAGAGATTTGAAGTAACAGGGGGCGCACTCCAGGTATTTTATCGCAGACAAACAAACAAGCATACAATAAGTAATCATCTAATGCACAGATAAAACTCAAATAAGAGATCTAACCAGAAAGTTCAACTTAAGAACTCCGGTTTGCAAAAAGAATCAAATCGAACGAAGCAACGAAAGTCAAACAGCGAAAGAAAACAACTTCGTTCTACTAAACTGGATCTAAGTCAAATTTTACAGAAGCAAAAACTTGTTTAAGTTGGTTAAACGGGTAGAGCTATTCGATACGAAACTCCAGGCGCTGGAATCGCCTGATTCCGATAAACGAGCGAAAAGTTATACTAAAACGAAAATCGGATCAGAAATCGCGATCAGAAAATAATCGCAGAAAATCCGAGAAAAAGAAAAACGACGAACAGATTAACGAACGAACGTTCGTTAACTGGGTCTAAACGATGAACACGTTCGTTAAGACGAACGAACGAGGGAACGCTCGCTATTTAACCTAAACCGTAAAAAACCGATCTAAATAAATAATAAAATGAAAACTAAAAAAACCGATGAAAAACCGACGGAAAAACTGAACGGTTTTTTAAAGAGAAAAAACGGCGGCACGGGTTTGAGGCAACCTCGGGCGGCGGGTCGGCGAGGCGGCGAAGCGGCGGCGGGCGGCGCGAGCGGGCGGCGACGGCGGCGGGGCTCGGGCGGGGATAGGGTTTGGGGGGGCGCGGGGCTGAGCTGGCCTCGGCCTCGGGCGCGGCTTATAAAGCCTGCCGGGCCAGAGTCCCAGGCGGACACGGCCCGGTTAGGTCGGTTGCCTTTTAAAAAAAATTTACCCGCAGAAGAAAAATACAAAGAAATAGTAAACGGACTCCAAAAATCCCGAATTAAATTTTCCCCGACTTCTAAAATCAAGCCGGACAAAGTGAACATTTATTTGGGGCCTAAATGCAATTTTGAAAAACGCATATTTTTCCTAAATTCAAATAAAATAGCGAAAAACTCCGAAATAAAATCTTATTTGATTTTATTATTAAATCCTCAATATTTCTTTATTTTGGGAAAGTCATTTTATTCCCTCTCTCATATTTTGTAATAGAAATAATTGATGATAAAATAAATAAAATCAAATGATCCTATTCTCAAAATTTGAGAAAACTCATATATGAAAATAACGAAATCCCCAACTCTCTCCGTGGGTCCTTGAGTTGCTTAGAATTTCTTGAATCAAAACCAAAAGAAAATAAAATATGATATGCAATGATGATCTAATGTATAACATTCCAAATTGAAAATTTGGGATGTTACAGCAAATCTACAGTTTTGGACAGAAAGAAAAAGGCATGTTTGCATGCATTTAAAGTCCTCCAATGAGTCCACTCTCCTGGACTTAAGGGTTTTGTAGGGAGGTCTACATGTAGGAAAAAGCTTATGGGTAAAAGAGCAAGATAAATAGGGGTTGCAGTACAAACCACCAAGATGGATCAGAATGAAAAGAGGTTGATTCACTCAAATTTTTCAAAGGACATCACTGGGTTTTTGCATAAAGTTGAATAATATACTCTTATGAACATCCCATAATTTTGGTGGAGGCTAGAAAGCAATATTTAAATGGGTTGTAGTGCAATACTGCCATCTGGACCAGTTTTGAAAACTTGGTGTAGAGCTCAAAATATCCTATGAATAAAAGATGTTTTTGCATAAAAGTGTTTTAAAAACATCACATGACATCTCCAAATTTTGATTGAAATTTTAAATAAATCTATCAAAGGGTTGTAGTTCAAATGGGACCCTAAAACCATGGGAAACCAATTTTAAAGAAATGAAGATCAAAATAATAATTATATAATTAATTCCACTGATAAAAAGAAAAGTTTTCTTGAGAGGTTAAACAAGTCCAATAATATATTTGAAAAGTTTTCACTTGGGATAAAAACTCCATAATAACAAAGAAAAGAATGATTTTGAAATCAAAAAAATCCAGAAAATAAAAATTTAATTTCCTGGCAAAATTTTAATTAATAAAACAAGGTCAAAATTTTGGGGTGTCACAGCATTTGTCTGAAATGTGAGGGGGAGTTACAGTTCTACCCCTTGCCTATAGGCTTCTCGGCTTGGTTCTGTGTACTGAGGGTCGGGGATAGTAGAGTAACTTTGCTTCTCCCCAAATAGTGGGCGGGGGCGATTTCGGGTGAGGACGGCGTGTTTTGAACTATAGTGGGAGCAAGTGATTTCGGGCGAGGAGAGCGTGTTTTGAAATAGTGGGCGTGAGCTATTTCGGGCGAGGAGAGCGTGTTTTGCCGACCATGGTTTATGAATTATTCGGCACATGTCATTTCGGCCAAGGAGAAGGCGCGCTTGGATGAAGTTATGAACCTACCCTCGATGTACAATGGGCCAATTGATGTGTGTCCCACATAGGACGGTAATTTCGCGTCTCCCATTTATTTGCTTGGGCGAATTCCACCGAGCAGAGAGGATGTTTAACAGTTCGTTCAAATTTTGGGAGAACGAGCATCCACGTCTACCTTACCAAGTCGATTCGGATCAAATTTTGAAATATTAGCTTGCCTCTTCTTTTTTAGATGGAGAGATGATGCTCGGGAGTAATGTGTTTTTACATGCTCGTTGCTAGCGATTTACTATATGACAAATAGTTGACCCACTCAAAAACGCGAATCAAACCCAAAATGAAATATCTTGATTCAATGAAATAGCTCGTTCAGTAGGTCAAAATAGTGAACTAAATCCAAAATTGAACACCTCAATCGAGTAGCATGTTGTACAGTATTATAGTACTCCATGAACATGTTGAAAGTCAAATTAATAAACTTGTTTGATATACGCATATATCCGTTCATGTGTGGATTGCAGACAACATGTTCTCCAATTTAAATATTTGAATGCAAGTTTATATCGAAACATGGTTTATATCAGTCTTTGATGCATAAAACGCGACCTCCCCCCTCTACCGGACTCCTGTTCTCTCTATCTCTCTCTCTCTCGCCGACAATCTTCAATTCTGTCGCACCCATCTGACACAAAAACCTTGTTGGTCCCTCTCCCTTTCTCTCCATCTCTCTCTCTCTCTCTCTCTCTCTCTCTCTCTCTTTGTGTGTGTGTGTGTGGGTCTTTCTAGTTCGCATGCATATATACACCATCTATAGGTCTCTCTCGCACACTATGTATGATACTCTAGCTAGTCCAAGCTAGATATCTTGGGTGCACTCATCGTACGCACACAGATTCCTTGGCTCTTTGCCTGTAACTCTCTCACGCACCACTATGTCGTCTCGGAGCTCTTCCCCCCCCTCTCTCAAACTCTCCATCCACCTGGGTCACACATACACATGCATATCTCACTCGCACTCGATAGGCCCATCTAAAACTCTATCTCTCCCCCTCGTTCTCTCTCCATCACACACGCGCACACACACAATCTCATGCCCAGCTAGCCAAGTATGATGGTCTCTCACTCAATTGTAGGCACACGCAGTCCGCCCTATATGTATATGACTAGCTAATCTTAGTCTCCATCACAAACATGTGCATGGTCTATCTCGATTTCTCTCGGGGCATCTTTCTATCGTGCACGCACTCCCTCGATCTCCCACCCATATAGTCCCCTCACGATCTCGACGGGATCTCTCTATCACAAACACACCCTGTCTCCCTCCCCATGCATCCATTCCATCCATGTGTCCCTCTCGACCTTTGTTCCTTGTTTGCCACACCTCTATTGGACATGTGCTACAGGGGTATCTCTCTCCATTGCAAACAATCACACACTAGCTATCTTCGTGTATCTCCTCGCCTCGCTTTTCCATCTCGGAGATGCATGCATGATATGTTCGCATAAGAAACGAAAAAACACACTATCTCTCTAATTTATCGTTTGTTGTCACTTTCTCTTTCACACACATACTCTTTTTGCACACTTACTCATTCTCCTTCACACGCACTTGATCTGTCTCGACTGAGGCACTCTCCTCGGTCCATAGTATATAGATTGATTGAAAAGTCAAACATCACAAAGTTTGACCATGTACGTGGAGAAAAAGAATTACATCTAGTATGGCAAACATATACCATTAGATTCACCATGAGATGTAGTTTTGTATGATGTATCTTTGGTATTGTAGATATAAATAACATTTGTGTAAACCTGATCAAAGTTTCCAAAGTTTGACTTCTAAAATATTTACATGCACGGCATTATCGAGCGGATGGAATATCTCTTTCCCCCTCTCAGCTATCTGACGCACCACTCAGCCTTATCGGGGCTCCTCAATCTCTCTCAAACTTTATTGGTCAGTTTGGTTCGTGACCTGACCCTCATGCCTTGATGACCAGTACTGCCTAGTGCGGACGTGAGATGTAAAATATTTCTGCCTCGCCAGGCTTGTGTGGTGCTGAAGAGTTTGGTTCATGCCTGGGCCAGGCAAAGCATCAACGTCCCATCAATCAATCCATGCATCAATTATTTAATGCTAATATCCATCCATGTTGCTGTTAGCCTCGTGGCCACATGACCAGGCACGGCCAGGCGTTCGAAATTGGTCGCCTGGGCCAGGCTACTTGAAGTGTCTGGAGTTCAGCCAGGCTAATTAAAGTGCAAGGGAACCTAGGCCAGGCGGGCTTTCTTTTTCACAGGGTAGCAACCAAACAAGCGTGCATGAAATCCAGCCACAACCCTAGGCCAGGCAAAAGATGCTCATAACGCAAGCCAAACTGGCCTTATATCTCCCTGGTTCACACATACACATGTCTCGCTCGCACTATATGTATAGACCCATCCAACACTCTCCGCCCTTGTTCTCTCTCCATGTGACACGCACCCCCCTAAGTACCATAATCCCTCAATCCATCATAGGCGCAAGCACTCCCCCCCCCTCCTAAGTATGATTATCTCTTACTAGCCATCAGGAACACATGTATTGTCTCCTTCCATCCATACGTCTATCTTGATATCTCTTGGGGCATCTTCTATCGCGCACACACCTTGTCACTCGATCTCCCACCCATGTAGTCCCATCGCGATCTCCAGGGGATCTCTCTATGACAAACATACACTCTCTCCTCCCCATGTCTACATTTTCTCCGTACGTCTCTCTCGACCTCTCTCCCTTGTTTGTCAGACCCCTCTTGGCCACGTGCTAGGGGTCTTGCTCTCTCGGTTCCAAACAACCACACACTATCTCCTCACCTTGCCTCCGTTGTCGAAGATGCATGTGTGATATGTTTGCATAAGACATGCACGCTTTCTCTACTTTTATCGTGTGTTGTCCATGTCTCTTTCACACACGCACACACACTTTTTGCACTCACTCTCTCTCTCTCTTGTTAGGGACTCTGTCACATCCATAAGCATATGAATGTTTTGAAAAGTCAAACCTCAGAAAAGTTTGACCAGGTATATGTGGAGAAAAACATTTACATCTAGAACGATCATTAGATTCATCACAACATGTACTTACTTCATACTATCATTGATCTTTGATATTGTAGATATAAGTAATTTCTTTATAAACTTGGTCAAAGTTTCAAAAGTTTGACTTAAAAAAATGTTGGAACTACATTATCGAATGGAGGGAGTAGCTCTTTCTCTCTCTCTCTCTGCTATCTCTGATGGGCCTCCCCTCTCACTCGAACTTTCTATACCGACGGATTATACGCTCACTGTGTCAGCGTATAGCTCCGTATATTGTTTAGTTGACCGGTCAACCAATCCACATGCTGCCTTGTCAACTTGTGTTCTGTATCTTCGTTTGCTGGCCCATGTGGCAGTGGGTGAAAATAAGTAAACTAGAGGCCCATCTGACACGCGGTGAAGTAAACAAAGTTGAAACCACTCGGGGTAGCACCCCGCACGCTAGTAAATTGAGGGCGCATTGAGGACAAACTTCTTGCGCGGGAAGGACGCACTCGCGCACAATTCACCACTGCGCGGCGGCATGCACAGAAGGACGCACTCGCGCACACCCAGCACACAACACACACCAGCACACGTGTACACCAGCGTCGCCGCCGGTTGAGATGGACAGCGAGGCAGCCAACAAGCGGAGGCGGCTCGAGCCAAAACCGCATCCGGCGATCCTGGACATCATCAGCAGCCTCCCCGATGACACGCTGCTCGTCATCATCAGCCTCCTCCCCACCAAATCTGCCGTGCAGACCGCCCTGCTCTCTCGGCGGTGGCGCCCCCTCTGGCGCTGCGTCCCCCTCAACCTCAATGTCGACAGCTGCCTCTGCGACGGGGATTGCAAACGCATGGCCGCAGTCTCCAAGATCCTTTCATCGCACCCTGGGCTAGCCAAACGCCTTGACATCCGCATGTTCAGTACCAACTGCAAGGTCCAACCCAAGTTCGACGAGTGGTTCTTATCCCCCGCCCTAGATCGGCTCGAGGAGCTCAGCTTTGAAGCTTTGAGAGGAAAAAGAAAGAGAGAGAGAGGGAGAGAGAGAGAGAGAGAGTGAAAAAATATCACTAGCCAGCCAACCCTATCATATGAGCGAATGATATTGGTACCTCTAGATGACACGGCAATCTTATGCAGCCAGCTGCTCTAATATGTTCTCTTCTTTTGCAGATAAAAAAAGACCCGAAAGTGAAAAATGTGCTGCACTATAACAATCTCATCGAATGCCTTGATCTCCATCTTACAGAAATTGATTTGATCGACTACCGAGGCAACACAGCTGAGATTAAATTGGCCAGGTTCTTTGTTCTGGAGGCAAGTATGCTCAAGGTAATGAGGTTTGGCATTCTCTGGCGCAACAATGAATGGCGTGTTGATCACCACAAGCGTCTAAGCCTAAATGACAAAGTCTCTGCAGAAGCTGAATTTGTTTTTGAAACATCAAGTGGCTAGAGACTCGAAAACTTATTTGCCCATTAGTGACTTGTCAGGGCGGTGGATTTTAGTTTGTATGATAATGCTGCATCCACCTAAAGTAACGAAAGTTCTTACGTAAACTTCCTAGTAATTCCCTCTTCATAGGTGCAGCATTACTCCTAACATTTGTAATATCAGTTTGAAACTTGTAATATTGCCATGTCCTATTCCTGCGTTTTCAAAATCCTGCGAATCAAACATGTCCTGAGTTGGTGATGATGTTGTGCTTCCCATCTTTCACCAATAGCCGTCGGATCTAGATCTGATGCATACAAACCAAGCTTCTCCATTTTTGCAAAAAGATGCCCGCACTTGTTCCCTATTTACAAACAACTCCTTGTCTCTCACAATCAGTCTCATCTCCTCCCCACCACATCTAGGAGTAGAAGGCCGTGGAAAAATCTGGCGCGATGGCCGCTGCCGGAGCCATCCACCCCCAATCTTGGTTTTCCGTGCAATGCACGGGCATCTACGCACGGGAAATTATGTCGAACAGGGCTAGTTGTAAGCAGGCTAGCTCTACAGTCATGATGATAGTGACTTCAGACGGTGAGGCTGACTATGGTATGCCGAACACGGCGCCTATACTCAGGTGTCATCTCCGGTGCAGGGTCTTGTCACTTCATCGTGAGGAGCAGCACGTAATAATTTGACCAACGGGTAGTACAGTGCTAGTACTCCTACTACTACATTGGTAGTACTACTACTAGTACTAGTAGCACCACCGTCTGGATTTAGGAGTACTACCACGTCCATCTGGATTTTAGTATTTGACTAACAACACAGGCAACTGGACTGCAGATCAATTTCCATAAATCCTCCATGTATCCTATCAATGTAGTTGAGCAGGATGCTTCTGACCTGGCTACCTTTTTTGATTGCAAATTAGGCACTATGCCTTTTATATATCTGGGGCTGCCAGTGGGGACCACCAGGCCTAAAATAGTGGACCTCCTTCCTCTTGTGGACTGTATGGAGAGAAGATTGACAGCAAGTTCATGGTTCTTGCCACAAGGGGGCAGACTGCAATTAGTCAATTCTGTGATCTCTTCCTTGCCTATCTTTTTCCTTTGTAGCTTGTCCATTCCTTAGGGTATTTTAAAACAATTGGAAAGAATCCAAAGGCAGTGTTTATGGAGGAAATATGGTCAGGAAAAGGGTCACTCTCTGGCGGCTTGGCAACTTGTTTGTAGACCTAAGTCAAAGGGGGGGGCTTGGGATTTTAAATCTTGGACTGCAGAATGATGCTCTCTTATTGAAACACCTCAGCAAATTTTATAATAAGATGGATGTGCCCTGGGTGCAATTAGTTTGGGACTCTTACTACTTTGAAAGGATTCCGCATGATACTGTTCTCTGTGGCTCCTTTTGGTGGAAAGATGTATGCAAGTTGATGGATAATTTCAGAGCCGTTACGTCGGTTGATGTTCATAGTGGAGATACAGTGCAGTTTTGGTTAGACTACTGGCAAATTGGGAACAGTTTGGTTCCTCTGCAACAGCGATTTCCTAGGCTATTTTCTTTTTGTCTCCACAAAAACCTCTCAGTCAAGGAAGTCTTTCAGGCTCGTTCTTTTCAGGAGCTTTTCTACTTGCCTATGTCTGAACAAGCCTTCCAAGAAATGCAACAGCTCTCCTCATTGACGGGGTCTTTCCATTTGGACAATCAATCTAATGACCACTGGGGATGGAGGCATGGCAAGAAATCAGAGTATACAGCAAAAAAGTTTTATGATTTTGTCTATCAGCCAATGGTCTCAAACCCCATCCTGGGATGGATATGGAAAAGTTGCTGCACTATGTCGATCAAGATGTTTGCTTGGCTTGTCATCATGGACATGATTAACACCAAGGACATGATCCAGAGGAGACATTGGAGAATCAATGAAGGGCCTGAATGTGTTCTTTGTCTGACTGGTGCTCTGGAGGACAGAAACCACCTGTTCTTCCAGTGCAATTTTAGTGCTCGAGTCTGGAATTACCTACAAATTGAATGGAAAAATGGGGACGATATGGTGGAAATTGCTCATCATGCAAGGAAGGATTTCAACAAACCTTTTTTTGGGGAGGTGGTTTTTGTGGCCTGGTGGAATATTTGGAAGATCAGGAATGATAGAACTTTCAGGAACATTCAGCCCTCTTTCAGGACATGGAGGAATAGCTTCATTCATGATATTACTCTGCTCTCCCACCGTATAAAAAGGAAATTTAGAGATGCCCTTCTTAAGTGGATTGATTTTCTTCCTCCTTGAGGAGAATTCCAGTTTGTCTCCTTTGTTTATTTGTAATTTATAGGTATAGTGCTCCTCTACCCTGTATAGTTTTTCTTCCTCCTTGAGGAAACCATGTATATATTTGTTTTTTAATAAAATGCTGTGGGGTGTAAGCCCTGCAGTCTTCATGGTAAAAAAAACAATATCTAGTAATGCATGTCACCCAAAATGTACTAGTACTCCCTCTGTAAATAAATACATGGTGTTTTATTCCTATCGGCGAGAGAACTTAATGTTTTTTTGCTAACTAGAGTACTAATAGGATTACATGCAATGAACTAAACACTGCATGTCATGTTTGGTAGTCTCAAGTCATTGAAAGCATGCATGGCCCACATCTCTCATTGGTTGATATGTCACGAAATAAGAAACAAGGAGGGAGTTAATGAACCGTGCCTAAGTATTTTGGGATTATTTGGTTTTCGTAAGGTGACTTACACAACATTTTTGTTTACATGCATTAACATTTTATTAGTTAAATCAAAGGTCAAAACTTGGCGCAAAATGCAAAGGGGACCAATAAACCAGTAAACATCAAACTTCTCTCGTTTGGCCCCAACTAGAGGTCTGGTGAGATGACTATACTGCACCGGCACGGAGGGGGGCGCAGCTTCATTGACTTACGGCAACTTCCTTTGGGTGAATGACACGTGGCCCTAGGGGGTGGCTGGCCCACCTATCATACAGCCAAAGGCAGGTGCAGTAGAGGGCCGAGGAGTAGTACGAAATCCTACGCACCTACGCACGCTAACCAAGGGCTGAGTGATCACTCGAATCACAAGATCAGTTGACTAGAAGCTATGCTAGACCCATCGAGGCGATGAGCGCGCGCATCAGCCGGCTGTGCCAGATGGTCCACGAGGCCGGCCTGCGGCCCGGCACCGAGGAACGTCTCCAGGTAGTATTTCTTAAGGCCGCCAGGGCGAGGGGCCGCTTGGACGATAGATTCGTCTCCTTGTTCGACGAGGTCCTCGTCGGTTTCCTCGAAAAGTTCACCGTCGTCAAGAAGCTTGCGGACGACTTTGACGTAAGCCTGCAGCCGACGCGCCCAGGCTCTGCAATGCCCACCACCCTCAACGGCCACTATGGCAACAACCTCTTCGACGCACTGGTCGCCCTGCATCTGCCTGCCGTCGCACAGGAGAATGTCCACCTCGAGGTCGTGCTTGCCGCGCAGCGCCTGGCGCAGCAAGACACCATCGACATAATCACCCACGTCTACACGCAAATCGTCCACAAGGACTACTACATGCAAGCGGAGGACGATAGGACACTGGCCTTCTTGGAGCGCAGGGCAACCTTGGACGTCACTGTTCAGAAGCACGTTTAGCTCGCCGCCAATGCTGCTGCTCCTCAACGGTGCTTCATTTCGCCGGCGCACTAGGGCGTGAGGATGTCGTTGAACGTTGATGGATCCGTATGTATTTTTATCTTTCCGTCAAATCCCTGTAGTAGTATATGATACCACAGTAATTATCTTACCTTTCGCATCAACTTCATAATTTTCGTACGTACTCCATGCATGAACGGCGCCAGAACCAAACTTCTCATTACTCTAGGCAAAATCGTTATTTTCTATCTATCGGTCACGCCATGGAGCAGAACCGAATTTTACAAGTTACGAGTTCAAAAGGAAAAGCATGCCGTGTTCGCGTCGGACCCCCACACGGTTGGTCTGGCACGCCGCTCAAGCGGGAATGCGTGCGGTGTTGCATTTTCACTTACAAGTGGGACCGCAGTTGAGCAAACCGACTATCGGCAAACCCCCACCCCGCCCACCGCGCGATGGCTGAGAAAAGAGGACAGGAGGGAGAAGAGATGTCTGTAGCACAGACTCCAAGAAAATTGGTGTCGGATGGGACCCGTGTGGGTGGCGTGTGCCGTACTGCTAGACGTGAATGCTAGTAATGGCCCATGCCACCCCACTATATCGAGCCTATATCAAGGTACGTAGAACAAATTTCCTTTAGTCCGTGCTTAGCCCTCCTCTATCTCTCTTCTCAGCCAGCCAGCGGACGCGCAGAGCCCATCGTCTGTTTGCTCACATGCGGCCCCACATGTCAGTGAAAACGCAAGAGGACCCACTGAACCTGCACATCTTTCACCTCGACGTGCTGGTGATGAAAAACAAATCCAATAAAGATCTTCGGTGGCCGCTTTTGGAGTTACTCAAGAGTAGTAAGATTCTATTTACAGTTTAACCCAAGATGCACATCTCGTGGCTTCAACTACCACTCTATTTTCTTTCATGACACGACCTGGATGCTGGATGTCCCACGTGTCGGCAAAAGGAGGAAGAACCCGACCAAATCTTCGGTTCTGCTCTCGGATTAGACTAGTTGTTCTAACTGCTAACTTAAAATTTTTATTGTGTACTCCCTCCGTTCCAAAATACTTGACTTCCATTTGTCCAAAAATGTATGTACCTATATACTAAGACATGTCTAGATACATATATATTTTGACAAATAGAAGGCATGTATTGTGCAACGGAGGGAGTAGAATGGATGCAAGTTTTTGTATTGGGAAGAAGAGTACATCCATATATTGATAGAGCGCAATTTAGTAGATGTTCTATCACTTTTAGCTAGTATAGAATAGAGGCTAGACATGAGACTAGATGCGAGGAAGCAACGTCTACTTCTTTACACTCGAAGAAGAAAGAAGCACGCAAGATCGAGCCTCCGCAGATCAACAATGAATGCATCGAGAAGGCACTAATCCAACTTAGTACAGGAGTAGTAAAATGTATTCTTGTGGTTCTTGTTTTCTTTGGTCTTGCTTTTATAGTCAAAATTATCGTTGGAGTTCATGCAAAACGAAGGTCCGTTTGGGGTCGTGCGTTGGAGTTGGCCTTACAAGTGGGACCGCAGTTAAGGAAACTGACTATCGACAAACCCCCACCTCGCCCGCCGCGTGATGGCCGAAGTTAGAGAAACGACGAGGTTGAAGAGATTGCTCTCGCACAGACTCCAAGAAATAATATGGTGTCAGATGGATGTCATGGTGGTGGTGTGTGCCGTACTCCTGGACGTGAATGCTTGTTCTAGCCCATGCCACCCTACTAATCCTACTACTTACTCCTACTATATAGTATACTAGTATCGAGGAATCGAGGTGCTGGTTACGCACAACGAACACATTAACATATGGCTACAGTAAAAACACCCGCCCGACGCGCGAAGCATGTGAAGCTAGTACTAATAGTGTACTACTATTGTTGATTGGCCTCATCCGATAACCTGTTGCAATGCACGTACAATTATGTATTCGGAAAATATATTTTTGCCTCGTCGCACCACTCACTTAGAGAAGCGACTCGAAATCCATTCATAAATTTAGTAAGTTTATCACAGGCATATCATTTTATTAAATAGTACAACAAGTCATCAACCCACATCGACAACGAGGATACATTATAAATACTAAAGTTTTCACCACATAACAAATAACAAGCCATGAAATGAACTTCAACTCAACCATTCCACGGCGTTGGAAATGCTTGCTTTGAACCATAAGTGATTCTCTGGGACGGGCCATCCGTTGTCGATCTAGAGACCAACGCAGGACTGATCATCCAGACTGAAGCGGCCTACTATATCAGTACCAGGGTAGGGAACCACCCAAATGTCCGAGGTATAGACACAGTTGCTTCTCATAAATGTGTCAACAGCAGTTGGATCGCCTTTCACCATCATCGGATAGTTTTGTCCAAGGAAGAGCGAGTTTTCTCCAAGACTATCAATTCTGTGCCAGGGAGAAGGAGTTGGCGCTAGCACACTAGTATCCATCCCGAATACCATGCAACGGGTGTTGGAATAGGTCCGGAGAGTGCGACCATGGGAGACTACACCTGCTTCCTTAGCAGTAACATCATAAGTGGGCTGTATAGACACAAGAAGAGGGGATCCATAGGAATCAGTTGCCAGGTGCCACATAGTATATCGGTGCTACTCGTCCTCATGCTCGTGATCATCACCATCATCATCTCCCCCTTGGTTATAAAAATCTTCAAGTATAGGTGGTGGGATGTTCACATGACCTTGGAAACACAAGAAGAAGGTTAATTAGTAAAGGGAAACTTGCTAACCCGGATGCATGTGGATGAAACAATTATAATTACGGTGGAAGACAAACGTACTGAAACAACAAGGATGCCATGCAAAAACAGTGCCACGAGTGGTGGCAGCAAACACAAGGCCCTCGTATTGAATTGCATCACAGTACTCATCCGTGTACAAAAACTGATTTTTGAGCAATATCCATCGAGTGAAACCATCAAGGACGGCAACAAGCTTGTCGAAGATAGCAACAACATCATAGTTCTTGTAATTCCAAGAGCGGTTGGGAACTCGACAAATTGCTATCTTCCGTAGATGACAGTCACCATGATCATATTTGAACGTGCGTACATTACCGGTGTGCTCAACCTCTGGGCAGTGTGCTGAGATTTTTGGAAGTGGAACCCGGTGATGAGTGTACACATTCACAGGTTCCCACTCGCAGTTGGACCCAATGTAAACAACCCAATCTCCATTTGTGCCCGCCCAAGCCTTACCCTCAAGCGATGGCATCTTAACATCATATGTATCATTATCAAGCGGCATCAACTTGCACAGGGCAAGGCCTCCATCATGCCGGCGCCAGTCATCAGGGTCACGGCGAAGAAGATAGGGGATATCAAACCGCTCCTTGACTCTTGGGTTCCTTGCAATGATGTTATTAGTTGAGTCGAGAATGGGCTTGAACGAACCTGCCATGCTAGCCGAGGTGATGATGTCGCACCGATCAATGAGTTCCTCCACCACGTCATCTTTCAGATCGGGGCAAGAATAACGGGGTCGTTTCCGGCCTGTTCCCTCCATGGAGAAGACGATCGAACAATGGCAGAAGAAAGGGTGAAGGGCTGAAGGAAAATGGAGGAGGGAGAGGAAGAGCGTGCGATAGCAGTTCCAAATCGAGAGGGAAAGGCAAAGAGTCAGTGGATGGTTGCGAGTTTTCCATGGTTCACGAAGAGGCACCCCGGCCTACACGTCCGTTCGGAAATACTCCTACTACTCGCTGTCGTCTCACTGATATGTTGGAACGGGACCACATGTCAACGAAACATGGTGTGTAATTTCTCGTGCAAAATGCGATCTGGCCGCGTTGGCCCGAGGTGCCACATTAGTTATCAACCTTTATTTTTTTAATGGCGTGCCGATAAGTTCTGAAGCACGACTAACTGGTACTGTATGCAGAGAAAATATAAACTACTCTACCACTACCCCACCTCCAGTACTAGTAGTATAAAAAAGATATATAGGCTGGAGCTTCAGCAATTTCTTGCTAAGGGCTGCCCACTTGCTTCTCACACTACCACCCTCTCTCTAGATCTAAAAAATACGGCCCCTCTCTCCCTCCTCACCGGTGGTCACAGATCTGCCGGGGAAGAAAAGGACGTGCATCGTTGACGCACTCGTCGTCGGCGAGCGAGGTCACGCACTGACGACAAGGCCGTACTCTTAGACCTAGCGCCCGCGCGAGATGGCCTCCGTCCGCAAGCTCGCTACCGTAGTGTGTGCGGAGGACGACGACCACGAGCGAAGCCACTTCCCGCCGACCCTCACGTATGCTACCTCTTTTCGAGCCATAACCTTGTTCTATTGCCCCATCTGCTACGTCGTTGCATGTGGATCTTTTTCCACTCCACCATCTTCCCAATTTGCTATCCTCTACTCTACTGGCCACGCAGACGAAAACCATAATTTGCACTATTAAAGGAAACGCTACTTCATGCAGACTAATCCATGTATGGGTTGAATAAGGAAAGGAAGGGAGACTATACTATCCAAGAGAGTAGGCATCGAACCCGCATCTAGGTTGAGAACGGGAAAATCAGTAGCTAAGGAACGAGTCTCGTATCTCTTGGTTGAAGAAGGGTAGAAAGGCATGACAAAGCAATAGAGAATGACCAGGTCGATCGGTTTGTTGACCTCGCATAGGAAAAGGTGGCTAAAAGAACAAAAATGGGACCGTAATCCACATATGCTGCCTGGATATTTGTTGCTCTGGGCAACCATACCTCCCTCACCACTCTGCGTCCGTGGAGGTACATCGTACTGGTGCGCCCACTGTCCAAATGGGCCTCCCATGCTCTTTTATTGCCACTTTTTTTGCTGTTAGTATAACGCCAGCAGTCAAGTCAAGCAATGCTACTGCTAAAGTGATGCCACATTTAACTAATGCCGCTCTCAGTCTAATGCCACCCATAAATTTAAGCAATGTCATTTAATGTCACTGGATTATTTCAGGTTAGCTGTTGATTGTGGATGTATTAAAGATTTTTCAGCTAAGGCATTCTAATGCTGTTGCACAGCCAGTATATCAATGATGAAACTTGTTACTACCTTCAGATTTTTGCACTGTTAATGCTTATAGATTACATACCTCACTTTCATGAGATAAGTTAATTTTTTTGTACAGTGTCACCAAAATGCCAAGGCGCTGATGTCATTTTATTTTGGTTAAACTGCACAGACAATTATGAAGACAAGAGGAAAGGTCAAGAGTGGGCACCTCCTCCTCTGGCTGTTCTCTTGGGGAGGTTTGTATGTTTGTCTCTAATGCCTGTCGACTACATACCTGACATCATGATGTAATGTTAAGTCATTTCCTTTTGTAAAGTGTCACTGAATTGTCAAGGCAGTGATGGCATTTTATTTTAGTAGAACTGCACAAAATTTTCTTAAAAGAAGAGGAAAGGTCAGGGATGGCTCACATTTCCAGAAAAAACTATGTATGCCTTCCTCACATCAGCCGCTGTTGCTTTATTTATTCCTTCAAACAGGTGGTTAGAAACAGTCTGTCTACCTTTTCCCATTAAGAAATTGGAATTCTTATATTTGTGAGTCTATGCTTCAACTAGTGCCACTTTTAGAGTAATCACACTTTCAATATCTATGCAAACAGGGATGCTCGATTTTAGTGGAATTGCACAAAAAGTCCAACTGGTTCAACATTAGGAGCATGTTTTTTTCCAAAACTTTATATCCAATTGGTGGCACTATGAGCTGTTCATTACGAAGGTACATGGTTTGCTACTATCTTGCTACTCTTTTTGTATTGTCATTAGATAGTAATACTGGTGGTTTGCATGTGAATTCATTGGCAGGGTTGACCTACATTGGAGGTCCAGGACAGGATTCAATGATTGGATGCTCAATTTCAGTTGTATCAATTTCACCTCTTCCATCACTGCGAACATGGATATCCTTGGTATGATGAAGAATAGGCGCTATATTTCTGCTCTGAACCAGCAAATCAATTCAGTATGAAATTGTCCAGTGCAAAACATAACTGTATCAGATTGTCCAGTGCAGAACATGAAAGATGCTAAGAGGAAGAGACATGTTTAAACCGAAAATACAAGGTGTGGTATATGTTTGCTAGCTTCTTGATATTTGTGCAGACATAGATGTCTGCCCGTTGCTATTTGGCAAACCAACAAAGTGCCCGCAATTTTGGTTGAACTGCACAAGAGAATAGTATAGTCACTGCATGCAGTGCCATTTGAAAATAGACACAGAAAGATTGGATAGTCACTTCATGGACTGCAGAAAAGTAGTATTGTACTATTTATTGGCCAACACTAGGTGCTTCATTTCTTTGGTCTGATTATACAATGGGCATCATTTTGCCTAAGTTAAAGTTTGTATTCCAAAAATAGTCTCGCCGTGTGATCGAGAGAAGACCAAATCATATTGCAGTGGATGTTCCTCCATCATGTGTGGTTCATTCTCATGGTTCCAGCTGTTGGTGAAACCACTTACGTTTGCAAGAGGAATTGTAGACTTCACAAACAAATTTGTCTTTTAATCTGTACTGAATGTTGGCCAAGAGAAGCATCCAAGTTAGTAGGAAGAACAGATGTTTTTTCTAGATCTTTGCTTTTGGAGCTACATATTTGTATATGATCCGTGAATCATTGAGATGCATTAACATGTTGATCTTATGTATGGGAATCGTACTAGTTAGTTTTAGTTGCGACGCAAGATCCAAAGTGGCTGATCTTTGCTTTTGGAGCTACATATTTGTATATGATCTGTGAATCATTGAAATGCATTAACAGTTACTTATTTCTGTTCGCTCAGTGTTTACAAGTTACTGATCGATCACTAGCTAGCCTACAAATGCGGTCCTGGCAGTTTTATTTGCGACGCAAGATGCAAAGTGGCAGTTTTTTGAATAAAAATGCCTACCTCTGAAGAAACTGGCAAGCTACACTATCGATCCTACACGGATAAAAATTCCTACCTCTGGAGAAACTGACAAGCTACACTATCGATCCTACACGGATAAATAGCGGATCACACACATACTACCTCCTTTCCGGTTTGCAAGACTCAATTCAAGAAACGACCTACTCGATCCTACACGAATAAATAGCGGATCACGCACGTACTAGTACCTCCTTTCCGGTTTGCAGGGCTTAATTCAAACCTCTCACCAACCAAGGTACTCCCTCCGTTCAGGATTTATTAGTCCCATGAGCAAAGCAGCAAGACCAAGGCATGGCAATAATTAACGGCATGCAGAACTTTAAGCCTAATTAATTCCAGCGATTTAAGTGGCTGCATGCGTGCCCTAGGCATGCAGAAGTTTAAGCCTAATTAATTCCAGTGATTTAAGTGGCTGCATGCTGCTTCGCGTACTGCCTGCGAACGATTCTGAGTGCCTGCATGCAGCCGGCCGTAATTAAGGCAGCTAACTGATGCGAAAAAAGATACGCTTTAAATCCGTGGAATCACTATTAACAAGGAGGGAGATGATTCGAGTGCACTCATTTGACCGCCATGCCGGCGTGCGACCCAGACGGGACGGGACGGCACAGTCATAATTTCAGTTTCTCTAGTTTTCCATGGCAAGCTGGCGCGCTAAGCCATTATGCATTGAATTCCAATGGCAGTCGCGCTACCTTCCGCCTATAAGTACTGTTTCCTGGCCTTCGCAGGCGCCACCGTGACCCAACTCGCCATATCCTCATAAGCCCCCACCGGCCCGACGTCGCTCGCGACGTCCGCCATGCCCCCGCTCGTACGCGGTAGGCGACGCCGGAAGCAGTCACCGCCGGAGCTAGTGTTCGGGTTTTCACCGGAAGGCAGACGGAGGGAGGAGGCATTCTATCTATCTTTAGATGGCAATGCGGAGATCGAGGAGTTGTTGGAGCACAACCGCATGGCGGAGGAGCAGGAGTTGTTGGAGCGCGACCGCCTGGCGGAGGAGCAGCGTATCGCCGATTTGCACCGCTAGCAGGACATGGAGCAGCAGCGCACCGATGCTCTGAGTCGCGAGCAGAGCGCCCGCAACTGGGCCGACTACGTGGAGGCCGGCACCCGGCAAATAGCCCTGGAGGCTGTCGGGCACGCACGCGTTGGCGACGCCGATTTTTACTACCAGCTCGTCCAGTGGGTTTCCCGCTTGGAAGCCGAAGCTTCGGTGGACCACGCCGGCATGGAATGGGCCAACGTGCGCGAGCAACGCGCCCTATTGCACCTCTGGCAAGTCCGAGGCGAGACGGAGGACGCCGGTGCCGGCGTTTAGCCTGGACAGCAGATGGCGGCCGACATCGTCTAGTTAGCTAAGAGTAAGTTAGTACTTGTACGCTACTAGAGTGTTAGTGGGAGTAGATAGTTTAGATAGTTAACTTGGCTATGATGGTTGTCAACGTGGAAGTTCAATACTCTATATGTGGATCAGACCTGTCCGTTTGAACGTATGGAATGGGCTGTTATTTTTTTAAATGGGTTGTATTTGTCCTCCACGGTTTAGAGGCTGACTTGTGGGCCTAGCAAGTTGACGCGTACACAATCAGGAGATGATTGTACGTGGAGACGATGACAGCAGGGACCCGCCAAGGTCATGGCAGTACGCAAGCAAGTGCCTCCTCATTTCAAGCCAATAAAAAAATGGCTGCTCCTAGTGGATTTCTGACATCTAGGTCCCATGCCATTGTCAATGTAGTCAATAAACGAGAGAATTGCACAATGAGCGGCTGACACCAGGGACCCAGCAGCTCGCCCAGCTATTTTTGTTTTGGGTTAAATTTGATAAATGCCCCTCCAAATCTGGTGTATCCGAGAAATGCCACTGCGATTTCCAAACTTTGAAAAATGCCATTTCAAGTGGCATTTTTTGAAGTCTGGAGTGGCGTTTTTCAAAGTTTGCAAACTGCAGTGGCGTTTTTCAAAGTTTGCAAAAATTGTAGTGGCATTTTTCAAAGTTTGGAAATTGCAGTGGCATTTTTATGAATCGCCATAATTGGAGTGGCATTTATCTAATTTGTTTTTGAGACAGAAGCAGGGTGTCAACTGGCCTTTGTGGGACACTTTGGCATGTCTAGACAGCCGTTTCTTTTATGTTTACCACAGACCAGCCCAGTAGTTTTTTTTTCTTTCTGAAAATGGCTAGCCTAGTTTTTTTGTGATTTGTCAAGTAAGTCGCTTTATCAGGCCTGTTGGGCTGCAAATCTTTCAAGACGAGGAGAGCTTCATTAGGCTAGCTGAGAAAACGGCCTATCAGTAATGAGAAATGGGATGTACATTTTTAAAACACATCAAACCGGCAATTATTTTCAAATATCTTTTTTTCATTTCGAGATTTTAAATTGCATTGATTTTTATGCGTGGACAATTTATTGGATTTTATATTGATATACATTTATTTTTAAAATCAGTCTGAATGTGACTCGAAATTTCGGGATTAAAAACAGTTCAGACCACACCGACATATGTAAAATTTTGTATAATTTTTTAACTGTGGCCACAATATGGGCTGTAATGCTAACATACAGAATATGGGCTCCAAAAAAACCTGTAAGAATTAGCAAATGGGCTGTAAATTATTTGAAATAATGGCAGATGGGATGTATGCTGTTTTCCACAGATTTGAGGCTTTCCACAGATGGCGTGTGTACTATTGGATGTCCATCCAACGGCCGTCGTGCTTCTTCAATCTCTGCTCTTCCTGCTCCAGCTGCTCAAACAAGCGCCGGCGGGACTGCCTGCTCCCTCCTCCTCGCGATCGGCTATGCTGCCGCGCAGGCCTCACCGCCCCACCGTACTCCCATCGCTGGCCTAGCCATCCCTCTACTCACCCACACCTGCTGTTATTCTCCGGCGACGGCAGACGAACCAGTAAACCCTCATACAGTCGTACTCCCTTCCGCGTGGGAAACAAAAACAACGGCCGAGTCTTCCCTTCTTTCGTGTCGTTCCCTTCCTAGGCCTCGCCGTCGTCCACCGCCCTGGTGCTCTCGGCGTGGCGTGGTCAGCATGGTCAACGACCGACATGCATATAAAGTGGACTGTACGTGGAGAGGCTGACAGCTGGGTCCACAGCCGCACACAAGGAAATGCCTCCTTATTACGCGCAAAATAATGATTTCCTCCGCCTAACATCTGGGACCCACCGAAACGGCCTCTGTATTTCGCAAAAAAAACGTTACCGCCGCTGACAGCTCGGACCCACCAGCTATATCTTCGCACGCAAGGAAGTGCCTCCTTATCACGCACAAAAAAATGAATACTCCCCTTGCTAGCTGGGACCCAGTATAGTGGGCCTACTAAGTTGACGGGGACGAAGGGCTTTGTCAACTTAGTCAATATGCACGATTCTAGCTCGACTGACCATACGATGTCCATCCAACGGCCGTAGTGCTTCTTCAACCTCTGGTCTTCTTGCTCCAGCCGCCCAAAGCAGCGCCGGTCGTGCTGCCTGCTCCTGCCTCCCGTGGCCAGCTGTGCTGCCACGGAGGCCTCACCGCCCCCATACTACTCCCACCGCTGGCCAGGCCATCCCTCCACTCCACTCACCCACACCCCCTGTTATTCTATTGCGACGGCAGCGCAGCCGAACCAGTGAACCCTCGTACTCCTCTCCGCGTGGACATCTAGTGCCGCGTCTTCCCCGGCTCCGCGTCGTCCCCTTCCTAGGCCTCGCCATCGTCCACCGCCGTGGTGTTGTCGGCGCGGCATGGTCAATGTGGTCAACGACCAAATTCCATCGAAAGAATACTGTACGTGCAGAGGCTGACAGCTGGGTCCACGACAGCCGCAAGGAAGTGCCTCCTTATTACGCGGAAAATAATTATTCCTCCACCTGACAGCAGGGACCCACCGGACGCCCACCAGTATATCACGAAAAAAACATTTGCCCCTGACTGCTGGGACCCACCAGACGGGCCACTGTATTTCGCGAAAAAAACGTTCCCCCTGCTGTCAGCTCGGACCCACCGGAAGTGCCTCCTTATTACGCACAAAAAAATGAATACCCCCCTACTAGCTGGGACCCACCTTGGTGGGAGGCTGACTTGTGGGCCTACTAAGTTGACGGGGATGGAGGGCTTTGTCAACTTAGTCAATATGCACGATTCTAGCTCCAGTGACCGTACGATGTCCATCCAACGGCCGTAGTGCTTCTCCAACCTCTTGTCTTCTTGCTCCAGCCGCCCAAAGCAGCGCCGGTCGTGCCGCCTGCTCCGGCCTCCCGTGGCCGGCTGTGCTGCCGCGGAGGCCTCACCACCCCCTACTATTCCCACCGCTGGCCAGGCCCTGCAGCGACGGCAGCCTCACACCGCAGCCGAACGAGTGAACCCTCATACTCCTCTCCACGTGGGCATCCACTACCGCGTCTTCACCGGCTCTGCGTCGTCCCCTTCCTAGGCCTCGCCGTCGTCCACTGCCCTGGTGCTCTCGGTGCGGTGTGGTCAACGTGGTCAAGGAACGACTTCCATCGGACGTGGATTGTACGTGGAGAGGACGACAGCTGGGTCCACGGCGGCAGCAAGGAAGTGCCTCCTTATTACGCGGAAAATAATGATTCCTCCACCTGACAGCAGGGACCCACCGGACGGGCCACCGTATTTCGTGAAAAAAAGTTTCCCTCCTGACTGTTGGGACCCACCAGCTACACCTTCGCACGAAAGGAAGTGCATCCGGGCAAAAAAAATGATTCGCCCCCCTGACTGCTGGGACCCACCAGCTACATCTTGACAAGCAAGGAAGTGCCTGACAGTCGGGACCCACCTAGTCGAAGCGTTCGTAGAGTTGTCATTCTGGTCGCGAACATGTATGTACATATATACTGGTGGATGTAGAGGCGCGCACGTGTCGTAGTAGAGGCGGCCAGGGTGCAAGAAAGAAAATACGGCCACATACGTGTACATACGGGCGGGGTCTCGAACGCCTACTCGCACATACGTATGGCAAGGGCTCGTTGACATGGCTGGGTCGAAATGGAGAAACAGCGTCATCGTCGTGTTCATGGGGAGGCAACGGAATGCGTCGTGTTCATGGGGAGGCAACGGAATGCGTCGTGTTCATGGGGAGGCAACGGAATGCGTCGTGTTCATGGGGAGGCAACAGAACGCGTGGGAGCCAACCGGCTGGGTCGAAACGAAATGCGTGGTCATGTTCATCGGGAGGGCTTGGACGGAACAGGCGATGGAAACGAGGCCTGGCGTACCGCACAACGGAGGAAACGGACCTCCTACGTTCAGAACTGGCTCCTGTTGATCGGGAGGGGTCTGGCGTACCGCAAAACGGAGGAAACGGACCACCTACGGTCAAAACGGGGGTCCTGTTGATCGGGAGGGGTGTGGCATACCGCAAAACGGAGGAAACGGACTTGTGTTGGAGCGCTATGGTCGAAACGGGGGTCCTGTTCATCGTGAGGGGTGCGGCGTACCGCAAAACGGGGATCCTGTTCATCTCCACCGTCGACCCCCTCCAGCCTCCACGAGCTACTGTTCATCCACCGTCGACCTCCTCCAGCCTCCACGGGCTCCTGTTCATCCAGCCTCCACCGCGCGCTACTCCACCGGCTACTGTTCAACCACCCCTCCACCGTCTACTGTTCATCCAGCACTCCACACCACGGGGTCCTGTTCAACCACCCCTCCACGGGCACCCCTCCACCATCTACTGTTCATCCAGCCCTCCACACCACGGGGTCCTGTTCAACCACCCCTACACCGTCTACTGTTCATCCAGCCCTCCACACCACGGGGTCCTGTTCATCCACCCCTCCACGAACACCCCTCCACCGTCTACTGTTCATCCAGCCCTCCACCACACCACGGGGTCCTGTTCATCCAGAAGCAACGCCACCTCTCACTGTTCATCCAAACCCCACCGCAACGCTCACTATTCATCCCATCGATCGGCTTCAGTTAGCAGCAGTAGCGAAGGAATCGCTCGATCGGGTTTAGTTAACAGCCATCGATCGATCGCTCGGGTTCAGTAGCGCGTAGCCTGCAGTGCAATCGCTCGGGTTCAGTTAGAGCCCAACGCCTCGCTCGGATTCAGTTAGAGCCAACGCCTTGCACACACGCGCGTACGTGTACGAGAGAAACACGCATCGCTCGGCCCCCGACCTCCCACCGTAACCGGGAACTCCAAGAAATTTTCCTCCCCCTCGCTTCTACCACGGTTTTTCCCATCATGGACTGCCCAAAGAATATCATGCAGCTGCGTCTCCGGCCCGCCCAGGACGAAAAGCCCATTTTCTGTCATGATTTTTTGTCATAGAAGTAGGAGCCCACCACATCTATGATGATACCGGGTTTTGTCACAATTATCGTCATAGAAGTGTCATATGTATGACAGAAAAAAAGTTCGTTTGGCCCAAAATGTCACGGATGTGTCTTTTTTTTGTAGTGGAAGCACCGTCGAGCACGTCCGGTGCGGGAGCAGGTGCAGCTGCAGGTGCTGGTGCAACGCTAGTCGAGCTGCTCCCCGCCAAGAAGTCAGCAAGGGGAAAGTCCGCTGCATTTTTTCTGGATTTTGCCTGGTCCAATTGAAAACGGCCGGAACCAAGGAAGTAGAAATATCTACAGCCACCTGTTTTGCGGCAGCTACCACTGTTGCGACTGTCTGAGTTGATTTCTTCTCAACCGCAATCTCAACCTTCTTGTCGATGTTTTGTTCATTTAACCTCCATCTTTCCTTTCTCTCCTCCGTGGTCTCACGGTAGTACTTCTTCCACGTGGCGCCGTCTTCGACACCGTGCACGCGTCCATACGATGGTCGAGTATCCACCGGTTGTTGTTTCAATATGTTCAACGCCCGGTTGAATGGAGTGTCCCACTTGGGCCTCGCCAATGCCTCAGGCGGCGAGTCGCTTTTGGCCGCAATCCCGTGCTACTCTCTTTGCAAAAGGCACAAGGATCGTTTACAAATATGACTAACGTGTGCAGTCGAATTGATCAGAAACAAAAATTACCAGCAGTCTCATGAACTCCATAATGACCGGTTTTGTCTCGTAAACCTTCTTCACTGGGTCCCAACAGTGCCGGGCCCTGAGGACGTCACGCTCCTGCGGGACGGTGAACTCCGCCAAGGGGTCTGGGATGCCCAGACTCGCGGCTTCCGCGTCCTCCTTGGCCCATTTGGACCTCTTTCCGCCTTAACCACGGCTTCCGAGGTGGTGGCTCCCAATGTTCCTCTCTTGAAGCCCCTTCATGTACTTAGACTTTTTTTTGGCAGCTTCAGCCTCACAAGCCTCCTTGAATATTTGAAACTGCTCTTCTGTGATTGTCGGATTATACTTTACAATCTCGGAGTATGGTTCCTTCTTGTCGATGATCTTTGCTTTCACTCGATTTTTCCAGGCGGCCAACGCGTCACTAAACTTGGTCATGGCGTGTTTGTTTATCTTCTTCATTGTCGGGTCCTCATCTGGATCTTCATAATCCTTCTCATTCCGGCCCGGGAACAAGAATATCTGGTGAAACTTCTATCTTCTGTAGTTTCTTATATTTTCTATCTTCTGTAGTTTCTCATTGTTTATGGTGGCGGTTGTCCGTACGATGCAGCCTATTTGATTGCCGTAGCATCGACGCGCTTCCTCGGGCGCCTTTGGCTCAAAATTGTCGTCGTCCACCTCCGTGACCACCAGTCTAGTACTCCTGAGTTTGTTAGGAAGCCGTTGCCTCTTTGCTTTCGGTTCTACACCGGCTCCGCTCCCCGAGGCAGCGCCGGTCTCGATGCTGGTCTGAGTCTGAGCGCCGGTCTCAGTCTCAGCATCGGTCTGTGTGTCGGTCTCAGTCCCCGATGCCACCGGTGGGCCCAGCAACAACATCGGTTGATCGTCATCAAGGCTAAAAAATTCGTCTGCTGCCCGGTAAACGTCGTCGCAATCACCAAAACCCTGTCCTTCATCGTTGCTAGCCATGTTTCCTATGATTAAATCTAGTCAATTAATTATAGACCTAATAAAATGAATATTGACATAAAAAAGGCCTATTGTTTTGCAGGAACGTTGACTCCTTCTTGGTGCGGGAAATCCCGGGCACTCGATATGTCCTAGTTTGTAGCACAAGTCATGCCGAAATTCACGAAAAATTTCGGCATGACCTTTGCTAAAAAGTGGACAAATCGAGAACCTGAAATTTGCTGGAACGGAAATGAATCAACATTCCGGCAAAACATATATAGGCCACTCAGCTTCATTGAAACAACAAAGCCACTTGGGCACAAACAACATGACCACTTCAATGAAAAGATATAATCAACAAAGCCACTAACTAAAGTTTTGCACTAACCTAGGTAATTAACCTAATTAAACTAGTTAACCTAACTACTTCTCTGTCAAAGCCCTAACTAAATTTTTGCCCTAACCTAGATAATTAACATAATTAAACTAGCTAACCTATGCAGGAGAGAGAGAAGAGGGGTGGGGGCTTACAGAGGATGGCTCAAGTGCTGGCGAGGGAGGCAGGGGCGTCTCCGGTGACGGCGAGGGAGGCAGTTGTGGCGAGGGAGGATCTAGTGGCGTCGACGGCGGCTCCGGTGGTGTTGATGAGGCCACGCGACTCTGTGGCGTTGGGGGCGGCTCCGGTGCCGCCGATGGCGCACGGCTCTGGTGGCTCCGGGGGCATTGACGTCGGCAGGAGACGGCGGCGAAGTGGGGCGACGGCGAATCGGGGAGACGGTGGCGGGGTGGGTCGAGAGATTTGGGGGGCAAGTGGTGGCCGAGGGGAAACGGTTTTTTGGTTAAGTCAAAACTAGCGGTAGCGCGTTCGCAGAACGCGCTATAGCTAAGGTAGCTATAGCGCTTTTTCCAAAACGCTCTACTGCTATACCTATGTAATTTTCTCCCTTCTTTATTTCCTTTTCTTTTTCAATAGCAGGGGTCCTGGAAACGCGCTGCAGCTACGTTAGCTATAGCGCCTCTTACTAACACATGCTACAGTTGTGCCTTTCTCTGTTTTTTCGCTTTTTCATTTATTTTGCTGTACATTTTATTTTTTTTCTTTCTCCTTTTTTTGTTTCTTTCATTTTCATTTACTTTTCTATTTGTTTTTCATTTTATTTTATTTCCATTAGCAGTAGCGCTCTTACTCGGAAACGCGCTGCTACTCATGCCCTAGCGGTAGCGTGCTTCGTACAAGCCCGCTACTGCTATGCGTAACCCATCGTTCCACCAATGGTAACATTAGTAGTAGCGCTTTTACGATTACACGCGCTACTGCTACAATCGTATCTGCAGCGCGGTTTATTCTTAACCGCTACTGCTATCTAGCACTAGCGCCCTTTTCTGACCCGCGTTGTTGCTAAATTTCTATGTATAAGGTTTTCCCTAGTAGTGGCTGGACATCCCCTCTCTATGTGTCGTCGTGGGTGTGCTTGTTGTTTTGTGGGGAGCGATCGAAAGGTTGAAGAGACTAAGGTTATAATGGCCGCGGGAATTAAAGGGGAAGCTGGACGGCCAGGAATATTGGCAGGCCCTGATGGCAGTTCTAATTTGCAGCGCGTAACTCCACCATGCCGCACGTAACTGCATCGTGTGGCAACGCGTGCGGCGCAACCGCATGCATATGGGGCACCCGACGTGATCGTGCGCACGCCCAACCGCTGGCACAGCACGCGCGGAGGGACGCGAGCAGAGCGCTCCGTGGTCACCTCAAGGAAAAGTTGTCCACAAGTCGAGCGCGCCGATGGACGCGAGCAAAGCGCGCCAAAGGACGCGACAGAGTGCGCCGCGGTGCCTAACGATGAGCACAGCGCGCTGCGGCGCCTAACGGCGAGCAGAGCTTGCCGAGGGACGCGAGCAGAGGACGGCACAGTGATACATGGCAAACAAGACGAACTGTGCGAGCGATGTCGGAGACATCAAGCACGAATCAGATTAGAGTTGCGTGTGCGATACGTGGTAGACAGGTGATCCATCAGAGCTGTTTGTGATGGAATGAGCTGTGTGTGTTGCGGGCAAGTGCTTGCTGGTGTATAACCTTAAATTTAACCAAAAAAGTGTTAATGCATGTTACAAAAATTGTATAGCTGGAAACTATGTTCAAATACGACTCCAACGATGTAATCTATGGCGACATGCATTTGTATTTTATTAGTTAAATCCTACTTATAAACCAGGACGGGGGTATAGTAGGTAATTAAATCGCAAACGTTTTTTATTAACTATATGTGTACGTGTCCTCTCGTCCTCCTCTCACACGTCTTGTCACCCCGTTGCCACAGACGGCTTACAGAGCAAGCTTGCACAGTGCGCAGGGGCGTTCTTTTGGCCAAACGGTGGCACAAATGAATCGTTGGTGAGCCCGTTCCCACGCAACGTCGCAGGTTCCCGCGCAAGCTTCCCACCCGACTCGGTGAAATCCCCCAAAATCCCAATGCTTGTCGGCCTGCTATAAAAACCCTCACGGCCGGTGTGTCCTGCGTCACATTTTCCTCTCCCTCCCTATAGCTTATCTCGTCTGCTTCTCCCACAATCGCCAAGGGCACCGGTCCGTCGTCGTCGCTCAGCCACTCTGCCGTCATCAGAGGACAGCTCCAGCTGGGAGGCTACACCGCGGCGGCCGCGCAGTCCCTGGCGTAGTGTAGTGCGCATGGCGTCCCTGTTGAGTGTGTGCGGAACACCCACCACACGCTCCGCCGCCACTGCCCGTCGGCAGCTGTTGCCGGCCGCCGTTGCCGCCACACCGTCGAAAGCCAGGGCCATCCCCTGCTCCGCCGCTGCGGCCCGAAGGCGGGAGGTGGCCGTCATGGCCGCCACCCCACTGCCGGCTATTGTGGCCATCACCCGCTCCGCCACCGTGGCCCAAAGGCAGGAGGTGGTGGTCGTGGCCGCCACCCCATCGTCGGCCGCCGTGGCCGCCAGCCCACCGTTGACCGCCGGGATCATCACCCGCTCCGCCACCGCCGCCCAAAGGAGGGAGGCGGAGATGGAGGCCCGCACGTGCGCCAGCGACCTTGCGCGCTACATCGAGTTCCTACGGGAGGAGGAGGAGCGCCTCATCGAGCACGCGAAGAGCCTTACCGCCGCCGTGGCCGCAGCACATGCCGACGCAGAGGCAAGGAATTAGGAGATCTACGAGCAGTCTGGCCGCTTCGAGAGGGATCGTCTGGAGCGGCAGTGGGCGTCGAGCTGGCGAGCATCGCTGAACATGCAGCACCGGCAGGTACCGTATTGCATTTGTCCAGCTCGTCGGTAGGCTCCTCCTCCTCTGCCTCTTACTGAGCATGCTCGGCAGAGGAGAGGCTGCCAGAAGTAGCACAAAGCCCCTCTGTGGTAGTAGTATTTAGTGGCTATTTTGTTCAGTTCATCTGACTATAGATGTGTGGTCAAACTGTACAACGTACTTAAAGTTAGCTAGTATATATAGTTGAACTAGCTATTTCAGTACGTGGTTGGCAACAATTGGGGAGAAGTTTGGTCGGTTTATCTGTCGAGTTGAACTGTTTGTATAAATTAAGAATGACTGCTTAATCTATGAATGAAATCTATGCTTAATTACTGAATTTTAGTTGCAAAAATTACATGGTGCTAATGATTTCTAGCTGCATATTTTGACAAATCGCAGTGTTACAAGGATTAACAAATGGCAACATTACTAGATCAACAAATGTAAATCTTTCCAGTTTGACAAATGGCAACATACCCAATATGACAGATGCAAATCTTACCAAATTGTTTGTACATGGTTGGACACGGGTCATCCAGAACAACCGTTTGCGTTGAAGGGATGCACAAATCCTGCGCTACTCTCACTTTGCATACGGTTGTTCTGTCTAAAACGTTTGCGATCAAGAGCTGCAGAAATCCTGCTCGGCACATTTTCTCTTGGCTTCCTGGGGAAGCTGTCGGTTTGCATATGGGTGTTCTAACTAAAACATTTGCGATGAGTGTTTTATATTTCAAAAGCGAATTAAACTGCGGCTTGGGCGCCATTAATGGAGAGGATGCGAGGAAGGCGGGCGGCCATGGAAGTCAAAGGGCTTGCTTCCCAGTGAGCCTGCATAACGTACAGCTCGCGCGCTTCCCGGTGAGCCTACGCACTGGAGGACAACTTGCACGCCTCTCGGCCAGCCTGCACACCGGACGGCGCTCGCACGCCTCTTGTAACACCCCAAAAATTTAAACAGGATTAAATAATTAAAATTTGGCCATGGTAAATTAAATTTTTATTTTCTGGATTTTTTTTATTCAGACCCACTCTTTTCTCCTGAATTGTGGAGTTTTCACCCCAAGTGAAAACTTTTCAAAAATATTGCTGGACTTGTATACCCTCTCAAGAAAACATTTCTTTTATCAGTGGAATTATTTATATAATTATTTTTCCTGAGCTTTATTTCTTTAAAAATGATTTTTCATTAGTTTTAGAGCCTCTTTTGCACTGCAACCCTTTGATAAATTTAGTTAAAGATTTCACCAAAATTTGGGGATGACATGTGATGTTCCTAAATCACTTCTATGCAAAAACCCACTGTTGTTCCTTGGAAAATTTGAGCAAACCATCCACATCTTCATTCTGGTCCAATTTGGTGATTTGTACTGCAACCATATTTTTTCTTGCTCTTGTTGCCTTGGGATTTGTCCTGCTTGAAGTACACCCTACCAAACCCTTAAGTCCAGGAGATTGGACCCATTGGAGTATTTTTGGTCCATGCAATAATGACCTTTATTTTCTGTCCAGATTTGGTTTTCTCAAAAACTTGCACTAACAAGTTTCTGTTCTTGCCAAACTAACCTTGCCACCATCACCTACATCTAAAGAGACTCTGATCTGGAGAGTTTGGCCACCAGAAGAGATGCCTAGATGCCCATGGCAATCTGTCGAGCACCTTGTGTGCATGGCCAGATTTGACATAGTTTTTAGTTTGCATTATGAACTTAATCCCCTGACCCAGCAGCCATGTCCACTAATCTCCTAGCCAACTCTAACCTAGACCTGTTAATCCCCAGCCTCATCCAAGCCTCCTCGCATGCGTTGGCATTTCGTCGGGCACCTGGCGTGCATGCTCTGGGCGTGCCCAGAGCGCACATTTTGCACGCGCGCGCAACCGAGCCACCGCGTCTTGCCCCTGGCCTTCGCTCGCCCGCAGGGCCACGCCTCATCCTCGCCCACTCGCCAGAACCCTCCAAGCCACCCCTGGCGCCCTACAGCACCACCGTTAGAGCCCCTTGGCGGCACGCCGGCGTCCGCAGCATGCTCCTGCCATGGACGGCACCGCCCGAGCCATAGCTGCGCGCCAGCTCGCCCCTGAACAGCTCAAGCTCATCCTCTCGCCTTACCAGACCCCGCCAGCCATCGCCACGCGCCTCCCTGGCTACAGAACGGCGGTTCGCCGTTCCTATCCACTGCCGCCGTCGGAACCGACCTCGACCGCCTATAAAAGGAGCCCCCGAGCTCGTCCAGACCCTCAGGCGACCTCAGGCCATCTCCCTAGTGCCCCCATAGCCAGCAATCAATCGAGGGAGGCCGTCTTCCCCGTCTCAGGTCAGTTCGACTGCCGCCATGCTCCGGTCTCGTTCGTCGCGAGCAGGGCCTCCCCAGTCCATCCAGTGCCACCGTCCGACTCCCCTTGACCTTGCGGAGCCACCCCACATCTCAAACACGATCGGGAGCCACCGTAGCTCGAGACCCCGATCCACCAGAAGCCACCGTCTGCCACGGAGCTCGCCGCCGGCGACCCCCTTTGTCCCCACGACCCTCTCGACCACTAGGAGGACCGCCCTGGACTGGCGGATCCATCCCTGCCCTCGGAATCCCGTGGGGAGCCGCCATTCATCGGCGGCAATCGCCGGAGCTCCGCCTCTACTCGGCCTGAGGAGAAAGAGGGCGTGGGCGACTGGTCAAACCTGACCAGTGGGCCCGATGGACCCACTGTCAGTGACCCAGCGACAACCCACGCTGGTTTTAGTGGAAGCGTAAAACCCATAGTACATTTGCTCCTGTTCGAAAACGTATTACTCCTCGAACCGTTTTCTTTTTCTAATTTTTGTTAAAAACAGAATTTTGACTAAACTTTGACTGACTATAACTTTTTGAGTATAAGTCCAATTGATTTGATTCTTTTTCTGTTGTTTCTTAAATTTTTCCTAGTTTATTTTCATAGTTATTTGAAAATTTTCCAAACAACTTTTTTGTACTGTTTTGAAACTATGTGTTAATTTAAATTTTCTTAAAATAGGATTTTGAAGAAGGAAGCAACTTTCAAAAAGTGCACCCCCACTTGCATACTCTTGAAGGCAAGCATTCTGAACCCCGGCATAATAGTCGTTGTGTGTCGTGTGATGCAAATACGACACCACCTTGACGCGAAGTATTTGATATTTTATGTGGTGTTATGATCATATTCATGAGTGCATAATGATGATTCCTTGCTGTTGGAATTGATATGCATCTGATAGTAATCACCCTCGTATGCCTTTCATGCCTATCGGGAGGAATCCGAGAAAGTCTCTGTCTTGGGTAGACATGAACTTGTCTCTAATAATTCATTGAGACGATTATGTCCGATAAGGCATGGTGAGGTATGATGAGTGGTGATTATGTTTGTTGGTGTGAAATATAATTGCCATACTAATCCTGCAGGGAATGCCTTAACCTCCTGAGTCGGCCGTAGATCGAGTCTTGTTCCAGTAACCCCCAACTTGTTTCGTACTACCACTTGTCCCTGTCATAGGTAGGGTACGGTTCAGTAAGTTGTCAACCCCTTCCTAGCACACACCGTATAGAGAGGCCATGGTGGAAGATACCGGCTGCATCCGGTAGATATGCCACCTGGTCCGGGGACATGGGTGTTTCCAGTTGGAGCCGAGGGGGTAGCTCCCCTAGTTTGCGCGCGTTATAAATTTTGTGATCCCATGCTAGACGAGGTTGTAGCCTCCCCACTTAGAGTTTCGCTTAACGGGTGTCGTGGGTGATTCCAGACACCGGTAAGTTAGGCTGGTGTGTGCGGTCAGGTGTGTTTTCAATTAAAAGACCGTAAACGAAATTAGTCCCGATGGACTAAAGGAATCCGTTACTCGTGGGTAAAGAGTACACCCTCTGCAGAGATTATATCTATTCAAATAGCCGTGTCCATGGTTAAGGACTACAGTCTGGGATGGATCAAGTATCGGTCTTCGGAGGAAAAATTGCTAAACCAGAACATGGATCATGACCCGTGACTCATGATGATTATGATTACTATTATTATGGACTAACCATTTACATTATTTGAATTATTGAGTATCCCTGGGACGGTTCTACCTCCTGGATATTCACTGTGATTATCCTCTTATAAGCCCTTTATGTGGTGTCGCTCAGACGCCCGACTGTGGCATGCTTGTTATTTAAATTACTTATAAGCCCTTTATGTGGTGTCGCTCAGACGCCCGACTGTGGCATGCTTGTTATTTAAATTACTTATAAGCCCTTTATGTGGTGTCGCTCCAACGCCCGACTATGGCATGTTTGTTATTTAAATTGCTTATAATCCCTTTATGTGGTGTCGCTCAGACGCCCGACTGTGGTATGCTTGTTATTTAAATTATTTCTAAGCCCTTTATGTGGTGTCGCTCAGATGCCCGACTGAGGAATGCTTTATATTATTATCCTTTCGAGGCATCGCTTCAGACACCCGATCGGTGCAATCGAATTCTACTCCCTCATTGCATATTCATGTTGTATATGAATAACCTGCTTGCGTGCATCATGGATTTTTATTTTGTGACTGACGTTGTGATCATAGAATATTTCAGAGCATGATTATCATTTGTTATATTATACCCGTGTTCATAATGTTTGCGAGTACATTCAAAGTACTCACTGGCTTGTCCATGGCTATTGTCTTGGCCAGATTTCTTGCTTGGAGAGGGAGCGTTGCGATGACAGCCCCGGAACCTATGCAATGATGATAGCAGCCTCGCGAAGATAGGAGTTATCCAGGTCATCTATTCCTGTGGGAAATGGAGTCCCATAGACACTGATGAATAACAAATCGCTTCCGCCAGCAGCCACTAGAAACCTCGTGTTGCACTCATAGGCCAGAATGATCTTGTACTACATATTTTGTATTTTGCTTGGAGTTTCTGTATCAAGTTGGTGTCTCATCAGCTAACAGTAATCCTGGGGCTGGTGAGCACAAGGGCCATTTTGTGGGAAAATATATCCCGAAAATCCGGTCCTGATACCTCTCGTTCAGTCAAGGTCAAGCAGCTGTCCGCACGGCACCTCCTCCAGCCATTAAAACCAAGACACGTGGCGTAACGTGAATGCTTAATATAATTTTGGATTTACTAGAATTTAAAAACCAGGCATCTCAATGTTTTGCCGGCAATCAATGGTGCCCTGGTGTTTGAAATTAATGCCCATTTCTTGCATGGGACCTAAGCATGCACCCAAGAACACATATTTGATTTTTCAACCAATTTATATGCACTAGAGCATGTGCATGTAGTTAAAATTTGAATTATGCACATAAATGCATTGAAAACTCAGTTAATGCATAAAAATGTCCAAACGAACCACGAAAAATCACAAAAATTCACACAACACTCCTCTTGTTCTATGTTGACACGAGAAAAAAATTTGAAAGCAATAAGAGGCAATGGATATTGTTTCATCCCCAAAGGTGGGACGTTCCCTACCGAAAACCATCATGCTTGTTGTGAGAAGCTTCGGTTTGTGAGAATCATGTACCCAAACCTACCCCAAATGGGACAAAATTTGTACCACGGCATGTTGATGCCGCTCCAAGATAGCATGCCAAGTTTCATGAATTTCAGACAAGTTTTGGATTTACTGGAATTTAAAAACCAGGCATCTCAATGTTTTGCTGGCAATCAATGGTGCCCTGGTGTTCGAAATTCATTCCCATTTCTTGCATGGGACCTAAGCATGCACTAAATTTGGTTGAAAAATCACATGTGTGTCCTTGGGTAAATTTCTAGGTCCCATGCAAGAGATGGGAATGAATTTCAAACACCAGGGCACTGTTGATTGCCGGCAAAACATTGAGATACCTCGTTTTTAAATTCTAGTAAATCCAAAACTCGTCTGAAATTCATGAAACTTGGCATGCTATCATGGAGTGGCATCAACATGCCGTGGTGAAAATTTTGTCCCATTTGGGGCAGGTTTGGGTATAAGCTTCTCACAAACCAGAGCTTCTCACAACAAGCATGATGGTTTCGATAGGGAACATACCACCACTACTAGGGAAAAGCCTAGCAGCAGTGAGGGTTTTGGGCCTCTTAGTAGCGCGGGTACCGGTGCTACTAATAAGGCGCTACAGCTAACATATAGCAGTAGCGCATGTTGTCCCACGCTACTGCTATACATGAATAGCTGTAGCGCTCTTTGGGAAAGGGCGCTACTGATATTATTTGCAGCGCTGTTTGCTGGGACACGCTACTGGTAAGGCGGCGCTACTGCTAAATTTTCCCCCTCGCTACTACTAGTTTTATTATTAGATTTTTTTCCTGCATATTTTTTTTGTATTTGTTTTGTATTTGAATACGCTTTATACAATAATCTTTAGCATATCATACACATACAAATGTAATCATAGCATATACATACAATTAGTCTCATCAAATCATGTCATCATCATAATCATCATCCAACACAAAGTGGTCTCTCGTCATCATCTCGAAAATAGCGATACAAGTCTCGATTAATTGCAAATACATCGTCATCCATCTAAACAATGATATAGGCGAGAAGAGCTATCACTTTGAGTACATGAGTTCGTATCCCTCTCTCGCATTAGCGTGAACCTAAACTAACTACTGTCTGTCGCTCGGAAACCGGAAACCGGTACACCTGGGCCTGACACTCCGGCCACTTGTCGTATATATACTCCTGGCATAGCACTTCTTCGCCATCTATGATCTATGCACCTGCATCGTCACATGAGTCGATGATATGCAACATATATAGTTGAGCAACAGAAAGAGACAGACTTGGCAAAAATAGAAACAACATATCATAAGCATAAATAACAAAGTTCATCGTACCCCAAAATGCCCTAACTAGAGTGATTTTCGCTAGTCGAGGAGGAGGACGGTTTAATTACATCACAAATAAAGTTTCACCGTGCATAACTCAAAGTTTTGTCATACAGAAAGTATGGACTAAACGGACACATTGTCACTCCAACATGTCGTTCCATCCATCCAAGTCAGGGAGATAGTCCCCGAGCCTAGTGAAAGGCTTCAGGTCGAGACGCTGAGAGGATATCCATGTTCGGATGTCTTCCGCGACATTTGTCCTTCTCCGTAGAACATCCCTGTTTTTCCGACGACCTCCTTCATGATGATTTGGGCAAGTTCGCGCTGGATGTTATAGAACTCAGCTCGAAGTCGATGATCCTCGATATCTCCTATGTCCTTTGCCCATTGCAGAATATGGGCATCGCCGGAAGAAGGTGACATGCGAAGGTTCTGGTGATCCCGTCTGTACTCCAGCATGTGGTGTAGGACATAGAATCCATCATTAAGAGAATTGTTCGGTTGCTGGATGCACCAGAAGTCGGTCTTATGGCCGAAGGCGACCCTGCCGCCCCTTATCTTCTTGTCCCTGACCTCTCCACCCATTGATTGGTAGTAATACATAGCACTGTCGAGAACATCCTTGATGTGGGTGCAATCCTTTTGGTGAATGTTCTTTGACGAGTCCAAGTAAAGAGCGTGGGAGAATCGGGGGTAGAGGATGATGAGGACGGCGCGCCCGCCCTGCGCAAAATAAGTCCTCAAATTAATTAGCCTCCACCGTGCAAATGAATGATTGAAATCGAAGGAAGGATAGCAGCGCGGATGACTTACACGGGATGATAAGGCACGAGAATCGCACCCTTGTCCTTATTGGCGAGCATGAAACTGACGATATAATCCCTCGCGTATTCACGGTGCTTTGTGCAGACTCCCAAGAAGCCCTCGTGCATCTAGTACGGGTCAGCGACATGGATATGAGATATCTGCTCAACCCCGATGATGTAGTTCATGTGCAAGGCATAAAGGCGGACAAACGTAAAATCCAGCTTCTTCACGTGAAACATGTCGAATATGTAATCGAATCAGAGGAAGAACTTATCCGCGGGGAAGCTGTTGACGTACGACATTTTCCGCGGAACGTTAACCACGTAGAGTGGGTATCCTGGATCTTTCGAGGCGATGAGGTCTTTCTCTACCCGCAGCACATCGTCATGAAGTCTCCTTAGATCGCCGAATCTGACCCGTAGCGTTGTTGCAGGTAGGATTGGTTGACCGGGGATATGCCATTTATCCGCATCGAGGATATCTATACGGTCCTGAAGCCGAGGCTGCTGAGGCGGCTGGATCATAGAATCAGCTTTTTTGCCTTTCCTCGCTCTCTTCCTAAACTTCTTTACTACCGGAAGGTCGTCCATAATACACTGAGACGGCAATTCAGGCACCGACTCATGACACTCAAACCCTGAGGAGGCGCCAGTATAGACATACTGTTTAGCGCCATCGTCGTCCTCATCCTCATCCATGGCGACGTCATCAGCGACTAATGGAGCCTCCTCCTTACCCCGTCCGCTATCACCCAACCCGACACCCGACACTAATTGGGTAGGTGGGGTGTTGATGTTCATACCTTGTTGAGGTTGCGTGCTCGTGGGTGTGCTCCCGGCCGCCTCCAGATGAAGCAGACTCTTTGGCCACAACAGGACCCACCCAGCATTGCAACAATCACCAAGCCGCCGTGGTGTCTCGTCGTCATCCCCCAGTAGTACTAGAGGAGGCAAATTCTCGTGGCCCGGTTTGACACTGGCCACGGAAACCTTGAAGACGTTCGGGGCGATTGGCCGGCTGTGGAACAATGGTTCCTTCAGCTCCATTATCGTCGCCTTCCCCACGTCCACCTTCTGGTCGCTGATGGTGTACAATATGGTGCACGGGGTTTCGTCGGCCTGCAAAGAAAAGTCTACGACGTGAGACATCCGAAAGGCAACGAAAATGGGAGATTATACATTTATATTGAAGGGGGCCGGTGTGACAGGTACCGTGAGGGCGTCGAGCTCAGCAAAAGATGAAGCACTGCCGAGCACGTCCGGTGCGGGAGCCGGTGCGGGAGCAGGTGCAGCTGCAGGTGCTGGTGCAAAGCTAGTCGAGCTGCTCCCCGCCAAGAAGTCAGCAAGGGGAAAGCCCGCTGCATTTTTTTCTGGATTTTGCCTGGTCCAATTGAAAACGGCCGGAACCAAGGAAGTAGAAATATCTATAGCCACCTGTTTTGCAGCAGCTACCGCTGTTGCGACTGTCTGAGTTGATTTCTTCTCAACCGCAATCTCAACCTTCTTGTCGATGTTTTCTTCATTTAACCTCCGTCTTTCCTTTCTCTCCTCTGTGGTTTAACGGTAGTACTTCTTCCACGTGGCGCCGTCTACGACACCGTGCACGCGTCCATACGACGGTCGAGTATCCACCGATTGTCGTTTCAATATGTTCAACGCCCGGTTGAATGAAGTGTCCCACTTGGGCCTCGCCAATGCCTCAGACGGCGAGTCGCTTTCGGCCGCAATCCTGTGCTGCTCTCTCTGCAAAAGGCACAAGGATCGTTTACAAATATGACTAACGTGTGCAGTTGAATTGATCAGAAACTAAAATTACCAGCAGTCTCATGAACTCTGTAATGACCGGTTTTGTCTCGTCAACCTTCTTCACTGGGTCCCAACGGTGCCGGGCCCTGAGGACGTCACGCTCCTGCGGGACGGTGAACTCCGCCAAGGGGTCTGGGATGCCCAGACTCGTGGCTTCCACGTCCTCCTTGGCCCATTTGGACCTCTTTCCGCCGTAACCACGGCTTCCGAGGTGGTGGCTCCGAATGTTCCTCTCTTGAAGCCCCTTCATGTACTTAGACTTTTTTTTGGCAGCTTTGGCCTTGCAAGCCTCCTTGAATATTTGAAACTGCTCTTCCGTGATTGTCGGATTATCCTTTACAATCTCGGAGTAGGGTTCCTTCTTGTCGATGATCCTTGCTTTCACTCGATTTTTCCAGGCGGCCAACGCGTCGCTAAACTTGGTCATGGCGTGTTTGTTTATCTTCTTCATTGTCGGGTCCTCATCTGGATCTACATAATCCTTCTCATTCTGGCCCGGGCACAAGAATATCTCGTGAAACTTCTTTAGGAGGGAGCTCCTCATATTTTCTATCTTCTGTAGTTTCTCATCATTGATGGTGGCGGTTATCCGTACGATGCAGCCTATTTGATTGCCATAGCATCGACGCGCTTCCTCAGGCGCCTTTGGCTCAAAATTGCCGTCGTCCACCTCCGTGACCACCAGTCTAGTAGTCCTGAGTTTGTTAGGAACCCGTTGCCTCTTTGCTTTTAGTTCTACACCGGCTCCGCTCCCCGAGGCAGCGCCGGTCTCGATGCCGGTCTGAGTTTGAGCGCCGGTCTGCGTGTCGGTCTCAGTCCCCGATGCGACCGGTGGGCCCAGCAACAATATCGGTTGATCGTCGTTAAGGCTAAAAAATTCGTCTGCCGCTCGGTAGACGTCATCGCAATCACCAGAACCTTGTCCTTCATCGTTGCTAGCCATGTTTCCTATGATTAAATCTAGTCAATTAATTCTAGACCTAATAAAATGAATAATGACATAAAAAAGGCCTATTGTTTTGCAGGAACATTGAGTCCTTCCTGGTGCGGCAAATCACGGGCACTCGATATGTCCAACTTTGTAGCACAAGTCATGCCAAAATTCATGGAAAATTTCGGCATGACCTTTGCTAAAAAGTGGACAAATTCGGGAACCTGAAATTTGCCGGAATGGAAATGAATCAACATTCCGGCAAAACATATATAGGCCACACCAACATAGGCCACTCAGCATCATTCCCTGGAAACAACAAAGCCACTTGCGCACAATCGAACAACTTCAATGAAAAGATATAACATGAGCAAACACTATTGAGGATATAATCAATAATAATGGAATATGAAAATGAACATCAATGACATATATCATATAAAAACAATCTTGTTTTTTGTTTACATAGCAACAATTAGTTTGACCAAGTTTTTGAAAAGAAAAACAATTCTGTTTTTTGTTTATAGCTAAATGCCATAGCTACTGTTTTTTATTTATAGCTAAATACTTTTGTTTTTTGTCTAAAGCTAAAAGTCTAGGAACTCCATTTTCTCTAACCCTTCTGACCTCACCAAAATTTCCACAGCAAGACCTTAGTACCTACACCCAATTTCTTCAAAAATATTCAGGTCCATAGTCCAAATAATTCAAATTTCATTTGTATGAAATTTGGAACAAATTCAGGTCCGTAACCCAAATATTTTTTATAGCTAAGTGTTTTTTGTTTATAGCCTCTATTAATTTAAATCAAAATGCTACCATTATTTATATACCCTCTATTAGTTTAAAGCTAAATGGAATTAATGTTTAGGCATTTTCATAAAAATTGCCCTAGCTAATTTCCTAAAAAATTTGCTAATCATTTTTCCTAAATGCTATAAAATGCCTATGCCCTAAAAAATCTAGGGTTCATATGAACACCTAGGGTTCATATGAACATCAACACAGTATCAACATATATATGAATTGCCCTAGCAGAGAGAGAGAGGAGGGTAGGGGACAGGAGAGGCAGAGCCTTACGGTCGGCAGCGAGGGTAGGCTCTGGCTCGGGTGGCGACGGTGAGGTCGAGGGCGGCGGCAGTGAGCTCGAGGGAGGTGACGGTGAGGTCGACGATGGCCTCGGGCGGCGGCTGTGAGGTCGAGGGCGGCCTCGGGCGGCGGCGGTGTGGTCGAAGGCGGCGGGCGGTGGCGGTGTGGTCGAAGGCGGCAGGGCGACGACGGCGATGGAGCAGTTGGGGGACAGGGGGGCGGGAGTAGAGAGGGGGGAAAGGACTTAGTGAAATTTTGAGCCCGGGCTGCCGGGATTTGAGTCAAACTAGCAGTAGCGAGTTTTGCCGAAACGCGCTATAGCTAAGATAGCTATAGCGTGTTCCAGAGAAACGCGCTGCAGCTATTCCTTTCTGTTTTATTTTTATTTTTCTTTTGTTTTCTTTACATTTTCTTTTTTTCATTTCTCCTTTTTCTATTTCTTTCATTTTCATTTACTTTTCTACTTATTTTTCTATTTATTTTCTTTTTCATAGCAGTAGCGCTCTACAGCATAAACGCGCTGCTACAAAGCTTTTAGCAGTAGCGTGCTTCTGGGTGAACCGCTACTACTATTCCTAGCCTACCGGCATTAGTGAGGGAATTTTAGTAGTAGCGATTTTCCGTGAAGATGTGCTACTGCTAAAACAATGGTTGTAGCGTGGCTTTGCAACAAGCGCTACTACTAAGTAGCGGTAGCGCCGAGTTTTGACCAACGCTATTGCTATACCTCTGTGTATAAGGTTTTCCCTAGTAGTGCACCTTTGGGGACGAGACGATATACGTTGCCTCTTATTGCTTTCAAAAAATTTCTAGTGTCAACATAGAACAACAGGACTGTTCTGTTCAATCTTGGAATTTTTCGGGGTTCCTTTGGCCTTTTTTATACATTAACTGGGTTTTCTAAGCATTTTATGTGCATAATTCAAATTTGAACTACAAGCACATGCTCCAATGCACCAAAGTTGGTTGAAAATCGCATGTGTGTCCTTGGGTGAATTTCTAGGTCCCATGCAAGAGATGGGAATGCATTACAAACACCAGCACACTGTTGATTGCTGGCAAAATGTTGAGATGCCTGGTTTTTAAATTCTAGTAAATCCAAAACTTGTCTGAAATTCATGAAACTTGGCATGCTATCATGGAGCGGCATCAACATGCCGTGGTGAAAATTTTGTCCTATTTGGGGCAGGTTTGGGTATAAGCTTCTCACAAATCAGAGCTTCTCACAACAAGCATGATGGTTTCGATAGGAAACTTACCACCTTTGGGGATGAGACAATATCCATTGCCACTTATTGCTTTCAAAATTTTTCTAGTGTCAACATAGAACAACAGGAGTGTTGTGTTCAATCTTGGAATTTTCCGGGGTTCGTTTGGCCTTTTTATACATTAACTGGGTTTTCTAGGCATTTTATGTGCATAATTCAAATTTGAACTACAAGCACATGCTCCAATGCACCAAAGTTGGTTGAAAAATCACATGTGTGTCCTTGGGTGAATTTCCAGGTCCCATGCAAGAGATGGGAATGAAATTCAAACACCATGGCACTGTTGATTGCCGGCAAAACATTGAGATGCCGGGTTTTTAAATTCTAGTAAATCCAAAACTCGTCTGAAATTCATGAAACTTGGCATGCTATCATGGAGCGGCATCAACATGCCATGGTGAAAATTTTGTCCCATTTGGGGCAGGTTCGGGTATAAGCTTCTCACAACAAGCATGATGGTTTCGATAGGGTACGTCCCACCTTTGGGGACGAAACGATATCCATTGCCTCTTATTGCTTTCAAATATTTTATAGTCTCAACATAGAACAACAGGAGTGGTGTGTCAATTTTTGTGATTTTTCGGGGTTCGTTTGGACATTTTTATGCATTAACTGGGTTTTCTAGGCATTTTATGTGCATAATTCAAATTTGAAGTACAAGCACATGCTCCAATGCACTGAAGTTGGTTGAAAAATCACATGTGTGTCCTTGGGTGAATTTCTTGGTCCCATGCAGGAGATGGGAATGAAATTCAAACACCAGGGCACTGTTGATTGCCGGCAAAACATTGAGATGCCTGGTTTTTAAATTCTAGTAAATCCAAAACTCGTCTGAAATTCATGAAACTTGGCATGCTATCATGGAGTGGCATCAACATGCCATGGTAAAAAAATTGTCCCGTTTGGGGCAGTTTCGGGTATAAGCTTCTCGCAAACCAGAGCTTCTCACAACAAGCATGATGGTTTCGATAGGGAATGTCCCACCTTTGGGGACGAAACGATATCCATTGCCTCTTATCGCTTTCAAATATTTTCTAGTGTCAACATAGAACAACAAGAGTGTTGTGTCAATTTTTGTGATTTTTCGGGGTTTGTTTGGACATTTTTATGCATTAACTGGGTTTTCTAGGCATTTTATGTGCATAATTCAAATTTGAACTACAAGCACATGCTCCAATGCACTAAGGTTGGTTGAAAAATCTAATATGTGTCCTTGGGTGAATTTCTAGGTCCCATGCAAGAGATGGGAATGAATTTCAAACACCAGGGCACTGTTGATTGCCGAAAAAACATTGAGATGCCTGGTTTTTAAATTCTAGTAAATCCAAAACTCGTCTAAAATTACAGAAACTTGGCACGCTATCATGGAGCGGAATCAACATGCCGTGTTAAAAAAATTGTCCCATTCAGGTTCGGGTATATGCTTCTCACAAACCATAGCTTCTCACAAGAAGCATGATGGTTTTGTTAGGGAACGTCCCACCTTTGGAGACGGAACGATATCCATTACCTCTTATTGCTTTCAAAAAATTTCTCGTGTCAACATAGAACAACAGGAGCAGGAGTGTTTTGTCAATTTTTGGTATTTTTCAGGGTTCGTTTGGACATTATTATGCATTAACTGAGTTTTCAATGCATTTATGTGCATAATTCAAATTTGAACTACATGCACATGCTCCACTGCATATAAATTGGTTGAAAAGTCAAATTTGTGTCCTTGGGTGCATGCTTAGGTCCCATGCAAGAAATGGGAATGAATTTCAAACACCAGGGCACCGTTGATTGCCGGCAAAACATTGAGATGCCTCGTTTTTAAATTCTAGTAAATCCAAAACTCGTTTGAAATTCATCAAACCTGGCATGCTTTCATGGAGTGGCATCAACAGGCCGTGGTAAAAATTTTGACCCATTTGGGGCAGGTTTGGGTATATGCTTCTCACAAACCAGAGCTTCTCACAACAAGCATCATGGTTTCGGTAGGGAACGTCCCACCTTTGGGGACGAAATGATATCCACTGCCTCTTATTGCTTCCAAAAAATTTCTCGTGTCAACACAGAACAACATGAGTGTTGTGTCAATTTTTGTGATTTTTCGGGGTTCTTTTGGGCATTTTCATGCATTAACTGAGTTTTCAATGCATTTATGTGCATAATTCAAATTTAAACTACATGCACGTGCTCCAGTGCATATAAATTGGTTGAAAAGTCAAATTTGTGTCCTTGGGTGCATGCTTAGGTCCCATGCAAGAAATGGGAATGAATTTCAAACACCAGGGCACCGTTGATTGCCGGCAAAACATTGAGATGCCTCGTTTTTAAATTCTAGTAAATCCAAAACTCGTTTGAAATTCATGAAACTTGGCATGCTTTCATGGAGTGGCATCAACAGGCCGTCGTAAAAATTTTGTCCCGTTTGGGGCAGGTTTGGGTATATGCTTCTTACAAACCAGAGCTTCTCACAACAAGCATCATGGTTTCGGTAGGGAACGTCCCACCTTTGGGGACGAAATGATATCCACTGCCTCTTATTGCTTCCAAAAAAGTTCTCGTGTCAACACAGAACAACATGAGTGTTGTGTCAATTTTTGTGATTTTTCGGGGTTCTTTTGGACATTTTTATGCATTAACTGAGTTTTCAATGCATTTATGTGCATAATTCAAATTTGAACTACATGCACGTGCTCCGGTGCATATAAATTGGTTGAAAAATCAAATCTGTGTCCTTGGGTGCATGCTTAGGTCCCATGCAATAAATGTGAATGAATTTCAAACACCAGGGCACCGTTGATTGCCGACAAAACATTGAGATGCCTGGTTTTTAATTCTAGTAAATCCAAAACTCATTTGAAATTCATGAAATTGGCATGCTATCATGGAATGGCGCCCGACATGATGTGGTATTTTTCGTGTCCATTTTGAGAGAAGGAGCACTCGAATAATGGCAGCCAACAAAGGCATTTTGAAAACATAGCTGCCACTTAATATCTCAAACGTTTGTATAATTCAAAACGTGTGTGTTCTGTTAACCATTCACATGATGCCACGTGTATTGGTTTTAATGGCTGTAGGAGGTGCTGTGCGGACAGCTGCTTGACCTTGACTGAACGGGAGGCATGCGAGCGCAGTCCGGTGCGCAGGCTGACCGAGAGGCGTGCAAGCTGTCCTCCAATGCACAGGCTCACCAGGAAGCGCACGAGCTTTACGCTGCATAGGCTCACTGGGAAGCGAGCCCTTTGACTTCCATGGCCGCCCGCCTTCCTCTCCATTAATGGCGCCCGAGCCGCTGTTTAATACGAGTGGCCTTACTGTTCACGTCCCATTCCCCTCCCCCCGCAGACCTCCACCGCCATGGCGCAGAATGATCATCTGCCACTAGTCTTCAAGTTTGGTGAAGTCGATTACGAGCCGGAGGAGATAGAAAATAAGGAGGAATGGGGCCTCATGGACATGGCCCAGAACGAGCTGGCCGTGGCGGTTGCTGCCCCCGCTCCCGTCCCAGCTCCCATCCACGCGCCCGCACCAGCGACCATCCCCGTAACATTGACGGGCTAGTCGCCGAGCACTATCGCAGAGCTGGAAGCCGCGGGCGTCAGCGAGGACTCTGCGGACCCGCGCGAGCTCGTCTACATGCCATCGCCAGCGCCCGTGCCTGTGCGCGCCCCTCCACCCACCGTGCCGCTGGCCCCCGTGCGTTTGGCTGCACCCGCCGTGCCCGTGCGTGCCCCTCCACCCACCGCGCCGTCGGTCCCCATGCGTTTGGAAGCACCCGAGGCGACCGTGCCCGTGCGCCCCCCCCCCCTCAGCGGCATGGGACGCTGCCGTCGACCGCTACCGCTCAGCGGCGCCAGTTGCCGTCCTCCCGTGCCCCGCCCGTCGATCGCGCGACGACGTGATGTTTGATTTACAAGTGAAGAACATTTTGTGCTGCCTTGAAGACTTCAACAACGGCGTCCCGGAGGACGACAACGACAACGACGGCGCGGCATGCCCCTCCGCCGCTGCCGGAAATAGTTTATTTAGGGTTTCATATTGTATCTCGAATTCTCGATCATATGAATATAAATTTCGCAGTGTGACTGAATGAAAGATATGGTTTGAACAAACTTGTGTTTTTCTCTCTTAACATACAGATTTATCAAACGATTTTCTTTTGAAAAAAACGTCAACGGTTTTAAATATAAAACACTCATCGCAAACGTTTTAGTTAGAACACCCGTATGCAAACCGACAGCTTCCCCAGGAAGCCAAGGGAAAATGTGTCGAGCAGTATTTCTGCATCCCTTCAACGCGAACGGTTGTTTTGCATGACCCATGGGCAACCACGTACAAACAATTGGGTAAGATTTGCATATCTGTCATTTTGGGTATGTTGCCATTTCTCAAACTGGAAAGATTGACATTTGTTTATCTAATAACATTGCCATTTGTCAACCTTGTAACAATGCGATTTGTCAAAATATGCAGCTACAAATCACTAGCACTATCTAATTTTTGCAACTAAAATCAATAGCACTATTCATATGGACACCACTAGCATGCGTGAGTTCATGGACGCATATGCAAATGTACCATTGATTACATACAACAAGTCATCAACCCACAACGACAACGAGGATACACGTTGGATTATAGATCATTTCCAACTAAACATTTCAGTAAAGTTTTTCTCACACAAAAAATAACAAAGCGATGAAATGAACTTCAGCTCAACCACTCGTCAGCGTTGGAAACGCTTGCTTTGAACCAGAAGTGATTCTCTGGGAAGGCCAGCTATTGTCAATCTCGAGACCAACGCAGGACTGATCATCCAGGCTGAAGCGTCCTATTTCAATACCCATATTGGGACGGTAGGGAAGCATAGTAATGTCCGAGGTATAGATACAGTTGCTTCTCATAAATGGTAGTACCGTTGTGTCAACAGCAGCTGGATCGCCTTCCACCATCATTGGATAGTTTTGTCCAGGAAGAGCGAGTTTCCTCCAAGACTTTCCATACTGAACCAGGGAGAAGATGTTGGCGCTAGTACACCAGTATCCATCCCGAATACCCTACAACGGATGTTGGAATAGGTCCGAAGAGTGCGACCATACGATACAACACCTGCTTCCTTAGTAACATCAGCAGTGCCCCGTATACAGACAAGAAGAGGTGATCCATCGGAATAAGTTGCCAGGCACCACTGAGTATATGGGTCCTACTCGTCCTCATGCTCGTGAATAAAATTTTCAAGTATAGATGGTGGAATGTTCACAGGACCTTGGAAACACAAGAAGGTTAATTAGTAAAGGGAATTTAGCTAACCCGCATGCATGTGGATGAAACAATTATAATTACGGTGGAAGACAAACGTACTGAAATCATGAGGATTCCATGCAAAAATAGTGCCACGAGTGGTGGAAGCAAACACAAGACCCTCGTATTGAATTGCATCACAGTACTCATCCGTGTATAGAAACTGATTTTTGAGCAATATCCATCGAGTCGAACCATAAAGGCGGCAACAACCTTGTCGAAGATAGCGACAGCATAAGCATTCCTATAACCCCAAGAGCGGTTGGGAACTCAACAAATTGCTATATTCCGTAGACGACAGTCAGCATGATCATATTTGAACTCACGTAGAATATCGGTGTACTCAACCTCTGGGCAGTCGTTTGAGATTTTTCGAAGTGGAACCCGGTGACGAGTGTACACATTCACAAGTTCTCACTCGCAGTTGTACCCAATATAAACAACCCAATCTCCATTTGAGCCTGCCCAAGCCTTGCCCTCAAGCGATGGCATCTTAACATCATACGTATCATTATCAAGCGGCATCAACTTACACAAGGTGAGGCTTCCCTCGTCCCCGCGCCAGTCAGCAGGGTCACGGCGAAGAAGATAGGGGAGATCAAACCGCTCCTGAACCCTTGGGTTCCTTGTAATGATGTTATTAGTTGAGTCGAGAATGGTCTTGAACGAACCTGCCATGCTAGCCGAGGTGATGACGTCGCACCGATCAATGAGTTCCTCCACCGCATCATCATTCAGATCGGGGCAAGAATAACGGGGTCGTTTCCGGCTTGTTCCCTCCATGGAGAAGACGATCAAACAATGGCAGAAGGAAGGGTGAAGGCAAATGGAGGAGGGAGGAAGAGCTAGCGTGCGATAGCAGTTCCAAATCGAGAGGGAAAGGCGAAGAGTCAGTGGACGATTGCCACAGTACATGAAGAGGCGCCTGGGGAGCGGACGGTTGCCACAGAGGTCACACATTGACGACAAGGGCCGAGTGAACCGCATGCAATCCCATCGCACAACACACACGTCTTGTTAAGTTGAACCATTTCTATACTCTTGTGTCAAGGCAAACATTTCATCTGAGTGAATCGCATGTTGTATATCCCACACACCTTGATCTGGCTGACCGTTTCTTTTGAGTTGCCTAATCATAAACAGTTCATCCGAGTGAACCGTATGATGTATATCGCACACACCTTCATCTGGCTGCCTGTTTCTTTTGTGTTGTCGCACACGCCTTCATCTGGCTGGCCATTTCTTTTGTTCCTCCTCATCGCAAACAGTTAATTGAACTGAACCGTATGCCCTTCATCGCACATGCAACTAAAACCTGAACCGTGTTTGATGCAACTGTCATCGCAAACGTTTACATTTCTGACGGTTTTCATACAACACCGTTTGCGATTATGGCATCACACACGGTTTCTCGAAGGGTCTCTGATTGTAGTGTCGCATTAGCAGCATCCTGCAGTAATGTTAGCTCTGCCTATGTCAACCAGGAGTGACCTTGCATCGAACCCAGGCTCTCTTGGGTCAACTGGAGCTCTCCGCTCGTTGCCAAACATGTGCCTATCGTCATACCACCGGGGCGCATACGAACCACCCCTCGGAGGGGGTGTAGGCACTCGATGGTTATGGGCGTCCTAGGAACGGGGGTACCCAGACTTGCCTGCCTGCGGCCCACGAGCGTGGCTCCACCTACGGACCGGTACGGCCCAGCTTTGGCAGCAACAGCTCAAGACCCTCGCGAGGGGCCAAGCCTCGCGAGGCGGACGACACCAAGACCTCCCTGGGGGCGGCCTCGCTGGGCCAGCTCCCAAGGAGCGGAGATATCTATGCAAGGGGCACCTCGCAAGGTTCACATGATGTGAGCCGTGACGACGAAGGCCAGGAAGGCACCAGCGGGCGTAGTGTACTAGTTTCCTCTTTGGTGCTAAAGAGGCAAGCACAGGCGAGGAGTCCCGAGGCGTCAGGCAAAGGTTTCCATATCGATGCAACAAGACCAAGACCGCAGGACGGGAGGACGGAGGTCATCGCGGAGCACATAGCAGCATCACCACTAGAGCCTTGGGCAGGCGAAGACTACTTTTGTCAGGATAGCTTGTACTAGTTGTCTCCCTTCAAAATTGGCCGTTGTGTGATCCCTTCCCGCCTACATTTGGGAAGAGGACCAGGGCCTCTATAAATAGGACTAGCCACCACCATAGGAGGCAGCTTGAATTCATCTTGGATTGGATCCATTCCACCAAGGCCATCTCACCAGCTCATAGAGCTCAAGAACACCTCTCCTCCTGAGGCTGTTCACCCACTATACCAGTTCAACCTTAGCCCTCGAGGCAATCCACCACCACCACACTGGAGTAGGCTATTACACCGCAACGGTGGCCCGAACCAATATAAATCTTTGTGTCTCGTGATCTTTGGGTTTGTCGAGCTAGATCGTGGAATCATTGGGCAGGCAGGCTGGGGAGAAAGAGTCCTTCGTGCGCACACCAGAGTTCGAACCTTTCAAGGCTCTGCGGAACCCTGAATCCGACATTTGGTGCGCGAGGTAGGGGTGCGCCGAAGCTTTTCCTCCATCAATCCACGCTCCACCGCTCCACCAGTTCCATGGCTGATGCTCGTCGAGCCCGTGCTGACTGTCGAGCTGCTCTCAATGCTCGCGTCGCCTAGACAGCGCCCATCGGCGGGCCTCCCCGTCGCTCTCCATCACCCGCTGCCAACGCCGCCACCGGCCCGGCGGGAAACAAGCAGTAGGCTTTGTCGCTACACCCCTCCGTGTAGCAGGACAAACGCACCGCCACACCGTCGCTGACTCCAGACGGTTCGTTGTCCCACGCTCGCCGCGGGCCTGTGGATGCGCAAGCCGCGCTGCTCACGGCGCGCGAGCTCCTGCGCTACCGCCCAGTCGACGACCTCTACGAGGACTGGCTGGACCACATCACCGAGCTCGTCAGCGCCGCTGGGGGCTCTCCTGCACCATCCCTCTCGCTGCCTCGTCCGCCTCCCGCTACGGGCAACGTGGCCCATGGAGCACCTCCACCACCTCTGCGTCAAGATGTCGCCCTTGCACAAGACGCGCGGCCCCGCGGCGCGACCCACCACACAGGGCCCCCGCGCGTGAAGAAGGAAGCTACCAGGAGGTCCCTCGGCCGCAGGAAGTTGCTCCTGCACTCCCAGCACCACCACGTTGAGATTCTGCGCTGCCTGTGGTGGCGGTGCATGGGCACCAAGACCAGGCTCTGCCTCCACGACGGGCTCCAGTGACTATAGCAGGATGCCACTCCTTTACCCCCGAGCTGTTTGGCCCAGGAAGTTCAAGCCCGGCCTGCCTTCACGCTTGACGGCACCCCCGTCCCTGCTGAGTTCCTGCAGCTCTACGAGCTAAGCATCAAGGCGGCCAATGGCGATGAGAAAGTCATGGCAAACTGGTTTCCCATGGTCCTTAAGGATGGCGCACGCTCGTGGCTCCTGAACTTACCCGCGGAATCGATCTCCTCCTGGGGCGAGATGCGCGAGCATTTCGTCGCCAACTTCCAGGGCACTCGCGACCGCCCGCCAGCCGCGGGTGACCTGCGGCATATCAAGCAGCTGTTAGGGGAGACCCTACAGAAGTACATCCAGCGCTTCAGCAGCGTTCTCCTCAAGATCCCCAAGGTGACGGACGAGGCCATCATCTCCGCGTTCTTCGACGGCGCACGTGATGTCAAGATGAACGAGGAGCTCGCCATCCACGAAGACCTATGCACGGCCCTGGAGATGTTCAACATGGCAACCAAGTGTGCAAGAGCTGAGGAGGGGTGCCTCTCCCTCCTCGAGCTTCCAGCTGCCGACCCAGAAGACAAGAAGGCCAAGGCCAAGGATGTGAAGCGCAAGGGAGCGGCCGTGCACGCGGCCGAACCGCAGATGAAGTGCGGCCGCGACCACCCGGAGTCATCCAAGGGCAGCCGCCTGTTCTGCGCCTTCCACAACGTACAAAGCCACAACACCAGCGATTGTCAAGAGCTCAGAGCCATCCGTGACGGGCGCTTCGGTCGAAGCCCCGAGCGCAACGACCGAGGCTACGACCGAGGAGGAGGACGAAGTGGGGGACGCTGGGACGATCGTAGCCCCCGCCAAGAGTGGCGCGACCAACCTCGCGTGGGCGATTGGAGGGATCAACCTCGTGAGGACCGTCCTCAGGGCAAGGCTGGACTCCCTCCACTGCCGCTGCCACCAAGGCGGAATGACGACCATCACCAGGACAAGGGGGTTGGGGGCTTCTAGGAGCCGCGCGCCATCGCCTGCATCTTGGGCGACGCTCAGGCCCCAGCCTCCCAGCGCACCTTCAAGCAGTTTGCTCGTGAGGTGAACGCGGCCCTCCCCAGGCTCGAGGCCATGCACCCACTCAGGTGGTCCAGGTGCACCATTACCTTCAGCTCGTCCGACCAGCTCAAGTGTGCGGCAACTGTCGGCGCCCTCCCAATGTCACTGTATTTGAGCACAAAGTTCACTTTGGTCACTGGATTACGAAATACCCAGATTACGGTGATTAATATTACATTTCTTAATAGTGCAAGTCACCGCGTACGTTGCATCACCGTATTTGTCCCACGTGGGATACGTTTTGACTGTTTGACCAGCCACGCAAGCGAGGCGGGGTTCTTTTGCACTGGCGAGTTGCTTTGGGGGGCTATTTTGCAAATTTCGCATCCTGGCTGCCTCTATTTTGCATAAAGCTCCTCCCCTACTCCGTTTCCTTGTAGTTGCGGTCGAGGTAGGGAGACACTTGGTTTTCCTCTTGTCGGGAGGCGCTAATCGGAGGCGGAGGTGACCGGTGACTTGTCGTCTCGTCGGGAGTGAGGCTCCAGGAGGTCGTGCCTTCGTCTTGTCGTAGGAGATCGGAAGGCAGCGTCGCGCATCTGCTCTGGCGATGGCCCTTGTTCGTCGCCCGGAATACGGACCGCCACCGCATTATGGTAAGAACCCATGAGCCTCTGCCGCAATCAGCTTTTATTCACGTGTTTGCGTTCATAGCCGATCGTCCACAGCTGTATTCGATGGATTTGAAGGTCAGATTTTATGGACAAAGGGGTTAGCGCTATGGTTTTGATAGGATTTTTTGGGGGATTTAGGTTGGGTTTTCGCTCGGTGTGGGTGGCATTGACTAGGATTTGTACTGATTTAGGGGGACTTTGTAGATACTATTTGATATGTTGAGGAGAGCTAGGGTTTGTAGTGAATTGAGTAGGGTTTGTACTAATTTGGGAGGAGTTTGTAATGAAAGCAGGCTCTTTTTGTCATAGTTGCTTCCAATGCAGGCAGTGATTTCTGTAATCTTTTAGAACATTGTCTTTTTCTATTATGAATTGATTAGTGCATATGTCAAGTTGTCATAAATTCTGATATAATTTGTTGAAGTAGTTCAAATTGAGGCACATTCAGGTACATTCAGATAAGGTTAACATTTTGGAGAGATGCATGTTTAAATTCAGATACATTCTTATGTGGTTACAATTGAGAATCAGATGTTGGAATTCAGAAACACATGTTATACCTAAGTGTTCATTTTTTAGGACAGAAACTTGTGGTCACAATCAGTTACTCTGTGAGTCAAAATGTGAGTGAAAATGTGATCTGATCAACTCCACTTATTGATTGCAGGTGATGATTATCCTATGTTTTCTGTTCAAATATGGCATGGAGGTTTTTTCATGGGCCAAGGCAGAAGCAAAAAATACTATGGAGGGCAGAGCATCTGGTTTGATAACATAGACAAGAACACATGGTCACCCCCAGATGTGGATGATCTCATAGACCAGATAAGGTATGAGAAGGAAGGAAGGATGACAGTGTACTACTGCATGCCAGGTCTTCAAGTCAACACAAATGGCACTACAAAAAAAGACACATCCATGACATTTTGGGCCGAACGAAAAAAAATTATGTCATACATATGACACTTCTATGACGATAATTGTGACAAAACCCGGTATCATCACAGATGTGGTAGGCTCCTACTTCTACGACAAAAAATCATGACAGAAAATGGGATTTTCGTCCTGGGCGGGCTGGAGACGCAGCTGCATGACATTCTTTGGGCCGTCCATGACAGAAAAAACCGTGGTAGAAGCGAGGGGAGGAAAATTTCGGGGAGTTCCTGGTTACGGTGGGAGGTCGGGGGCCGAGCGATGCGCGTTTCTCTCATACACGTACGCGCGTGTGTGCGAGGCGTTGGCTCTAACTGAACCCGAGCGAGGCGTTGGGCTATAACTGAACCCGAGCGATTGCACTGCAGGCTACGCGTTATTGAACCCGAGCGATCGATCGATGGCTGTTAACTGAACCCGATCGAGCGATTCCTTGGCTACTGCTGCTAACTGAAGCCGATCGATGCTGCCTCTGGATGAACAGTGAGCGTTCCGGGGGGTTTGGATGAACAGTTCCCGGTGGGGGTGGATGAACAGGACCCCGTGGTGTTGCTTCTGGATGAACAGGACCCCGATCGATCGAGCCGGTTGGGGCTGGATGAATAGGACCCCGTGGAGGGGTGGATGAATAGGACCACCCCGTGGAGGGCGGGATGAACAGTAGACGGTGGAGGGGTGCCCATGGAGGGGTGGTTGAAGAGGACCCCGTGGTGTGGAGGGCTGGATGAATAGTAGATGGTGGAGGGGTGGTTGAACAGTAGCCGGTGGAGTAGCGCACGGTGGAGGCTGGTTGAACAGGAGCCCGTGGAGGCTGGAGGAGGTCGACGGTGGATGAACGGTAGCTCGTGGAGGCTGGAGGGGGTCGATGCTGGAGATGAAAAGTATCCCGTGGAGTCCCGTTTTGCGGTACGCCACACCCCTCCTGATGAACAGGACCCCCGTTTCGACCGTAGCGCTCCAACACAAGTCCGTTTCCTCCGTTTTGCGGTACGCCACACCCCTCCCGATCAACAGGACCCCCGTTTCGACCGTAGGACGTCCGTTTCCTCCGTTTTGCGGTACGCCACACCCCTTCCGATCAACAGGACCCCCGTTTCGACCGTAGGAGGTCCGTTTCCTCCATTCTGCGGTACGCCAGGCCTCGTTTCCATCGCCTCTTCCATCCAAGCCCTCCCGATGAACATGACCACGCATTCCGTTCCGACCCAGCCACGTAGCCTCCCGATGAACACGACGCATTCCGTTGCCTCCCCATGAACACGACGACGCTGTTTCTCCGTTCCGACCCAGCCATGTACACGAGCCCTCGCCGTACGTATGCGCGAGTAGGCGTTCGAGACCCCGCCCGTATGTACACATACGTGGCCGTATTTTCTTTCTTGCACCCTGGCCGCCTCTACTACGACACGTGCGTGCCTCTACATCCACCAGTATATATGTACGTACACGTTCGCGACCAGAATGACAATGCTACGTACGCTTCGACCAGGTGGGTCCCGACTGTCAGGCACTTCCTTGCTTGTGAAGATGTAGCTGGTGGGTCCCAGCATTCAGGGGGGCGAATCGTATTTTTTTTGCCCGGACGGACTTCCTTGCGTGCGAAGGTGTAGCTGGTGGGTCCCAGCACTCAGGGGGAAACGGTTTTTTCGCGAAATATTGTGGCCCGTCTGGTGGGTCCCTGCTGTCAGATGGACGAATCATTATTTTCCACATAATAAGGAGGCACTTCCTTGCTGCCGCCATGGACCTAGCTGTCAGCCTCTCCACGTACAGTCCACGTCCGATGGAAGTCGTTCCTTGACCACGTTGACCACGCCGCGCCGAGAGCACCAGGGCGGTGGACGACGGTGAGGCCTAGGAAGGGGACAACGCGGAGCCGGTGAAGACGCGGCAGTGGATGCCCACGCAGAGAGGAGTATGAGGGTTCACTCGTTCGGCTGCGGTGTGAGGCTGCCGTCGCCGTAGGGCCTGGCCAGCGGTGGGAATAGTAGGGGGCGGTGAGGCCTCCGTGGCAGCACAGCCGACCACGGGAGGCAGGAGCAGGTGGCACGACCGGCGCTGCTTTGGGCGGCTGGAGCAAGAAGACCAGAGGTTGAAGAAGCACTACGGCCGTTGGATGGACATCGTACGGTCAATGGAGTTAGAATCGTGCATATTGACTAAGTTGACAAAGCCCTCCGTCCCCGTCAACTTAGTAGGCCCACAAGTCAGCCTCCCACCAAGGTGGGTCCTAGCTAGTAGGGGGTATTCATTTTTTTGTGCGTAATAAGGAGGCACTTCCGATGGGTCTGAGCTGACAGCAGGGGGAACGTTTTTTCGCGAAATACGGTGGCCCGTCGGGTTGGTCCCAGCAGTCAGGGGCAAACGTTTTTTCGTGATATACTGGTGGGCGTCCGATCGGTCCCTACTGTCAGGTGGAGGAATAATTATTTTCAGCATAATAAGGAGGCACTTCCTTCTGGCTGCCGTGGACCCAGCTGTCAGCCTCTCCACGTACAGTATTCTTCCGATGGAATTCGGTCATTGACCACATTGACCACGGCGCGCCGACAGCACCACGGCGGTGGATGATGGCGAAGCCTAGGAAGGGGACGACGCGGAGCCGGGGAAGACGCGTCAGTGGATGCCCACGCGGAGAGGAGTACAAGGGTTCACTGGTTCGGCTGCGCTGCCGTCGCCGTAGAATAACAGGGGGTGTGGGTGAGTGGAGTGGAGGGATGGCCTGGCCAGCGGTGGGAGTAGTATGGGGGCGGTGAGGCCTCCGCGGCAGCACAGCCGGCCACGGGAGGCAGGAGCAGGCGGCATGACCGGCGCTGGTTTGGGCGGCTGGAGCAAGAAGACCAGAGGTTGAAGAAGCACTACGGACGTTGGATGGACATCGTACGGTCAGTCGAGCTAGAATCGTGCATATTGACTAAGTTGACAAAGCCCTTCGTCCCCGTCAACTTAGTAGGCCCACTATACTGGGTCCCAGCTAGCAGGGGGAGTATTCATTTTTTTGCGTAATAAGGAGGCACTTCCTTGCGTGCGAAGATATATCTGGTGGGTCCGAGCTGTCAGCGGTGGTAACATTTTTTTCGTGAAATACAAAGGCCATTTTGGTGGGTCCCAGATGTCAGGTGGAGGAAATCATTATTTTGCGCGTAATAAGGAGGCATTTCCTTGCGTGCGGCCGTGGACCCAGCTGTCAGCCTCTCCACGTACAGTCCACTTCAGATGCATGTTGGTCATTGACCACGCTGACCACGCCACGCCGAGAGCACCAGTGCGGTGGACGACGGTGAGGCCTAGGAAGGGAACGACACGGAGGCAGGAAAGACTTGGCCGTTGTTTTTGTTTCCCACACGGAGGGGAGTACGACTGTACGAGGGTTTACTGGTTCGTCTGCCGTCGCCGGAGAATAACAGCAGGTGTTGGTGAGTAGAGGGATGGCTAGGCCAGCGATGGGAGTACGGTGGGGTAGTGAGGGCTGCGCGGCAGCACAGCCGGCCGCGGGGAGCAGGGAGCAGGCAGTCCCGCCAGCGCTTGTTTGAGCGGCTGGAGCACGAAGAGCAGAGATTGAAGAAGCATGACGGCCGTTGGATGGACATCCAACAGTATACAGGCCATCTGTGGAAAGCCTCAAATCTGTGGAAAACAGCATACAGCCCATCTGCCATTATTTCAAATAATTTACAGCCCATTTGCTAATTCTTACGGGTTTTTTTTGGAGCCCATATTCTTTATGTTAGCATTACAGCCCATATTGTGGTCACGGTTAAAAAATTATACAAAATTTTGCATATGTCGGTGCGGTCTGAACTGTTTTTAATCCCGAAATTTCGAGTCACATTCAGACTGATTTTAAAAATAAATGTATATCAATATAAAATCCAATAAATTTTCCACGCATAAAAATCGATGCAATTTAAAATCTCGAAATGAAAAAAGAGATATTTGAAAATAATTGCCGGTTTGATGTGTTTTAAAAATGTAAAGCCCATTTCTCATTACTGATAGGCCACTCTCCTCGTCTTGAAAGATTTGCAGCCCAACAAGCCTGATAAAGCAACTTACTTGACAAATCACAAAAAAACTGGGCTAGCCATTTTCAGAAAGAAAAAAAACTACTGGGCTGGTCTGTGGTAAACATAAAAGAAAAGGCTGTCTAGACAGGCCAGAGTGTCCCGCACAGCCCAGTTGACACCCTGTTTCCGTCTCAAAAACAAATTAGATAAATGCCACTCCAATTATGGTGATTCATAAAAATGCCACTGCAATTTTTGCAAACTTTGAAAAACGCCACTGTAGTTTGCAAACTTTGAAAAACATCACTCCAGACTTCGAAAAATGCCACTAGAAATGGCATGAAATGGCATTTTTCAAAGTTTGGAAATTGCAGTGGCATTTCTCGGATACACCAGATTTGGAGTGGCATTTATCAAATTAACCCAAAAGAAAAATAACTGGGCGAGCTGCTGGGTCCCTGGTGTCAGCCGCTCGTTGTGCAATTCTCTCATTTATTGACAATGTTGACAATGGCATGGGACCCAGATGTCAGAAATCCACTAGGAGGAGACATTTTTTCTATTGGCTTGAAATAAGGAGGCACTTGCTTGCGTATGAGCTTGTCAGTTTCTTCAGAGGTAGGCATTTTTATTCAAAAAACTGCCACTTCGCATCTTGCGTCGCAAATAAAACTGCCAGGAGCGCATTTGTAGGCTAGCTAGTGATCGATCAGTAACTTGTAAACACTGAGCGAACAGAAATAAGTAACTGTTAATGCATCTCAATGATTCACAGATCATATACAAATATTTAGCTCCAAAAGCAAGGATCAGCCACTTCGGATCTTGCATCGCAACTAAAACTAACTAGTACGATTCCCATACATAAGATCAACATGTTAATGCATCTCAATGACTCAGAGATCATATACAAATATGTAGCTCCAAAAGCAAAGATCTAGAAAAAAACATATGTTCTTCCTACTAACATGGATGCTTCTATTGGCCAACATTCAGTACAGACTGAAAGACAAATTGGTTTGTGAAGTCTACAATTCCTCTTGCAAACATAAGTGGTTTCACCAACAGCTGGAACCATGAGAATGAACCAGACATGATGGAGGAACAAGCACTGCAATATGATTTGGTCTTCCCTCGATCACACTGCGAGACTATTTTCGGAATACAAACTTTAACTTAGGCAAAATGATGTCCATTGTATAATCAAACCAAAGCAATGAAGCACCTAGTGTTGGCCAGTAAATAGTACAGTACTACTTTTCTGCAGTCCATGAAGTGACTATCCAATCTTTCTGTGTCTATTTTCAAATGGCACTGCATGCAGTGACTATACTTTTCTCTTGTGCAGTTCAACCAAAATTGCGGGCACTTTGTTGGTTTGCCAAATAGCAATGGGCAGACATCTCTGTCTGCACAAATATCAAAGCAGCTAGTAAACATATACCACACCTTGTATTTTTGGTTTAAACATGTCTCTTCCGCTTAGCATCTGTCATGTTCTGCACTGGACAATCTGATACAGTTATGTTTTGCCCTGGACAATTTCATACTGAATTGATTTGCTGGTTCAGAGCAGAAATATAGCGCCTATTCTTCATCAGACCAAGGATATCCATGTTCGCAATGATGGAAGAGGTGAAAACGATACAACCGAAATTGAGCATCCAATCATTGAATCATGTCCTGCACCACCAATGTAGGTCCACCCTGCCAATAAATTCACATGCAAACCACTAGTATTACTATCTAATGACAGTACAAAAAGAGTAGCAAGATAGTAGCAAACCATGTACCTTTGTAATGAACAGCTCATAGTGCCACCAATTGGATATAAAGGTTGGGAAAAAAACATGCTCCTAATGTTGAACCAGTTGGACTTTTTGTGCAGTTCCACTAAAATCGAGCATCCCTGTTTGCATAGATATTGAAAGTGTGATTACTCTAAAAGTGGCACTAGTTGAAGCATAGACTCACAAATATAAGCATTCCAATTTCTTAATGGGAAAAGGTAGCAAGACTGTTTCTAACCACCTATTTGAAGGAATAAATAAAGCAACAGCGGCTGATGTGAGGAAGGCATACATAGTTTTTTCTGGAAATGTGAGCCATTCCTGACCTTTCCTCTTCTTTTAAGCAAATTTTGTGCAGTTCTACTAAAATAAAATGCCATCACCGCCTTGACAATTCAGTGACACTGTACAAAAGGAAATGACTTAACATTACATTATGATGTCAGGTATGTAGTCGACAAGCATTAGAGACAAACATACAGACCTCCTCAAGAGAACAGCCGGAGGAGGAGGTGCCCACTCTTGACCTTTCCTCTTGTCTTCATAATTGTTTGTGCAGTTTAACCAAAATAAAATGACATCAGCGCCTTGGCATTTTGGTGACACTGTACAAAAAAATTAACTTATCTCATGAAAGTGAGGTATGTAATCTATAAGCATTAATAGTGCAAAAATCTGACGAGAGTAACAAGTTTCATCGTTGGTATACTGGCTGTGCAACAGCATTAGAATGCCTTATAGCTGAAAAATCTTTAATACATCCACAATCAACAGCTAACCCTGAAATAATCCAGTGACATTAAATGGCATTGCTTAAATTTATGGGTGGCATTAGACTGAGAGCGGCATTAGTTAAATGTGGCATCACTTCAGCAGTAGCATTGCTTGACTTGACTGCTGGCGTTATACTAACAGCAAAAAAAGTGGCAATAAGAGCATGGGAGGCACCAGTACGATGTACCTCCACGGACGCAGAGTGGTGAGGAAGGTATGGTTGCCCAGAGCAACAAATATCCAGGCAGCATATCTGGATTACGGTCCCATTTTTGTTCTCTTTAGCCACCTTTTTCCTATGCGAGGACAACAAAACGATCGACCTGGTCATTCTCTATTGCGTTGTCATGCCTTTCTACCCTTCTTCAACCAAGAGACACGAGACTCGTTCCTTAGCTACTGATTTTCCCCTTTTCAACCTAGATGCGGGTTCGGTGCCTACTCTCTTGGACAGTACAGTCTCCCTTCCATTCCTTATTCAACCCAGACATGGATTAGTCTGCATGAAGTAGGATTTCCTTCAATAGTGCAAATTATGGTTTTCGTCTGCGTGGCCAGCAGAGTAGAGGATAGCAAATTGGGAAGATGGTGGAGTGGAAAAAGATCCACATGCAACGACGTAGCAGATGGGGCAATAGAACAAGGTTATGGCTCGAAAGAGGTAGCATACCTGAGGGTCGCCGGGAAGTGGCTTCGCTCGTGGTCGTCGTCCTCCGCACACACTACGGCAGCGAGCTTGGGGACGGAGGCCATCCCACGCGGGCGCTAGGTCTGAGAGGACGGCCTTGTCGTCAGTGCGTGACCTCGCTCACCGACGACGAGTGCGTCAACGCTGCACGTCCTTCTCTTCCCCGGCGGATCTGTGACCACCGGTGAGGAGGGAGAGAGGGGTCGTCTTTTTTAGATCTGGAGAGAGGGTGGTAGTGTGAGAAGCAAGTGGGCAGCCCTTAGCAAGAAAGCGCTGAAGCTCCAGCCTATATATATCTTTTTTATACTACTAGTACTGGAGGTGGGTAGTGGTAGAGTAGTTTATATTTTCTCTGCATACAGTACCAGTTAGTCGTGCTTCAAAACTGATCGGCACGCCATTAAAAAAATAAAGGTCGATAACTAATGTGGCACCTCGGGCCAATGCGGCCAGATCGCATTTTGCACAAGAAATTACACACCATGTTTCGTTGACATGTGGTCCCGTTCCAACATATTAGTGAGACGACGGCGAGTAGTAGGAGTATTTCCAAACGGATGTGTAGGCCAGGGCGCCTCTTCGTGAACCGTGGCAAACTCGCAACCGTCCACCGACTCTTCGCCTTTCCCTCTCGATTCGGAACTGCTGTCGCACGCTCTTCCTCTCCCTCCTCCATTTTCCTTCAGCCCTTCACCCTTTCTTCTACCATTGTTCGATCGTCTTCTCCATGGAGGGAACAGGCCGAAAACGACCCCGTTATTATTGCCCCGATCTGAAAGATGACGTGGTGGAGGAACTCATTGATCGGTGCGACGTCATCACCTCGGCTAGCATGGCAGGTTCGTTCCAGCCCATTCTCGACTCAACTAATAACATCATTGCAAGGAACCCAAGGGTCAAGGAGCGGTTTGATCTCCCCTATCTTCTTCGCCATGACCCTGATGACTGGCGAGCGGATGACGGAGGCCTCGCCCTATGCAAGTTGATGCCGCTTGATAATGATACGTGTGATGTTAAGATGCCATCTCTTGAGGGCAAGGCTTGGGTGGGCGCAAATGGAGATTGGGTTGTTTACATTGGGTCCAACTGCAAGTGGGAACATGTGAGTGTGTACACTCGTCACCGGGTTCCACTTCCAAAAATCTCAGCACACTGCCCAGAGGTTGAGCACACCTGTAATGTACGCACGTTCAAATATGATCATGGTGACTGTCATCTACGGAAGATAGCAATTTGTCGAGTTCCCGACCGCTCTTGGAATTACAAAAACTATGATGTTGTTGCTATCTTCGACAAGCTTGCTGCCGTCCTTGATGGTTTCACTCGATGGATATTGCTCAAAAATCAGTTTCTGTGCACGAAGGAGTATTGTGATGCAATTCAATATGAGGGCCTTGTGTTTGCTGCCACCACTCGTGGCACTCTTTATGCATGGCATCCTCGTTGTTTCGGTACGTTTGTCTTCCACCGTAATTATAATTGTTTCATCCACATGCATGCGGGTTAGCAAGTTTCCCTTTACCAATTAACCTTCTTCTTGTGTTTCCAAGGTCCTGTGAACATCCCACCACCTATACTTGAAGATTTTTATAACCAAGGGGGAGATGACGATGGTGATGATCACGAGCATGAGGACGAGCAGCGCCGATATACTGTGTGGCGCCTGGCAACTAATTCCGATGGATCACCTCTTCTTGTGTGTATACAGCCCACAGATGATGTTACTGCTAAGGAAGCAGGTGTAGTCTCCCATGGTCGCACTCTCCGGACCTATTCCAACACCCGTTGCATGGTATTCGGGATGGATACTAGGGTGCTAGCGCCAACTCCTTCTCCCTGGCACAGAATTGATAGTCTTGGAGAAAACTCGCTCTTCCTTGGACAAAACTATCCGATGATGGTGAAAGGCGATCCAACTGATGTTGACACATTTATGAGAAGCAATTGTGTCTATACCTCGGACATTTGGGTGGTTCCCTACCCTGGTACTGATATAGTAGGCCGCTTCAGCCTGGATGATCAGTCCTGCTTGGTCTCTAGATCGATGACGGATGGCCCGTCCCAGAGAATCACTTGTGGTTCAAAGCAAGCGTTTCCAACGCCGCGGAATGGTTGAGTTGAAGTTCATTTCATGGCTTGTTATTTGTTGTGTGGTGAAGACGTTAGTATTTATAATGTATCCTCATTGTCGATGTGGGTTGATGACCTATTGTTCTATGTAATAAAATGATATGCCTGTGATAAACTTACTAAATTTATGAATGCCTTTCGAGTCGCTTCTCTGAGTGAGTGGTGCGACGAGGCAAAAAATATTTTCCGAATACATAATTGTACATGCATTGCAACAGGTTATCGGATGAGGCCAATCAACAATAGTAGTACACTATTTGTACTAGCTTCACACGCTTCGCGCGTCGGGCGGGTGTTTTTACTGTAGCCATATGTTAATGTGTTCGTTGTACGTAACCAGCACCTCGAATCCTCGATACTACTAGTATACTATATAGTAGGAGTAAGTAGTAGGAGTAGTAGGGTGGCATGGGCCAGAACAAGCATTCACGTCCAGGAGTACGGCACATGCCACCACCACGACATCCATCTGACACCATATTATTTCTTGGAGTCTGTGCGAGAGCGATCTCTTCAACGTCGCCGTTTCTCTAACTTCAGCCATCGCGCGGCGGGCGAGGTGGGGGTTTGCCGATAGTCGGTTTCCTTAACTGCGGTCCCACTTGTAAGCCAACTCCAATGCACAACCCCAAACGGACCTCCATTTTGCACGAACTCCAATGATAATTTTGACTAGAAAAGCAAGACCAAAGAAAAAAGAACCACAAGAATACATTTGACTACTCCTGTACAAAGTTGGATTAGTGCCTTCTCGATGCATTCATTGTTGATCTGCGGAGGCTCGATCTTGCGTGCTTCTTTCTTCTTTGAGTGTAAAGAAGTAGACGTTGCTTCCTCGCATCTAGTCTCATGTCTAGCCTCTATTCTATACTAGCTAAAAGTGATAGAACATCTACTAAATTGCGCTCTATCAATATATGGATGTACTCTTCTTCCCAATACAAAAACTTGCATCCATTCTACTCCCTCTGTTGCACAATACATGCCTTCTATTTGTCAAAATATATATGTATCTAGACATGTCTTAGTATATAGGTACATCCATTTTTGGACAAATGGAAGTCAAGTATTTTGGAACGGAGGAAGTACACAATAAAATTTTTAAGTTAGCACAACTAGTTTAATCCGAGAGCAGAACCGAAGATTTGGTCGGGTTCTTCCTCCTTTTGCCGACACGTGGGACACCCAGCATCCAGGTCGTGTCATGAAAGAAAATAGAGTGGTAGTTGAAGCCACGAGATGTGCATCTTGGGTTAAACTGCAAATAGAATCTTACTACTCTTGAGTAACTCCAAAAGCGGCCACCGAAGATCTTTATTGGATTTGTTTTTCATCACCAGCACGTTGAGGTGAAAGATGTGCAGGTTCAGTGGGTCCTCTTGCGTTTTCACTGACATGTGGGGCCGCATGTGAGCAAACAGATGATGGGCTCTACGCGTCCGTTGGCTGGCTGAGAAGAGAGATAGAGGAGGGCTGAGCACGGACTACAGGAAATTTGTTCTACGTACCTCGATATAGGCTCGATATAGTGGGGTGGCATGGGCCATAACTAGCATTCACGTCTAGCAGTATGGCACACGCCACCCACACGAGTCCCATCCGACACCAATTTTCTTGGAGTCCATGCTACAGCCATCTCTTCTCCCTCCTGTCCTCTTTTCTCAGCCATCGCGCGGTGGGCGGGGTGGGAGTTTGCCGATAGTCGGTTTGCTCAACTGCGGTCCCACTTGTAAGTGAAAATGCAACACCACACGCATTCCCGCTTGAGCGGCGTGCCGGACCAACCGTGTGGGGGTGCGACGCGAACACGACAGGCTTTTCCTTTTAAACTCGTAACTTGTAAAATTTGGTTCTGCTCCATGGCGCGACCGATAGATAGAAAATAACGATTTTGCCTAGAGTAATGAGAAGTTTGCTTCTGGCGCCGTTCATGCATGGAGTACGTACGAAAATTATGAAGTTGATGCGAAAGGTAAGATAATTACTATAGTATCATATACTACTACATGGATTTGACGGAAGGATAAAAATACATACGGATCCATCAACGTTCAACGACATCCTCACGCCCTAGTGCGCCGGGTCACCAACCGACGTGTGAGGAGCAGCGGCGTTGGCGGCGAGCTCAACGTGCTTCTGAACAGTGCCGTCCAAGGTTGCCCTGCACTCCAAGAGGTTGGCGGGCAGTCGCAGGGCCACCAGTGTGTCAAAGAGGTTGTTACCATAGTGGCCGTTGAGGGTGGCGGGCATCACAGAGCCTGGGTGCGTCGGCTGGAGGCTTACGTCAAAGTCGTCCGCAAGCTTCTTGACGACGGTGAACTTGTCGAGGAAACCGACGAGGACCTCGTCGAACAAGGATGCAAAGCTGTCGTCCAAGCGGCCCCTCGCCCTGGCGGCCTCAAGCAATACTACCTGCCAGGCCGCAGGCCGGCGTCGTGGACCATCTGGCACAGCTGGCTGATGCTCGCGCTCATCGCCTCCATGGATCTAGCGTAGCTTCTAGTCAACTAATCTTGCGATTCGAGTGATCACTCAGCCCTTGGTTAGCGTGCGTAGGTGCGTAGGATTTCGTACTACTCCTCGGCCCTCTACTGGACCTGCCTTTGGTTGTATGATAGGTGGGCCAGCCACCCCCTGGGGCCACGTGTCATTCACCTCCTGACCCGTCTCTCACACGCACCCTGCTAGTGTATATACTATAGTGTTTTTCTTTTTCTCTCCATATCAACCATTTTATATTGCGTACGTGTCATTCAAGAGTGAAATGATGGTTTGGAAGTGCATTATATCGACTAGAGGGGGGGTGAATAGGCGATTTTTATGAATTTTTCACTAAGGAATTTGCTAGTGAGGAAATTCCTTAGCGAAGAACTACTTGCAGTGGAATAAGTACTCAGAAGTAAACATAACAGAAGACAAGCATAGTCATCACGATGAAATGAAAACAAGCACAGAGTACAGAAAGCGTAATCACAGGATAACACAATATGAAGACAAACAGACTGAAGAAATTGAACTGAGGAAATTGAGAAAGTCTTCAGCCAAAGTCTTCAAACATAGATATGATAAGCGAACAGCACAATACTGAGGAAATGAAAGAGTTGAGGAAATGGAACCAGTAAGCTTGGTGAAGACAATGATTGGGTAGACCAGTTCCAACTGCTGTCTCAGTTGTACATCTGGTTGGAGCGGCTGAGTATTTAAACTCGAGGACACACAGTCCTGGACACCCAGTCCTGAGCACGCAGCTCGGGACACCAAGTCCTCACCGTATTCTCCTTGAACTAATGACACACAGTCCTCGTCCAATCACTCGTGGTAAGTCTTTAGGTGACTTCCGAACCTTGACAAACTCGGTCACTCGGCGATCCACAATTCCTCTTGGATGCTCTAGACCATGACGCCTAACCGTCTAGAAGAAGCACAGTCTTCAAAGGTAACAAGCATCGGATCCACACAGGATCAATCTCTTCAGTGATGCTCAATCACTTTGGGTTTGTAGGTGTTTGGGTTTGGGTTTTGGATTTTCCTCACTTGATGATTTTCGCTCAAAGTCCTCGGAGGATGGGTTGCTCTCAAATGACAAGTGTCAGTTTCTCTCGGAGCAGCCAACCAGCTAGTGGTTGTAGGGGGCGGCTATTTATAGCCTAGGGAGCAGCCCGACATGATAAGACATAAATGCCCTTCAATGATATGACCGTTGGATGGATAAGATATTTTGGGACAGCTGGCGCGTAGCATAGCAACGGTCGGAAATTTGAGGTACAAATTCCTCAGGGCTATCATGTTCCTCACTGTGTAGGCAATCCGCACTGGCGAATTCCTAACTCCTCAGTCAGAGCAAAGTCCTCAGTGACTAGAAGAACTGCGTCTCTGCCACTGAAGAAATTTGACTGAACTGTATGAGATTTCCAATGGCTTCACTCGAAGGGATTGGTGGGTGTAGGATTTGAGTTGAGCATCAAATGGAAATTTTTCCTTAGTATTTCCTCGACCCCCTTTAACAGTACGGTGTTTCCTATGACTCAAGAAAGAGAAAATGAAACTACGAAAACAAAAGTCTTCACGCTTCATGTTCCTCGAATGAATACCAAGTCTTCAAGGTCACACCAATTTCTTCACTTTCAAAGTCTTCAGAAAGTCTTCGGTATATCAAAGTCTTCAGTCGAAGAACTTCATTTTTAGGGGTCGACTTTCTCTGTAAATATCAAACTCCTCATGGACTGATAGACCTGTGTACACTCATAAACACATTAGATCCTTAACCTATAAGTCTTCAATACACCAAAATCACTAAGGGGCACTAGATGCACTTACATGGTTGCTTCTTCCGACTAACTTACTGTGTGATTTGGCTGCTCCTTAGTGGCCCCTACATGTACTCCCCCTACGTGTATGCAATAGTCACACGTACACATGGACGCAAAAACGTAGGCGACACCCTAATGCATGCATGTCCAAGCACACGACGGAACACACACGGTGACGCTCAAGTGCTCAACCTACACGTGCATGCACACACATACTCAGTCAGGGTGAGCTAGCGACCGTATGAACACCGGAAAATATATATATATTGAGCGCAATGAGCGTATTATGAAGTCCACTGACCGTATTTTTACAAATATACAGTGGCAGACAGTGTATTTATCTCGTTTGAAATTAAGCCATGTTAACCGGAGAGGAGGCAGCATGGACTAGCATTACTTTGCCGTGTCCCATCAACTTGCCGAACGAGGAGAAGGTTGCAGGACGGGAGAAGCTTGCGCACGGTGGCTCGCAGGACAAGGAGAAACTTTTCACTAATGCAAGCTCTCCCTCGCTCAGGCGGTGGACGTGCAACAGTTAATTCGGTGTCAGATTTGCTAGAAGCATACTACACTATACTACTAGGAACCGGATGGAGGAGCGTCTGCACTCTTATTATAATTTTAAAATGTGATAAAGCAATCTTCAACACATTTGGTTCTCTTCGAGGGTTCTCGCATGTGATAATGGAAGTTGATTGCATGGAACACTCGCCACAATTCTCGCTTAATTCTGGCTCATATCCTGTTACAAATAGTAGCGCTCAGTAATATTTCCTCTTTTTTTGTTATTCAGCATGTAAACAGGTCAGCAAACCTTGCGGCGCATCTTCGTGCGAACCGTGCTTGCTGCACTTTGAATGTGGCCGAGAGCTGGCTTGATGAAACACCTCGCTTCCTACTTCTTTTTTTGGCTTCCTAGTGACCAGTGTCTTGGCTGATCGTCCTAAGAATGCTTATATATGAATAAAGCTCTCTCATTTACCCACAAAAAAGATTAAGCGATATTAACCGGAAAGGAGGGAGTATGAACTAGCACTACTTTTTGGTGTGTCCCGTCAACTCGCAGAACGAGGAGAAGCTTGCAGGACAAGGTGAAGCTCGCTTACGCCTTTTGACTAATGCAACCTACCCTCGGTGGACATGCATCAGTCCATTCGGTGTCAGATTGTCAGAGGCATACACTGTAGTACCCAACATGCAGAGTACCATCATTGTTCGACTTCACGAAGGCGAGAAGAGCCAAGCGCAGTACTAGTACGCGTACTTGGTTTTGCACCTTCATACTACTCCACCCTCCGTCACAGTTTACAGGGCGCGCTTCATTATGATGCATTTCTCTCAATGCATTTCCACCACCAGAGAGACTTTAGACGTGTTTGGTTTAATGCTCAATTAATTAGGGCGTGGTAACCGCAATCAAGTCCACAATTTTCTCTCCATGTACTGTACTACTACGAAGTGCATGCATGTGTGTACCCGGGGTGGAAGCACTGCATGCATGTGTGTACACATTATACCCTCTAGTAATAAACGCCATGCTATAACTACCAATGCTATTTTTCAGGCCGATCGCTAGTCGCCTTGGTCCCACAGATTTTTTTTTCTTTTTTCTGAAGCGTGCTGCATAAATAGTGACGGATGGAGTAGTATGAGCGGATTCAAAGAAGAGCATATTGATGGTTGCTTCTTCAGAGCAACTTATAGTGGGAAAGGTGGGGCTTATGATTTGACTGCTCATTACTCACTATTAATGCGGCGCAACGACCGGGCTGAGTCTCCCATGCGGTTGTGCACTACCCCCTCGGTTCTTAAATATACTCCAGAGTATTTGTCTTTCTAAAATATGTTGAAATCTCTGTTAAGACGAATAGAATATTTAGGAACGGAGGGAGTACACATATGAAGCAAAATAGTGAATCTACACTCTAAAATATGCCCGTTTGAAATTTGTAAAAAGACAAATATTTAGGAACGAAGGAGTATAATTTCGTGCATGGCACATGGACCCGGATGATGAAGAGGCTTCTGGCAATGCTATCAAGCTTCCATCATTTGTTTACATAATTGACGTACTATACAAATAATTTTCCAGCGACATGAAATTGTACAATGGTGTGAGCTTTCATCTTTTGTTTCGCGTGTCTTGCCATCGATGCTCTTTCAGAAACAATAAAAAACTAACTTCCTTGCTAATGCATGTCAATTATTAGCAGATCAGAACTAATAATTACATCACAACTGAAGACAAAGTTGTGAGAAGGTGTTAATTTAAAATTGATCCATGCTTTCATTGGCAGCAACGTCCCCCCAGCTCTGTCTAAATCAGCAAGGCTTGTTGGGAAAAAAAGTAGTTGTCTGGAGCATGCAACATTCCGATCATTTTGTGCAGTTCCACTAAAATAGAGCTGAGCGTCCCTGTTCCAAAGATATCAAGTGTGATTACAATAATAGAGGACTACTGATGAAACAATAAACACACAAATAGAAGCCGGTCACCTTTGCGGTCTCTCTTAAGACTAACTAGTTGGAGAAGATTAGGCTCGGAGTTGGATGAGGAGGATAGAGCAAAACCAATCTCCCTTTGTGCAGTCACACTGAAATGTAGAGACGTTGCCCGTGTGACATTTTAGTACAACTGCACAAAACGCTCTTAAGAAAAAAGTGATTTGTGCAGTTCACCAAAAGGTCGCAATAGCAACGAGGTGAAATGGATAGCCCTGTTTGCAAAAAAGAGGTAGAAAGGACACAATTACTGGCCAATAACAGTTGATGACACATGCGACGACAGAAGCATATTCCTTGTCCTAAGGGAAGATAACAACACGGTTGTGTTTGTCTAAAACGGTGTGAGGACGAGAATGCAATATGGAAAGTACGCCGGACGAGCTATGTTTTGGGCAAAGAACTATGGAAGATCCACATGCAGCGACGTGGGAAAACGGGCAGTGGAGCAAGGCCGGAGGGGATACCTGGAGGTCGTCGGGATGTAACTAGGTGAGCGGCGGCGGGCGGAATCTGCGATTAGGTGGCGTAGGCCCTGCCGCGCCGGAGCTTGGTCAGAGAGAACGGCGTGTACCGCAGATCGGGACGTGCTGCCTCGGCACCGTCGAACGGAGAACCGATGCACTTCCTTCCTTTCCCCCGGCGGATGGGATGCGGCCGAATCAGTGACCAACGGTGAGAGAGAGAGAGGCCACCGCACTCCCTTTCCCCCGGCGGACGGGATGCGGCCGGATCAGTGACCAACGGTGAGAGAGAGAGAGAGAGGCCACCGCACTCCCTTTCCCCCGGCAGACGGGATGCGGCCGGATCAGTTACCAACGATGAGAGAGAGAGAGAGGCCACCGGAGCCTTGTGTGAGATACTCTGAAGAGGGGACTACCTTTTCCTCCATAAAAATCGTTTTATATTCTGTGTACGTGCCATTGAGAGCTATAACTTTATTTAAAAATATCGCGGCAACGTGTCAAGTCGAACTTTGTTTTGTGCACGCGTGGTACACAACCTCCCTAGGTAAACAACCGCTACAGGCGTTCAAATTAGCACGTGGGCTGCCATTTCGTAAAGAAATGAGCACCACCATGTACCCGCGCGGGTGTGGCTGGGCGCGAAGTGTGAGTACGTGCACGGTGCACCTATTCTCTTCTTGTATACATACACCACCTACGTGGGGTTGTGTGAGAGAGATACAAACCTAGAGAGATATAGTGTGTGGGTTCTTGAGAGTTTTGGGGGGGTCAATCAAAAAATTTAACATATGCAATGTGTGTGAAATAGAGTCCTGGATATAACATATATAGAGAGGGGGCGATCCACGAGAAGAGAGTGGAGGTATCATCGGCTTGAGGTGTCTATAGAATCGAAGAGAGGGATGATGTGTGTGTGTGTGCGCGCGCGCGCGATCGATAAAGAGTGCCATCGAATTTGTGTGTGCCCACGTCAAAGATATAGAGTGGCTGGCCTACTGGAATGTGAGATGGGACATGTGCAGTTTGTCTCTGTGGCATGGATACCTACCTGCAGCGCTCGACTATTGGTGTGTGGTGGGGGAAGAGGGAGGCCCAATTAACTATAGAGGTGCAATGGCTGGTATATGTGTGGAGGAGGAGAGAGGCCTACCTCATGTATTAAGGAGATCGATCTGCCTCATGTATTAAGGGAGATCGATCAGCATCCATGCATATGTGCAGGAGATGAATAAGGTTGGGAGAGAGATAGAGCTAGAGTGTTGGAGGGGGTTGCAGTGGAGTTGCTTCTAACAAATGGTGGGATAGGCTTGCTAGACAAACGGAGGGCACGCCCGCAATATCAATAAGAGAGGAGATGGCTGCTTATTGTCTGTGCACGTGCGTGTGTGAGACGGGTCAGGAGGCATGCACGAATGATGAGGGGGATGATGTGGCTGTGGTAAGCAGACGTAACTACATAGGAAGATCAATCGCCCTTTGTAAGAGAAAGGAGAGACATAACTTGTGAGGTACGTCGATCGATGGGGGGGTAGTTAAAGTCGATCTAGGTATATGTTGGGAGATCGATCGGTATACATGCATGTGTGTGTTAGAAGCAAATGAGGCACCAGGAGAAGGATAGAGAGAGAGGGATGCATGTAGGAGGTGGTACGAGAGGCATACTATATCGAGGGGGAGGAGTGTGCGAGTACGAGAACGATGAAAAGAGTGGTGGGAGTGAGGCATGCATGGACGGTGACAAGAGAAGAGGGGAAGCTTTTGTTTGTGCTAGGCACACCTGGCTAGAGAGGCATATCGGTCTATGTGTGCCGTAAAGAAGGAGCTGGGGGGCCTACACACACCGTGGGTGAACGACCTAAAGTGAAAAGACGAATTTGCGCGATGGAGCTAGAGAATGCTAAGGGAGGGTGAGAGGATGCAGGCGTGTGCATGGACAAGAGAAAGTTAGCGCTAGCTACAGAGATAAGAGGGTTGTGTGGGTGTAAAAGACGAATAGAGATCATATATACTTCATTATAAAAAGCGAATTCGGATATTTGAAGAATTTATCATAGTGTTTAAAACCGATGGATGTGTGAATATATATAACGGTGATACACATGGTGTGGTTATGAACATGGTATACTACATTTAATATATTTTATCTCTACTCTTATAAAAAACGGAGTTGTTGATGATGGTGTGCCTGCCATCCTGCATTATAGGCCGTCTGATTTATATCTGGCGGATAGCAAGGAAACTATGATGGTTGAAGTTGGCAACAATCATGATTGTAGATTCTTATTGAAATAGAGAAACGAATTCAAATTTAATTCGAATTGCAGCGGTAGTATAGACATTTGGAGTGCACTAAAATGTTGGTATGAGTAGGTTACATGCATTATACAGCAAGCGAAAAAATTTAATCAGACATAACATGGATTCATACTTCCTCCTTCCGTCTACATAGGGCATAATGAGATTTTTAAGACCACCTTTGACTATTGACAAGATTAATAATAACTGACATGCACAATGTGAAAATTATATCATTGAAAGAACCTTTCACAGACGAATTTAATGGTGTGCTTTGTGTAAGTTGCATATCATATATCATTGCTCTAAGATTTGGTCAAAGTTAGCATCAAAAACGCATCAGGCCCTATATAGATGGAAGGAGGGAGTAGCTTTGAATAGCATTTGTATAGTAAAACGGGGCAAGACTCTCTCTTTGTGTGGTGTGAATAGTTTTATTTTTTTCGTTTTCTTTTTGGTTGAGGGAAGTGCGAATTGATTTGGTACGTACAAGTATAATATTACGACACGTTAGGCTTGTCCCTGAAATTCAACCCGCATCTTGTTATATCCCGAAAATTCAGATATCGTGCTCCCACAACTGGCGCCTTCACAACCCGCGCCTTGCTATCCCGAAATTACAACGCGCGTGAAAACTCCCTCCAGCTGCCAAATCCCAACACGCGAAATCCCCCTTCTAACCCTGAGCCGAAAGCGCCGCTAGTTCAAATCGGTGGGGGGTACTTTTATAACACACCCTACATTTTGGACAAGCGCGTTCCTAAGTCATGCTTCACCCCCTCCCATCACCCCCTTTTCGCCATTCGAAAACCCAGGCCGCCATAACCTCTCCGCTCCAGCCGCGAAACCCCACCCTCCTCCGTCTGCCACATCACCATTGCCCAGCCGGAGCCTCTTCCCCGACGACGTCGTCCACGGCAACAGCTCGACGTCCCTCGTCCACCTCCCCGGATGAGGATCCGTCGTCCATCTCGCCGTCCCGCCGGTTCAGCCGCCCCGTCCTCCACCTCCAAGCAGCTGCTCCGACGATCGCCTCGTCTATCGCGGCTGCTCCATCCCCACAGCGCCGCCTTAACCTGCTCCACCGGAACCGGAGCATCCTCACCAACTCCTTGGATGAAGCCGAGGCCTACTAAGCGCCACCAAAGAGGTTGTACACTCATCGCATCGCACCTTCTCCTTAACTCAACCTCCTGGCGCCGACGGTGCTCCATCCCGCACCCCCATGGAGCGGCTACCTTGAAGCCGGCGCCGCGGGCGACATCTCCACAGTGGCTCTCCCCCAGTGCGAGGCCCCTTCGGCGGCGGCGTCCATACCAGCCGGATCTGCTGCTGCTGCTCCGGCTCTCGCTCGATCGCTCGCTCGCCCAGCCGCTGCTGCTGCTCTCCCCCTCGCTCGTGCTGCTGCTCTGCTCCGATTAAGCCACAATTCAGTCGACTGAATCGACTTTTGGGTCAGTCGATTTTCAGGGGTTGAGGGGGCTCGCCGGAGTTAAGGAAGAACAACCCGCATCGGGGACGGGGGCTCGCCGGAGAGGTACCCCGCTATCTATCTTAGGGTTCAGGGTGGGGGCGGGGGGCCTAGAGGGCTGGCCGGGGCGGTGGTGGCGAGTTGTTTCGGGGCGGCGAGGCGGCGCTGGGCGGGCGGCGAGGCCGGTGGTGGCTGGCGGCTCAGGGAGGTGCAGGTTGACACTACTAGGGAAAACCTTATACACAGAATCTTAGCAGCAGCGCGGCATAAAAAGAGGCGCTGCTGCTAAATAGTAGCAGCGCGGCTACGGAAAGCTCGCTACTGGTGCAAACTTAGCAGTAGCGCGTGATGCTTAAACCTCGCTGCTACAAAAATCCACTGACAGTACACAACGACATAAGTTTACCAGTAGCACGGCATTAGGAAGCGCGCTGCTGCGAATGCCATAGTAGCAGCGCACTTTTTTATCACTTCGCTGCTACTAATTTTGAAATTGTGCACAGGGTTGGCCCGTTTAGCAGTAGCGCGTGACAGGAAAGCGCGCTGCTGCTACGCTCTTAGCAGCAGCGCGCTTTTGCTCCCGCGCTACTGCTAAGACGCAGCACCCACCACCTTTTTCCACCTCCCCCTCCCCATCTCCTCTCCTACCTTTCCCCTACCTCCCACATCCTCCCTCTCTCACTCTTCTTCTTCCTCAATACTTCTCCCTCCATTACTCTCCCTCTTCTACCTACCTTTCTCTCTCTTCATAACTACTAGCTAAAACTACACCACCTCCATTAATTCATCTCCTTTCTCTTTTTCCTCCCCCCTCCACTAGTTGAAGTTGTCTCCTCCCAAATTAGCTAGCTAGGTAGATGTAGCATTTAGTTAAGTGACCTATTTGCCCCCTAACTAGATCTTTCTTTGTCAAGAAGAGCTTTATGCACTTTTGACCTCCCTACATCATCATCTCCACCGTGTGCTCGATCTCGAGATAGAGGTGTGATTAATATTTCATGCTTTTGCAAAATGGAAATATGTTTATGTGTGTGTGATATGTTTATGGAAATTGTGTGTGTGGCATGAGTTGACGCCAAATTGTGCTTTTGACTTGCCTATGTTTTGCCGAAATGTCGATTTATTTCCGTTTCGGCGAATTCCGGGCAAACTCTAGATCTATATATGTCCTATTTTTAAGGAAGGTCATGCCGAATTTTTGTATGACTTTGATGAATGCATGCATTTTTATAATCAATTTGTTTATTATTACCATGCAGAGTTGACGATGGTTAGTGGAATGATGGTGGACAGGTGGTTGCGGTCGGCGGTGCAACACATGAAGGAAAATAACCTGACAGAGGTTTTATGTCCGTGTCGAAAATACAAAGGAATAGTTTGGCTTGACCCCCATGACGATGGTCGTGTCGAAGCGCACCTGCTCATGACTGGTTTCATGGATGGCTATACTCGGTGGATAATTGAAGATGAGGATGACGATGTTGAGGATGCCGATGGGGCAGGCAATGATGACACAGGGCAAGACGAAGAGATGATCGATAATGGCAGCGGGGAAGAGGCCGGACATGGCGGCGGATAAGGGGCCGGACATGGCGGCGGAGGGAATGACATGGACTCCACGCAGAAGAGTACGTCGGTACTAAGTTCAATCGTGCGGGACCCTCATGTTCAAGCATTGTTTCACAAGGAGACAAGTACTGAGAGAGCTGCTTCTAGAGAGGAGGCTAAGTTGGAGCAACTGGTGGTAGACTCGAACACTCCATTGTATGATGGTTGCAATCCTGAGGTGACCCGTTTGAGTTTCACGCTCCAACTCCTAAAGATGAAGGCTAAAAACAAATGGACCGACACTAGCCTCGATGAGCATCTCAAGTACCTAAAGGATGTTCTTCCCGAGGGTAATCTATGTCCTAGTAGTGTTGATGAGGCCAAGAAGATCGTGTGCCCTCTTGATCTGCCACACGTTAGATACCATGCATGCATCAACGATTGCATAATTTATCAGAAGGAGCACGCAGAAAAAACAAGTTGTCCGGTGTGCAATGCTTCTCGATACAAGAAGGCCGGGAAGAAATGTCCCCAGAAAGTGGTATGGTACTTACCTATCACTCCTCGTCTCCAGAGGTATTTTGTAGATCCCAAGGAAGCAAAGCTAATGTGCTGGCACGCGGAGAGGAAGAAGCCCGATGAAGGAGATGATCCGAAGCTGAGACACGTCAAGGATGGAAGCCAGTGGAGATCATTGAACAGATTCTATCAGTATTTTGAATGTGATGCAAGGAACATCGTGCTCGGCGCGTGTACTGATGGCATGAATCCGTTTGGCAACCAGAGCACCAACCATAGCACATGGCCCGTGTTTGTATGGATGTACAACCTCCCCCCCCCCCTGGTTGTGCATGAAATCGAAGTACATTCACATGAGCATGCTTATTCAAGGGCCGAAACAACCAGGAAATAATATTAATTTGTATCTGGGGCTACTTAAGGAGGAGTTAGACATGTTATGGAAAACACCGGCCAAGACATGGGACGCCAGCAAAGGCGAGTATTTCAACATGAGAGTCGCGCTGATCACGACAGTGCAGGACTATCTCGGTTACGGATATGTGGCAGGCCAGGTGTGCCATGGATATTGCGGATGCACGCGGTGCATGGATGATACGACGTCTCAACAGCTAACGTCAAGGAAAGATGGCGGGTCTGGGAAAATCTTGTACATGGGGCATCGAAGATGGCTCGAACAGGACGACCCGTGGAGAAACCGTGGAGATCTATTCAATGGTCACGCTGAGCATCGAGGACCTCCACGTAAGTGGAGCGGTGCCGAAATCGATGAGCTGTTGAAAAACTGGAAGGAGTGCCCCGCGCCGGGAAAGACGATGAGAAAGGCGCCGGAGCCGCTGCTGAAGGTATGGAAGACGAAGTCTGTGTTCTGGGACTTGGAGTACTGGCACAAACTCGATACACCTCATTGCCTTGATCAAATGCATATCTGTAAGAATGTCCTTGAGAGCTTGCTCGCAACACTGATGAACATGCCGGATAAGACCAAGGATGGGCCGAAGGCCAGAAAAGACTTGCAAGATTTGAAAATCAGGGAAGATCTGCACATGCCGCCCTGTAAAATGTCAGACGAGACAGAGACGGAGACAGAGGCACGGGAGAAGAAGGGCAAGAAAATAAAGAATGAGGATTATTGCCCCCCTTCTTGCTTCACCTTAAGTCAGGCTGAGATCAATCAATTCTTTAAGTGCCTTACCGGAGTCAAAGTTAGTTCCGGTTACTATGGCAAGATAAGTAGATATCTAGACACGGACAAGAAAAGGTTCAGCGGGATGAAGTCTCATGACTGTCATGTGATGATGACGCAGATACTACCTGTTGCCCTTAGAGGGATAATGGACAAGCACGTCCATGACACGCTTATTGGTTTCTGCAACTTTTTCGACGTCATCTCTTGAAAGTTGATCAGTGTGAAGCAGCTCCGAAGGCTACAGGAAGAGATTGTTGTGATACTGAATGAGCTTGAGATGTACTTCCCGCCCACGTTCTTTGACGTGATGGTGCATCTGTGTGTCCATATTGTGGATGACATAATAGACCTGGGGTCGTCATTCCTGCACAACATGATGCCGTTTGAGAGGATGAATGGGATCATCAAAGGATTCGTTCATAACATGTCCCGTCCGGATGGAAGCATCATCCAGGGCTATTTGACACAGGAGTGCATCTCTTTCTATGAGAATTTTCTCTATGGCGCAGACCAGCCGCCTGGTGTTAGTGTTGGTTTGCCCGTTAACAAGCACGATGGGAGGCTCGAAGGAGAAGGTCACTCCAACGGTCGCAGGGAACTGCACGTGGCATACTCAGATCGACGCAGCGACTCAGGCATATGATATCAACGGATACACGTTCTACACGGAGGCCAAAGATATGGACAGTGATGATCAGAACTCAGGGGTGACGATGGAATGCACGACCAGCAGCGACAACGGCGCAACTGAATGATTTTATGGAAGGGTCGAGGAGATCTGGGAGCTTGACTACTCTGGACTGCACAACACAACGATGTTTCGTGTCAGATGGGCTAAGAATGTCGAAAGAGAAAGCCGGATTTTCACTACCATGACTATACCCGACGCCAAGAGCGCTACCGTGAACGCTATCGCAAAAAACGAGCCATGGGTACACGCTAAGCACATGACACAATGCTTCTTCATAACCGACCCATGCAATCCCAGTCGTGTTGTCGTGAGGAAAGGCAAAAGAAACATCATTGGAATGGATGGAGTCGCCAACGAGGAAGACTATGATCAGTACGGCAACCCAATGAGGGAAGATGACGATGATGATGAAGTATACGTCAAAATAAGAATCAACACTACATTACCAAAGAAAAATCGTTCTCCATGGAAAAGGCAAAGTCACAATGAGGGGCTCAATTATTCGTCGACGAACAAGAAGGGAAAGAAGCTGACTCAAAAACGAAAACATCAGCGCTGAGGAATCGGTCAAATGATGTAATATATATATATATATATATATATGTTCCTATTTTGTATACACACATAGCCATTATTATGCGTGGGTCCAATGATGTAATATATATATGTACCTATTTTGTATACACACTTAGCCATTATTATGCAAGGGTCCAATGATGTAATATATATGTTCCTATTTTGCATACATATTTAACCGTCAAATGATGCAATATATATCGCCTTCCCTTCGTTCAGCGATGAGGAAAATAAAATGGGAAACTGGTTATAGCAGTAGCGCTTTACTGAAAAAGAGCTACAGCTAGTCAAGATAGTAGTAGCGCTTTACTGAAAAAGAGCTACAGCTAGTCAAAATAGCAGTAGCGGTTTCTGTAGAAAACCGCTACAGCTAGTAAATAGTAGTAGCGCGCTTCGTGTAAACGCGCTACTGCTACGTCCACTTAACCCAAAATTCTCACTCTCCCTGCTTCATCCCGTCTCTTTTCCCCCAAATCCCCACTCTCTTCCCCGGCCTCGTCGCACCGCCGCGCCCGACCCCAGCGCGCTCGCCCCCGACCCCGCCACGCCCGACCCAGGCGCGCTCGCCCTCGACCCCGGCGCGCTCGCCCCCGACCCCGCCGCGCCCGACCCAAGCGCGCTCGCCCTCGACCCCGGCGCGCTCGCCCCCGACCCCGCCGCGCCCGACCCAGGCGCGCTCGCCCCCGGCGCCGGCGCTCCCCCCGACCCCGGCGCGCTCGCCCCTGACCCGTCGGCCCTCGCCTCCCTCCTCTGCTTCCTCCCCTCCCAACCTCGATCATCGTCGGGCCTGCCTCCTCGCCCCTGCACCCTCTGTAAACCACCCCCCTCTCTCTCTCTCTGCTAGCTAGGGTTCTTCGGTTAATTTACTTAGGTTTTAGTTAGGGCAGCATGTTAATTAGGTTATCTATTTAGTTATGAATTTAGCTAGTTTCAAAATTAGCTGAATTTATATGCAAATTTGAACTGGACATGTGATATGTGGACATGTGATGTTTTGGTTCAATTTTGGTAAATGATCTGAGTGGCCTGTGTTACGCCGGAATGTTGATTCATTTCCGTTCCGGTGAATTTCAGGCGCTCGATATGTCCATTTTTTAGCAAAGGTCATGCCGAAATTTCCCGTGAATAAAGGCATGATTTGTGCTACATAGTTGGCATATCGAGTGCTGGCACATATATTTCTGTTTTATGTCATTTCTCATTTATTCATACTTTTAGAAATAAATGAGGACACTTAATCATAGGAAACATGTCGAACAACGAAGAAACTGGGCCTTCTGAGCAAGATGCATACGAGATGGATTATCAGGGTGAACAAGACTACCTCGACTATTTGACTGCTAAGCAAGGTTCGCAGGTCCGCCTCGATGATGGTACTGACGCCGACATCGACACCGACGGCGCCGGCGCCGAGACCGGTGGGGAAGGTACCGGCGGGGAAGATACCGGCGGGGAAGGTACCGGCGCCGATGTCGGTACCGAAAAGAGGAAGCATAAGAAGCAAAGGATACGAAAACCTAAAAAATTAGGGATTGGACGACTTGTGATCACAAAGATGGCACCTGGCAAGTTTGAGCCGTTAGAGCCGGAAGAACCTCGCAAGTGCTATGGGAACCAAGTAGGATGCATCCTACGGGAATGCGCGAGCATCAACAATCATGACTTAAGGAGTAAAGAACATTTGACGCAGTTGCTCCTAACGAAGTTGCACAAGAGATTCAAGTTCCCCGACCTGGATGATAACATAGAACAACCGTGGGAAGATCCGAAGATGAAAAAGATTAACAATCACGCCATGGGCATGTTCAGCAATGATTTGGCCTCCTGGAAATCGAGGGTGAAACGAGCTATTGAGGCTGAGGAACCCCTGTCCAAGATTCTGGAGGAAAATCCGACACTTACAGAAGAGGAGTTCGAAAAGTTCAAGGACACTTGCGCTACCGAGGACGCGAAGGCTAAGGCTGCGAAATTCAAGAGCCTTCAGCAAAGGAACACGGGGAAGCATCGCCTAGGAAGCCGTGGCTACCTTGGTAAAAGGCCCATATGGGATAAGGAGGACGCAGAACGTGAAGCAGCGGGTCTCCCAGACCCCTTTGCGAAGTTCACCAACCCCTTGGAGCGTGACTTCATCAGGGCCCGCTACAAGTGGGACAAGGAGAAAAAGGTTTTTTACACGGACAAGATCACGAGGAAATTGATTAGACTACTGGAGAAGCAACACCAGCTTGCAGCCGAAAGCCCTACTACTCTGATGAGGCCCAAGTGGGACACCCCTCTCAACCGGGCCTTGAACGAACTTAAGGGACTCCCTTTGGACCAGCGGCCGCAATATGGTCGTGTGCACGGCGCTGGAGACGGCGCCACGTGGAAGGTGTTTTACAACGAGGGCCCAGAGGCCAAGAAGAAGAAAAAGAAGTTTAGTCAGGCGGACATCGACGCGAAGGTGAAGCTTGCGGTCGAGAAAAAAGCAGCTGAGGACGTGAAAAAAGCAGCCGAGGACAAATATGAGTTGTTACAGCAGGCAGTCAATGCAGCTGTAACTGCCTGCAGAAATGATTTTGGTACTAACTTGGTTCCAGTTATCATCAACTGGACGAAGGAAAATCCAGACAAGACGGTACATGATTTCCCGTTGCCCAGTTTCGTCGGGAGCAACTCCATGAACAACAACATCATCGCACCATCACTTGCCCACACAACCGGGCCTCCTCTCGTAGCCGCTCCCGCTCATAGCAGCCCGTCCTCAGTCTCTGGCGCGCTCTATGGGCCTTCGTCTTTGGCTGAGCTCGACGCCATCACGGTAATTACATGTCGCACCACCATATATATATATAATATTCCATTTTTGTTGCCTTTCGGATGTTTTACGCCACAGACATATGTGTTTGCAGGCGAAAGAAACCCCGTGCACCATACTCTACTTGATCAAAGGCCAGAAGGTGGACATGGGAAAGGGGATGATAATGGACCCCTTGCAACCCATGTTCCACAACCAGCCGATCCCTGCTGGGCACTTCAGGGTTAGCTTGTCCAGTGTGAAATCGGGGCACGAGGATTTGCTTCCTCCAGTACAGCATGTGGGAGCGGACGACGAGACCCCGTCGCGGATTGGAAGCTGCAAGGGTTGGGTGCTACTATGGCCGAAGAATCTTATTCGTCTGGAGCCAGCCGAGAGCACACCAATAACCACACATCAACAAGCATGTGCGGAGACCACCACCCCGCCTACGCAATTACCAGCTCTTGTAGTGCTGGGTGAGAGCGGCGGACGACATGATGAAGGGGGTGCAATAGTGCCGGCTGATGTAATTTTTCCTGTAGAACAGAGAATGGATGATGAGACGGAGGTCGACCCTTTGGATTTCCTCAATACAAGCGCGTATGACTGTGACATAGAATTGATGAGTCAACCATATGACGAATCGGGCTATCAGCTTGCTAATGAGGATATGGATGATATGCCCGGGCAGGAAGGTCGTAGCAGGGATTGCAAAAAGTCTCTCTTCATGAAATCCTCACAAGACACGCCTGAAGATGCCGCCTCAACACAGGCTCAACTATCCCGGCGCGAGGGTCGTACAGTACTTAGCCCGGGAACACTGGGGCAGGGGTTAAGGAAGGGTCTAGAAGGTGTGCCCAAGAAAAAGGATAGAAAGAGATCGGGGAAGATAGCTGCCTCCAAACAAGCCAGAGCACATAGCAGCTAGACGATGCATTCTGAAGAGCGTGTACCCGTGAAAGGTGCGGCCATGTTCCATCTCATGGGCGAGCCGATGCTACCGCCGAAACCGCTGGAGGCACTATTAGGGGATCTCAGGAGACTGCACGACCATGTGCTGTCGACTGAGAAAAGCCTACTAGCCTCAAAGGATCCAGGATATCCGACATACGTGGCTCGTGTGCCTGAGGGGAAGTGCTACGTCGAGACACGGCCCGCGGAGGTGTTCTTCCTGCGGTTTGACCATATCTTTGAGATGTTTCTGACAAGGCGGCTCGATTTTACAATCGTCCGCCTTTTTGCGCTACATATGAGCTCCGTCATGAACAGTGAAGAACTCTCGCAAATCTGTGTGGCGGATCCGTACTACATGCACGAGTCTTTCTTGAGTCTCGGCGACTTTGAGCGTGAAACTGCTAGGGAGTACCTCCAAAACTTCATGGTACAGAATAAGGACCGGGAAATTGTCCTCGTGCCTTATCATCCAAAGTAAGTCAGTTTCGAACAACCCTTTCATACATTTCAATCATTCCTTCTCTCTCTATGGGGAATAATTTGAGGTGTCTTTTCCCCGCAGCAACGGGCGCGTCGTCCTTATCGTTCTTTATCCGCAAGTCTCCCACGCCGTGTATTTGGACCCTTTGAGAGACTACGAGAAAAAAGACTAAACCCACATAATGAATATTCTAGATGATGCTCTCCAAGGCTTCAGCTTTAGAGGTGGCCACATGCAGATCAGGAAACAAAGGAACAAGAAGATGGGTTTCACGCATAAAACTAACTTCTCCTGCATCCATGTCCCAAAACCAAGCAAGAAGGATGGATTCTACATCCTCCATCTCATGATTCAGTTCAACAAGGATCACCAAAAGCTTCGCATGAGAAGCAGAAATGATGATCATATCCACAAGTGGCTAGAATCTCATGGAGAAGCGGATTATAAACTTAGAGATGACTACTTTCACATCCAAAATGACATTGCGACGATCATCATGAAAGAAGTCGTCGATGAGAAGGGGATGTTCCACCACGGCCCTATATCGCGAGCTGACGTCCGAACTCGCATAGGCATGCAACGTCTAGACCTCACGCCGTTCAAGAAGCTAGGGTCCATCCTCGATGATATGGAAGGATGGAACTTCTAGTGATTTATGATGCCGATGATGATGATATGTGTCGGTTGAACTTGTATACTATTTGTAGCGATGAAACTTTGTGATGTCCATGATCCCTGTCGAACTTTCGTAACGCTACTTTCTTAGTTTGTGTACGATGACCTGCGTACCTCTAGTTAATTAATTTGCGTACTGTATGTTGCATCTAGTTGCTAACCCTTTCTTTTTCGGTGTTCTCTAGTATATTTTGTTGCATATATATGATTGTACATCCTCTTCATGAACATGCATCTCTAACAGGTACCTAGTTTCTTGATGGCGAGATGGAACTGCTATGTCGTGTACAAAGGGAAGGTTCCGGGGGTGTACAACGAGTGGCATGAGTGTCAGGCGCAAGTGAATGGGTTCTCGGACGCCAGCCATAAAGGCTTCAAAAGTAGACAAGAAGGAGAAGCTAGTTACTTGAGGTTCACGCTAGCGCGAGAGAGGACTCGTAACCGCCATCTCATGTACTACATAGTTCCGCTCTCACTCATAGTGATAGCTCTTCTCGCGTATACCTTTGTTTAGATGGATGACGTTGTAGTTGCAAGTATTCGAGACTTGCATGTATCGCTATTTTCGAGATGATGACAAGATACCATTTTGTATTGGATGATGATTATGACGAGACTATTTGTATGTATATGCTATGATTACATTTATGGTCTCGCAAGCATTTGTATGTGTATCATGATGACATTTGTATGTGCTAAAGATTCTTCTATAAAGCCTGTTCAAATTCAAAACAAATATGCCGAAAAAAACAAAAAACTAATAAAATTAGCAGTAGCGAGTGGAGAAAAGTTAGCAGCAGCGCGGTTGTAGCAGTAGCGCGCACAGGGGAAGCGCGCTATAGCGATTAGCAGCAGCGATCTTCCTTTAAGCGCGCTGCTGCTACACTTGTGTAGCAGTAGTGCTGGTAGACCCGCGCTACTGCTATACGTTAGCTGTAGCACCTTATTAGTAGCGCCGGCCCCCGCGCTACTAATAGGCCCAAAACCTGCGCTGCTGCTAGGCTTTTCCCTAGTAGTGTGAAGATGAACTGCAGGCCCTCCCTAAACTACATGTCAAGTGCCTCTCTGCTACCATTGCGTTCAGTTTCGACAGTAGCATTCAGATTCCACAGTAAATTTCAGTATCGACAGTTAAGTTCAGAGTCAACAGTTTTTACCTCATCTGTTGTAGTTAGGTGGTTTTTGGTGATGTTAATTTTACATCCATTTTACATCATCTATTGGAGATGCTATTAGAATCCCACTTGAGATTGACGATGTCTGTCTTGTGCTGCTTCAGCCTTGACGTCTTACGGCTCACCGGAGCTGCTCCAACGATAGAACGATCCATCACAACAGAGCAGTTCCCAGGACGCCATCTACAAATTCCTCAGATCTTCCTCCACACCTCCGACAGCCACCTCTGCCTCAACTGCTTCAGCGACCAACCGAATGATGCTGAGGTCGACACGGCTACGGCAAAGAGGTTGCACACTTGTTGCATCAATTATTACTATACATTCATGTCGATCCATTAGGGCTATTTTGGTTCAACGGAAAAACATCGATCCACTGGTTGTTACCATCACTCTAAATTTCTGCATGCTCTCCTTACATAATCTCACCATATTTTTTTCGTATGCATGTCAGATATTGTACACAGTCATGCTGAACATGTAGAGAAAAAGAGAAGAGTTTTGCGCGGCAATACAATGTCATGCAGACATCGCTCCATGGTGGGTTCAATGGCAAACCCTCCCCACCCCTCTCCAGATTGTAATCCAGAGGAAGATATCTGTTTTGAGGCGGATTCGGACGCCGCTGACCACTCCTATTTACCCCCCCCCCCCAAGGTGTTTGCTCTACCTTGGCATGATGATGTTAGTCATATCATGCATATGTTGTCTTGCAGTGCCTACTTTTGACATCATATATGTCATCTACTTAGTTTAGACATGTTCTGTAATGCCACCTATTTAGTTTCTATATCATATATGGGAATTATGCAGTCTCATGTCTTTTAGCCAGCCATAATATATGTGAAATGTGCAATGTCATCCTGTTTAACCAGGCATCATATATTTGAATGATATCTTGCCCATCCTTTTCTTCATTACAATTCCATTTGTTGACAATGTTTGTACATTAAACTACTCTTCCTGTGAATCAGCCATTTGGGTGGGAGATGGAAAAATCTGGAGTGAAAACAAGGCCTTCAGAGCAGACAGTGCTACCTGTCGAAGCAGATCTCTTGTTGGGTCCCGATAGCTCCTCAGAGATGGATTCAGATACAGATGACCAGTCCTATTCCCCCACTGAGGTGTATGCTCTAACTTGGCACGGTTATACTGCTCATATCATGCATACGGTGTCTTGCATTGCATAGTTTAGACATCATATACACAATATTCAACACCATGTTCTTAGTTTAGACATCATATCGAATGCCCTCTGTTTAGCATATAAATCATATATGTGAATTAAATGATGCGATCCTGATTACTTAGATAACATGTAGGTGAATTATGTTAGGCGATCCTGTTTAGTTATTCATCATATCTTTGAATTATGTTATGCTATGCTATCCAGTTTAGATAGACATCATATATGTGAAATTATGTCATGCTATCCGTTTTAGTTAAACAATATACATGTCAACTATTTCATTCCCTCTTTTTTCCACACTATCTATTGCATCTGTCTCTCATACAATGTCTGTACATTCAACTATGTTTCCTGTTTATCAGCCATTTGAATTGGAGTGGGTGATGCCAGTATCTAGCGGACTAAAAACACGGTCTTCAAATAAAACAGTGCTACCTCTTGGTGGAGATAGCACCCCGGTTGTAAATGCACAAGAACCAGCCCTACCACACATAACCCAAACTCTCGCAGATTGTACCCCTACTACGATGGACAGAGAACCAGCTTCACCCAATCTAACCCCAACCCCAGCCGATAGTAACCCAGTTCCTGTTGACACAGCACCATCTCCACCACAGAGCTCCCAAACAAGAGCAGTTAGTAAGGCAGCTCCAGTGCCCAAAGGGCTATCACGGCGAAACCCAACTCCACCAGTTAGTATGCCTATTCCTGTGGAGGAAGCACAACCAGCTAGTCGTAGTTTAGCATCTATCACATTTGATGTTGTTAAATCGTATGTGCGTATCTTCCCATCTTGGAAATATTATACTGTAGATGAAGGAAAATTCCAGTTGCAGGTGTTTGTCCAGGAGTTATGTGTAAGTAATGTTATTCATGGCAATTACTTTGCTTTGTCCCATACATCCTACCTCCATGATGGTTATAATACAGCAAATTTTCCCATTTTTCTCTATAGAGAAGGACCGATTTGGAAACTCGGGATGAGGTAACCTGTGCTAATACCTCTGCTATCTTCAAGAATGCTTGGTGGCAGTATCAGAATTACCTGAAGAAAACGTACTTCACCGGCAAATAAACTCATCAAATTCCCTTACATTCTCCTGAGACACATTTACTGGACGATGACTGGGAACGCCTTGTTCTGTACTGGTCCCGAACCAAGAATGTGGTAAGGTCTATGAGCTCATTTTCTATTTTTAAGTATTATATTCTTGCATCTTACTGTACTTTGTTCATGTAGAACAAGTGCCTAAACCTGAAGAACAACTGTTCTAATTTAAGATTCCATTGCTACCATAGGACATAGATATATGTTTGTTTGATGCTTTTATTATGTGCTAGTACTTGGCAATAGAAGACTTGGTAGTTTAATCCTGTCCACCTTACTAATGAACTAGTTCACTGAAATGAGTTTCATATACTAGTACATGCTAAACTTGTTATGTGTCTGCTTGTTTCTTCTTTTAGAATGCTGACAGAATATTGGGGAAGAGTGCCTTATTAAGTAACGGTAAAGGAAGTAATGCAGATAAGGTTCAGGATAGTGACACATCCTGTCTTGGTTTAGTGTTGGAGTTACTGGCCACTACCGCTTGCACAAGCTATTCAAACTCACTGTCTGAATCAGTTCGGTTTGTTGAGTCTCAACTACAAGCTGAAAGACATCAATCAGCTGTGCTGCGACAAGAAGCGAAAGGACTGCGGAAGTCCCTGGAGCATTCAGATGCATACTTTCTGGTGCAATAGCAAGCGTTGGAGGATTTTAGCGCCAAACAGGACAAAGCTAATCAGCTTGCTAAGCTTATTACAAGCATGGTGGATACCCAGGATAACGTTTCTTGAGCTCTTCTGAAGTTGTTTCAGTTATGCTCTTGTTTTGCTGCTGCATTTATTTGCACTGGTGGCCAATTTTGACGGCCAGTGTATATGTTATGCTGCTTTGTTCCTTATATTTGCACTAGTGGCGAACTTTGATGCCCAGTGGATGTAATATGTGTAATAGCCGTGATAGCCTACCATTAGTTGCTTGCTTATTATTTCCTTGTTGTCTTGTTTATTTGTTTGCTTGTAGTCATTGCAGTTCTTTTTCCGCGGTTAACTAGTGGCTGCAATAACCTATTTTTTAAAACTAGGCCACAATAACCATGGGCTAATATTTACTGTAGTGACACTGGGCCTCCTATGGGCCGTAGAAACAGTGGGCCTTTTACGGGCCATAGAAATAGTAGGCCTTCTATGGGCCGTAGAAACAATGGGCCTTGTACGGGCCGTATCATCAATGGGCCTTATATGGGCCGTATAATCGATTGGCCAAACATGGGCCAATAACAGGCCGCATTATGGCCGTAAACGGTCTAGAGTTGGAATCGTCTGTTCATGGACCGACCGTAACGGGCCATCGTTAATAGGCTGTATTTGATGACGCTATGAAAACGGCCCAAAATATTAACGGACCACAAACGGGCCGACTGTAACCACGGGCTGAATTTGGCCCACAAGCAGAAAATGACAGTAACGGGCCGTAAGTAAACGAATGCTGGAAATGAGCCCAAGAATAAATGGGCTCTGAGAAGGCCGAAAGATAACATGGGCTGGAAACGGCCCAACGGAATAACGGGCCGTTAATGGGTATAAAGTGATACACTGTTCATTACGGGCCAGTTTCACCACGGGCCGTTAATGGGTGTAAAGTGATACACTGTTCATTACAGGCCAGTTTCACCACGGGCCGTTAATAGGCCAAGAGTTACATAGGCCTCATATGGGCCGAAAGACGTCATGGGCCATACATGGGCCAGAAGTGAAAACGGGATGGAATCATATTGGATGGCCCAGATGACGCTACTGGGCCTAATTCGGATAGGGCGTAACGGGCCTTGGGTTAGCGGGCTATAAATGGGCTATATGCGACCAGGCCGTTAACAGGCTTTCCATGGGCCGGCCCGCCAGCTTTTGACCAAGTCAAACGGGCCGGCCTTTTCACAGGAATGGGCCTCTGTTGGGCCGTGCCACGTGTCGACGTATCATAGGCGCCTATCTGACCCACTTACGAGCTGACACGTGTTTCGTCCGGCCAATAAGAATTTTACACGTGGAAATTTCCCATTGGTCGGGGCTGTTAACGGGTTATCGGATCCAAAACCCGACCCCATAGCTTAACGGCGTTCCGTTACGGTGGATGCCACGTGTTGGTCACCCTTGACGAAAGCACTTCTATGACGCGTGATTTATCGTCATGGAAGTGGACACTTCCGTGATGATAATTTTGGTAATGTCATGGAACACTTCTACGACAGCACAGGTATGACTATCTTGGTTCTGTCATAAATTTGTCATGGATGTACATGCATGACAAAAAAAGCGACCTACTGTGACAAACACGTATCATCACGGAAGTGTATTTTTTTTGTAGTGTGGGCTTAGAGTGATCAATGGAGAGGGTGCCACAGATAACATGAGAGCTTTTGTGACATTTGGGCATCATTTCATGAATATTTTTCTGGAACATGATGATTCTATCAGGGATGTTGATGATGTAGTTAGGTTCCCAATTCAAGATCTCCCAAAAGTCATTAGCCCAATGAAGCCATTGAATGTGATCAGACCTGAATTAGGGGAAGGTTTCAGGACAGCAACTGAAGTACTAAAGGAGAAAGGCAAGTAAGTGATCAATGTGGATGCAGATGATGTTCATGACAATGATTCAAGCGGAGGATCAACAAATTCAGAAGAAGAGGGTAGTGACATTGATTATGTACGTGAAATTGCAGATAATGACTATGCCATATCAGAGGGGGTGATGACTTGTATGTTAACAATTGCTTTGATGCTGTAGAGGAGAAGAGGAATGAGGAACAATTGGAAGTGTCAGAAGATGATGAGTTAAGAAGGCCAGATTCTGAGGATGAAGGAAGAATTGTGATGAACTTCAAGACATTTAGGGATCAAGATTTTACATGCCCTAAGTTTCATGTGGGGCAAGTTTTTCAGAATGTGCAGCTGCTTAGGAAGGCTATCAAAGAATACTCATGCAGGAACAGGGTCAACCTAAAGATGCCAACTAATGACAAGATGAGGGTTTGTGAAAAATGTGAGGAGGGGTGCCCTTGGTATCTATGGGCATCCAATGACAATAGGACAAAGGCATTCATGGTTAAGAAGCTTGTGAACAAGCACACATACAGCAATAAATGGCAAGTGAAAAACTTCACAGCTCCATACATGGCAGAGAAGTATTTGGACTCATTTAGGGTAGATGAAAACATGAGCATGAAGAACTTATCTAGGGTGGTGCAGGAACAATGGAATATGAAACCTACAAGGAGTAAGCTTAGGAGAGAAAAAAGGTTGGCTCTTAATGTTGTCCATGGAGATGAGGAGAAACAGTACAACAAGCTTTGGGACTATGCAAATGAATGGAGAAGATCAAATCCAGGGAGCACATTTTATTTAGCAGCAGATACAGATGGTACTTTCCTACACTGCTATTTCTCTTTGGAGCCATGCAAGAGAGGGTTCATGCAGGCTTGTAGGCCAGTACTCTGCCTAGATGGATGCCATTTGAAGACCAGATATGGAGGTGTTCTTCTCACTGCAGTTGGCCTAGATCCAAATGATTGCATCTATCCAATTACTTGTGCTGTTGTTGACATTGAGAACACTGACGCCTAGAGGTGGTTCTTATCATCTCTAAAGCAAGACCTACTCATTACTGACACTGATCTGTGGACTATTATGTCTGACAAGTAGAAGGTACTTTCATAACTTTACTACTTTAATATGATGCTAGGTTACACAATTGTTTTGTCATGATGCTAACATTGTCTTTCACATTTCTTTTAGGGTTTGATCAAAGCTGTTAGAGATTACTTTCCACATGCAGAGTACAGGTTCTGTGTCAGGCACTTGTGGCAAAACTAACAAGAGTAGTTTAGGGGTGAAGTGCTCAAGAACCACCTGTGGAAATGTGCTAGGAGCACAACTCCTACTGATTTTGAACAGAACATGGAAGAGCTTAAAGTGGTAAACTTTGAAGCATGGAAATGGCTGGCAGGGATGGACCCCAACACTTGGGTTAGGGCATTTCAAAATGATTTCCCCAAGTGTGATATTCTTCTCAATAATGTTTGTGAAGTGTTTAACAAGTAAGTTGCATCGTTGTTTGTGTTTTTCATCATATGAAGCATTCAACAAGTAGTTCTCCATCACATGAACCAACTGTTGGCTGTAGGTACATTCTTGAAGCTAGAGAGCTTCCCATTCTGTCATTGATCATGACAATAAAAAAGCAGTTGATGACAAGGTTCTACAACAAGAGAGAGGAAGCAGAAACATGGGATGGCACTGTTTGCCCCAAAATTAAGAAAAGACTTGAGAAGAATGATGAATTGTCGGCTACATGTCATGCATCAAATGCAGGGGATGGAATATTCCAGGTAATCTAGCCTGACTTAGCATTTTGCCAAGTTCATTTGCATATTCATCTTGTTTCTTGCATTACATAAGTGCCCTATGTCATCTGTGTTGGTTGATAACAAAGGGAGATCTTACATTATGGACATAAAAGCTTTAAGTTGTACTTGCAAAAGGTGGGACCTCAATGGCATACCATGCCATCACTTTATGGTTTGCTGCAAAGATGAGATAATTGAGCCTGAGGACCTAGTTGACAAATGCTACAGCATTGCCTCATTTCTGAAAGCCTACCAGCCTATCATCATGCCAGACAGAGATGATAGAGAGTGGGAAAAGATGCATGGTCTAGTGATCAAACCCCCACCCAAGAAGAATGACAAGAAGGGAAGGCATCAGAAGAATAGAAGGAAACAACCACATGAAGCCAAGGACAAGAGAGGAGGCAAAAAGCTCACAAGGCATGGTGTGATCATCACTTGCTCTCATTGCCAAGAGGAGGGTCACAGCAGAGCAGGTTGCAACAAGAGGAAGGCTGGTTGCCACCTGTGAGGCATGTGCCACAACCACAACCTATTCCTCCTATTCCTGTTGACTCATCAGATGATGAACGGCAGAATGTGCATCAAGTTGAAGTTGATTCAGGCAGTGAACAATGTGAAGAGGAGCAGTAATAACTTAGGTTTGTCTTCCTTAATCATTGTCAAACTTTACATATTCACATTGACAACAATTTATGATTTGTGAAGTGTTCTAATGATGTTGCTTTCATCTTTTCAGGAATTGTTTGGTGACACAATGGTACAACTGATGAGAAGGGAGCAACAATCATCTAGGAGACCTGCACTTTCTAAGGAACACATGCCTGAATCAAGCTTCATCAGCTCAACAAGAGCTAAGAGCACTAGCATGCCACATGTTACTACTACTGCTAGCAGGGATGGTAGTCAAGCCATGAAGCTCACGCAGATGAAGATGGAGAAAGACAGAGAAATGGCAGAGAAGCGAGATGCTGCACTTGAGGCACTAAATGCTGCAGCAGAGAAGGGAGTTGCTGAGGCACAAGAGAAGAGAGACCTGGCTGCAAAGAAGAAAGCAATAGAAAGAGAAGCAAAGAAGCATCAAACATAAGAGAAAAGAGCTACAAATGTTGCAAAGAAGAAGGAAATAGCTGAAGCCAAGAGAACAATTATCCTACAACAAAGAGAGAAGAAAGCAGCAGAGCTGGCAGCTACTAGAGAGGAGGCAAGGAAGAGAAAAGCTTCTGAGCTTGCTGCCAAAAGAAAGGAAGATCAGCACAACAGGTCCAGTCTTAAGAGGGCATCTTCAAGTGCACATGACATGGGAGGTGGCTCTAGAAGCAAGAAATCCAGGAAGGTCAGCATGTTTGATGAGCTGAGAGAGCCTAGGAGGTAGAAACATTGGTCTGTATCAAGTTCTTCTGGTGAACTAATGCATCATTTTGGTGTTTCTTGTCATGTTGAACTTAAATTTGGTGGTGTGGTAGTGTTGGACTTAACTTTACTGTTATGCTTGTTAGAAAAGTTGTTCTAGTGAACTAATCCAACATTTTGGTGTTTCTTGTCATGTTGCTATATTATTTAGCATGGTGATATGTTGTGCTTGGTATATATGTTGCTTGTCATATATATTGCTTGTACCTGGTGATCATCTTTGTTACATATGTATTGATGATCACCTTTGGCATCCTTATCATTTTGCCAACATTTTCTAATTTGTCACTTACCACTTATCATTTTGTCAGATGAAAACATAGTAATGCAAACAACCCAACTGTGATCATATATATTGGCCAATAGAAAGACATAATGTGCAGATTGATGAATGACATAGTTTCATTGGCAGTAGAACACTTCTACAATTCATACTTTAAATACATTAACCAACCCTACATAGTTTCATTATATAACCAAAAGGGGACACTTGGATCACTTCATCACCAGCATAACTACATAGTTCCATTACATTACTTGCATCTTCATACTACATCAGCACACCTACTGCCACACTATCTTCAACACCAGCACTTGCATCAATTCTTCATCAGCAGCATCATAGACAGCACACACAGAAGCACACCTACTGCCACAGCTATCTTCAACAGAAGAACAATCTGCCTGCCAACCTGCAACAATGATTCACTCCTCCTCTCCTCACAGCATGAACCCCTGAATCCTACTGCCATCATCCCTCTAGCTCTTATCTGTTCATTGTGCCGCTCCAGCTCTTCTCTCCTGTCTTCAGACCACCCAATTGCATCCACAGCATTATCTCCAGTGAGAAGCATCTTCTCCACCAAGTAAGCAACATACTCCCTCTCCCAATGCCAGAAATTGCATCAATTTTGCCAAAATGAATGCAAAATCAGAGACCAAATGTCGAGACCAAATGTGTCAAAATGAACGCTTTCCAAGACGAAATGTCAGAGAACTTACACCATGGCCGGGGCAGCGGTAGTACACCCATCCAAAGTGATCCTCGGTGCCGGAAACATGCTTCATCACCATGAAACCACACCCCCATGGGCACTCGATGAGGGGGGTGAATGGACTGCCGCCGCGGCAAGAAGAGCGGCAGGAGCTCGATGCAGACATGATTCAAGGGACGAACAGCTCGGTGCAGAAGCGGCGCCGCCGGCGGTGAGCGAGCGGTGCTGGGCGGGCGACGGCAGGACGACGACGAAAGAGGAATAAGGCTAGGGATTTGGTGGCCGGCGGCGAAAGGGGAAATTGGCTAGGGATTTGGAGGATGATGGGGGAGGCGGTTTTAATACAATGGAAATTTGCAAAGTAGCCCCCCAAAGCAATTCGCCAGTGCAAAAGAACCCCCGCCTCGCTTGCGTGGCTGGTCAAACATTCAAAACGTATGCCACGTGGGACAAATACGGCGATGCAACGTACGGATGACCTGCGCTGTTAACAAATGTAATATTAATCACCGTTATCTGGGTATTTCGTAATCCAATGACCAAAGTGAACTTTGTGCTCAAATACAGTGACAGTGGGTGAATTTAACTCCTGCTCGCCTAATCATCAGCAACGTCCTTGTCACCAAGACCCTCCTCGATGGTGGTGCAGGGCTCAATGTCCTATCCATTGATACGTTCGACCGCCTCCAAGTGCCATATGATCAGCTGCAGCCAACCAAGCCCTTCTCAGGAGTGACAGTCGGCTCCACCACCCCGATAGGGTAGATCCGCCTCCCTGTCACCTTTGGCAAGCGCGACAACTACCGCATCGAGCTCATTGACTTCGACGTCTCCCACATTCGTCTACCGTACAACGCCATCCTCGGGTACCCAGCCCTAACCAAGTTCATGGAGGTGACTCACCATGGTTACAACATCCTCAAGATGCCAGGGAGCTGCGGTGTCATCACGGTCGCCTGCGAAGAGAAGGAATTGGTGCGCTCTCTCGAGTGCGTCTACCAGGCTGCGGCGGTCGAGGACCCAGACAACGAAGGCACCATCTACCCTCCTTAAGCCATCCCCAAAAAGAAGAAGCTGCTCCAGCAAGGGCCTCAGGAGAGCGGCGTCTCTAGAGGCACCACCTCAGGACTTGCGCCCGCTGATGGGGCGCCTCCCTCCCTCGCATAGGAAGGCGCGCCCGGCGCCCTCCTTAGGCTGGGCTCGGGGGCTCCCTTCTGTAGGGGCTCAGACCTAGCCAACGTTACGAGGGAGGCGCTCGGGCACCACATGGAGGCATGCTTCACCGCATGCTTCCCTCATCAGGGCATAAAGCACGAGGTGCCTGGTGCTCATGAGTTCATCGCCAAGGCCACCAAGGAGCTTCAAGAGGCAAGAGTCATGACCGGTGACCGCCGCCCACCACCCGGCGCAGCTCCTTGTCCTGGCGAGGACGACGAGCTGCGCACCTGCATCGACTTCCCCGGGCTCAACAGAGCCGCATCTCGGGAACTCTTCTGGCCTTCGCGCGTCGGTCAGTGTGAGGGGCCGCCCCACAGCTATGTTTGCATGCCTTTCAGCTTATCGAACACGGTTGTCACCTTCCAGCGCCGCCTGCGGAGCATCCTGGCGGCCCAGGAAGCTAGGCACCAGGTGGTCCTGGCGGAGATGGCAACGGCCCTTCATGAGCCTCCAGGCCCCCCAAAGCCTCCCGAGGCTCAAGGCCCTGGCGGCTCATGAGGAACAACTTCTTCAGCACGCGTCTTCAGCTACTCCAACAATTCATCGACAACAGTGCCAGGTGACATGTTCCGGTTTATTCAACTGGGAGCGCCCCTCGGGCTGCATCATTCCCAGGTCGCGCGGGCCTGCCCCTGCGACATGTATCCTTTTTGCATCTTTAACTTACTCTGTTGGGGCCGCCCCTCGGGCTGCATCACCCCAGGCTGCACGGGTCCATCCCTGTGGCATGTATCGTTCTTGCATCTATCTGAGCTAGCATTACTTGCGTCCTATGAGTCATCTTATGATTATCACCTGCCTGTCCGATACTTCGGTACCATGAACGTCGTACGCCCTTGCAAGCCCGCCCACGACCGCCTCATGATTAAGGACTGGCACGGCGTCTGTGCTCGGGTCCGTCCTTGGAGCGTCGCTAAACCCAAGAGGCTGAGCTCAGGCTTGCGGGCCGGCTCCCGTGTATGTCACCTCCCATGGCCCTTGGTGCCTTGTTCTCACATTAGCTAATCGCAGATGGACAAGCCAGGGCGCGCGACCCGGTTTCTTGCCACCACGGGAGCCGCGCACGGGTTGTCTTTCTTCAAGATTTTTCGCATGAGAAGACTAGGCACAGCGTCTGTGCTCGGGTCCGTCCCTGCAGTGTCGATAAACCCAATGACTGAGCTCTGTCTGGCGGGCCGACCCCGTTCACGTCACCTCCTAGGGTCGTTGGTGTTTGGCCTTCTCATGAGATCACCTCAGGAGATTCATCCGGCGCAGGTTGCCTAACCATCTCGCAGGGCCACCGCAGCTATCAAGAACCAAGACCAGGCGCAACCCGCCTTGAGGTAGGGCCTCGTGAGTCTCGCGCTGGCTCACGAGTGCCCAGACACACCTCGTCTAGCCCTGTCGTGCAAGCCACGTGCCAGGGCGGGGCTGTACACGCCCCGGGGGCTTCACTCAGAGGGAGACCCCACCCACGCACCAGTGGAAGCACCATGCTCCGTGCTGGCAGTCGACACGATCGAGGAGTGGCTATGCCCATGCAAGTGCTGAAGCGCTATGCTCCACGCTGGTGATAAACAACTGAGGGCAGCCCTACAGCCGTACCAACCTCAGGGAGCCGCCAGGCTCAATGTCCATCCTCATCGCAACACTCCCCCCTCGGGAGTCGCGCAAGGGGGCTGGGCACGGGGGCTACGCTCGGGTCACGCCCAAGCGTACGCCACCCCGCTAGGTCCCACGGACCTGGTCGTTGCGCACCCCTCCCAAGCGGGACCTCGACGAGGACAAGTGTCGGTGTCAAAACCGGCGGATCTCGGGTAGGGGGTCCTGAACTGTGCGTCAAGGCCGGATGGTAACAGGAGACAAGGGACACGATGTTTTTACCCAGGTTCGGGCCCTCTCGATGGAGGTAATACCCTACTCCTGCTTGATTAATATTGATGATATGGGTAGTACAGGAGTAGATCTACCACGATATCAAGGAGGCTAAACCCTAGAAGCTAGCCTATGGTATGATTGTGTATGATGATGGTTCGTCCTACGGACTACAACCCTCCGGTTTATATAGACACCGGATAGGGTTAGGGTTACACAGAGTCGGTTACAATGGTAGGAGATCTTGAGTATCCGCATCGCCTAGCTTGCCTTCCACGCCAAGGAAAGTCCCTTCCGGACACGGGACGAAGTCTTCAATCTTGTATCTTCATAGTCCAGGAGTCCGGCTGAAGGTATAGTCCGGCTACCCGAACACCCCCTAATCCAGGACTCCCTCAGTAGCCCCTGAACCAGGCTTTAATGACGACGAGTCCGGCGCGCAGATTGTCTTTGGCATTGCAAGGCGGGTTCCTCCTCCAAGTCCTTCATAGAAGATTGTAGACACCAAGAGTAGTGTCCGGCTCTGCAAAATAAGTTTCCACATATTGCCATAGAGAGAATAATATTAACACAAATCAAATCTGCTGACGTATTCCGCAGTGCGTCATCACACCACGACCAAGCTCTTTATACAAATTGTTTTCACTTTTCCACCTCAGCACGTTTAGCGAGGCGGTTTCCTTGGCATGTCTTGTCAAAGCAGAGATCGTGTGCCCCTTTTACGGGATTCTCATCAATACAGATGTGGGTAACCCAATCGTGCCCGTTAGCACGTTCCCTCGATTAAAGGCGAGTCCAAAACGGTTACGGGGAGGGCTCTTGGTATTCAACCTCTTATAAAGAGACCAAGGCCTCGCTCCTTTTCTTAATCTTAAACGAGTTCGTCTGTCGCCTCGAGTTCCAACACCCCAGGCTCCAGATTCCAGGCGCTTCGGACCTTCGACAATGTCTGGTTCTGACCTTCAAGGTTGATGGACGCCTTCCTCCGTCACGGAGGAGGACGTATTAAGGTTGAGGGAGGCTAAGTTCCTGACCGGCGAGATTTCGCATAGGTTGCCTACTCAAGGACAGGTTATTCCCAGTCCCCAGCCTGGCGAGAGCGTGGTGTTCATGTCTCACTTCCTCCGAGGGTTAGGCTTCCCCATGGATCCCTTTGTGAGGGGACTGTTGTTTTATTACGGGCTGGAATTTCATGATTTAGCTCCAGAGTCCATCCTCCATATCTCCTCGTTTATCGTCGTGTCTGAAGCGTTCCTCCGTGTTACCCCTCACTTCGGATTATGGCTCAAGACATTCAAAGTGGAGCCGAAGATGATCGAGGGACGGCACGCAGAGTGCGGAGGCGCTGTTATAAGAAAAAATGCCGATGCTCCATGGCCCGAGGGCTCTTTTCAAGAGGAGCTAGGCTTGTGGCAACGAGAGTGGTTTTATATCACTGCTCCCCGGGGCACCACATGGGTGGCGCCTCCTGCCTTTCGCTCGGGTCCCCCACCACGGCTAGCGTCGTGGATCAACAGAGGGTTAGATTGGGGTTTTCCCAAAGACGTACCCTTGCTGCAGGGCCGCATTAAGGATCTCTTGGAAGGAGACCTCAACCTAGTCAAGGTGACGCAGGTCATGCTGATTCGCCGGACACTGCCCAGCAAACGTCGCCCCCTTTGCCTGTGGGAGTTCAATCCAGAGGGACCACGAGCTCTCCGGGGTTTTATGAGCGCGACGCCCGCGGAGATGTATAAACTATTCTTCAGATCACAAGAAGTGTGTCCGGATTTGACCGTGGACGCAGGCGTAAGCCGCAATCGCCCGGATACTCAAGTAAGTAACCTTGTGCCCGGACCTTCTATCCGTATAATTATCATAAACTTGCCCTTAAAAGAGTTGTCCTTTTAAACAGGAGTGGATAGCGAAGGTGAAGTTGATCAGGTGTCCGGCTCCCCTTCCCAAAACTAGGCCGGATCCCGTGCTAGTCAGGATGCTGGAGGTAGTGCCTTTGGAGGGAAGTAAGGGGGAGGACAAGGAAACTATGGCCTCCTCGAAGGAGGCTGCTCCGAAGGGATGAACCGACGATTCCTCTCCTAAGGGAAAGAAGAGAGCCGCCTCTGACGACCCGAAGACCATGTTCTCAAAGCGGGGTAAAAGATCCTCGTCAGAGGGTCCGACGCCGGGGAGTTCCACGGCCGGACTGCGTACTCAAGGAGATCAGCCCTCCAGCGAGCCGTGAGTAGAGAAAGATTTTTCCTTTCGAGGGATGAGAGAAATCCGTGATTTATATCTGAGAAGTTTAACCGAATTTTTACCTTGTAGTTCGGACCTCAGCCCTTCTCAGCAGAGCTCGTCTTCGGGGGATCTTCTTCCGGAGATGATGGAGAGCGGGACGCCTCCTTCTGCTGTACCGCCTAACGAGGCGGGCGACCCTGAGGTGTCGTCACGGAGGGTTTCTCCGAGTCCGGCAGGGGCGGAAGATCTCTATGGGGCCCCCCGAGGTTCTCCGCGTCCGGCCTTTGAAAGAGGTCATGGGACAAGTCCGGCACCGTCTGGTGCTCGGCCGGAGGAGCTAAAGGTTCTGCTAGGGCGAGCTTCTATTTCAGAGGAGCACCGTGCATTAATGGGCACGGTGATTGAAAGGATTTCGTCCGCAGAGAGCGGATTGAGTGTGGCCGTCGAAAGTTTATTGACGGGTTTTGAGGTACATTAGATAATGTGTACTTTTGTCAGTTGCGCGTAAATAATATGCGCCCTATGTAGATAGTAGCCCCTGAGACTCTGCATGTCGTCAAGAAATGACGGCACACGGAGGATCATAATCCCAGGTCTAAAATGTCGCCTTTTAATGTAGGCTGCAGGGTGTCCGGAATCAAGCCGAATTGCTGGTTTTGCCGAACTAAAGCGGCAACTGGACGTGGCAGATGCCGACATCGCGCTTGTCAACAAGCGGTTGGATGAGGCTCAAGGTATGTGATTCCTCGGGCGGCAGTAGGTAAGAAGAGTTTTATGCCAGTGTCTTACGATATGTGTGCTTGACGCAGATGGTGCGGCCGCCGTGGAGAGTCTTAGGGCAGAACTTGCCCGAGCTAAAGATCAAGCCACGAAAAGTGATGCGGCTGCCAAGAAGGCCCTTGAAGAGCTGAGAGCCGAACAGGCTGCTCATTGCTGAAGCAAGGAAGAGATGGCCAGTATGGCCGAAAAGTTAAAGAGCACTGCAGACCGTTGCATACTTCTTGAGAAAGAAGACCAGGCAAGACAGGCGGTCCTAGAGAAGGCCGTTGCTGATGCCAAGGACATGCGCTCTGCGATGAGAGCTGCGAAGGAGGAGCTGCGTCAGGCCGAACAGATTGCGGTTGGAAAGCCCTTCATGCTGCGAAGAAAATTTTGCGATCCGAAGTTTGCTCCGTTAGACCGGATGTGGAGTGTGGAGGACACCTATCTGGATTTGGCAGCGAGTGCTACTGATGCGACCAAACACTTTCGAGATCTGAAAGATCGTGAAGTGGAAAAACTGTTCTGGTCGCAATTTCACAATCCAGAGCGTCCATTGGCAGTGGACGATCGTTTGGCTCAATGGGTCGAACTTAATAGGTTGTCCGGACTCGCCATGAAGAACGTCATGGGTCATCTGTGGCCGGGGAGGTCGGAGCCGAAGAGTTATTTCGGCTTGGTGCAGGAATTCCTTGACGCAGTGTCGCGCATTAATGCAATGAAGAGGTCGGCGTGTATAGAGGGTGCAAGGATGGCTCTTGCCCATGTCAAGACATACTGGGCAGAGATGGAGACCACCGTTATTGCGTCCCGATATTCGGATAAAAGCCGAGTGTCCTCCGAGCACTATTTTCAGGAAGTCCTTGAAGGCGCTCGTGTAATAGAGACGCAGTGCTCGAAGGATGCTATGTTATTATAGCATATGTAATGATGAAGTAATATTTTGATAAACTGTATTGGCCTTTTTATACTTGTGCCTTCAAGTATTGTGAACACCTCCTGTGCGGCCGTTTAAAATATATATAAAAAATCTGAAAGATTGTAGTCGTTGGCTTCAACCCCCACGCACATAGTGCGGGGGTGCTCGCAGAAGACGCATTTTCACACTTAACCCAACGTCTTGGTCCTACAAAGGAGGTGATAGCGCAGCGGGCCAGGCAACCGGACTATAATGCTTTAACACTTTCACTTAGCCATAGGAGCCTGATAGTGGGACTATTTAGGTAGCCCATTAGTGGCGACTGCGCTCGCCCGAGTTCGGGGCGCGTATGTGCCTGACCGGGAAGCGGCCCTTCGTTAAAGCGGAGGAATCCGATAGATTCCAATAGGTCATCGAGTGGCTGACCAGTCTCACGCTACATCATGAAAGTCAGTTTTCGGCTTTCTCTACTGAGGTGCTCGCCCGGCCGAACCGGGGCACAATCGCAGTAGTTCTCCTGGTGCTACCTTAGCCGATAGAGCGAAACGTAAGGTAGCCGAACTCAGGAGCTGGGCAACCCAACATTTGACCAAAGACATGATTCGAAGCTGATGCATATAATGCCAAAACTCGCGACGCCGAACACTCCCTAAGGTGTTCGGTCTTTATGAGTGCGGGCGAAACAACACTCTTTGCTAAAAACGCCCCTAGTGTCCAGGTACGTGCGAAAAATTCTGACGTGGCCACATGCCAAGACGACAGCCTCCTCCTTGGTTATATCGGAAAAAACCAGGGGATGTGTTGCAACAAGAGACAGTAAAAAAGGTTTACGCAGGGTCTTAATCTAAAAAGAATCCTTTAGGACGGGTCCCTACTGCACGTCTGCGCCTGTGTCTCCGTTGTGCCGTATCCTGGACGGGCGCCGCACGACGTTCATCTGAAAAAGAGAGGAACTAAATTGAAAACAGGTCGTGCCGAACAAAAGGTTTTAAAATAAATGAAGTATAAAGTAAAATATAAAATTGAGCTTTATTGTCTCTGCGCGTAGCCCCTAGTACGGGGGTATATGGCCTCTAAGCCTGCATTAATGATGGACTTGTACCAAACTCGTCTATTCCGCGTTCGTGGCCTTTAATGACCTATGTCGAAAAGTTTTTTGGCTGGTGAGGCCATTTTATTGTGCGGCTGTCTAAGCGGCCGCACAGTCCTTCGCTTGGGGGAGGCGCACTTTAGTGCTTCCCCTTCAAAGAGATGATGCCTCGTGGACCGGGCATCTTAAGCGTGAGAGATGCATAATGCGGTATTGCGTTAAAGCGAGCGAAAGCTTCGCGTCCCAGTAGTGCTTGATAGCGACTTGAGAACGGGACGACATGGAAGGTCAGCTTTTCGCGACGGAAGTTATTGGCAGAGCCGAATATAACTTCAAGCCGGAGAAAACCCATACAATGGGTGTCCGGACCAGGTGCTACCCCTTGAAAGGAGGTTTTGCTGCGGCGGATTCTTGCTGGGTTTATCCCCATGTGATGGATTGTATCCTGATATATCAGGTTTAGTCCACTGCCGCCGTCCATAAGGACATTTGCAAACTGGAATCCGCCAATTATTGGATCGAGTATGAGGGAAGTCCAGCCTGCATTTTTGATATTTCTAGAATAGTCTAGCTGATCGAAGGTGATTGGTTTTAATAACCAGTGGCGGGACCCCTTGGGGATAGGTCGTATTGTGCGTACCTTTATGGGTGCCACACGTTTTGTTACGTGAAGTAAGTTCACTGTTTTTACTTCTTGTGGGAAGTTCTTTTGTTTCCTGGTGCTCTGCTTCTGGGGTTCGTCCTCGTCTTCGCTTGGTGTGTCGAGCCCCTTGTGTTCGGCATTGAGTCTGCCGGATTGTTTGAAAACCCAACAATCTCTGTGGGTATGGTTAGCAGGCTTCCCCAGAGTACTGTGTATCTGACATATCCTGTCCAGGATTCTATTTAAGTTGGACGGATCATCCCTATTATCCTGGAGGGGTGGTTTTGTCTGATTTTGTCGCGAGCCTTTGAATCCGGCATTGACTACCGTGCTCTTCGGACTTTTTTCTTTAGTTCGGCGACGATCCTTGTTGCGTCGCGGTTTTCCGTTTCCGTCCCTAGTTTTGGATGTACTTGGGTCGCTGGGGCTGCATCTTGCCAACCAGCTATCCTCTCCTGCACAAAAGCGGGTCATGAGGCTTGTGAGTGCAGCCATTGTTCTTGGCTTTTACTGGCCGAGGTGTCTGGCGAGCCATTCGTCTCGGACATTATGCCTGAAAGCTGCTAGGGCTTCGGCGTCCGGACAGTCGACTATCTGATTCTTTTTAGTGAGGAATCTATTCCAGAACTGTCGAGCTGATTCTCCGGGCTGTTAAGTTATGTGACTAAGATCGTCTGCGTCCGGAGGGCGGACATAGGTCCCTTGAAAATTTGCTCGGAAAGCATCCTCGAGCTCTTCCCAACTTCCAATTGTGTTTTCGGGAAGGCTTTTAAGCCAGTGCCGGGCTGGCCCTTTAAGCTTAAGGGGTAAATATTTAATGGCGTGGAGATCATCTCCTCTAGCCATATGTATGTGGAGGATGTAGTCCTCAATCCAGACTCCGGGGTCTGTTGTTCCATCATACGCCTCTATGTTGATGGGTTTGAATCCTTTGGGAAATTCGTGGTCCAAAACCTCATCGGTGAAACATAGGGGATGTGCGGCGCCCTGTATTTGGGTGTGCTGGATTCTGACGATGGCTTTTTTGCATTGCTTACAAGAGCTTGCTTTCTTGGCCCATAAATGGACCTGGCTGGGCCATGATGCGAATCCTTTGGTGGGTCGCATACCGATTTAAGTTCGGCGCCACTTGCCGCTTTATGGGGTCGTCTATCCGACCGTATGGCTTTCTTATTTTTTGAATGCGAGGGCTCTAGGGCCTCTTCGTCGAATTCAGGCAGTAGCTTTCTCTTTGGATAGCTTTTAGTACGGCGACCGTCGCCGTATCTATCCGCGGTGTTGATTACTTTATTCCATCTAATACGGAGTGCATCTTCCGCTGTCTTTAGCTTCCGCTTCTGCTTTTTCAGGCTGCGTGTAGTTGCAATGAGCCTCTTGTGGAGACTCTTCTGCTCCATGGATTTATCCGGCGTAAGGTTGTTGACGGTGGCTACAAAGTGGGTGGTGGGTGGGCTTTGAATTTCTTCATTGTCCGTATCCCATCCTTGCTGACCGTAATCCGGCCAGGGCTCTCCTGATAAAGAGAGAGACTTGAGAGAGTTCAAGATGTCGCCAAGAGGCGAGTGCTGAAAGATGTCCGCGGCGGTGAACTCCATTATAGGTGCCCAATCGGATTCGATTGGTAGGGGCACGGGGGATTCGGAGTCCGGATAGGAGTCCGGACCCTCGGAGTCACGGGTCATGCGGAGTGCGGGGCTGGCGTTCGGCTCGATTGCCTTTGAGATCGCAGCCCCCGAGGTGACGTCCAACCGCTCATCCTCGATTGGTGTAATAGGCTCCGAGTCTAGGGTCGGAACCGGTGCGTATGCGGCCTCCAGGACACTGTTCGGAGGCAGAGCTAGATCATGCCCCTCAAGGTAGTGCGGCGTGCTTAGCTGTGGCTCGAACCCATCGAAGATCAAGTCTCCGCGGATATCAGCCGTGTAGTTTAAGCTTCCAAACCAAACTTGATGGCCAGGGGCGTAGCTTTCGATCTGCTCCAGATGACCAAGCGAATTGGCCCACAGAGCGAAGCCGCCGAAGACGAAGATCTGTCCAGGGGGAAAGGTCTCACCCTGGACCTCATCGTTGTTGATGATCAGAGGAGCCATCGGGCCTAAAGGCGACGACACAGAGGAACTCTCAATGAAAGCACCAATGTCGGTGTCAAAACCGGCGGATCTCGGGTAGGGGGTCCCGAACTGTGCGTCAAGGCCGGATGGTAACAGGAGACAAGGGACACGATGTTTTTACCCAGGTTCGGGCCCTCTCGATGGAGGTAATACCCTACTCCTGCTTGATTAATATTGATGATATGGGTAGTACAAGAGTAGATCTACCACGAGATCAAGGAGGCTAAATCCTAGAAGCTAGCCTATGGTATGATTGTGTATGATGATGGTTCATCCTACGGACTACAACCCTCTGGTTTATATAGACACCGGATAGGGTTAGGGTTACACAGAGTCGGTTACAAAGGTAGGAGATCTTGAGTATCTGCATCGCCTAGCTTGCCTTCCATGCCAAGGAAAGTCCCTTCCGGACACGGGACGAAGTCTTCAATCATGTATCTTCATAGTCCAGGAGTCCGGCTGAAGGTATAGTCCGGCTACCCGAACACCCCCTAATCCAGGACTCCCTCAACAAGTATGGAGGTCTGTTCGTACGTCAAGGGGGACTCCTGAGCATCGCGACTCTGGAGCCTAACTAGCCACGTGGCCCCTCACCCATTGGTGTCGTCCTGATGATCCGGGTGACCCAACGACGGCTGTGGCATGCGCGGGGCTGGGCCCTGCCGATGCAGAACGCTAAGGCCTAGTTTTGCGTTTCCCTCCCAAGGTTGTTCGTACGTCATGGGGGACTCCTGAGCATCGCAGCTCAGGAGCCTAACTGGTCACGTAGCCCCTCACCCCCTGGCCTCGTCCTGGCAATCCGGACAAGCCAGCGGAGGCTGAGGTATGCGCGGGGCCGAGCTCTGCTGACGCAGAACATTAAAGCAAATGGGAATGAAATTGCAGAATCCTAATAAGTTACTACAAAACATATGGTTCTTCAAATACTCGAACACAAGTTCTAAACGCCTCGACGAGGCATGGTGCATGTTGCATGAGATAAAAGTGGGAAGAGGCATCGTCAGCAAGCCCCCTCGTCAGCCTTGGGAGCTGCCATCGCCCGCGAGGAGCGCTCCTTCGTTGACGGTGTTGCCTTCGCCCATGCCGTCCGCCAGAGCCGCGGGGCCAGTGGCACCGTCAATCGGGGGCGCAGGGTCGATGGCAAGGAACTTCTTCAACAGGGCCTCCACCTGGCCCTTCACAGCTTCGGCAGCAGTTGTGCAACGTTCTTCGTCCACGGGCTCGAGCAGGACACCGAGGTCGGCGTCAGAGTCGCGAAGATGAAGGTGGCTGAAGACACGCATCAGATCTGAAGAGGAGAGCGCGCGGGCTTCCCCCTCCACCATGGGGCCGATCCCGTTGACGACACCCTCGAGCGACGTGACAAGCTGAGGGAGTAGCTGGGTGGGGCCCTCATCATCAGTCACCAACGGCATACCCAAGCCCTTCTCATAGAGCTCCTGCAGTGCCTCGAGGGACCTCAGCTCAAGAGATTTGAAGGCCACGTGATCCTCGGCAAGAACCTTCGCCTTGGCCTCCAGCTGGACTTTCTCCACTTCAACCTTCTTCTCCAGCTCCTCCAAGCGGCTACGTTCTACGGCCTGCGCCCTCGCCGACTGCGCCAACTCGGAGTCACGGCCGGCGACCGGGTCTTCTCGGGCCCTCATCTTCTCCTCCCATGCCTTGCAATCATGAGCCTCGACCGTGCGCTCGTTGCGCATGGTCTCCAGCTCGGCCTCCACCAACCGGCAACGCTCCTTAGCGACCTCAGCTTGCTTTAGCGCTGCATCACGGGTGGCAGCGGCCAAGCCAGTGGCCTGCTCTCCCTCCTTGGAAGCTGCTATGGCCTGGCCCCATGCCTCCCTGATGGACGCGTCAGATCGCAGCCACCCCGAGATCAACTCCAGGCGCCCTGACGCCAGGCGACGGTCGGCGCCTTGAAGGTCGTCCCAAAGCTGGGTCAGTGCGGAAAGGGCCTCCTCCAGAGCGCCGGTGCAGCACAATGAATCGACTGAGGATCACTAAGATAAGTCATGCATTCAAGTTGGCCACGTGCTACGACACAGGATCTTCAACTCTTGAGGCCTTGCTCCGGCGATGCCGCCTTCCTTTTCTGCCTTCGGGGAGCTGCTTGCACACTAAAGGGGGCCTCTTGAGCATCGCGCCTCAGGAGCTCTTACCGAACCTCAGGCCGCTCACCTCCTGGCCTTGACCATGGCATCGTGACCTGGCATACCAGCGACGGCTGAAGCCTGCCTGGGGACTGGGACCTGTCGGCGTAGAGCACTAAGCTACTATGACGATGAAAAGGGGGGACAAAGCCGAAGCAAGACGCAGAACCACGAATTTCATAATGAGAATAATATTGACGCAAAAGCACTACAGATTCTTTACACACACCCATGGGGTTCATCGCGATTCCTCGCAGGGAATAAAAGAAGAGTGCTTCCATGAGTCATATCTACAGATGTCGCTGCTGATGCCATCATCAATAGTGGGCCCCTGGGGCCGGACACCAACCCCATCTAGATCATCGATGACGGCGAACAGATGTCGTCGCCGCGCTTCGGGCACGGCGGGAGCTCGGGGGCACGTAGCTGTCGTCGCTCGTCTCCGGAGTCTCATCAAGCTTAGGAGAGTCGTTGGACTCCCAGGAGCTGTCGCTGCTACTGGAGGAGCTGTCCGCGGGACCAAGGGCGGGCTCAGTGCCTGCTGCTGCACCATCCTGGCGGCCCCCTCCGGGGCAGCACTCCAGGCGGCGGCCCTCCTCGTCGAAGACCTTGAAGAACAGCATGGAGGCGCCGTCGTACTCAAAGTGTATGGCGAGGGCCCCCTCCGCGCGGCAAGCGCGGGCAACCTCACCCCATCCGCGGGTCATGAAGATCTTGCCCGGGGAGACGACCTCGACCTCCGCCCCCATGGCCAGAGTGCTACACTTGGCATGCTGCAACCACATCTCGAGCGGCCCTCTCGGCGACATCTCTTCGGCGAAGAACCGCGGAAGCTTGATCCATGTACGCGGAGGCATCACTGCCCATACCACGAACTCGCGCGAGGAGCCCTCGGCGTCGGTTCGTGGGTCGGCGGCTCGTGTGACCATGGCCTGGCCATCACGGCCATGACGTGAGCGGCGTGGGGCGCCGCGTCCTCCTCCGGAGCCTCATGCTTTGGCGTACAAGGGCAGCGGATAGCCAGGCGGAGGCCGCTCATACCAAGGCCTCGTCACCTCCAGCCTCACACCGGTGTCGCGGGAGCTGCCGAGCCTCTTGCCCGACAGAAGCAGCCCTTGCCCCTCACGGGGAGCCTTGCCTTTCCCAGCGGCGGAGAATCTCCTTATCGGCACCATGGGAGTCACGGCAAGACGGCGAAGCAAGGAGGAAGAAGAAGGAGCAGGCGGCGTGAAGAAGGAGATGAGCAACGGGGGCTCCGCTCCTCACTTCATTTATAGCCTAAAGGAGGCCAACCATCGGCCTCCACGATCGCACATAATGATGGTTTTCTTCTGCATGCAGCAGGATCGCGTCAAGAGGACGGTTGCGGAGGCAGCTTGGGGAAGTGGAGGCGCCCACGCCCCATCAATTGCCATGCGTCAACCAAGGCCACAGGCGGTTGGGGCTCGTGGTGCTCTGCACTTGCCCTTTGGATGCGCCTCGAAGCCAAGTCCGAGCGCGCCTTGGGCCCGGGGGCTACTGTCGGCGTCTTGGGAACGGGGGTACCCAGACTTGCCTGCCCGCGGTCCGCGAGCGTGGCTCCACCTACGGACCGGTATGGCCCAGCTTCGGCAGCAACAGCTCAAGACCCTCGCGAGGGGCCAAGCCTCGTGAGGAGGACGACACCAAGACCTCCCTGCGGGCGGCCTCGCTGGGCCGGCTCGGGAGGATCGTAGATATCTATGCAAGGGGCACCTCGCGAGGTTCACATGATGTGAGCCATAACGACCAAGGCCAAGCGGGCGCCAGCGGGCCAGTGTACTAGTTTCCTCTTTGGTGCTAAAGAGGCAGCCGCGGGCGAGGAGTTCCGAGGCATCAGGCAAAGGTTTCCATATCAGTGCAACAAACCAAGACCGCGGGATGGCAGGATGGAGGTCATCACAGAGCCCATAGCAGCGTCACCACCAAAGCCTTTGGCAGGCGAAGACTACTTTTGTCAGGATAGCTTGTACTAGTTGTCTCCCTTCAAAATTAGCCGTTGTGGGATCCCTTCCCGCCTACATTTGGGAAGAACAGTTCCCGGTGGGGGTGGATGAAAAGGACCCCGGTGGGGGTGGATGAACAGGACCCCGTGGTAGTAGAGGTCATTGCTGCTGGATGAACAGGACCTCGATCGATCGAGCCGGTTGGGGGTGGATGAACAGGACCCCGTGGAGGGCTGGATGAACATGACCCCGTGGAGGGCTGGTTGAACAGTAGTCGGTGGAGGGCTGGATGAACAGTAGCCCGTGGAGGGGTGGTTGAACAGGACCCCGTGGAGAGGGCTAGTTGAACAGTAGCCGGTGGAGGAGCGGTGGAGGCTGGATGAACAGGAGCCCGTTGATGAACAGTCGTAGGTGGAGGCTGGAGGAGGTCGGTGGTGGATGAACAGTAGCCCGTGGAGGCTGGAGGAGGTCGACGGTGGAGATGAACAGCATCCCGTGGAGTCCCGTTTTGTGGTACGCCACACCCCTCCAGATGAACATGACCCCTGTTTCGACCGTAGCGCTCCAACACAAGTCTGTTTCATCCGTTTTACGGTACGCCACACCCCTCCCGATCAACAGGACCCCATTTCGACCATAGGAGGTCCAAGAGAAGTCCGTTTCCTCTGTTTTGCGGTATGCCAGACCCCTCCAGATGAACAGGATCCCGTTTCAACCGTGGCTGGTCGAACACAAGGCTTTTTCCTCCGTTCTGCGGTACGCCAGGCCTCATTTCAATCGGCTGTTCCGTCCAAGCCGGTTGGCTCCCGATGAACACGACGTATTCCGTTGCCTCCCGATGAACATGACGCATTCCATTGCCTCCCCATGAACACAACGACACAGTTTCTCCGTTCCGACCCAGCCATGTACACGAGCCTTGGCTGTACATATACGTGAGTAGGCGTTCGAGACCCCGCCCGTTTGTACGTACGTGGCCGTATTTACTTTCTTGCACCCTGGCCGTTGTATGTACGTGTACACCATATTAACGGGACTGTGTGACATGCTATGCGCGTGCCTCTACTATGACACGTGCCCTTCCTTACACGGCCACAGTTCATCATTGCAGCCTGCAGACAGACCTATCGACCAGTATGTACGTACACGTTCGCGACCAGAATGACAATGCTACGTACGCTTCGACCAGGTGAGTCCTGACTGTCAGGCACTTCCTTGCGTTCGAAGATGTAGCTGGTGGGTCCCAACAGTCAGGGGGCGAATCGTTTTTTTGCCCATAATATGGACGCACTTCCTTGCATGCGAACATGTAGCTGGTGGGTCCCAGCAGTCAGGGAGGAAATGTTTTTTTTCGTGAAATACGGTGGCCCGTCCGGTGGGTCCCTGCTATCAGGTGGAGGAATCATTATTTTTCGTGTAATAAGGAGGCACTTCCTTGCTGCGGACATGGACCAAGCTGTCAGCCTATCCACGTACAGTACTCTTCCGATGGAAGTCGTTCATTGACCACATTGACCACGCCGTGCTGAGAGCACCAAGGCGGTGGACGAAGGCGAGGCCTAGGAAGGGGACGACGCGGAGCCGGGGAAGATGCGGCAGTGGATGCCCACGCGAAGAGCAGTATGAGGGTTCACTGGTTCGAGTGTGGTGTGAGGTTGTCGTCGCCGCAGAATAACAGGGGGTGTGGGTGAGCAGAGGGATGGCCTGGCCAGCGGTGGGAGTAGTAGGGGCGGTGAGGCCGTTACGGCAACACAGCCGGCCACGAGAGGCAGGAGCAGGCGGTACGACCGGCGCTACTTTGGGCGGCTGGAGCAAGAAGACCAGAGGTTGAAGAAGCACGATGGTCATTGGATGGACATCGTACGGTCACTGCAGCTAGAATCATTTATATTTACTAAGTTGACAAAGCCCTTGGTACGCGTCAACTTGGTAGGCCCATAGGCCAGCCTCTAAAACGGTGCGCCTCAGATGTCAGGGGGAGGAATTATTTTTTGGGCGGCTGAACCTAGAATATCCGAGATTGAAGAAGAAGCACGACATCCATTGGATGGACATCCAACGGCCACTGTTTCTATAACCGGGTGTTGACTATAAGTTGACAAAGCCTTGCATACGCGTCAACTTACTTTTTTTAGGGGACGCGTCAACTTAGTAGGCCCACAAGTGTGTGGCAGAGAACTTATAGCACATTTGCGATTTGTAAGAATGTACAACCCATTTCTGAATTCTAATGGAATTTACTATAGCCCATTTACTATTTGTTAAAAGTACAACCCATTTTCTAGCTAGGACAACGATTAATAATTTCAACCAACCGTTCAAAACAGAATTCAATAAAATTTCCCACATTTTGATGGGATCTGGAATATTTTTATCCCGAAATTTCTAGTTAGATTAAATACAATTTCATTATAAATTTGTATTACGTAAAAATCCAACGAAACATTGCGCCTGCAACAATTAATGAAATTAAAATTTTCAAAATCCAAAAATAATATTTTATAAACTATTTACGTGTTTGTTGCATTTTTTTATAGTTACTGCCTAGTTTTTATAATTACATCACATTTATTATTTCTTAAAGCCCATTTTCTTGTTAAGCCTAATGCATCCCTCCTAGGAAAGATTTGAAGCCCAGCGGGGCGGACAATAACAAGTTGACCTTGCCTGGGTATTCCTCAAAAAAAGTATAGCTGGGCTAGCCATTTTCAGCTTGAAAAAAATTAATATCTGGGCTGGATATTTGGCCTGGGCTAGACGGGCCACAGCCCGCCCAGCTAATACCCTGCTCTCCTCTGAACAACAATGAAAACATCGCTCAAGAAAAACTCTGCAGTGCTCACACCTCAAAAACACAAATACTGCTCGAGCTGCTTGGTCCCAGCTGTCGGCCGCTCCTTGTGCAATTCTCTCATTTATTGACTACATAGGTTGACAATGGTGTGGGACCGTGATGTCAGGAAACCAGGAGGAAGCACAAAAATTATAGTTGTATATAATAAGGAGGCACTTGCGTACGTGCGGCTATGGCCCTGGTGGGTCCCCACTATCATCCTCTCCAAGTAAAGGCATCTCCTCATTCCTCATGTCCGTTGACCATGTTGACAACGCGAGACGGCGGTGCCATGGTGAGCGCAACAACTCGAAAGACGACGGAGAGGGCCTCGTGCGCCCTACGGTGGTCTGATACAACGCCCGCTGCTCATTCGGGAAGCCAGGATCATAGGGCCACATGTCTGCGACGGCATTGTCGTTCGCTTGTTCATCGGTGCTCGTTGAGGAGACGGAGGTTGCAGCACAAGTCCTCATGCGCTAGTAGCTCTTCCGCCATTAGGGCGTCGAAGTGCGGCCGCACCTGCTCTATGGTGAACACGGCATGAACCGGCTTGGACAGTGGCGCCGGCTCAGCTGAGGTGGACACGATGTCCCAATGGAGAACATGGTAGTCGACGATCCGGAGCCAACCCCCTCCTCCGTGCCATCCTCGCCGGTGCATTGCACCATGACCGTCGGTGAGGCCCGTGCCCAATACATGGACACAGTGAGGCAGAAGCGTCAGGAGCAGTTCCGGGAGGCGCAGGCCAATGCCGCCTACAACCACTATCTCCTCCAGGAGCACCTACAGGTGGAGGAGCAGATCGCCGTAGAGTGGGCGGAGCAGGAGGAGCAGCTCGACTCGTACCGCTCCGCCCGCGAGGGCCGCCTCGAGCGCTGGCGGTACCACATGCGGGTGGCGGAGGCTGCGGCCGCCTACAAAGAGGGCGATGAAGCAGGCGAGGCGCTGTTTGGCGAGACCGAGGATGAGGCAGAGGACAATGCCAGCTCCGACGAGTCCCCCTCCGCTGGTGTCGGGGGACTGATCCACAAACACCTATGGGACCGGCGGACCGAGTCCCTTTCGGTTCGGCGGGGGCGAGGGTCGCACGAAGAGCGGATCGAGGCGAAGCACACGAGCAGTTTACCCAGGTTCGGGCCGCACGGATGCGTAAAACCCTACTCCTGCTTTGTGGTTTGTATTGAGTTCTTGCTCGGGAGCGCGGAGTGCTACAGTACACCCCAGCAGCTAATGAGACCGAGCGTGAGTGTTCTCTTCCTCCTCCCCTCTACGTTGCACATGGGCCTCCTTTTATATGCTCAAGGGATCACCGACAGGTGGCAACGTAGACAAGGGTAAAAATGGAAAGGTGTTGCGGTTGGTACAGCTACCTGCTACAGTGTATCATACCTAACCCTGACGGCAGGGGACAAGGGCATTAAATGCCCGTCTGCGTCGCCTAAATAGTGCAAAAGGGACCGTCAGGGATGCCACCGCTCGCCACGATGGCAATCTTGTCAGCGCCGCTTGCCACCGCGCACCGCTGGCTGCACAGCCTCCCGCCACGTACGCCTGGAAGGGTCCCAGAGCGACACGTTGGTGGATGTGCTGGAGCGCGGACATAGAGTGGTGGCTTGCCGCGGCAAGCGCCTTGCCGCGATCGTTGTCTTGTCGCGTCCGGGAGCTTGTCGCTCACCGGGCCTTGCCGGGACGCGTGGCGCGTCGCGGCAAGTTCCTTGAGATGCCTTGGTTGGCCTTCCCGGCAAGCTCCTCTTGCCGGGGTCTTGTCTCCTTGGCTTGGATACTTTGTCCTTGAATGGCTCCAAAGGAACCACGGAGGACCTTGGCGGTCACCCGGCAAGCCTTGCCGCGGGATGCTGCGACTGCCCGTGCACAAGTTCGGGATACTAGGGTACCCCTACTCTAGTACACCGACAGGAGCCCCCGGGCCTGGGCCATACACGGTGCCGAGCGCTGTTGGGCCAGGCCCAAAACAGGGCACGGGCACGCGCGGCCTGGGTTACGCCGTATCTCTCCCCGTATCCACCGCGCCCTCCCCGAACGGCACGCGTTGAATGCGGCGTCGTGGGATAGATCGTGGGTGGTTTCTTTATTCGGAAAGGCGGAACGTCCACCCCCTCCCTCTGATGAGAACCTCCAACCCAGCGCCAAGCTCACCTTGTTCTTCAAAGGCGTGGCGACGGCCCTCCAGCGGCTCCGGGAGAAGATCCCAAAGCAGCTGGCCGACGAGTCGCGCAAGATCTGTGCGGGAGCTCTTCAAAAGGTGTTCGTGAAGGTGGCCTTCCGCAACCCGGGCCTCAACCTCACCAACGTCCTCAAGACCCTGCCACCGGATGCTGATCTGGAGGCGCTCAAGACCCTTGTCGCACCCGTTGTGGATAAGGTGAGCGGGATCAAGAGGATTGAGGGCGATCGCGTAGACTAGGCCGCCCGTTTTCTTCTTTTCTTGTCGCTGCTGGTCATGTTATGAGAACAATCTGTTAGAGCCGCGACAAGCTACCTTGTAATATAACTCTATTCCGGGTAATGATTGCAATGTTATTCCCTTTACTTGATTCCTCCCTTTGTATGTTTTTGCCCAACGCTTTTAGGGAACTTGCCGGTGCAGGCACCTTAGCCGCGAGCGCTAAGTGCGGGACGTCAGCAGCCTGCTGGCGGTGCCGCTACCGACAAGAAACCTTGTCGCAACTAGTCGCAGCTCACTTAAGTTGTTGAGCGGACTCGAAACAAAGTAAGGGCGCAACTAGCTACGAGTTGGTTCCTCCGCGCATAGGTTTTCCATACAAAGTGCGGTCGTTCAAGGGAGATAACTTAAAAATTTTAAAAATCTGATTGCTCAAACTTTGGCAACTTAGCTTTTCTGTTGTTTGCTTCCCGGTAAGGCGAAACTTTCTTGAACGACGCCTGGTCCATACCATTATCTTCTCCTTCCCCCCCCCCCCCGGCAAACTTGTGGGCGAGGGAACCTTCCTTTCCTTGAGAAAAAAGAAAGAGGAGAAAATAAAGATATGGAGCCTTATGGCTCGTTATTGCTTACCGGGGAGTAGGTGCTGCACAAAGTGTCAGATCACATATGCAAAAAATAGAAAGCATGAAATTGACAAGATGTGCGGAGCATATGAGCTTTACTTATGCACGGGGTCTGCGCCCGGCTTTGTACAAAGGATTACATGCAACAGCGGCAAGACTTGTACAAAAGGTGGTTGCCGGAACAGGTTCCGGCAACCGCGCCTTACGGGTAAAACTTACGAAGATGCTCAATGTTCCAGGAATTGCTCACCGGAATGCTATCTTCGGTCTCAAGGCGGACAGCGCCAGGCCTAGTGACTCGTTTCACCCGGTAAGGGCCTTCCCACTTTGGCGTCAACTTGTTGGAATTCTTGGCGGACTGAACACGCCGAAGAACAAGGTCGCCTTCCTCGAGACTTCTGGCGTTAACTTTGCGGCTATGGTAGCGGCGCAAAGCTTGCTGGTAGCGAGCAGCTCGTACAGCAGCCTGAAGACGGTCTTCCTCAAGGAGTAGCGCGTCATCTTGTCGCAGCTGCTCTTGCTCAAGCTCATCATAAGCGAGCACTTGAGGGGACCCGTATACGAGTTCCATGGGGAGAACTGCCTCTGCTCCATAGACTAGAGCGAAAGGTGTCTGGCCAGTGGCTCGATTTGGCGTCGTCCTGATCGACCAAAGAACCACCGGCAGCTCCTCGATCCAGTTTCTTCCGCACTTGTGCAGCCTGTCGAAAGTCCTGGTCTTGAGCCCACGCAGCACTTCAGCATTTGCCCTCTCCGCTTGCCCGTTGCTTCTCGGGTGAGCAACAGAAGCGAAGCAGACCTTGGCGCCAAGATCTTGGACGTACTGCATGAAGGTGCGGCTCATGAATTGCGTACCGTTGTCGGTGATTATCCTGTTAGGGATCCCGAAGCGGCAAACAATCGACCTGAAGAACTTGACTGCTGACTGTGCTGTCACCTTCCTCACTGCTTCCACTTCCGGCCACTTTGTGAACTTGTCGATTGCAACGTACAAGTACTCAAAGCCCCCGACTGCTCGGGGAAAGGGGCCGAGGATGTCGAGCCCCCAGACCGAAAATGGCCAGGATAAAGGGATCGTCTGGAGAGCTTGAGCTGGTTGGTGTATCTACTTGGAATGGAACTGGCACGCTTCACACTTGGTTACTTGTGCAGTTGCATCCTGGAGGGCTATCGGCCAAAAGAAACCTTGCCGGAATGCTTTGCCGGCAAGTGCTCTTGTGCCAATGTGGTGACCACATATGCCTCCATGTATCTCTGCCAATAGCTTTTATCCGTCTTCCCGATGAATACACTTCAATTTCACACCGTTGAGTCTTCTTCTGTACAGTGTGTTGTCGACAAACTGGTACATACTTGACTGCTGGGCTACTCTTTCCGCTTCTTCTTGCTCTTCGGGAAGTTCTCCTGTCTGAAGGAAACGGACAATCTGCTGTGTCCATGTTGGAGCTTGTGGCTCGACAACAAGGACTAAAGGAAAATCTGCTGCTGCGGAACATCCGCTTCTACGGCGAGAACCTGCGGCTCTGCCGGAGCTTGACGTTCCCCGGCAAGCTTGCCGGAGCAAAACTTGTCGGGAGTTTGTGCTTCAATAGAACAAACCCTAGGGCTTGCCGGAGCAGACTGCTCCTCAGCGCTCTTGGCGTTGATCTTGGGGACCTTCTTGGCGGCGGCTTCGGGAAACTCTGCCGGAAAATAGTCACCAGAAATCAACTTCCTCTTCTTGCTCTGTCCAGTTGATGGCGTTACAGACGGTTGAGTCAGCTTGAGCACAAAGATCCCTGGTTCCACAGGTAACTTAAGTGCGACGCACTTTGATAGGCCATCGGCAATGGCGTTCTGAGCTCTTGGAACATGCTCCATTTGTAGGCCATCAAAGTGCTCTTCTAGCTTTCTCACTTCGTCGACGTAGGCTTCCATCAATGGACTCTGATAGCTCTTGTTCACTTGGCGGACGACAAGCTGCGAGTCACCCCTGACAATGAGCTTCTTGATCCCAAGGTCTGCCGCGATCCTGAGACCGGCAAGCAAGCCTTCATACTCTGCAGTATTGTTTGTTGCTTGCTCCTTGGGAAAGTGCATCTGGACTACGTACTTGAGGTGCTCTCCGGTGGGTGCGACAAGCAGCACGCCAGCGCCGGCGCCTTGCAGCGAAAAGGCACCATCAAAGTACATCAGCCACTCTTTGCTTGCTTCCTCGACGGGGATGCTCGTTTCTGGAATTTCTTCATCTGGTATTGGCGTCCATTCTACTATGAATTCTGCCAATGCTCTGCTTGACCACTAGACTTGCCGCAGCTCACGAGTAAATGCAGGGCAACCTACCGCGTACGGCAAGTCGCCTGGTTCCCCTGGCGCATGCATGTCGACAGAGGGCCCAGCGCGCTGGTCCGATTGACGTCGCGCTTCTCTTTGGCGCTCGATGCGAGTACGAGCGTCTTCTTGCTGTCGTTCGTGAAGAACTTGGCGCTGATCGCGACGAGCTCGTGGATCTGATGACGCGGTGGAGTCGCTATCGAGGTGGATCCGGCGAGTCGGCGATCTTGGCCTTCGGGGCGGAGAGTGCACGGTGGTTGCACCCCCACCGGTCTTGTCGCTACCGGCTCATGCCTGGCTGACTTGCCGCGGCTGTGACGTGCTCGGCTGCCGTTGAGTGTCGCCGTTGGCGAAGCTGATGAGACTCTGAATGGTGGCCCTCCAGGCGTCGATCTTGTCTGCCGTTGGAGGGTAGTCCAGGAGCAGTTGAGCTCGTGCCAAAGCTTCTGCTGTAGTGGCGGGTGGCGGTGGCGAACGGTCGATTAGCTTCTTGGCGGCAAGGTGGAGTCGGAGAGCTATGTTGGAGAAGGACGCCACTTCAGTTACTTAACTACTGTTGCAGTTGGGTCACTGATACGTGGGCCCAACAGGCATCTGGGCCACATGTCAGTTACGCAACTGCACATGCAGTTAAGTCACTGAAGCTCAGTCCGCTGGAGAAGAAGCTTCTGTTCGGCTCAGACGGACATAGGTGGGTAGCTTCGGTTAATTAATTATACCTCCAGCGCACCCCTTTTTAGTTGAAGAATGTATGAAATGTAATGAAATCCGACATGTTTATATGAAATCCGACCGTGTATGAATGAATTTAGTTTGGTTAGTTCGAGTTCTTGTATCACTGGCATTGGATGAACATGCAAAATAATACGTACTAGCATTATTCCCAGGGTAATCACCTCGTTTGTAGTAGTTTCACATGTACTCCATCCGGTCCTTTTTAGTCTGCATACAAGTTTTGTCTGCAGTCAAAGTATCTCTACTTTGACCAATTATAGAAAAAAGTATGAACATTCACAATGTAAAATCAACTAACTTGAAAGAAATCTAATATGTAAAGTAAAAAGGAACAGAGGGAGTACAAAGAGTTTGAGCAGCTTTTTAGTGTTCCTGTACATTGCAATCAAACACACAGGCCTGGCAATTCATAGAGAACATTCAAAACAATCGATGATTATGCATCTCAGCAATTCACATGTCAGAGCCAATATTTACTTCACAACTAAAGAATAAAGAAAAATTGATCGATGTTGCTGACAGCAAAGGGCGTCCCATTCGAAAATATCAAACGCATGTCTTATTGCTAACATCAATGAGCAAAATTTGACAAGGTTGTCTCATTCCAAAATGTCAAATGCGTGTTGTTTTGCGTACATCAATGATCAAACTTTCACAAGGATTTCCCATTCCAAAATATCAAATGCCTACGATTGTGGAATGGGCAGGGTTTGCCATCGGTTCGGCCATTGACATGGCACCTCGTGCTAAATAAACCAGCTGTTCTTTTTGTGCAGTTCCACCAAAATCAACCAAATTCGCGTGTACTTGTATGATTTCACCTTTATATGTTGCAACGCCTTGAACATATCGGCACCTCCTTTCTTGTGGTGGAAATGAATGATTTGATGTATTCGTGAACATTTTGTGCAGTTCCCATTGAAATCAAGCTGAGCACCCCTGTTTGAACAAATACAAAAAAAGAGATTAGTATAAAGCATACTGTACTATGAATTGATAGTTTAACCAGGCACCTACATGGTCCATGTAGAGCACGCTTTTAAAAAAAGGAACTCACCGGAAAGAATCCTAGAACAACATTGTACTTGCGCATCACAGCAAAAAAGATGGAGATCTGTCAGTCCTTCTGAGCTGAAGTTAGTTTGGTTTTGTGGGGAGTAATGTAACCCTCCTTCAACTTCTCCTCCTGATGAGAAGATAGACAGGGCTTGTTCATCCTGGCATAATCGGAACTAGTCACTTCACGTACTCCATATACTTCTTCAAAGGAGGATGATCCTATTGTGCAAAGACAAGAGGACAACTAAATGCTAGCATCCCTATTTGCTCGAAAAAAAGGAAAGGAAATATTTAAACAGCACAGATGAAGCACTTCTCAAGGACAATACCACTTTCTCATGACAGTATCTAAACAGTAGCACAACACCAATAGATATGACAAAGATCAATCACATGGATGAAATCCGTGGGCGAGTACCAACCTTTGTCATGAGGCTTATTGTGTAGAGCATACAGCAGCACTTCTCCGGAACCATCTGTTGTTATCTATTGTGGTTGCCATGCTTACTATATACTCCTCGATTAGTTTAATGTTTCCAACATCTTCTTGTGCAGTTCCACTAAAATATATGGTATCTTCAAAGAAGACCCCTGTTTGCACAAGTAGAGATAATTACATATTACATTAAGAGTGGCATCAAATCAGTGGCAAAACAATTGCTCGTTCCAGCCATAGCAATAAATTAAGATGCAAAACTATATCATTACTTGTGTCATCATAGTTCCAGTGCTTCATTACAGCACCGGGAGCTGATTTTTGTTTTTCTTCCGCTTGTTCTTCCCCTTCATCACTTGGTTCAATAACAGACAAGCTTTGCCTTCATTGTAAGATTTGGCATGTCAATTAGGGGGCACAAGTATAGCACTAAACAACGACATTAATTTTCTGATGAAAGTGGCAAAATACAGGCCAACAGTTGTGAAATATCCTTATCTTACCTCAATGGGATATTACGGTGCACATATAGATTGGAAGTCTTGTCTCAATTTGTGTAGTTCACTAAAATCAAGCAACATTACCATACAAGTAGCACAACATATGAAAGCACATTGCACAATCATGTGAAAGAAGGCTAGTACTAATCTCTCATGACGCGGAATTCAAACAACTCACAAGAAGAAGATCTGAACCAAATTTGCCAACACCGATAGGAAGTAAGATCTCCTCTTGTGCAGTTCTACTAAGATCAAGAAATCAAGCAACGTTGTCGGTGTGACATTTTGGTTGAACTGCACAAAACACTCTTAAAACAAAAGTGTTTTGTGCAGTGCAACAAAAGGTCACAATAGGAACGAGGTGAAGTAGATAACCCTGTTTACACAGAGGTGCAAAGGAAACAACTAGTGATTAATAACAGTGCATGACACAGAAGCCAACAAAAAGAAGCATCTAACTTATCTAAATGGGAAAGAAAGCAAGACAGTAACATTTCTCAAATGGTGGCATTGATTCATATTAACAGAGAGATTATATTAACAATAAAATTTGTTAAACATGTAATTTGCTTTTAACTGTGGCATTGCATCAATTTCCCAGTGGCATTATTAGATGGTGTCTGTTTACAGGGACTTTTTGGTGTAGGGACTAAAAAAATTCCCTTTCAGTCCCATCTAAACCAAACAGGAGGCACTTTTAGGGACTAAAAGTGGGCATTTGGGACTAAAGAAATAAGACCCCGAGGGAGAGTCTTTTTGGGACTTTTTCCAACAGTTGCCCATGCCCTGCATCGCACCTTATCTCTATTAGTTCATTACTAGGGGTAACTTGGTCTTTTAGCATGTCATTTAATAACCTCTAGTCCATGTTTAGTCCCTGGAACCAAGCAGATAGGGACTAGGGACTTTTTAGTTGGGACTAAAAAAAGTCCTAGGACTTTCTAACCAAATAGGGCCTTAGATTAACAACAGCTAAAGAGTTGCAGGGACAGTGGACGCACCAGCACCATGTGCATCTACCGATGTATGAAGGGGTGATGCACAGTCTGTTGCAACAAAGAACAAACAACCAAGGAGCATATTTGTGTTGGTCCCATTTTGTTATCTTTAGACACCTTTCCCTATGTGAGCGCTGCAAATCTAGTCCTGTTCAAACTCTACAACCTTGTCCCCCAAAACAAAAAGATCAGTTTGTTACAGATGTGCGTACTGCGTTTGTCATTGTTTTCCCTTTTCGACCAACATAGGTGCTGGATAGCCAGTCTGTACTAGTCCTTTCCCCCTTCCTTTCCTCTTTGAACCACGTCCTAGATTCATGCTATACAACTTTCCCCACTACTTTCCCCCTTCCTTTCCTCTTTGAACCACGTCCTAGATTCATGCTATACAACTTTCCCCACTACTTTCCCCCTTCCTTTCCTTTTTGAACCACGTCCTAGGTTCATGCTATACAACTTTCCCCACTACTTTCCCCCATTTCTTTCCGCTTTGAAACACGTCCTAGATTCATGTTATACAACTTTCCTCACTACTTTCCTGTTTGATCCAACACCTAGATTCGAGTGCAGAAGTGGAAAAAGCCCACATGTAGCTAGAGCAATGCATGTGGAATAAGTAAATTATACCTTAAGGTTCTTGGGGTGTGGTTCGGTGGGCGACCGGAGGCTGTTCTGCCCACACTAAGTACGGCGGCGAGGGAGAAGGGGTCGGAGGCCCTCCCGCGTCACCGCTGGGTGAAAGAGAACAGCTACGCCGGTAGTGGATTCCCTCCCTCGCCGACGGCGACAGCGTTAAGCCTCCTTCCCTTCCCGGCGGACAGATCCTGCCAGCTCTTTGACCAGCAGTGAGGGGAGAAAGAGAGAGGCCAACGAAGTCTTGTTTAGATCTGGAGAGGGTGAGAGAGTGTGAAGAGAGCAACTACAAGCGCTGAGGCTCCAGTGTGTATATATATAGTGGAGATAGAGTATGAAGAGTGCAAACCCTAGAAAACAAGCACCGAGGCTGCAGCGTATACGTGATGAGGTGATTATACGGTCACTACGAGATCGTATAGCTCCGCATCCATCCATTTTGACCAGTCAAAGAATCCTCCTAGCACTGCCCCAGATCACTTTCTCTCTGTGTCATGCGGGCCCTACCTGTCATTGGGTGGAAGAAAGAAAGTCGAACAAAAACAAAATTATGCTCAAGTGTGGTTATCGAACCAGAGACCTCAAGTTTGATGAGAGAATAGACTAACCAGCTACACCACCCTCACATTATGTTTAACGAGAGGAAAATATCCTTTTATACATTCCTTCATTCGTGTGACAAGCATGCCGTGTTTTTTTGTGTGGGAGTCATTGGGATTTAAATCATAATCGTGTCATGTGGCTTTGGTGGTAAGGTCTTTTGGGATTTAAAGCAATATTGGTAGTACAGAAATAATACAGCCTTAGTCACCTTACCTCTCTCCACGTAGTACATTGGGTCCCACCAGTCAGAGGGTGAAACAAACAAATTAATAAGAAAAATTAAAAGCGCCAGCGGTGTATCTTACCCCACACATCTTGCTACTTCTCGTCAACACTGTCCAATTGATCCATCTGTTCACTCACGTACTAGTTTAAGTGAATCCTTATTAAATTTTGGGAACTTGTATTCGACCTAAGTCAGTGTGCCACCATATCTCGTACTACTCCCTCCATATAGGTGTAATAAGTCACGTTAGAAGGTGCAGCGGGACCAAGGTGCAAGCAGATTGGAGGAGAAGGAGAAACTTGACCGGTCCTTCCTCCAATCAAAGACCTGATTTCTGTCTCCAAACGCAACAATTAATCACAACAACTAAGAGATGTTGTTTTAGCTACCATGCAGGGCCACGTATTAACTCGCATGCAAGCCGACTTTGATTTCTTGACTGATCAACGCATAGTTGCGCTCCATACATTGGGTTTCCAGGGGAGATAACAAGGCAAAGTAAGGAGCATTTGGTTACATTGCTTAGGCTGGTCATAGTGGTGAGTAACTTGGACTACTAACATGCATATGTTACTAGTCTATGTTACTATACCTTCATAGTGGGTAGTAACATATGGATGGTAACATGCAAGTCTTCATTAATTGAGATATAGACTCATTTTACCTCAGGGTGTGTTATGTTACAGTAACATATTATTTTACCACAAGCATCTCTTTCCTCATTAACTCCATGCCACATATGCAATTTTTTCTTGGGATGTGCTATGCTACTACCTAAGTTACTCCCACTATGGCTAGCCTTAGTAAGGGCATCCACAATGTGATGTTTTTGCGCCTCTAAGGATTTCTAGTCTGCCTCTATACACTGCACGATTTAGTTTGTCCGTCTCTATGCTTAGCGTCGCCTCCAACACTAGAGGCAGGCTCCAAGTGAATAAACAAATGGAATAAAAGAAGAGAGGAGGAAAGAGACCTGCATGCACGTGGATGAGAAGTTGTAACTTGGATTTTTTATTTGTTGTAGGCTTATGGTGGGCTCCACCTTGGAGGCATGTTAAAATCTTTATACACTGCGGAACTTTCATTCATTCTTAGAGGCACTAACATGGGGCCCAGCTTAGAGGCTGCACTGCCTCCATACATTGAGATGCTCTAAGGAAATTGCTCGGCTAGCCCAGCTAGCCAGCTTTCGCTTTTGCCAACCTTGCCTGGCCAAACGGTTTAGTTGTTTTCCTTACCAGCCTTGCCCCGTGAAAATCGTTGTCATGAGTGGGTCACTGATTTTTCCGTGCGCGAAGTTTGCCGTCGGAAGCGAGCCGATCTGGCTCTCCTGAGCTAGCAAAGTTTTTCTAGCCTGTAGGATCTAGAAGTAGGTGTGTCTAGAGGGGGCGTGATTAGACAATTAGTGCTAAAGTTGCAGTTTTTAAACTTTTTCGGTTTGAGTGGAGTTTTAGGCACAATTTAAACATACACAATACATATCAAGCAAGCATGCAAAGAGTATATGAGCAGCGGAATGTAAAGCATGCAACTTGCAAGAATGTAAAGGGAAGGGTTTGGAGAATTCAAACTCAATTGGAGACACGGATCTTTTTCCCGTGGTTCGGATAGGTGGTGCTATCCTAGATCCACGTTGATGGAGACTTCAACCCACGAAGGGTAACGGTTGCGCGAGTCCACGGAGGGCTCCACCCACGAAGGGTCCATGAAGAAGCAACCTTGTCTATCCCACCATGGCCATCGCCCATGAAGGACTTGCCTCACTAGCGGTAGATCTTCACGAAGTAGGCGATCTCCTTGCCCTTACAAACTCCTTGGTTCAACTCCACAATCTTGTCGGAGGCTCCCAAGTGACACCTAGCCAATCTAGAAGACACCACTCTCCAAGAAGTAACAAATGGTGTGTTGATGATGAACTCCTTGCTCTTGTGCTTCAAATGATAGTCTCCCCAACACTCAACTCTATCTCATAGGATTTGGATTTGGTGGAAAGAAGATTTGAGTGGAAAGCAACTTGGGGAAGGCTAGAGATCAAGATTCATATGGTAGGAATGGAATATCTTGGTCTCAACACATGAGTAGGTGGTTCTCTCTCAGAACATATGAGTTGGAAGTGTAGATGTGTTCTGATGGCTCTCTCCACGAATGAAGAGGAGGTGGAGGGGTATATATAGCCTCCACACAAAATCCAACCGTTACACACAATTTACCAATCTCGGTGGGACCGAATCAATAAACTCGGTCGGACCGAAAAGGTAAACCTAGGGACCGTTAGAGATTTTTGGTGGGACTGACAAGCAACTCGGTAGGACCGATATGGTTAGGGTTAGGGCATAACGTAATCTCGGTGAGACCGATTACACAAACTCGGTGAGACCGATTTGGTAATTGGCTACCCAGAGAGTTGGTCAGGCAAACTCGGTGGAACCGATTACTAAACTCGGTTGGACCGATTTTGGTAATGAGTTAACCAGAGAGTTTGCATTGTAATCTCAGTAGTACCGATTGCCTAAACTCGGTGAGACCGATTTTGACAATGGACATACACAGTGAGATTGCAATCCCATCTCGGTGAGACCGAGATCCCTATCGGTAGAACCGATTTGCTAGGGTTTGGCAGTGGCTTATGACGTGTGAAACTCAATGGCGCCGGATGGAAAGAATCAGTAGGACCGAGTTTGGCTTGGAGTTTAGGTCATATGTGGAAGTGGGAAAGTAGCTGAGGGTTTTGGAGCATATCATCAAGCACATGAAGCAAAAGGCTCATTAAGCAACACCTCATCCCTTCTTAATAGTATTGGCTTTTCCTATGGACTCAATGTGATCTTGGATCACTAAAAGTGTAAAATGAAGAGTCCTGAGCTTGAAGCTTTAGCCAATCCTTTGTCCTTAGCATCTTGAAGGAGTTCCCACAACCTTTAGTCCATGCCACTCCATTGTTGAACTTATCTGAAATATACTAGATAAAAGTATTAGTCCAACAAGAGATATGTTGACATTAATTACCAAAACCACCTGGAGAGCACTTGTGCTTTCAATCTCCCCCTTTTTGGTAATTGATGGCAACATACATCAAAGCTTTAGATAAAGATACAAAGAATAGCAAGTAAAGCTTTGGAAGAACATGTAACAAACATAGGCTCCCCCTACATGTATGCAATCATGTGAATACAGAATATAGAAGCATGTGAGAGCATAATCATGACAGAGTAGGCAATGTGTTACATGTATCTTGGCCATATGCATCAGAGCAAAAGATTATTAAGAGAAATACCTTCATGCTTATGAGTCCTTCTTGCAAACAGTATGTACAAAAAGCAAGAATTCCTCATACTCATGATTCTGATGCATATACTTACCTTGTAGTCTTGATTTGACTTAGGATGGAATGAACCTGCACAAACAAGGTTAGATAACACAGGTACATCCAATGGCCAGAGCAAACCAAAAGAAACCACAAGAATACCAAGACTGGGATGACATGTAAAGAGTGAGTACAAGGTACCACATTGGATTAGACATGTCCCCAAGAGTAAAGATATGCAATGAATTTGAATGATTTCTTTCCCTTAGATGTCTTGCTCCCCCTGAATTTGACATGGGATATTGGGAGAAGATAGGGAACAGAAAATCAGAGCTGAAAGATATGAATAGAACTTAATTCAAATGAGTACATATGAACATGTCTTTCCCCCAAAAAGACATGTGGCATCTCTCCTCTTGAACATCAAGCATCTGGGATCCTTGAGTATTCTCTCCCCCTGGAGATTTCTTTCTCCCCCTTAATATTTGGATCCTTGAGTATTCTCTCCCCCTTAGTACTTTCTCCTTTGTAGGTGATAAGCTTTTGATGTGATCTCTCTCTCCCCGATGATAAGCTTTGATATGATCTCTCTCTCCCCCTTTGACATCAATTTCCAAGAAGGTTTTTCCTGGAATCCGTCGAATAGGTTTGGTCCTTGAGATTCAGCACAAAGCAGTGAATAAAACTGTGATGCTTGTAGAGGACAAGATTCATTGAGTGGAGCTGGATCAGAAGAAATATAGAATATGTGGCAAAATCGGTGGCACCGAGTGGCATGTTTCGGTGGTACCGAAGGGATTCGGTTGGACCGAAAATGACAATTTGGTGAAACCGAGTTCATCACGGAGAAAACTCTTGTCACCTCAGCTCACTAGTCAAGTAAGATCTCACAAAGATTTGCAATGAATTAGCTGAAAGATTTGCAAGGAATTTGATGCAGAAATATGCAGAACAAAAATCAAAAAGAAAAGAATGAAAGTTTCTAGATGAAGTTTTTTTTTGTTGTTTGAAAACAAAAGAAACAAATATGCAAGGGACAAATGCAATAACTCAGAAAAGAAAACAAGAGAACTTCATCTAGAATTGGGCGGTGACATAGTCACCTATGTTAGAGTATATTGACTTAGGAGTCAAGTGAGGACACTTGATCATAGGTCATACTCATCGTTTAAGCTCAAAATGGGGTTACCATTTTTCGTTTAAGCATTTTGATGTACTCTCATCTTGTGGAGTTGCTTTAACTCATGACTTGGAGTAAAGCTTCTCTAAGATGGAACAACATACCTTGGGTGGTGGTGTGGATCTTGCTCATGTGGTTGAACTTGTGTGGGTGCTCAAGGGTGATGTAGATCATCATGAGTTGGGAGCACCACTTGGAGTTTGAGTTCATCTACCTACATGGATTAGTTCTTGCAAGGAAAAGCACTTGTATATCCAAAAATGACAATCATGAAGCTCAACATAGAATTTGTCAAAGGATATGTTCAAATGGTTTCGTGCTTCCTTGTCGCCAACCACCATTGTGTAGAGACTTGGTGATGTAGAGATTGCTCAAGATGTGAGTGAGTTGCAATCTCATAGAATTAGATTCAACCAAGTACCTACATGGGTTAGATAACATGCAAGATACAAATATATCCAAGACATAAGATAGTCATCATAAGAGATATATCATGGATTGGCCATAAGCTCATGTCTTGCATGTATCCAATGGAGTTTCTATTCCAAGTTCGAAGCATCAATGATGTTCAATTCTCCTCTCAAACTGCAAAACAATTTCTCATCAAGTGGTTTAGTGAATATATCAGCTAATTGTTTATCGTTGCGAACATGCTTAAGATCAATGTCACCCTTAGCAACATGATCTCGAATGAAATGATGACGAACTTCAATGTGCTTAGTTCGAGAATGTTGCACAGCATTATGACCAATTTTGATAGCACTTTCATTGTCACAAAGCAATGGAACTTGTTTCACATAGACCCCATAATCTTTAAGAGTTTGGGTCATCCAAAGTAATTGAGCACAGCATGAACCAGCGGCAATGTATTCCGCTTCGGCGGTGGATAAGGATATCGAGTTTTGTTTCTTGGAGGACCAAGACACAAGAGATCTACCAAGAAATTGACAAGTACCCGAAGTAGACTTTCTATCAACCTTGTCTCCGGCATAATCTGAGTCGGAATAGCCAACAAGATCGAAAGAGGACCTCTTAGGATACCAAATGCCAAAATTTGGTGTATGGATTAAGTATCTCACTATCCTTTTCACGGCCTTAAGATGACATTCTTTAGGAGCAGCTTGATATCATGCACACATGCACACACTTAGCATAATATCGGGACGTGAGGCACATAGGTATAACAATGAACCAATCATAGAGCGATAGACCTTTTGATCAACCGGTTCACCATCTTTGGTCAAGTCATTATGTCCACTAGTAGGCATGGGTGTAGGCATACCTTTGCATTCTTGCATATTGAACTTCTTGAATAAGTCTTTGGTGTACTTTGTTTGAGAGACAAAAGTACCTTCCTTAGTTTGCTTGATTTGCAAACCGAGAAAGAATTTGAGTTCACTCATCATTGACATCTCAAACTTCTCCGACATTAGCTTTCCAAACTTTTCACTAAAAAGAGGGTTAGTTGAACCAAATATGATATCATCAACATAAATTTGGCATACAAATAGTTCTCCATTAACCCTTTTAGTAAAGAGTGTAGAATCAATTTTTCCAATTTCAAAACCACTTGCAATAAGGAACTTGGTCAAGCATTTATACCATGCTCTAGGAGCTTGTTTAAGACCATAAAGAGCTTTGTGAAGTTTGTAAACATGATTAGGTTTCTTAGGATTGACAAAGACGGGAGGTTGTTTGACATAAACTTCCTCCTCTATTTCACCATTTAGAAAAGCACTTTTAATGTCCATTTGGTACAAGGTGATATTATGGTGATTCGCATAGGCAAGTAAGATGCGAATGGACTCGAGTCTAGCAACAGGAGCATATGTCTCACCATAGTCCATACCTTCGACTTGTGTGTACCCTTGGGCGACGAGACGTGCTTTGTTGTGAACCACTTGTCCATCTTCATCTTGCTTGTTGTGAAACACCCATTTGGTACCAATGATGTTGTGGTTGTTGTCGGGCTTCTCAACCAATGTCCAAACTTGGTTTCTCTCAAAGTTGTGTAGCTCTTCATGCATAGCATTTATCCAATCCGGATCTTCCAATGCTTCTTCAACCTTCATAGGTTCAATGCTAGAGATGAATGAATAGTTTTCACAAAAGTTAGCTAAACGAGTTTTTGAGTGAGTAATTCTCCCGGTTTGGATATCATTGTAGATTTGCTCGACGGGGTGATCTTTGGCAATTCTTGCTCGAACTCGTGAAAGCTTTTGCTTGGGTCTTCGTTGAACATCTTCTCCATCTTGTTCATCTTCTTGGTCTTCTTCATTGTTGACGTTGTTGTTCTCTTGTCGTGGTGGAGAAGGAGGTTGTTGATGTTCGTCTTGATGTGTTTCCTCGTTTTCTTCATCTTGGTGTGTCCCACTTGTGGATGCTTCCGTGTCAACTCTTGGTTCACCTTGTCGTGAAGTAGAAGCTTCCACTTGGACGGACGAGGTATTCTCCTTCACCTCCATTGGACGAATTTTGCCAATAGACAAGTCTTGGATTTCTTCTGAAGGGTCTTTGTCTCCTACATCAATTGGCAATTGCTCTACTTGCGAGCCATTAGATTCATCAAACTTCACATCTACCGTTTCTTCAACCTTTCGGGTGAAAGAGTTGTAGACACGGTAAGTGTGAGAGTTTGAACCATAACCAAGTAGGAAACCTTCATGAGATTTAGGAGCAAACTTTGAACGATGATGATTATCAAGAATGTAGCACTTTGAGCCGAATACTCGAAAGTATCCAACTTGGGGTTTGTTACCGGTGAGGAGCTCGTATGTCGTCTTGCCGAGTAGCTTGTGAAGATACAAGCGATTTGTTGCATGACAAGCCGTCTCAACCGCTTCTGCCCAAAAGTGCTTTGGCGTCTTGTACTCATCAAGCATCGTTCTCGCCATTTCGATGAGTGTCCGGTTCTTCCTCTCAACAACTCCATTTTGTTGAGGTGTGTACGTAGCCGAGAACTCGTGTGAAATCCCTTCTTCGTCAAGAAAGGTGTCCACATTTGCGTTCTTGAACTCCGTTCCATTGTCACTCCGAACCTTCTTGATCTTCACGTCAAACTGATTTTGGGCCTTCCTGGCAAAGTTTTTGAAGATCTTTTGGACCTGCGATTTGTCATCAAGAAAGAACACCCACGTAAATCTTGAAAAATCATCAACTATAACTAGACCAAAAGAATTTCCACCGAGACTCTTGTAGGCATTGGGACCAAAAAGATCCATATGAAGTAGCTCAAGTGGCCTCCTTGTGGTCATGATGTTCTTCACGGGATGCCTTCCTCCAACCTGTTTACCTGCTTGACAAGCACTACAAAGTCTATCCTTATCAAATATGACATCGTTAACTCCAAGGATATGATTTCCTTTAATAAGCTTGTCAATGTTTCTCATGCCAACGTGACCTAGTCGTCTATGCCACAACCAACCTTTTGAAGATTTAGCAATAAACCAAGTTTTAGGTTGTGCCTTTTTAGAGAAATCGACAATGTAAAGGTCACCTCTACGTATACCGGTAAAGACCATTTTATGATTGTCTCGACGAAACACTTGGCAATCTACCTCAGTAAATAGGACATTCAAACCGAAATCAGCAAGTCTAGATACTGAAAGTAAGTTGTACCCAAGAGATTCAACGAGCATGACATTTTGAATGGAGCTATCGTGTGAGATGGCCACCTTACCAAGGCCAACCACCTTACCCTTTGAATTATCACCAAAGGTGACATATTTTCGAGGGCCGTCATTTTCAGCAAGCTCACGGAACATCTCTTCATCTCCGGTCATATGATCAGTACATCCACTGTCGAGAACCCATTCCTTTCCTCCTGACACATATCCTCAAAGATTAGCCATAAGACCAAAGTGTCTCATTGCATCATCAAGATCGAAGTCACTCATCATCTTCATCATCTTGTGATTGATCATATCCTAGAGAGGGTAATTCATTAGATAAATGATAATCAAAGTGGTCACTTTTATGAATTCTTATAGATTCGGTTATGATATCACCAATGAGTCCAATATTTCCTTTAGCACGCATGAGATTGGTAAGCTCAAATAGACAATTACCAAAACTAGGATCACTAGGGTTCATTTTACTCAAGGCAATAGATTTATGGAGAATTTCATCCAAATTTTTTAAGGAATAATTGGGGAATAGTTCCTCAAGAAATTTGCATATAGTATAGGCACACTTGAGAGTAGGTAAACTAGCAATCAAGTTTTTGGGCAATCCTCTAATGATGAGCTCAACGGTTCTAAGATTGCGAATCATGTCAATATCTTAATCTAGGGTGGGATGCATAGGATCAATATGAGGTGCACAAGGACTAGCAATATACTTGTTCAAATGATATTGATTGAAAATCACAAGCATCTCATTTTTTCACTCATGAAAATACTCTCCATCAAGAATAGGCACTCTATGTCTAAGACTCCCTAAAGTAGACACATCCATCTTCCTCCAATGGTGATTAAACCAAGGCAATGGAGACCAAAGCTCTGATACCACTTGTAGGATCTAGAAGTAGGTGTGTCTAGAGGGGGTGATTAGACACTTAGTGCTAAAGTTGCAGTTTTTAAACTTTTTCAGTTTAAGTGGAGTTTTAGGCACAATTTCAACATACACAATACATATCAAGCAAGCATGCAAAGAGTATATGAGCAGCGGAATGTAAAGCATGCAACTTGCAAGAATGTAAAGGGAAGGGTTTGGAGAATTCAAACGCAATTGGAGACACGGATGTTTTTCCCGTGGTTCGGATAGGTGGTGTTATCCTACATCCACGTTGATGGAGACTTCAACCCACGAAGGGTAACGGTTGCGCGAGTCCACGGAGGGCTCCACCCACAAAGGGTCCACGAAGAAGCAACCTTGTCTATCCCACCATGGCCATCGCCCACGAAGGACTTGCCTCACTAGCGGTAGATCTTCACAAAGTAGGCGATCTCCTTGCCCTTACAAACTCCTTGGTTCAACTCCACAATCTTGTCGGAGGCTCCCAAGTGACACCTAGCCAATCTAGGAGACACCACTCTCCAAGAAGTAACAAATGGTGTGTTGATGATGAACTCCTTGCTCTTGTGCTTCAAATGATAGTCTCCCCAACACTCAACTCTCTCTCACAGGATTTGGATTTGGTGGAAAGAAGATTTGAGTGGAAAGCAACTTGGGGAAGGCTAGAGATCAAGATTCATATGGTAGGAATGGAATATCTTGGCCTCAACACAAGGGTAGGTAGTTCTCTCTCAGAACATATTGAGTTGGAAGTGTAGATATGTTCTGATGGCTCTCTCCACGAATGAAGAGGAGGTGGAGGGGTATATATAGCCTCCACACAAAATCCAACCGTTACACACAATTTACCAATCTCGGTGGGACCGAATCAACAAACTCGGTCGGACCGATTTAGTAAATCTAGTGACCATTAGAGATTTCGGTGGGACCAACATGCAACTCGGTAGGAACGATATGGTTAGGGTTAGGGCATAACGTAATCTCGGTGAGACCGATTACACAAACTCGGTGAGACCGATTTTGGTAATTAGCTAACCAGAGAGTTGGTCAGGCAAACTCGGTGGGACCGATTACTAATCTCGGTTGGACCGATCTTGGTAATAAGTTAACCAGAGAGTTTGCATTGTAATCTCGGTAGTACCGATTTCCTAAACTCGGTGATACCGATTTTGGTAATGGACATACACAGAGAGATTACAATCGCATCTCGGTGAGACCGAGATCCCTATCGGTGAAACCGATTTGCCAGGGTTTGGCAGTGGCTATGACAAATGAAACTCGGTGGCGCCGGATAGAAAGAATCGGTAGGGCCGAGTTTGGCTTGGAGTTTAGGTCATATGTGGAAGTGGGAAAGTAGCTGAGGGTTTTGGAGCATATCATCAAGCACATGAAGCAAAAGGCTCATTAAGCAACACCTCATCCCTTCTTAATAGTATTGGCTTTTCCTATGGACTCAATGTGATCTTGGATCACTAAAAGTGTAAAATGAAGAGTCCTGAGCTTGAAGCTTTAGCCAATCCTTTTTCCTTAGCATCTTGAAGGAGATCCCACAACCTTTAGTCCATGCCACTCCATTGTTGAACTTATCTGAAATATACTAGATAAAAGTATTAGTCCAACAAGAGATATGTTGACATTAATTACCAAAACCACCTGGAGAGCACTTGTGCTTTCATAGCCCACCCAAGCTAGCTAGCCCACAAAAGCTAACATATTTTAACAGTTCCAAAGGCCTAACCTTGCCCGGCTAGGCTGTAAACTGTTCTTGCTAAGGATCCAAACGCTCCCTAAGTAACAACGCTCACTAGCAACGAGGCCAGGAGGGGATTGAGATGTGAAGTTAATGGACGACGCCTAAACATTTTGGGAATATCTGATTTCTGTAAGATGACTTAACACCTAGACGGAGGGAGTACTACTCCTCAGTCGAGGTTTTATGGAATATTCGTCACCTCTTCTCTTCTTGTACGTACTCCATTTGTATGTCACTTCCTGTGGCTTCGCACTCGCATGATATTCCTATTCTATGAACCTGTGTGTGCGTGTGTGTGTGTGTGCGTGTGTGTGTGTGTGTTTAACAGCATGTGTGTGTTAGAGAGAGCGACAGATCGACCTACTCCTACAGAGAGATGGTGTGTAGTGTATGATTTAGCCGCGAGAGTCGGTGCATCCTCTCGTTTCCGGGCGTCTGGTCGGGATAGGCGGACAGCTGTCACACCCGATCCTGACAAGCCTAGCCCACCCAAAGCCCCTCCATCACCCCCGCGCGCTTCCCGCCCGAAACGGTCAGCGTCACTCCAAAGAATCGGTGCCGCATTCATGCCTGGGCAGAGCGGGCGGGATGTCTCACTGGCGCCTGCGTTGAAGGGAGAAGCCGATTCAAGAGTGATTGTTGCTTCGTTCGTCGAACTTACTGCTGGGTCTATGTGATTTGACGGCTCATTGGTCATTATTACTGAGGTGGTATGACTGCTGGATGTCCCACGCTTTTGGCGAAAGGAGGTACTACTAGATTACAATTTTCTCCATTCTTACAACGGAGGAGTGTGAAAGAAGTGAAAACACACAAGCTCGGTGATTACATGGCCCACCTCACACTATCACCATATTTTCTGGACACCATGCGACACCTAACTCTTTACATAGTACTAGTATAGTACGTACTGTAATTTCTCAGCGAGATGAATTTGTACAATGCTATGAAGCTTCTAGCTTATGTTTCATGTATCTTGCATCCAAGGTTGCCCGTTGCAAAATTTCATCAAATACAAAGGAGACTAACATGCATGCTATTGCATCTCAATGACTGACAGATCATAGCCAATATGTACTCCCTCTGTTCCAAAATAAGTGTCTCAACTTTATGCAAACTTTAGTACAAAGTTGTACTACTACTAAAGTTGACACTTATTTTGGAACAGAGACAGCTAAAGAAAAAACAATCTATGCAGTCCCTAGCCCTTGAACCGTAAACCCTAACCAGGCTTTAATTTACTGACAACGTTGGAGCTTCCCAAGAAATGAAGTTTGCAACCCTTTGACCATCGGATCATTTTGTGCAGTTTCACCAAAATTGAGAAGAGCATCCATGTGGCAAAGAAATTGAAGAAGCGTGATTAGAATAAGATTACTGGGACTAGTTGATGAGACATAAACTCATCACAAATACAGTACGTAGAAGCCAGTAGAGGTATGTGTGGGGCAAAGAAGTATAGAAATATCCACATGGAGTGATGTGGGCAGCTGGAGCAGTGGTGCAAGCCGGCTTTAAAGGAAGTTGTACCTGAGGGATGTCGGGATGTAGCTCAACCTAGAGGAGGGCGGCGGGAGGCGGCAACTGCCCACGTCGCGGCAGTGAGTAAGGGACGAAGGCAACCTCACCGGCTTTGTGAGAGATAACGGTGGGGACCCCTGATCGGGACGTGCCGACAGTGGGTTTTCGCCGTCGGCGACGGTGACTGATACGTCTCCAACGTATCTATAATTTTTGATTGTTCCATGTTGTTTTATTATAAATCTTGGATGTTTTATAATCATATAGTCATTTTTTGGTACTAACCTATTCGCATAGTGCCAAGTGCCAGTTGCTATTTTTTGCATGTTTTTTACATCGCAGGAAATCAATATCAGACGGAGTCCAAATGCCCCGAAACTTTACGGAGAATTTTTATGGGCCAGAAGGAACATAACGGGCCCTGGTTGCACCTGGGGGGAGTCCCGAGGATGGAACAACCCACCAAGGCACGCCAGGAGGCCCCGGCACGCCCTGGTGGGTTGTGCCCACCCCAATATTCCAGAAACCCTAGGGGAGTCAATGAAATATTCATCCAGCCGCCGCAGAGTCCAGAACCACCAGATCTAATCTAGACACCATCTCGACTGGGGTTCACCACCTCCATTCGTGCCTCTCCGATGATGCATGAGTAGTTCTTTGTAGACCTACGGGACCGTAGTTAGTAGCTAGATGGCTCTCTCTCTCTCTCGCTGAATTCTCAATACAATGGTCTCTTGGAGATCCATATGATTTAACTCTTTTTGCGGTGTGTTTGTTGGGATCTGATGAACTTTGAGTTTATGATCAGTCATATCTTTTTATATCCATGAAAGTTATTTGAGTTTCTTTGACCTCTTATATGCATGATCTCTTATAGCCTCGTATTTCTTCTCCGATATTTGGGTTTTGTTTAGCCAACTTGATCTATTTATCTTGCAATGGGAAGAGGTGCCTGGTAGTGGGTTCGATCTTACGGTTCTTGATCCCAGTGACAGAAAGGGAAACGACATGTATGTATCGTTGCTAGTAAGGATAAAATGAGGGGGTCTATCTCTACATAGATAGATCTTGTCTACATCATGTCATCGTTCTTATTGCATTACTCCGTTTTTCCATGAACTTAATACACTAGATGCATGCTGGCTAGCGGTTGATATGTGGAGTAATAGTAGTAGATGCAGGCAGTAGTCGGTCTACTAATCTTGGAAGTGATGCCTATGTAATGATCATTGCCTGGATATCGTCATAATTATTTGTGGTTCTATCAATTGCCCAACAGTAATTTGTTTACCCACCGTTTGCTATCTTTCTCGAGAGAAGCCACTAGTGAAATCTACGGCCCCCGGGTCTTCTTTCTCATATATTTGCTTTGTGATCTATTTTATTTGCACTTTTTTCATATCTATTAAACCAAAAATCCAAAAATACTTTGCTGCACTTTATTTTATTTGCGATCTATTATTTCAATCTATTACAACTTTCTCCCGTCCATGCACTGTTTCTGGCGTCGTTACCCGAAAGGGATTGACAACCCCTTTAACACGTCGGGTTGCAAGGTGTTGTTATTTCTATGCAGGGGACGTTTATGTTGTGTTGCTTGGTTCTCCTACTGGTTCGATAACCTTGGTTTTATATCTGAGGGAAATACCTACCGCCGCTGTGCTGCATCATCCCTTCCTCTTTGGGGAAATATCAACGTAGCTTCAAGTGACAACAAAAGGAATTTTTGGCGCCGTTGCCGGGGAGGATCTTCAACATATACCAGGTTCCTAATCACAAATCTCATCTCCTCGCAATTTACATTATTTGCCATTTGCCTCTCGTTTTCCTCTCCCCCACTTCACAAAAATTTGCCGTTTTATTCGCCTCTCTTTTTCGTTCGCCATTTTCTTGCCAGATCTGTTTTTTGAGTGCAATCTTGTTGTGTGGTCATCATGACTCAAGAGAACACCAAATTATGTGATTTCTCAAATACCAACAATAATTATTTTATTGGCACTCCGCTTGCTCCTCCCGCCACTAGTGCGGAGACTTGTGGTATTAATACTGCTTCGCAGAATCTTGTTATGAAAGATCAATTTTCCGGTACTCCTAATGAGGATGATGTGTCCCATCTTAATACCTTCGTGGAATTATGCGATATGCAAAAGAAAAAAGATGTGGACAATGATGTGGTGAAGATGAAATTATTTCTGTTTTCTTTGCGTGATTCTGCAAAAATTTGGTTCTCTTCTTTGCCTCGCAATAGTATCGATTCTTGGAATAAGTGCAAAGATGCTTTTATCACTAAGTATTTTCCTCCCGCAAAAATTATTTCCCTTAGAACCCAGCTCATGAATTTCAAGCAACTTGAACATGAGCATGTTGCACAATCTTGGGAAAGGATGAAAATGATGCTAAGGAATTTCCCAACTCATGGGTTAAATCTTTGGATGATCATACAAAAAATTTATGCGGGGTTGAATTTTGTTTCTCGTAATCTCTTAGATTCCGCCGCGGGTGGAACTTTTATGGAAATTACTTTGGGTGAATCCACCAAATTGCTTGATAATATCATGGCAAATTATTCACAATGGCATACCAAAAGAGCTCCTACTAGTAAAAAAGTTAATTCGATTGAAGAAATTTCTTCTTTGAGTGATAAAGTTGATGCTCTTATGAAATTGGTTTCTAGTAAAAGTGCTCCTATTGATTTTAACGATATGCCTTTGTCTACTTTGATTGAGCAAAATAGTGTCAATTCAACCACACCTGGAGATTAATTATCTGGAGCAACGTGATCAGTAGCAAAGTAATATGATAGTTTTGATAATAGTGACAGCAGCAATGGTAACAGTGACAGTGGTAGCAATAGTTTTGTAGCAAGTGCAACAGTAACGACAGTAGTAGTACCTTAGCAGAAACAATATAAGATAAATTCATAGGCATTGGATCGGTAATTTGTTGGATGATATTCATCATGTGACAGTCATAACCTAGGGCGATACGGCACTAGCTCCAGTTCATAAATATAATGTAGGCATGTATTCCGTAAATAGTCATACGTGCTTATGGAAAGAACTTGCATGACATCTTTTGTCCTACCCTCCCGTGGCGGCGGGGTCCATATTGGAAACTAAGGGATATTAAGGCCTCCTTTTAATAGACAGCCAGAACAAAGCATTAACACACGGTGAATACATGAACTCCTCAAACTACGGTCATCACCGGGAGTGGTCCCAACTATTGTCACTCCGGGGCTGCCGGATCATAACACCTAGTAGGTGACTATAACTTGCAAGATCGGATCTAGAACATAGATATAATGATGATAACATAAACGGTTCAGATCTGAAATCATGGCACCCGGGCCCAAAGTGACAAGCATTAAGCATGGCAAAGTCATAGCAAGATCAATCTCAGAACATAGTGGATACTAGGGATCAAGCCCTAACAAAACTAACTCAACTACATGATGAATCTCATCCAACTCCTCACTGACCAGCGAGCCTACGAAGTAATTACTCACTCTTGGTGGGGAGCATCATGGAATTGGCGATGGAGAAGGGTTGGTGATGACGAAGAACGAAGATCCCCCTATTCGGAGTCCCAAACGAACTCCAGATCTGGCCTCCCGATGAAGAATAGGAGGTGACAGCGGCTCCGTCTGGTTGTTTGCATAAATAAAATAAAAACTTTTTCAAACTCTTTTGCTCTTGTTTGCATAAATAAGCTTAAACAACACCCAAGTTTTCAGCCATCACTATAACTAACCATGTCGACAATAACTCTTAAAAATTATACTAACTCATATCACTGACATAATCAGCTAGTGAGCAATAATAAGATATCTCAAACAGCGAGACATTATCAAAACAACCATGATATAATATGACAATAGTGGTATCTCGCTAGCCCTTTCTGAGACCGCAAAACATAAATGCAAAGCACCTCCAAAGTTCAAGCAGCGACTAAACATTGTAATTCATGGTAGAAAAGATCCAGTCATGATGCACCCAACATTAGCTACACACAATGCATCAGCATGACAGCAATGCTCTCAGGTTCTGGCGCTTATTTTAGAGGGTGATGACACAACATAAAAGTAAATAGATAGTCCCTTCACAGAGGGAAGCAGTGATTTGCAGAGGTGTCAGAGCTCAAGTTTTTAAAACAGAGGTAAATGATATTTTGAGACATGCACCCTTCTCATTTACTTCACGACCATTAGATATCAATATCTTCCATGCTAAGCACGCTAGTGCGGTTCCCAAGCGGTAAAAGTAAAGGTTTACTCCCCCTCCACCATCAATCACACTCCATAGCTTGTCCGAAACAACGGGTGACGTCCATACCAACAACAGTCCCGGGGGAGTTTTGTTTATTTATTTGCATTTTTTAGTTCGGGACTGGGAATCCCTATTACCGCCCTTTTCTTGTGCGATGGCGAGTGAATAAACACTCGACCTAAGAATAACCCGCTTAGCATGGAAGATACCGACCACCTCCTGTCGTTCCATGAACGATCCAGGCACACAAAAAGGATATTTATTTGAAGTTTTTAGAGGTGGCATATGCAAATTTTCTTAGGACGGCAGGGTAATACCGCATATAGGTAGGTATGGTGGACTCATCTGGAATAACTTGGGTTCAAGGTTTTTGATGTACAAGCAGAATTCCCACTTAGTACAGGTGAAGGCTAGCAAATAGGTTGAGAAGCGGCCAGCTAGAGAGCAACAACGGTCATGAACATGCATTATGCATAAATAACATTGGACACTAGCATGAGTAGGATATGAACACCATGAACATAAATATCATAGAGGCTATGTTGGTTTTGATTCAACTACATGCATGAACATGTGCCAAGTCAAGCCACTCGAACATTCAGAGGAGGATACCATATCATCATACTACATCACAATCATTTTAACGCAATGTTGATATCCAAGATAAATCATTATCCACTCCTAGCTACTTAAGCATGGAATGAGAAACTATAATCTCTAATTGTCATTGCAAACATGTTTAATCATAAGGGGCTGAATCATGGATACTAGGTTAAACATATTTACAAAAACAGAACAAGCCGAGTTCATACCCGTTTCTCTCCGCCACGGCGAGTTCATCGAATATCGTCATTATTGCCTTTCACTTGCACGACCGAACGATGTGAAAATAATAATAGTGCAAGAGTACCATGGACTAAGCTAGAATCTGCAAACAATTTATTCAACAGGAGAAGACAAGGTAAAAGGGGCTCTTTGTTAGATTAACAATTATGCAAATAAGAGCCACTCAACATTTTCATCGTGTTCTTCTGCTTGGTACGACTCGAATAAAAAGAAAAGAAATTCAGATAAACACACTGAAATATTTTTGGAGTTTTTGGTTTTCTAGAACAAGCAAATAAAGGGAAAGCAAAAAGGAGAAAAACTATTTACACAGGAAAGCTCCCAACAAGCAAAAGAAGAACAAGGAAATCTTTTTGGGTTTTCTTTTTAGTGCTACAATTAAGCATGCATAGAAACTAAACTAACTACAATTTTTTATAAGGTTTTTCAAACACTCAAGAAGAAAGCAAGAAAATAAATTAAGCATGGATAATACAATGAAAAAGTGTGAACACCGACAACTGGAATGAGATGTGTGAACATGAATGTAATGTCGGTGAGAAACATGTACTCCCCCAAGCTTAGGCTTTTGTCCTAACTTGGTAATCGATCAGTAGACTGGATAATAGTCGAGGTGTTGAGGAGCGGGCATCCATGGATCCCACTGCTGAGGCTACTCCTCTGCTGCAGCCTGGTCATTCCGGTAGGTGATGATATCTGCAGGCGTAATCCTATATGCAACAGGATCAAACAAAGCAGGTGCAGACAATGGGATAATATCACGAGTGCTCACACTGAAAACCAAGTTATACGGAATAGGAATGTTAGGGAATCTTGTGCAATAAAATGGTGGTGTTCCATAGCTGCGCGATCTGTAGACCTTGGTCAAGGGATAATCATGAAGGCGTATCTCAACATTAAAGCGAGCCGCCAAGCGAGTAGCAAAAATACCACCATGTATTTTACCCTTGGACTTATTAATGTGGAGGCGGCGTGCCACAATAGCTCCCAAGCTATAAGTGTTGTCGCCCTCTAGTGCACGACATAAAACAGCAAGGTCTGGTGAACTCAGTGCACCCACCTTCTCTCTAGCAAGCAAGCATTTTGAAATGAAAAGAGCAAAATAATGAACAGCAGGAAAATGCAAGCCAGCGGCAGTTATACCCGACACCCCTCTCTCATCACCCACTGTCAGAGTATGATAAAAGCTTTCAAACTCTGCGGGTCTTGGCTCTGCTAAACTACCATCAGCAGGAAGCAAGCATATTTCACAAAATTCAGTAAGAGGTATCTGGTGGAAATCAGCATATAAATTAAATTGCACCTCAGGGGGATTATTCCTAGGAAGGAAATTAAAATTTTGAACAAAGATGTTTGTGAGGAGATGATAATGTTCACATTCAGCTGAGATGAAGTCGGTGAGGCCTGCATTAGCTGCATATTGTGTTAACTCTTGAAGGATTCCAGCCTCTTCCATGAACGGGGCATGCGGCCATTCGCACGGCCGTACTTCCGCCAACCTCCGGGGGTGGAGATCACTGTCAGACGACTCCCCAATAACTCCCTTGGAGTTCTTCTTAGAAGCAAACTTTCCAAAAATATTCATCCTTTTCCTAAGAACAACAATTCTGAAATTTTTAGTCCACAAATTTTTCTCAACAAAACTTCACAAAATTGATAGCAACTACACATAGGGATACATAGAGGCCATAGCAAGCATTCAAACTACTTAGAACTCTAAGAATTCAACATGCAAGCTCATCTATAGCAGCACCAAGAGTAGATAACTCTTCAAAATATAAACCACTAAAACAAAAACTAATTGGACAAACGGAGGAGTCACATACCAAGCAACAATCCCCCGAAACAGTTTCCGAAACGGAGCTTCGAGCAAAGAGATCAAAATCCACGGGTTTGAGAGCAAGAACACGAGAGAGAGAGAGAGAGAGAGCAATGATTAATTTTTTCTGGAGGTAGGTGATGATGTGGCGTAAAGAGATAAGTGAGGGGGCCCACGTGGGGACCACAACCCACCAGGACACGCCTGGGGGTCCTGGCGCGCCCAGGTGGGTTGTGCCCACCTGGTGCGCCTCCCTCTGATATTATTTGCACCAGAAATTCTTAAATATTCAGGAAAAAATTGTATTAAATTTTAGAGCATTCTGAGAACTTTTATTTTTGGGTCATTTTTTATTGCACGGGAAAATCAGAAAACAGTCAAAACATGGCATTTTATTTTATTTAACTAATAAAAACATAAAAAAAAGGAAGGGACAGAAGGTAGTGCTTACTAAATTCATCAACTTCATACCTCTCAAAACTGATCCATTAATAAGGTTGATCAAGTCTTATTAACAACCACTTTCGATTAGCATGAAACCGAAGAACTTTCGTAAATCACTAAGTTACCTCAACGGGGATATGAATGTCCCCAACAATAAGCATTTCATATTTCTTTTTAACAGTAGGTAGAGGTAGTTGAAAACTTCCAGTAGTGATTGTTGGAGATTTTTCAATAACATTAATACCATTCACTTGGAATTGTTTCTACGGAAAGTGCACCGTATGCTCATTACCATCGATATGAAAAGTGACCTTGCTTTTATTGCAATCAGTAACAGCCCCTGTAGTGTTCAAGAAGGTTCTACCAAGGATAATCGACATGTTGTCGTCCTCGGGCATCTCAAGTATAACAAAGTCAGTCAAAATAGTAACATTAGCAACAACAACGGGCACATCCTCACAAATACCGATAGGTATGGCAGTTGATTTGTCAGCCATTTGCAAAGATATTTCAGTAGGTGTGAGTTTATTCAAGTCAAGTCTTTTATATAAAGAGAAAGGCATAACACTAACACCAGCTCCTAAATCACACAAAGCAGTTTTCACATAATTTCTTTTGATGGAGCAAGGTATAGTTGGTATTCCCAGATCTCCAAGTTTTTTAGGTAATCCATATTTAAAAGTATAATTGGCAAGCATGGTGGAGATTTCAGCTTCCGGTATTTTTATCTTATTAGTGATGATGTCTTTCATGTACTTTGCATAAGGAGGCATTTTCAAGATATCAGTCAAGCGAGTACGCAAAAATACTGGCCTCGGCATTTCAGCAAAGCGTTCAAATTCTTCATCATCTTTCTTTTTAGTTGACTTGGGTGGAAAAGGCATGGGTTTTTGAACCAACGGTTCTATTTCTTTACCGTGTTTTATAGCAATAAAATCTCTTTTATCATAACGTGTATTCTTGGGTCGTGGGTTATCAAGATCAACTGGTGGTTCTATTTCAATATCATTATCTGGTTCTTTTTCATTGTTTGGTTGACTACCTTCATGAACATCAGCATTATCTTTTTCATTATCACTAGGTGAATGTTCATTACCAGATTGAGTTTCAGCATCAGAAATAGAAATATCATTATCATTATCAGGAGGTTTTTCTATTTCAGGTTCACTAGAGGCATGCAAAGTCCTATCATTTTTCTTTTTCTTCTTCCTTTTAGAAGGACTAGGTGCAGTGATGTTGTTCCTTTGTGAATCCTGTTCAATTCTTTTTGGGTGTCCCTCAGGATAAAGTGGTTACTGAGTCATTTTACCTCCTCTAGTTGCAACTCTAACAGCAAAGTCATGTATGTTGTTATTCATTTCATCAAGCAACTCTCTTTGAGATTTAGCAACTTGTTCTAACTAGGTTTGTACCATAGAAGCATGTTTTCCAACAACTCTAACATCATTGATTCTAAATAACAAGTCACTCAAGCGAGCAATCATATAAGAATTATATTTCAATTGTTTCATGACATTTGCATTGAAGTAATCTTGCTTTCTAAGGTAATTCTCAAACTCATAAAGGCATTGGCTAGGGTGCATATTGTGAGGATTGTCATTATCATTGAATTTCATTAGAGAATTTACCTCTACCACCTTAGGCAGTGGTGGTGTATTAAGCCCATGTATTTCTTCAATAGGAGGTAAATTTTTAACATCCTCGGCTTTAATACCTTTTTCCTTCATAGATTTCTTTGCCTCTTGCATATCTTCAGGACTGAGATATAATATACCCCTCTTCTTTGGAGTGGGCTTAGGCGGTGGTTCGGGAAGAGTCCAATCATCATAATTTTTCAATATATTATTCAATAATTCTTTAGCTTGTCCAACAGTTCGTTCCCTGAAAACACAACCAGCACAACTATCTAGGAAATCCCTAGAAGCATCAGTTAGTCCATTATAGAAGATATCAAGTATTTCATTTTTCTTAAGAGGATGATCAGGAAAAGCATTAAGTAACTGGCAAAGCCTCCCCCAAGCTTGTGGGAGACTCTCTTCTTTAGTTCGCACGAAGTTAAGTATTTCCTGTAAGGCAGCTTGTTTCTTATTAGCAGGAAATATTTTTCAGAGAAGTAACAAATCATATCCTAGAGACTACGCACACAACCAGGAGTAAGAGTATTGTATAAAGCTTTAGCATCACCCTTTAATGAGAACGGAAATAATTTGAGAATATAGTAATAGCGAGTTTTCTCATCATGAGTAAAAAGGGTGGCTATGTCATTCAACTTAGTAAGATGTGCCACAACAGTTTCAGTTTCATAACCATGGAAAGGATCAGATTCAACCAAAGTAATTAACTCTGGGTTGACAGAGAATTCATAATCCTTATCATCAATAAAGATAGGTGAGGTAGAAAACTTAGGATCATATTGCACTCTAGCATTCAGAAATTTTTCCTTATACTTGCATAATAATTTCTCTAGATCATCTATATCCTTACAAGCAAGAATATCTCTAGTTGTCTCCTCATTCATAACATAACCTTCTGGTACATTAGGCAATTCATATCTAGGAAGGCTAGTTCTAGCAGGTGTTTCAAGATTTTCAGTTTCAGGCTCATCATCGGATTCAACAACATCATGTTGTATTAATCTAGCAATTTGTTCATCAAGAGATTCACCTAGTGGCACATCATCATCATGCAAGGTACTGGCATCATCATAAGCATCATTCATAGTAAAGTAGCATCATCAATAACTTGTGACATATTAGGATTAATAGCATGTGGTGGTGTTGCAAGTTTACTTATAACAGAAGGTGAATCTAAAGCTGGACTGGATGGCAGTTCCTTACCTCCCCTCGTCTTAGAGGGATAAATCTTAGTCTTAGCATCCTTCAGATTCTTCATAATGATAAATTGATAATAATCCCAAGTGAATCAACAAATATAGCTATGCTCCCCGGCAATGGCGCCAGAAAAAGGTCTTGATAACCCACAAGTGTAGGGGATCGCAACAGTTTTCGAGGGTATTCAACCCAAATTTATAGATTTGACACAAGGGGAGCCAAAGAATATTTGCAAGTATTAGCAGCTGAGTTGTCAATTCAACCACACCTGGAGATTAATTATCCGCAGCAACATGATCAGTAGCAAAGTAATATGATAGTTTTGATAATAGTGACAGCAGCAATGGTAACAGTAACAGTGATAGCAATAGTTTTGTAGCAAGTGCAACAGTAACGATAGTAGTAGTAACTTAGCAGAAACAATATAAGATAAATTCGTAGGCATTGGATCGGTAATTTGTTGGATGATATTCATCATGTGACAGTCATAACCTAGGGCGATACGGCACTAGCTCCAGTTTATAAATATAATGTAGGCATGTATTCCGTAAATAGTCATACGTGCTTATGGAAAGAACTTGCATGACATATTTTGTCCTACCCTCCCGTGGCAGCGGGGTCCATATTGGAAACTAAGGGATATTAAGGCCTCCTTTTAATAGAGAACCGAAACAAAGCATTAACACATGGTGAATACATGAACTCCTCAAACTACGGTCATCATCGAGAGTGGTCCCGGCTATTGTCACTGCGTTGTTGCCGGATCATAACACGTAGTAGGTGACTATAACTTGCAAGATCGGATCTAGAACATAGATATAATGATGATAACATAAACGGTTCAGATCTGAAATCATGGCACCCGGGCCAAAAGTGACAAGCATTAAGCACGGCAAAGTCATAGCAACATCAATCTCAGAACATAGTGGATACTAGGGATCAAGCCCTAACAAAACTAACTCGATTACATGATGAATCTCATCCAATCCTCACCGACCAGCGAGCCTACGAAGGAATTCCTCACTCTCGGTGGGGAGCATCATGGAATTGGCGATGGAGAAGAGTTGGTGATGATGAAGAACGAAGATTCCCCTCTTCGAAGTCCCAAGCAGACTCCAGATCTGGCCTCCCGATGAAGAACAGGAGGTGACGGCGGCTCCGTCTCGTGGATCGCAATAATTCTTTCTCTCTGATTTTTTCTGGAAAATAGGATTTTATAGCGTCGGTTTCAGGGTCTGTGGGGCCACCAGGTGGGGACAACCCACCTGGGCGCCTGGGAGGGCAGGCGCGCCCTGGTGGGTTGTGCCCACCAATGTGCCCCCCTCCGGTGGCTCTTGGCTCTAGAAATTCTCTTTTATTGTATAAAAAATCCTCGCAAAGTTTTGTTCCATTTCGAGGACTTTTATTTCTATACAAAAACAACACCATGGTAGTTCTGTTGAAAATAGCATCAGTCCGGGGTTAGTTTCATTCAAATCATGCAAATTAGAGTCCAAAACAAGAGGAAAAGCGTTAGGAAAAGTAGATACATTGGAGACGTATCACAGTCTCTCTTAAGACTAACTAGTTGGAGAAGATTAAGCAAATAGTTGGAGAAGATTAGGCTCGGAGTTGGTTGAGGAGGATAGAGCAAAACCAATCTCCCTTTGTGTAGTCGCACTGAAACCTAGAGACGTTGCCCGTGTGACATTTTAGTACAACTGCACAGGACACTCTTAAGAAAAAAGTGATTTGTGCAGTTCACCAAAAGGTCGCAATAGCAACGAGGTGAAATGGATAGCCCTGTTTGCAAAAAAGAGGTAGAAAGGAAACAATTACTGGACAATAACAGTTGATGACACATACGACAACAAAAAAGAAGCATATTCCTTGTCCTAAGGGAAGATAACAACACGGTTGTGTTTGTCTAACATGGTGTGAGGACGAGATTGCAATATGGAAAGTACGCCGGATGAGCTATGTTTTGGGCAAAGAACTATGGAAGATCGACATGCAAGACTTTCCACATGCAGTGACGTGGGAAGACGGGCAGTGGAGCAAGGCCAGAGGGGATACCTGGGGGTCGTCGAGATGTAACTAGGAGAGCGGCGGCGGGCGGGATCTGCCCATACTGTGGCAGCGAGCAAGTGGCGTAAGCCCTACCGCACCGAAGCTTGGTCAGAGAGAACAGCGGGTACCGCAGATCGGGATGTGCTGCCTCGGCACCGTCAAACAGAGAAACGATGCACATCCTCCCTTTCCGCCAGCGTACGGGATGCGGCCGGATCAGTGACCAACGGTGAGAGAGAAAGAGGCCACCGCCGCCTTGTGTGAGATACTCTGAAGAGAGAAAAACCCCGACAAGCAGGCTCCATTGTATATAGTGGAGCGGACTACCTTTGTCTCCATAAAAATCATTTTATATTCTGTGTACGTGCCATTGAGCGATATAACTTTATTTAAAAATAACGCGCCAACGCATCAAGTCGAACTCTGTTTCGTGCACGCGTGGTACACGACCTCCGTAGGTAAACAACCACTACATGCGCTCAAATTAGCACGTCGGCTGCCATTTCATACAGAAATGAGCTCCACCGTGTACCGCGCGGGTGTTGCTGGGCACGAAGCGTGAGTACGTGCACCTATTCTCTTCGTGTACGTACACCACCTACGTGGGGTTGTGTGAGAGAGATACAAACATAGAGAGATATAGTGTGTGGGTTCGTGAGTGTTTTTTTAGGGGGCGTGAGAGATAGACAGGGAATATGTGTCGATGATATTTCGATCAAAAAATGTAACATATGCAATGTGTGTGAAATAGAGGCCTGGATATATCATATATATATAGAGGGGGCGATCCACGAGAAGAGAGTGGAGGTATCATCGGTGTGAGGTATCCATAGAATCGAAGAGAGGGATGATGTGTGTGTGTGCGCGTGCGCGATCGATAAAGAGTGCCATCGAATTTGTGTGTGCCCACGTCAAAGATATAGGGTGGCCGGCCTACTGGAACGTGAGAGGGGACATGTGCAGTTTGTCTCTGTGGCATGGATACCTACCTACCTACAGCGCTCGACTATCGGTGTGGGGGTGGGGGAGAGACCTAACTATAGAGGTACAATGGCTGGTATATGTGTGGAGGAGGAGAGAGACCTACCTTATGTATTGAGGGAGATCGATCGGCATCCATGCATATGTGTAGGAGAGGAATAAGGTTGGGAGAGAGACAGAGCTAGAGTGTCGGAGGGGTTGGTAGTGGAGTTGCTTCTTACAAATGATGGGAGAGGCTTGCTAGACAAACGGAGGGCACGCCTGCAATATCAATAAGAGAGGGGATGCATGCCTGTCTGTGCACGTGCGTTAGAGAGACGGGTCAGGAGGCATGCACGAACAATGAGGGGGGACGATATGGCTGTGGTAAGCAGACGTAACTGCATAGGAAGATCAATCGTCCTTTGTCGGAGAAAGGAGAGACATAACTTGTGAGGTACGTCGATAGATGGGTGGGGGGAAATAGTTAAATTCGACCTAGGTATATGTAGGGAGATCGATCGGTATACATCCATGTATGTGTTAGAAGCAAATAAGGCCCGGAGAGAAGGATAGAGAGAGAGGGATGCAGCTAGGAGGTGGTGCGATAGGCATACTATATCGAGGGGGAAGGAGTGTGCGAGTATGAGATCCATGAAAAGAGGGGCGGGAGTGAGGCATGGACGGTGAGAAGAGAAGAGGGAAAGCTTGTGTTTGTGGTAGGCACACCTGGCTAGAGAGGCATATCGATCGATGTGTGCCGTAAAGAAGGAATTGGGGGGCCTACACATGTCGTGGGTGAATGACCTAAAGTGAAAAGACGAATTTGCGCGATGGAGCTAGAGAATGCTGAGGGAGGGTGAGAGGGATGCGGGCGTGTGCATGCACGAGAGAAAGTTAGCGCTAGCTACAAAGATAAGAGGATTGTGTGGGTGTAAAAGACGAACAGAGATCATAATTTCATTATAAAAAGTGAATTCAGATATTTGAAGAATTTATCATAGTGTTTTAAACCGACGCATGCGTGAATATATATAACGGTAATACACATGGTGTGGTTATGAACATGTTATACTACATATAATATATTTTATATATAAAAAACAGAGTTGGTGATGATGGTGTGCCTGCCATCCTGCAATATAGGTTGTCTGATTTATATCTGACGGATAGGAAGGAAACTATGGCAATTTGGAAAAAAGATACCCACACCCCTCTCCACATTTGCAAATAAGGCCTCCCCTCGATCATCTTGATGTTCCGTGCAACGCATGGGCATCTTCCTAGTACTACATATAATATATAGAACATTGATTATAATTTGGGATAATGTGTGGCTTTTGCAGCTCAGGGCTAAATACTTGTCACAATGTAGGGGGCGGGGCACTATACTTTGTGTGATAAACACGGTGTACGTATGGAACATGGTTTAGATTATGAATATCTAGTTAGTACGTCAAATGTACTATTATTTGGAATCAACATCAAGTGTATTCAAAAAATTGAATTCAAGTTCATATAGTACACATAGTTCATATCTATCTCTATTGTAATCATGTGGTGTGTTGTTAAGGTAATACGCGAATGATGGTTGAAGTTAGCAACAATCTTGATTGTAGATTCTTATTCAAATAGAGAAACAAATTCAAATTTAGTTCGAATTGCAGCCGTAGTATAGACATTTGGAATGCACTAAAATGTTGGTATGAGTAGGTTACATGCATTATACAGCCAGCGAAAAAATTTAATTGGACATAACATGGATTCATAGCTTTGAATAGCATTTGTATAGTAAAACGGGACAAGACTCTCTCTTTGTGTAGTGTGAATAGTTTTATTTTTTTCGTTTTTTTGTTGAGGGAAGTGCGAATTGATTTGGTACGTACAAGTACAATATTACATGTTAGGCTTGTCTCTAAAATTCAACCTGCACCTTGTTATATCCCGAAAATTCAGATATCGTGCTCCCAAAACTCGCGCATTCACAACCAGCGCCTTGCTATCCCGAAATTACAACGCGCGCAAAAACTCCCTCCAGCTGCCAAATCCCGACACGCGAAGTCCCCCTTCTAACCCTGAGCCAAAAGGGTCGCTAGTTCAAATCGGTGGGGATACTTTTGTAACACACCCTACATTTTGGACAAGCGCGTCCCTAAGTCATGGTTCCCCCTCCCATCACCTCCTTTTCGCCATTCGAAATCCCAGGCCACCATAACCTCTCTGCTCCAACCGCGAAACCCCACCCTCCTTCGTCTGCCACGTCATCGCTACCCAGCCAGAGCCTCTTCCCCGACGACATCGTCCACCGTGACGGCTCGGCGTCCCTCATCCACCTCCCCGGATGAGGATCCGTTGTCCATCTCGTTGTCCCGCCGGTTCGGCCGCCCCATCCTCCACCTCCAAGGAGCTGCTCCGACGATCGCCTCGTCTATCGCGGCTACTCCATCCCCACAGCACCGCCTTAACCTGCTCCACCGGAACCGCAGCATCCTCACCGACTCCTCGGACGAAGCCGAGTCCTACTCGGCGCCACCAAAGAGGTTGTACACTCATCGCATCGCACCTTCTCCTTAACTCGACCTCCCGGCACCGACGGTACTCCATCCCGCACCCCCATGGCGCGGCTACCTCGAAGCCGGCACCGCGGGCGACATCTCCACAGCAGCTCTCCCCTAGTGCGAGGCCCCTTCGGCCGCGGCGTCCATACCAGCCGAATCTGCTGCTGCTGCTACTCCGGCTCTCGCTCGCGCAGCTGCTGCTACTCTCCCCCTCGCTTGTGTTGTTGCTCTACTCCGATTTAGCTACACTTCAGTCGACTGAATCGACTTTTGGGTCAGTCGATTTTCAGGGGGTGGGGGGCTCGCCAGAGTTAAGGAAGAACCACCCACAGCAGGGAGGGGGGCTCGCCGGAGAGGTACCCCACTATCTATCTTAGGGTTCAAGGTGGGGCGGTGGTCGTCGACGATGGGGGCGTGGTGGTGGGGCGGTGGCGTGGAGATCACTGGAGAAAAATCTCGGTGCGGGGGGGCTAGAGGGCTGGCCGGGGCGGCGGCGGGCCGGCGGTGGGGAGTGGTTTAGGGGCGGCGAGGCGGCGCTGGAGCGCAGCCAGCCGCAGGCGGCCAGGGCCGACAGTTCGGCCGGTGGTGGCTGGCGGCTCAGGGGGTGCAGGTTGAAGATGAACTGCAGGCCCTCCCTAAACTACATGTGAAATGCCTCTCTGCTACCATTGCGTTCAGTTTCGACAGTAACATTCAGATTCCACAGTAAATATCAGTTTCGACAGTTAAGTTCAGAGTCAACAGTTTTTACCTCATCTGTTGTAGTCAGGTGGTTTTTGGTGATGTAAATTTTACATCTATCACTTTTTGGTAATGTATTTTACATCATCTATTGGAGATGCTATTAGAATCCCACTTGAGATTAACGATGTTTGTCTTGTACTGCTTCAGCCCCGACGTCTTACGGCTTGTCGGAGCTACTCCAATGACGGAACCATCCATCACAACAGAGCAGTGCCCTGGACGTCGTTGAAAGATTCCTCAGATCTTCCTCCACACCTCCGACAGCCACCTCTGCCTCAACTTCTTCAGCGACCAACCCAATGATGCTGAGGTCGACATGGCTACGGCAAAGAGGTTGTACACTTGTCGCATCACTTATTACTCTACACTCATGTCGATCCATTAGGGCTATTTTGGTTCAAAGGAAAACATAGCAATAGGAAATTTTCCTATGGCACTCTAATATTCAATTATTCATGCATTTTGTTGAAAGGAATGGAGCAAAACATCCAGCTGGACCTACTTTTCAAAATCCTATGCATGAGAACAAGAACAAGTGCATTAGTGGCAGAATAGCATTCTAACTGTACAAGCTTTCATATGGTTTCACTTTAATTTGGCCATGCTTCTTTGCATTCCTCTGCTCTTCCAGTTCCTGTGAACCAAACACCCAAGTTGACAGAAATCCTGTGTTTACAAATGCTCTGTTTCCCATGTGCATTCCTATCCTATTCCGGTGTTTTTCCTATCCCTGCGTTTTTAGAATCATGCAAGCCAAAGGAGCCCTTACAAAATTACTTCCGTTACAGGTAGGTGTCGAAGAAAACTTTGTGTGGTTTGTCCTGCTCCTGCCGCGATGTCGTCCACCGCACCTGAGCTGCTCCATTGACAGAAGCATCCACCAAACCAGACATCACGACTCCTGACCGTCTTTTGCCACCTCAGATCTCCTTCCCTGCCGCCGGCACCCACCGTGACGGCATCACCATCATCAACTCAGCAGATGAACCTGAGGAGTACACGGGTCCACAAGAGAGGTCGCACCCTTTTGTTTCTGATTATGTTATTTATTGCTTAATATTACCTGCTACTTTATCGTCCTGTCCACCTCTTAGACTCTAGATCAGGTCTAAATTAATGTTCAAACTTGAGTTCTAAATTAGTTGTGGGGCACATATCGAGGCAGGAATGAATAGTATCTATGTCTAATATCTGGTTCACCTAGGGTATGCCTATGTTGTTCATCTTGGGTGGGAAACAAATAGTAAATCAATCATCATCTATCTTTTTATTAAATTAAAGCAATCATCAGCCTGCTATCATTATTTTTGGATCCATCTACTGGTTGTTACCATCACTCTAGATTTCTGCATGCTCTCCTTACATAATCTCAATGTACTTTTTGTATGCATGTCAGATATTGTACACAGTCATGCTGAACATGTAGAGGAAAAGAGAAGAGTTTTGTACGGCAATACAATGTCATGCAGACATCGCTCCATGGTGGGTTCAATGGCAAACCCTCCCCCCTCCCCCCCCCTCTCTCTCCAGATTGTAATCCAGAGGAAGATATCTGTTATGAGGCGGATTCAGACGCAGCTGACCACTCCTATTTACCCACCAAGGTGTTTGCTCTAACTTGGCATGATGATGTTAGTCATATCATGCATATGTTGGCTTGCAGTGCCTACTTTCGATATCATATATGTCATCTGCTTAGTTTAGACATGTTCTGTAATGCCACATTTTTAGTTTCTATATCATATATGGAATTATGCAGTCTCATGTGTTTTAGCCAGCCATAATATATGTGAAATGTGCAATGCCATCCTGTTTAACTAGGCATCATATATTTGAATGATATCTTGCCCATCCTTTTCTTCATTACATTTCCATTTGTCGACAATGTTTGTACATTAAACTACTCTTCCTGTGAATCAACCATTTGAGTGGGTGATGGAAAATCTGGAGTGAAAACAAGGCCTTCAGAGCATACAGTGCTACCTGTCGAAGCAGATCTCTTGCTGGGTCCCGATAGCTCCTCAGAGATGGATTCAGAGACAGATGGCCAGTCCTATTCCCCCACTGAGGTGTATGCTCTAACTTGGCATGGTTATACTACTCATATCATGCATATGGTGTCTTTCATTGCATAGTTTAGACATCATATACACAATATTCAACACCATATTCTTAGTTCAGACATCATATATGCGAATGCCCTCTGCTTAGCATATAAATCACATATGTGAATTAAATCATGCGATCCTAATTACTTAGATAACATGTATGTGAATTATGTTATGCAATCATGTTTAGTTAGTCATCATATCTTTGAATTATGTTATGCTATGCTATCCAGTTTAGACAGACATCATATATGTGAACTTATGTCATGCTATCTGTTTTAGTTAAACAATATACATGTCAACTATTTCATGCCCTTTTTTTCCACACTATCTATTGCATCTGTCTCTCATACAATGTCTGTACATTCAACTATGTTTCCTGTTTATCAGCCATTTGAATTGGAGTGGGTGATGGCAGTATCTAGCGGAGTAAAAACACGGTCTTCAAATAAAACAGTGCTACCTCTTGATGGAGATAGCACCCCGGTTGTACATGCACGAGAACTAGCCCTACCACACATAACCCAGACTCCCGCAGATTGTACCCCTACTGCAGTGGACAGAGAACCAACTTCACCCAATCTAACCCCAACCCCAGCAGATAGTAACCCAGTTCCTATTGACACAGCACCATCTCCACCACAGAGCTCCCAAACAAGAGCAGTTAGTAAGGCAGCTCCAGTGCCCAAAGCGCCAGTACTACCATGGCGAACCCCAACTCCACTAGTTAGTACACCTATTCCTGTGGAGGAAGCACAACCACTCATTCGCAGTTTAGCATCTATCGCATTTGATGTTGTTAAATCCTATGTGTGTATCTTCCCATCATGGAAATATTATATTGAAGATGAAGTAAAATGCCAGTTGCAGGTGTTTGTCCAGGAGTTATGTGTAAGTAATGTTATTCATGGCAATTACTTTGCTTTGTCCCATACATTCTACCTCCGTGATGGTTATATACAGCAAATTTTCCCATTTTTCCCTATAGAGAAGGACCGATTTGGAAACTCGGGATGAGGTAACCTGTGCTAATACCTCCGCTATCTTCAAGAATGCTTGGTGGCAGTATCGGAATTACCTGGAGAAAACGTACTTCACTGGCAAAGAAACTCATCAAATTCCCTTATGTTCTCCTGAGACACATTTACTGGACGATGGCTGGGAACGCCTTGTTCTATACTGGTCTCGAACCAAGAATGTGGTAAGGTCTGTGAGCTCATTTTTTTAAGTACTATATGCTTGCGTCTTACTGTACTCTGTTCATGTAGAACAAGTGCTTAAACCTGAAGAGCACATGTTCTCATTTAAGATTCCATTGCTATCGTGCATACCACTTTGCTCTTGTATCACTGTATTTACTCATACAAACTTATTTTTAAATTGAAGGATCCAATCGAAACTCCAATGGCACAACAGGTATGTTTACGCATGTTTCTTTAATAGGTTTTCTCTTATAAATAGCTCCGTTGATTTCAATTTCAATTGTGTATACAGTTGACTTCTCATATCATGCACATTACTAGCGTCACAACAGAGCCAATAGTGTTGTTGTACATGTAGACCCGTGGTACCCATCTAAAATCTTGTTGTGCCATGTAGTTTCCCACGCTTTATATTCTTTCAGTGCTGCTTTCTCTTGAACTAATATGATTTGAACCGTGTCTCTATTTTGATTTGGCAAGACAATGCAGTGACCATAGGACATAGATATATGTTTGTTTGATGCTTTTATAATGTACTACTTGGCAATAGAAGACTTGGTAGTTTAATCTTGTCCACCTTACTAATGAACTGGTTCACCAAAATGAGTTTCATATACTAGTACATGTTAAACCTGTTATGAGTCTGCTTGTTTCTCCTTTTAGAATGCTGACAGAATATTGGGGAAGAGTGCCTTATTAAGCAATGATAAAGGAAGTAATGCGGATAAGGTTCAGGATAGTGAGACATCCTTGTTGGTCTCCAACAAAGCTGATAAAACATCTAAGGAAAACTATCTTGAAGATAGTGAGACAACCCCAAAGTCATGTCTTGGTTTAGTGTTCGAGTTACTGGCCACTACCGCTGGCACAAGCTATTCAAGCTCACTGTCTGAATTAGTTCGGTTTCTTGAGTCTCAACTTCAAGCTGAAAGACATCGATCAGTTGGGTTGCGACAATAAGCGGAAGGACTGCAGAAGTCCCTGGAGCATTCAGATGCATACTTTCTAGTGCAATAGCAAGCGTTGGAGGATTTTAGCGCCAGATAGGACAAAGCTAATAAGCTTTCTAAGCTTATTGCCAGCATGGTGGATACCCAGGATAACGTTTCTTGAGCTCTTCTGAAGTTGTTTTAGTTATGGAATTGTTTTGCAGCCGCGTTTATTTGCACTGGTGGCCAATTTAGACGGCCTGTGTATGTAATATGTTGCTTTGTTCCCTATATTTGCACTGGTGGCGAACTATGATGCCCAGTGGATGTAATATGTGTAATAGTCGTAATAGCCTAGCGTTAGTTGCTTGCTTATTTATTTCCTTATTGTCTTGTTTAGTTGTTTGCTTGTAGTCACTGCAGTTCTTTTTCCTTGTTTTTCTAGTGGCCACAATAACCTACTTTTGGTAACTAGGCCACAATAACCATGCCAACACACGGACTGTTGTAACCATGGGCCTCCTGCGGGCCGTAGGATCCATGGGCCTTCTACGGGCCGTAGGATCCATGGGCCTTCTTCGGGCTGTAGGATCCATGGGCCTTCTTACGGGCCGTAGGATCCATGGGCCTTCTACGGGCCGTATAATACATGGGCCTTCTACGGGCCGTAGTATCCATTGGCCTTCTACGGGCCGTACGATCCATGGGCCTTCTACGGGGCGTATAATCATTTCGCCAAACATGGGTCGTACTATTCGTGGACCATAATGGGTCATTAATAGGCCATATTTGATAACGCTATGAAAACAGCCCAACGGGTTAACGGGCCACAAACGGGCCGAATGTAACCACGGGCTGAATTTGGCCCACAAACGGAACAGGCCAGTAATGGACCATAACTAACCGAATTCTAGAAATGAGCCAAAGAATAAATGGGACCTTAGAAGGCCGAAAGTTAACACGGGCTGGAAACGGTCGACGGAATGATGGGTCGTTAATGGGTATAAAGCGATACACTGTTCATTATGGGCCAGTTTCATCTTGGGCCTTTAATGGGCCCAGAGTTACAAAGTGTTGGAAATATGCCCTAGAGGCAATGATAAATAGTTATTATTATATTTCCTTGTTCATAATAATCGTTTATTATCCATGCTATAATTGTATTAATAGGAAACTCAGATACATGTGTGGATACATAGACAACACCATGTCCCTAGTAAGCCTCTAGTTGACTAGCTCGTTGATCAATAGATGGTTACGGTTTCCTGACCATGGACATTGGATGTCGTTGATAATGGGATCACATCATTAGGAGAATGATGTGATGGACAAGACCCAATCCTAAGCCTAGCACAAGATCATGTAGTTCGTATGCTAAAGCTTTTCTAATGTCAAGTATCATTTCCTTAGACCATGAGATTGTGCAACTCCCGGATACCGTAGGAGTGCTTTGGGTGTGCCAAATGTCACAACGTAACTGGGTGGCTATAAAGGTACACTACGGGTATCTCCAAAAGTGTCTGTTGGGTTGGCACGAATCGAGACTGGGATTTGTCACTCCGTGTAAACGGAGAGGTATCTCTGGGCCCACTCGGTAGGACATCATCATAATGTGCACAATGTGATCAAGGAGTTGATCACGGGATGATGTGTTACGGAACGAGTAAAGAGACTTGCCGGTAACGAGATTGAACAAGGTATCGGGATACCGACAATCGAATCTCGGGCAAGTATCGTACCGATAGACAAAGGGAATTGTATACGGGATTGATTAAGTCCTTGACATCGTGGTTCATCTGATGAGATCATCGTGGAACATGTGGGAGCCAACATGGGTATCCAGATCCCGCTGTTGGTTATTGACCGGAGAGTCATCTCGGTCATGTCTGCATGTCTCCCGAACCCGTAGGGTCTACACACTTAAGGTTCGGTGACGCTAGGGTTATAGAGATATTAGTATGCGGTAACCCGAAAGTTGTTCGGAGTCCCGGATGAGATCCCGGACATCACGAGGAGTTCCGGAATGGTCCAGAGGTAAAGAATTATATATAGGAAGTGCTATTTCGGCCATCGGGACAAGTTTCGGGGTCACCGGTATTGTACCGGGACCACCGGAAGGGTCCCGGGGGTCCACCGGGTGGGGCCACCTGCCCCGGGGGGCCACATGGGCTGTAGGGGGTGCGCCTTGGCCTATATGGGCCAAGGGCACCAGCCCCAAGAGGCCCATGCGCCAAGAGAAGAGGAAAAGGAAGAGTCCTAAAGGGGGAAGGCACCTCCGAGGTGCCTTGGGGAGGAGGGACTCCTCCCTGGCCGCACCCTTCCTTGGAGGAAGGGCCAAGGCTGCGCCCCCCCCTCTCCCTTGGCCCTATATATAGTGGGGGGAAGGGAGGGCAGCACCAACCTGAGCCCTGGCGCCTCCCTCTCCCTCCCATGACACATCTCCCTCCTCCCGCAGCGCTTGGCGAAGCCCTGTTGGAATCCCGCTACTTCCACCACCACGCCGTCGTGCTGCTGGATCTCCATCAACCTCTCCTCCCCCCTTGCTGGATCAATAAGGAGGAGACGTCGCTGCTCCGTACGTGTGTTGAACGCGGAGGTGCCGTCCGTTCGGCGCTAGGATCATCGGTGATTTGGATCACGATGAGTACGACTCCATCAACCCCGTTCTCTTGAACGCTTCCGCGCGCGATCTACAAGGGTATGTAGATCCACTCCTCCCTCGTTGCTAGATGACTCCATAGATTGATCTTGGTGATGCGTAGAAAATTTTGAATTTCTGCTACGTTCCCCTACAGTGGCATCATGAGCTAGGTCTATGCGTAGTTTCTATGCACGAATAGAACACAAAGTAGTTGTGGGCGTTGATTTTGTTCAATATGCTTGCCGTTACTAGTCTTATCTTGATTCGGCGGCATCGTGGGATGAAGCGGCCCGGACCAACCTTACACGTACGCTTACGTGAGACCGGTTCCACCGACTGACATGCACTAGTTGCATTAGGTGGCTGGCGGGTGTCTGTCTCTCCCACTTTAGTCGGATCGGATTCGATGAAAAGGGTCCTTATGAAGGGTAAATAGCAATTGGCATATCACGTTGTGGTTTTTGCGTAGGTAAGAAACGTTCTTGCTAGAAACCCATAGCAGCCACGTAAAACATGCAAACAACAATTAGAGGACGTCTAACTTGTTTTTGCAGGGTATGCTATGTGATGTGATATGGCCAAAAGGATGTGATGAATGATATATGTGATGTATGAGATTGATCATGTTCTTGTAATAGGAATCACGACTTGCATGTCGATGAGTATGATAACCGGCAGGAGCCATAGGAGTTGTCTTAATTTATTTATGACCTGCGTGTCAACATAAACGTCATGTAATTACTTTACTTTATTGCTAACTGTTAGCTATAGTAGTAGAAGTAATAGTTGACGAGACAACTTCATGAAGACACGATGATGGAGATCATGGTGTCATGCCGGTGAGAAGATGATCATGGAGCCCCAAGATGGAGATCAAAGGAGCTATATGATATTGGCCATATCATGTCACTATTTGATTGCATGTGATGTTTATCATGTTTTTGCATCTTGTTTACTTAGAATGACGGTAGTAAATAAGATGATCCCTCATTAAAATTTCAAGAAAGTGTTCCCCCTAACTGTGCACCGTTGCGACAGTTCGTTGTTTCGAAGCACCACGTGATGATCGGGTGTGATAGATTCTAACGTTCACATACAACGGGTGTAAGACAGATTTACACACGCGAAACACTTAGGTTGACTTGACGAGCCTAGCATGTGTACAGACATGGCCTCGGAACACAGAAGACCGAAAGGTCGAGCATGAGTCGTATGGTAGATACGATCAGCATGAAGATGTTCACCGATGTTGACTAGTCCGTCTCACGTGATGATCGGACACGGCCTAGTTGACTCGGATCATGTAATCACTTAGATGACTAGAGGGATGTCTATCTGAGTGGGAGTTCATAAGATGAACTTAATTATCCTGAACATAGTCAAAAGGTCTTCGCAAATTATGTCGAAGCTCGCGCTTTAGTTCTACTGTTTAGATATGTTCCTAGAGAAAATTTAGTTGAAAGTTGATAGTAGCAATTATGCGGACTAGGTCCGTAAACTAAGGATTTTCCTCATTGCTTCATAGAAGGCTTATGTCCTTAATGCACCGCTCAGTGTGCTGAACCTCGAACGTCGTCTGTGGATGTTGCGAACATCTGACATACACATTTTGATAACTACGTGATAGTTCAGTTAAACGGTTTAGAATTGAGGCACCGAAGACGGTTTTGAAACGTCACGAAACATATGAGATGTTTCGAGGGCTGAAATTGGGATTTCAGGCTCGTGCCCGCGTCAAGAGGTATAAGACCTCCGACGATTTTCTTAGCCTGCAAACTAAGGGAGAAAAGCTCAATTGTTGAACTTGTGCTCAGATTGTCTGAGTACAACAATCGCTTGAATCGAGTGGGAGTTGATCTTCCAGATGAGAAAGTGATGTTTCTCCGAAGTCATTACCACCAAGCTGCTTGAGCTTCGTGATGAACTATAATATATCAGGGACATATATGATGATCCTTGAGATATTCGCGATGTTTGACACCACAAAAGTAGAGATCAAGAAGGAGCATCAGTTGTTGATGGTTGGTGAAACCACTAGTTTCAAGAAGGGCAAGGGCAAAAAGGGATGCTTCATGAAACGAACCCAAGGTTGAACCCAAACCCAAGACTAAGTGCTTCTGTAATAAGGGGAACAGCCACTGGAGCAGAATTACCCTAGATACTTGGTAGATGAGAAGGCTGGCAAGGTCGATAGAAGTATATTGGATATACATTGTGTTAATGTGTACTTTACTAGTACTCCTAGTAGCACCAGGGTATTAGATACCGGTTTGGTTGCTAAGTGTTAGTAACTCGAAATAAAAGCTACGGAATAAACGGAGACTAGCTAAAAGGTGAGATGACGATATGTGTTGGAAGTATTTCCAAGGTTGATCAAATATCGTACGCTCCCTCTACCATCGAGATTGGTGTTTGCGTTGAGCATAGACATGATTGGATTATGTCTATCGCAATACGGTTATTCATTTAAGGAGAATAACGGTTACTCTGTTTTTTTAATAATACCTTCAATGGTCTTGCACCTAAAATGAATGGTTCATTGAATCTCGATCGTAGTGCATGTTCATGCCAAAAGATAGTAATGATAGTACCACCTACTTGTGGCACTGCCACGTAAGTCATATCGGTATAAAACGCATGAAGAAGCTCCATGTTGATGGATCTTTGGGCTCACTCATTTTTGAAAAGTTTGAGACATGCGAACCATGTCTATTGGTGTATATGCATGAAGAAACTCCATGCAAATGGACCGTTTGGACTCACTTGATTTTGAATCACTTGAGACATGCAAATCATACCACGTGGGCAAGATGACTGAAAGCCTCGTTTTCAGTAAAATGGAACTAGAAAGCAACTTGTTGGAAGTAATACATTTTGATGTGTGCAATCCAATGAGTGCTGAGGCATGTAGTGGATATCGTTATGTTCTTACTTTACAGATGATTTGAGTAGATGTTGAGTATATTTACTTGATGAATCACAAGTCTGAATTATTGAAAGGTTCAAGTAATTTCAGGGTGAAGTTGAAAGATCGTCGTGACAAGAGGATAAAAGATCTATGATATGATCATAGAGATGAATATCTGAATTACGAGTTTGGCACAGAATTAAGACATTGTGGAAATTGTTTCACAACTAATACAGCCTGGAACACCATAGTATGATGGTGTGTCCGAACATCATAACTGCACCCTATTGGATATGATGCATACCATGATGTCTCTTATCGAATTACCACGATAGTTTATGGGTTAGGTATTAAAGACAACCGCATTCACTTTAAATAGGGCACCACGTAATTCCGATGAGATGACACCGTATGAACTATGGTTTAGGGAAACCTAAGCTGTCATTTCTTAAAAGTTTGGGGCTGCGACGCTTATGTGAAAAGGTTTCAGGATGATAAGCTCGAACCCAAAGCGGATAAATGCATCTTCATAGGACACCCAAAACAGTTGGGTATACCTCCTGTCTCAGATCCGAAAGCACTAAGGGATTGTTTCTAGAATCGGGTCCTTTCTCGAGGAAAAGTTTCTCTCGAAAGAATTGAGTGGGAGGATGGTGGAGACTTGATGAGGTTATTGAACCGTCTCTTCAACTAGTGTGTGGCAGGGCACAGGAAGTTGTTCCTGTGGCACCTACACCAATTGAAGTGGAAGCTTATGATAGTGATCATGAAACTTCAGATCAAGTCACTACCAAACCTCGTAGGATGACAAGGATGCGTACTACTTCAGAGTGGTACGTAATCCTGTCTTGGAAGTCATGTTGCTAGACAACAATGAACCTACGAGCTATGGAGAAGCGATGGTGGGCCCGGATTCCGATAAATGGCTCGAGGCCATAAAATCCGAGAGAGGATCCATGTATGGAAACAAAGTGTAGACTTTGACAGAACAGCTCGATGGTCATGAGGCTGTTGAGTGCAGATGGATTTTAAAAGGAAGACGGACAATGATGGTAAATGTCACCATTAAGAAAGCTCGACTTGTCGTTAAGATGTTTTCCGACAAGTTCAAGGAGTTGACTACGATGAGACTTTCTCACTCGTAGCGATGCTAAGAGTCTGTTGGAATTATATTAGCGACTACTGCATTATTTATGAAATCTTGCAGATAGGATGTCAAAACATTGTTTCCTCGATGTTTTTTGAGGAAAGGTTGTGTGTGATACAAACCGGAAGGTTTTGTCAATCCTGAAAGATGCTAATAAGTATGCAAAGCTCCAGCAATCCTTCTAGGGACTGGAGTAAGCATCTCGGAGTTGGAATGTATGCTTTGATGATGATCAAAGATTTTGGGTTTATACAAAGTTTATGAGAAACTTGTATTTCCAAAGAAGTGAGTGGGAGCACTCTAGAATTTCTGATGAATATATGTTGTTGACATATTGTTGATCGGAAATGACGTAGAATTTCTGGAAAGCATATAGGGTTATTTGGAAAGTGTTTTTCAATGGAAAGCCTGGATTAAGCTACTTGAACATTGAGCATCAAGATCTATAAGGATAGATCAAAACGCTTAATGGTACTTTCAAATGAGCACATACCTTGACATGATCTTGAAGGTGTTCAAGATGGATCAGTCAAAGAAGGAGTTCTTGCCTGAGTTGTAAGGTATGAAGTTAAGACTTAAAGCTTGACCACGGCAGAAGAAAGAGGAAGGACGAAGGTCGTCCCCTATGCTTTTATCATAGGCTCTCTACAGTGTGCTATGCTGTGTACCGCACCTGAAATGTGCCTTGCCATGAGTCAGTCAAGGGGTACAAGAGTGATCTAAGAATGGATCACAGGACAGCGGTCAAAGTTATCCTTAGTAACTAGTGGACTAAGGAATTTTCTCAATTATGGAGGTGGTAAAAGAGTTCGTCGCAAAGGGTTACGCTGATGCAAACTTTGACACTAATCCAGATTATTCTGAGTAGTAAACTGGATTCGTATAGTAGAACAGTTATTTGGAATAGCTCCAAATGTAGTGTAGCAGTTGCATCTACAAGATGACATAAGAAATTTGCAAAGTACATACGGATCTGAATGTTGCAGACCCGTTGACTAAAACCTCTCTCACAAGCAAAACATGATCAAACCCAGAACTCATTGAGTCTTAATCACATGATGATGTGAACTAGTTTAGTGACACTAGTAAACTCTTTGGATGTTGGTCACATGGCGATGTGACCTGTGAGTGTTAATCACATGGCGATGTGAACTAGATTATTGAATCTAGTGCAAGTGGGAGACTGTTGGAAATATGCCCTAGAGGCAATAATAAATAGTTATTATTATATTTCCTTGTTCATAATAATCGTTTATTATCCATGCTATAATTGTATTAATAGGAAACTCAGATACATGTGTGGATACATAGACAACACCATGTCCCTAGTAAGCCTCTAGTTGACTAGCTCGTTGATCAATAGATGGTTACGGTTTCCTGACCATGGACATTGGATGTCGTTGATAACGGGATCACATCATTAGGAGAATGATGTGATGGACAAGACCCAATCCTAAGCCTAGCACAAGATCATGTAGTTCGTATGCTAAAGCTTTTCTAATGTCAAGTATCATTTCCTTAGACCATGAGATTGTGCAACTCCCGGATACCGTAGGAGTGCTTTGGGTGTGCCAAACATCACAACGTAACTGGGTGGCTATAAAGGTACACTACGGGTATCTCCGAAAGTGTCTGTTGGGTTGGCACGAATCGAGACTGGGATTTGTCACTCCGTGTAAACGGAGAGGTATCTCTGGGCCCACTCGGTAGGACATCATCATAATGTGCACAATGTGATCAAGGAGTTGATCACGGGATGATGTGTTACGGAACGAGTAAAGAGACTTGCCGGTAACGAGATTGAACAAGGTATCGGGATACCGACGATCGAATCTCGGGCAAGTATTGTACCGATAGACAAAGGGAATTGTATACGGGATTGATTAAGTCCTTGACATCGTGGTTCATCCGATGAGATCATCGTGGAACATGTGGGAGCCAACATGGGTATCCAGATCCCGCTGTTGGTTATTTACCGGAGAGTCATCTCGGTCATGTCTGCATGTCTCCCGAACCCGTAGGGTCTACACACTTAAGGTTCGGTGACGCTAGGGTTATAGAGATATTAGTATGCGGTAACCCGAAAGTTGTTCGGAGTCCCGGATGAGATCCCGGACGTCACGAGGAGTTCCGGAATGGTCCGGAGGTAAAGAATTATATATAGGAAGTGCTATTTCGGCCATCGGGACAAGTTTCGGGGTCACCGGTATTGTACCGGGACCACCGGAAGGGTCCCGGGGGTCCACCGGGTGGGGCCACCTGCCCCGGGGGGGCACATGGGCTGTAGGGGGTGCGCCTTGGCCTATATGGGCCAAGGGCACCAGCCCCAAGAGGCCCATGCGCCAAGAGAAGAGGAAAAGGAAGAGTCCTAAAGGGGGAAGGCACCTCCGAGGTGCCTTGGGGAGGAGGGACTCCTCCTTGGCCGCACCCTTCCTTGGAGGAAGGGCCAAGGCTGCGCCCCCCCCCCTCTCCCTTGGCCCTATATATAGTGGGGGGAAGGGAGGGCAGCACCAACCTGAGCCCTGGCGCCTCCCTCTCCCTCCCATGACACATCTCCCTCCTCCCGCAGCGCTTGGCGAAGCCCTGTTGGAATCCCGCTACTTCCACCACCACGCCGTCGTGCTGCTGGATCTCCATCAACCTCTCCTCCCCCCTTGCTGGATCAAGAAGGAGGAGACATCGCTGCTCCGTACGTGTGTTGAACGCGGAGGTGCCGTCCGTTCGGCGCTAGGATCATCGGTGATTTGGATCACGACGAGTACGACTCCATCAACCCCGTTCTCTTGAACGCTTCCGCGCGCGATCTACAAGGGTATGTAGATCCACTCCTCCCTCGTTGCTAGATGACTCCATAGATTGATCTTGGTGATGCATAGAAAATTTTGAATTTCTGCTACGTTCCCCTACACAAAGGGCCTCCTATGGGCCGAAAGACGTCATGGGCCATACATGGGCCGGAAGTTACAATGGGCTGGTATCATATTGGACGGCCCAGATGACGCTACTGGGCCAAATTCCGCTACGCCGTGAGTTAGCAGGCTGTAAATGGGCTATATGCGAACAGGCCGTTAACAGGCTTTCCGTGGGCTGGCCCGCTACCTTTTGACCAAGTTAAACGGGCCGGCCTTTTCACTGGAATGGGCCTCTGTTGGGCCATGCCATGTGTCGATGAATCATAGGTGCCTTCGGTCCAATGAGTGGATGACATCTGTCCCAACGACGAGCCGACACATGGTTACTCTGGCCATTGAGAATTTTACACGTGGAAAATCCCCATTGGTCCGGGTTGTTAACGGGTTATCGGATCCAAATCGGAACCCGATAGCTTAACGGCGACCCGTTACGGTGGATGCCACATGTCGGTAACCCTTGACTAAAGCAATTCTGTGACGCGCGATTTATCGTCATGGAAGTGGACACTTTCGTGATGATAATCTTGGTAGTGTCATGGAACACTTCTACGACAGCACAGGTATGACTATCTTGATTCTGTCATAAAATCGTCATGGATGTACATGCATGACAAAAAACGTGACCTACTAGGACAAACACATATCATCACGGAAGTATATTTTTTTGTAGTGTCATGAGCCTGCAGCGTTGGAAGGAAAACCAGATTCTCCCTCCACTGTTTGGCTATGGCAGCGTTCCTCGCTTCCGCGTCTAGATTGACCTTCTTCGGAGCCATGGTGACCGAAGGGGTGGAAGGTTGGCGAAGAGCATGGGCAGAGCGGTGCGATGGCGTGGTGTTCTGTTCTTGCGCGAGGAGGAAGAAGGATGCAGATGGCTAGTGTGGGATCTTGAGAAGATGTGTCTAGAGGGGGGTGATTAGACACTTAGTACTAAAGTTGCAGTTTTTAAATTTTTTTGGTTTAAGTGGAGTTTGGGCACAATTTCAACATACACAATACATATCAAGCAAGCATGCAAAGAGTATATGGGCAGCGGAAAGTAAAGCATGCAACTTGCAAGAATGTAAAGGGAAGGGTTTGGAGAATTCAAACGCAATTGGAGACAAGAATGTTTTTGGCGTGGTTCGGATAGGTGGTGCTATCCTACATCCACGTTGATGGAGACTTCAACCCACGAAGGGTAACAGTTGCGCGAGTCCACGGAGGGCTCCACCCACGAAGGGTCCACGAAGAAGCAACCTTGTCTATCCCACCATGGCCATCGCCCACGAAGGACTTGCCTCACTAGCGGTAGATCTTCACGAAGTAGGCGATCTCCTTGCCCTTACAAACTCCTTGGTTCAACTCCACAATCTTGTCGGAGGCTCCCAAGTGACGCCTAGCCAATCTAGGAGACACCACTCTCCAAGAAGTAACAAATGGTGTGTTGATGATGAACTCCTTGCTCTTGTGCTTCAAATGATAGTCTCCCCAACACTCAACTCTCTCTCACAGGATTTGGATTTGGTGGAAAGAAGATTTGAGTGGAAAGCAACTTGGGGAAGGCTAGAGATCAAGATTCATATGGTAGGAATGGAATATCTTGGCCTCAACACAAGGGTAGGTAGTTCTCTCTCAGAACATATTGAGTTGGAAGTGTAGATATGTTCTGATGGCTCTCTCCACGAATGAAGAGGAGGTGGAGGGGTATATATAGCCTCCACACAAAATCCAACCGTTACACACAATTTACCAATCTCGGTGGGACCGAATCAACAAACTCGGTCGGACCGATTTAGTAAATCTAGTGACCATTAGAGATTTCGGTGGGACCAACATGCAACTCGGTAGGACCGATATGGTTAGGGTTAGGGCATAACGTAATCTCGGTGAGACCGATTACACAAACTCGGTGAGACCGATTTTGGTAATTAGCTAACCAGAGAGTTGGTCAGGCAAACTCGGTGGGACCGATTACTAATCTCGGTTGGACCGATCTTGGTAATAAGTTAACCAGAGAGTTTGCATTGTAATCTCGGTAGTACCGATTTCCTAAACTCGGTGAGACCGATTTTGGTAATGGACATACACAGAGAGATTACAATCACATCTCGGTGAGACCGAGATCCCTATCGGTGAAACCGATTTGCCAGGGTTTGGCAGTGGCTATGACAAATGAAACTCGGTGGCGCCGGATAGAAAGAATCGGTAGGGCCGAGTTTGACTTTAGGTTTAGGTCAAAAGTGGAAGTGGGAAAGTAGCTGAGGGTTTTGGAGCATATCACAAAGCACATGAAGCAAGAGGCTCATTAAGCAACACCTCATCCCTTCTTAATAGTATTGGCTTTTCCTATAGACTCAATGTGATCTTGGATCACTAAAATGTAAAATGAAGAGTCTTGAGCTTGAAGCTTTAGCCAATCCTTTGTCCTTAGCATCTTGAAGGAGTTCCCACAACCTTTAGTCCATGCCACTCCATTGTTGAACTTATCTGAAACATACTAGATAAAAGTGTTAGTCCAACAAGAGATATGTTGACATTAATTACCAAAACCACCTAGGGAGCACTTGTGCTTTCAATCTCCCCCTTTTTGGTAATTGATGGCAACATACATCAAAGCTTTAGATTAAGATATAAAGAATAGCAAGTAAAGCTTTGGAAGGACATGTAACAAACATAGGATCCCCCTACATGTATGCAATCATGTGAATATGAAACATAGAAGCATTGTGAGAGCATAACCATGACAGAGTAGGCAATGTGTTACATGTATCTTGGCCATATGCATCAGAGCAAAAGATTATTAAGAAAAATACCTTCATGCTCATGAGTCCTTCTTGCAAACAGTATGTACATAAGCAAGAATTCCTCATTCTCATGATTTTGATGCATATACTTACCTTGTAGTCTTGAGTTTGCTTAGGATGGAATGAACCTGCACAAACAAGGTTAGATAACACAGGTACATCCACTAGCCAGAGCAAACCAAAGAAAACCACAAGAATACCAAGACTGGGATGACATGTAGAGAGTGAGTACAAGGTACCACATTGGTTTAGACATGTCCCCAAGAGTAAAGATATGCAATGAATTTGAATGATTTCTTTCCCTTAGATGTCTTGCTCCCCCTGAATCTGACATGGGATATTGGGAGAAGATAGGGAACAGAAAAATAGAGCTGAAAGATATGAATGAATAGATCTTAATGCAAATAAGCACATATGAGCATGTCTTTCCCCCAAAAAGACATGTGGCATCTCTCCTCTTGAACATCAAGCATCTGGGATCCTTGAGTATTCTCTCCCCCTGGAGATCTCTTTCTCCCCTTTAATATTCTCTCTTGTAGGTGATAAGCTTTGATGTGATCTCTCTCTCCCCCTTTGACATCAATTTCCAAGAAGGGCTTTCTGGAATCTGTCGAATGGGTTTGGTCCTTGAGACTCAGCACAAAGTAATGGATAAAACTGTGATGCTTGTAGAGGACAAGATTCATTGAGTGGAGCTGGATCAGAAGAAATATAGAACAAGTGGCAAACTGTTTTTCCTGTTGTGAATTCGGTGGCACCGAGTGGCATGTTTCGGTGGTACCGAAAGGATTCGGTTGGACCGAAAACTACAAGTCGGTGAAACCGAGTTCATCACAGAGAAAAACACTTGTCACCTCAGCTCACTAGACAAGTAAGATTTCACAAAGATTTGCAATGAATTATCTGAAAGATTTGCAATGAATTTGACGCAGAAAATGCAGAACAAAAACAAAAAGAAAAGAATGAAATTTCTAGATGAAGTTTTTTTTTGAAAAAGGAAAACAAATATGCAAGGGACAAATGCAATAACACAGAAAAGAACACAAGAGAACTTCATCTAGAGTTGGGCGGTGACATAGTCACCTATGTTAGAGTATATTGACTTAGGAGTCAAGTGAGATCACTTGATCATAGGTCATACTCATCGTTTAAGCTCAAAATGGGGTTACCATTTTTCGTTTAAGCATCTTGATGTATTCACATCTTGTTAAGTTGCTTTGACTCATGACTTGGAGTAAAGCTTCTCTAAGATGGAATAACATACCTTGGGTGGTGGTGTGGATCTTGCTCATGTAGTTGAACTTGTGTGGGTGCTCAAGGTTGATGTAGTTCATCAAGAGTTGGGAGCAGCACTTGGAGTTCGAGTTCATCTACCTACATGGGTTAGTTCTTGCAAGGAAGAGCACTTATGTATCCAAAAATGATAATCATGAAGCTCAACATAGAATTTGTCAAAGGATATGTTTGAATGGTTTTGTGCTTCCTTGTCTTCAACCACCATTGTGTAGAGACTTGGTGATGTAGAGATTGCTTAAGATGTGAGTGAGTTGCAATCTCATAGAATTTGATTCAACCAAGTACCTACATGGGTTAGATAACATGCAAGATGCAAATTTGTCCAAGACATAAGATAATCATCATAAGAGATATATCATGGATTAGTCATAAGCTCATGTCTTGCATGTCTCCAATGGAGTTCCTACTCCAAGTTCGAAGCATCAATAACGTTCAATTCACCTCTCAACCTGCAAAACACTTTCTCATCAAGTGGTTTAGTGAATATATCTGCTAATTGCTTATCGTGCGAACATGCTTAAGATCAATGTCACCCTTAGCAACATGATCTCGAATGAAATGATGATGAACTTCAATATGCTTAGTTCGAGAATGTTGTACAGGATTATGACCAATTTTGATAGCACTTTCATTGTCACAAAGCAATGGAACATGTTTCACATAGATCCCATAATCTTTAAGAGTTTGGGTCATCCAAAGTAATTGAGCACAACATGAACCAGCGGCAATATATTCCGCTTCGGCGGTGGATAAGGATACTGAGTTTTGTTTCTTGGAGGACCAAGACACAAGGGATCTACCAAGAAATTGACAAGTACCCGAAGTGGACTTTCTATCAACCTTGTCTCCGGCATAATCCGAGTCGGAATAACCAACAAGATCAAAAGAAGACCTCTTAGGATACCAAATGCCAAAATTTGGTGTATGAATTAAGTATCTCACTATCCTTTTCACGGCCTTAAGATGACATTCTTTAGGAGTAGCTTGATATCGTGCACACATGCACACACTTAGCATAATATCGGGACGTGAAGCACATAGGTATAACAATGAACCAATCATAGAGCGATAAACCTTTTGATCAACCGGTTCACCATCTTTGGTCAAATCATTATGTCCACTAGTAGGCATGGGTGTAGGCATACCTTTGCATTCTTGCATATTGAACTTCTTGAATAAGTCTTTGGTGTACTTCGTTTGAGAGACAAATGTACCTTCCTTAGTTTGCTTGATTTGCAAACCGAGAAAGAATTTGAGTTCACTCATCATAGACATCTCAAACTTCTTCGACATTAGCTTTCCAAACTTTTCACTAAAAAGAGGGTTAGTTGAACCAAATATGATATCATCAACATAAATTTGGCATAGAAATAGTTCTCCATTAACTCTTTTAGTAAAAAGTGTGGAATCAATTTTTCCAATTTCAAAACCACTTGCAATAAGGAACTTGGTCAAGCATTTATACCATGCTCTAGGAGCTTGTTTAAGACCATAAAGGGCTTTATGAAGTTTGTAAACATGATTTGGTTTCTTAGGATGGACAAAGCCGGGAGGTTGTTTGACATAAACTTCCTCCTCTATTTCACCATTTAGAAAAGCACTTTTAATGTCCATTTGGTACAAGGTGATATTATGGTGATTAGCATAGGCAAGTAAGATGCGAATGGACTCAAGTCTAGCAACGGGAGCATATGTCTCACCATAGTCCATACCTTCGATTTGTGTGTACCCTTGGGCGACGAGACGTGCTTTGTTGCGAACCACTTGTCCATCTTCATATTGCTTGTTGCGAAACACCCATTTGGTACCAATGATGTTGTGGTTGTTGTCGGGCTTCTCAACCAATGTCCAAACTTGGTTTCTCTCAAAGTTGTGTAGCTCTTCATGCATAGCGTTTATCCAGTTCGGATCTTCCAATGCTTCTTCAACCTTCATCGGTTCAATGCTAGAGATGAATGAATAGTTTTCACAAAAGTTAGCTAAACGAGTTTTTGAGCGAGTGATTCTCCCGGTTTGAATATCATTGTAGATTTGCTCGACGGGATGGTCCTTAGCAATTCTTGCTCGAACTCGTGAAAGCTTTTGCTTGGGTCTTCGTTGAACATCTTCTTCATCTTGTTCTTCTTCTTGGCCTTCTTCATCGTTGTCGTTCTCTTGTCGTGGTGGAGAAGGAGGTTGTTGGCGTTCGTCTTGATGCATTTCCTCGTCTTCTTCATCTGGGTGTGTCCCACTTGTGGATGCTTCCGTGTCAATTCTTGGTTCACCTTGACGTGATGTAGAAGCTTCCACTTGGACGAACGAGGTACTCTCCTTTATTTCCGTTGGACGAATTTTGCCAATAGACAAGTCTTGGATTGCTTCTGAAGGGGCTTTGTCTCCTACATAAATTGGCAATTGCTCTACTTGCGAGCCATTAGATTCATCAAACTTCACATCTACCGTCTCTTCAACCTTTTGGGTGAAATTGTTGTAGACACGGTAAGTGTGAGAGTTTGAGCCATAACCAAGTAGGAAACCTTCATGAGATTTAGGAGCAAACTTTGAACGACGATGCTTATCAAGAATGTAGCATTTTGAGCCGAATACTCGAAAGTATCCAACTTGGGGTTTGTTACCGGTGAGAAGCTCGTATGCCGTCTTGCCGAGTAGCTTGTGAAGATACAAGCGATTTGTTGCATGACAAGCTGTCTCAACCGCTTCTGCCCAAAAGTGCTTCGGCGTCTTGTACTCATCAAGCATCGTTCTTGCCATTTCGATGAGCGTCCGGTTCTTCCTCTCAACAACTCCATTTTGTTGAGGTGTGTACGTAGCCGAGAACTCGTGTGAAATCCCTTCTTCGTCAAGAAAGGTGTCCACATTTGCGTTCTTGAACTCCGTTCCGTTGTCACTCCGAACCTTCTTGATCTTCACTTCAACATGATTTTGGGCCTTCCTAGCAAAGTTTTTGAAGATCTTTTGGACCTGCAATTTGTCATCAAGAAAGAACACCCATGTAAATCTTGAAAAATCATCAACTATAACTAGACCAAAAGAATTTCCACCGAGACTCTTGTAAGCGTTGGGACCAAAAAGATCCATATGAAGTAGCTCGAGTGGCCTCCTTGTGGTCATGATGTTCTTCACGGGATGCCTTCCTCCAACCTGTTTACCTGCTTGACAAGCACTGCAAAGTCTATCCTTATCAAATATAACATCGTTAACTCCAAGGATATGATTTCCTTTAATAAGCTTGTCAAGGTTTCTCATGCCAACGTGACCTAGTCGTCTATGCCACAACCAACCTTTTGAGGATTTAGCGATAAAGCAAGTTTTAGGTTGTGCCTTTTTAGAGAAATCGACAATGTAAAGATCACCTCTACGTATACCGGTAAAGACCATTTTATGATTGTCTCGACGAAACACTTGGCAATCTACCTTAGTAAATAGGACATTCAAACCGAAATCAGCAAGTCTAGATACTGAAAGTAAGTTGTATCCAAGAGATTCAATGAGCATGACATTTTGTATGGAGCTATCGTGTGAGATGGCCACCTTACCAAGGCCAACCACCTTACCCTTTAAATTATCACCGAAGGTGACATATTTTCGAGGGCCGTCATTTTCAGCAAGCTCACGGAACATCTCTTCATCTCCGGTCATATGATCAGTACATCCATTGTCAAGAAGCCATTCCTTTCCTCCTGACACATATCCTCGAAGATTTGCCATAAGACCAAAATGTCTCATTTCATCATCAAGATCGAAGTCACTATCATCATCTTCATCATAGTATCCATGTTCAACATCATCTTGTGATTGATCATATCCTAGAGAGGGTAATTCATTAGTTACATGATCATCAAAGTGGTTACCTTTATGAATTCTAATAGCTTCGGATATGATATCACTAATGATTCCAACATTTCCTTTAGCACGCATGAGATTGGTAAGCTCAAATAGACAATTACCAAAACTAGGATCACTAGAGTTCATCTTACTCAAGGCAATAGATTTATGGAGAATTTCATCTAAATTTTTCAAGGAATAATCAGGAAATCGTTCCTTAAGAAATTTCCATATAGTATAAGCACACTCAAGAGTAGGCAAACATCTAATCAAGTTTCTAGGCAATCCTCTAATGATGAGCTCAACAGTTCTAAGATTGCGAATCATGTCAATATCTTCATCTAGGGTGGGATGCATAGGATCAACATGAGGCGCACAAGGACTAGCAATGTACTTGTTCAAATGATATTGATTGAAAATTACAAGCATCTCATTTTTCCACTCATGAAAATACTCTCCATCAAGAATAGGCACTCTATGTCTAAGACTCCCCAAAGTAGACTCATCCATCTTCCTCCAATGGTGATTAAACCAAGGCAATGGAGACCAAAGCTCTGATACCACTTGTGGGATCCTGAGAAGATGTGTCTAGAGGGGGGTGATTAGACATTTAGTACTAAAGTTGCAGCTTTTAAATTTTTTCGGTTTAAGTGGAGTTTGGGCACAATTTCAACATACACAATACATATCAAGCAAGCATGCAAAGAGTATATGGGCAGCGGAAAGTAAAGCATGCAACTTGCAAGAATGTAAAGGGAAGGGTTTGGAGAATTCAAACGCAATTGGAGACAAGAATGTTTTTGGCGTGGTTCGGATAGGTGGTGCTATCCTACATCCACGTTGATGGAGACTTCAACCCACGAAGGGTAACAGTTGCGCGAGTCCACGGAGGGCTCCACCCACGAAGGGTCCACGAAGAAGCAACCTTGTCTATCCCACCATGGCCATCGCCCACGAAGGACTTGCCTCACTAGCGGTAGATCTTCACGAAGTAGGCGATCTCCTTGCCCTTACAAACTCCTTGGTTCAACTCCACAATCTTGTCGGAGGCTCCCAAGTGACGCCTAGCCAATCTAGGAGACACCACTCTCCAAGAAGTAACAAATGGTGTGTTGATGATGAACTCCTTGCTCTTGTGCTTCAAATGATAGTCTCCCCAACACTCAACTCTCTCTCACAGGATTTGGATTTGGTGGAAAGAAGATTTGAGTGGAAAGCAACTTGGGGAAGGCTAGAGATCAAGATTCATATGGTAGGAATGGAATATCTTGGCCTCAACACAAGGGTAGGTAGTTCTCTCTCAGAACATATGAGTTGGAAGTGTAGATGTGTTCTGATGGCTCTCTCCACGAATGAAGAGGAGGTGGAGGGGTATATATAGCCTCCACACAAAATCCAACCGTTACACACAATTTACCAATCTCGGTGGGACCGAATCAACAAACTCGGTCGGACCGATTTAGTAAATCTAGTGAGCGTTAGAGATTTCGGTGGGACCGACATGCAACCCGGTAGGACCGATATGGTTAGGGTTAGGGCATAACGTAATCTCGGTGAGACCGATTACACAAACTCGGTGAGACCGATTTTGGTAATTAGCTAACTAGAGAGTTGGTCAGGCAAACTCGGTGGGACCGATTACTAATCTCGGTTGGACCGATCTTGGTAATAAGTTAACCAGAGAGTTTGCATTGTAATCTCGGTAGTACCGATTTCCTAAACTCGGTGAGACCGATTTTGGTAATGGACATACACAGAGAGATTACAATCCCATCTCGGTGAGACCGAGATCCCTATCGGTGAAACTGATTTGCCAGGGTTTGGCAGTGGCTATGACAAATGAAACTCGGTGGCGCCGGATAGAAAGAATCGGTAGGGCCGAGTTTGACTTTAGGTTTAGGTCAAAATTGGAAGTGGGAAAGTAGCTGAGGGTTTTGGAGCATATCACAAAGCACATGAAGCAAGAGGCTCATTAAGCAACACCTCATCCCTTCTTAATAGTATTGGCTTTTCCTATAGACTCAATGTGATCTTGGATCACTAAAATGTAAAATGAAGAGTCTTGAGCTTGAAGCTTTAGTCAATCCTTTGTCCTTAGCATCTTGAAGGAGTTCCCACAACCTTTAGTCCATGCCACTCCATTGTTGAACTTATCTGAAACATACTAGATAAAAGTGTTAGTCCAACAAGAGATATGTTGACATTAATTACCAAAACCACCTAGGGAGCACTTGTGCTTTCAGCTAGGTTGGGGGTGAGGGAGGTAAATGAGCAGCGCCCCTCGAGAGTACGGGGAAGGCGTGGGAGCTGGCTCTTTACTAACCGACTTGGCCGCGCTTTTGCAGGCGCATGACCCCGGGCTGCCGTTTCAATCCACCACTCTCACGTTCTACGGTTAATGCGCATCGCCAGTGAAGTAAAAAACCATCATGACGGCAGTGATTCTCCGCCACGTGTGTATGTGCATTGAATTGGGCCTAGCCCAACAACCCCTCACATGCATGTGTGGCCCAGGACCAGGGGCTCCTATTGGTGTATTGAACATGGGTTCATACCCTGACGGTGCACAGACAGTTGCAACCTTTATAGAAGCTCAAGACTTGGTCAACAAGACCGTGAAGAAGACCTCGAGGCAGGTGATCGAGAAGTACTAAGGAAGTACTGGAGATCAAGACTACAATTGTTGGCAAGCTACACACCGGCAAGCGACGACCCGACAAGCTCTGTGCCGGCAAGCTCCGTTCTTCGCCCCTCCACCGCTCAACCTTAGTGACCAGCTTGTCACTTGTCAAATAGGTGTCGAGCGAGCAGGTGGTTAGGTGAAACCTGTCGGGGCACGTGTCAGCTAGTCTCCTGAAGAACAACTTCAATGACACCCGTCCGAGAGGCATGGCAGAAGAATAGAAGGTAGCTGGGCTGATGATGCAGGTGGAGGAGCACTACCTTGCCGGCATTCACCCCAGCGTGACACCTAACTGCGCATCAAATGCTTTTGTCCTAATCCGGTAAGGTTAGGTATGAGAGCACTGTAGCCACTATTTACCCTATGTAATTACCATTTTGCCACTGTGTTGACCCCTTTGTCTATAAAAGAAGGTCCATGGCTACCTTTATAAGGGTCGAAACCTTGTCCATTTGCACATAGCTGCACTTCCCGAGCACCTTCCGGCAAGCTTGCGCTCTTTTGTACTTTGGACTTACACATCTCGATCCACCAAAGCAGGAGTAGGGTTTTACACCTCGCGGCGGCCCGAACCTTGGTAAACTTTGTGTATGTGCTTGCCTGATCTTGCTGGATCAGCTCATTGTGATCTGTGATTCCCTCAGTCGAACCGCAAAGGGGCTTTTGTTGGTTCCATAAATTGTCGTACCTCGACATAGTATCATCCTTGTCAACATGGAAACAACGTGAAGATCATCAACCTACAATCAACACCTAGCATGCTACCAATCCATCACCACTAGCTATCACAACATCGCAATGTCACAGATGGTCCGTCTACATTGCTGCCACATGCTCACAGATCTAGGTAGAACGAATAGAGGGAGTGATCGAACTTATAGCCTAGGTCGTTCAAGAGGAGGGCACGAATCATCGCAGCCGTCTACCGCCGGCGAGAGAAGAAGCACTGCTTACCTGCTCGTCGGTGACGATCCGCGCAAGACGAAGAGCTCAACAGGGGGATGGTGGCAGGAGTTTGAGCGATAAGATGAGGGTGGTTATATAGGGCGGCTGATTTCAGCATGAGGTGACCTAATTCCTCGCACTGCCTTTCTGGAAACGCGCGCGAGCTCGCGCCATCTCTGTGGGGAAACGGCCGACTTCTAGCAGGCCTCACAAGTACTAGCAGGCCTCACAAGTAGGCCAACAGTGAATACACGCTACCAAACGAGTCAGTTTTGCGCCGTGCAGCCTAACAAGTCATTTTTGCACAGCGCAGACTGATTGGGCTGTATGGAAACAACCAAACACGCCATGGTTGTTCCTCCAAAACAGAACTGAATCGACGGCAATCACGTTTGGTGGAAGCAGATAGTCAGGGTAGAGGGAGCATGGCAGGATCAGCGTTTGGAGACACTGGGCAATGAATAGAATTCCAGACATGGTCTACCACATATATAAAACTAAAAGAACATGTTATATTCCAAGTGCGCTGTTGCTTCTGTTACCTGACAATATACGACATGTTGGCTAAGCTATTTGAGTCAAATCGTAATGCGGTGAAAGGACGCAGTACGTGAGAATGAGCCACTTCGAATGCCTATATACAAGTATTGAGCCACTTTCCATATCTTGACCCAACTTAGCTAGCACGTGAGGTGAAAAGAAGCGGTATAGACTATTTATACACACAAGAAGCCTCCAAAATCTGACGCCTGCTATCCATGCCTCAGTCAGGCAATGTCTTAGTCGGTTGTTTTTTGGGCCACATATGGTATGCTCTTGGACCTGATTCCTTCAGGAATATCTGGTTTGCACGCATCCCAGAATGGTTTTAGTACTTTCCGTGTCTGCAAATAAATAAAATGAATAGTGTTTATTTTATGATTAAATATAAATAATAACTAGTACAACTCAACAAATAGGCAAAACAGAGATGTGCGGCTGAAAGAAAGTGATTTTAACTTCTTTAAAAAATGGGGAACATGTAATTTAATTCCTTGCACCGAGAACAGAGCATTGGTCATCCATTTGTGCTTCTGTTTTAATTTGGTGCGTGTAACCATACACTGGCATGAAACTTGTACTTCTGTCTAAAATAATTATGCATCATGCATTTACACATTTGATGTTATTTCCAATTTCCAGAATAAAAAAACATTCTAGTTTGCTGGCATACTAAGCAAAGAAGTAAGAAACATCTGAACTGTAAAAGGCTGCATGAAAGCAGAAACACTCCTACTATAATTGATCTATAAGAAATAAGTTCATTTAGCATGTTCTTTCTTAATTGACCTTACTAATACTGACCACACACCACAGCATCCTTTCCTGAAATTTCCCAATTCTTTATGCAGATACTATTTCATATAGTCATGTGAATCACAAGTGCTATTAGGATAAATACCTCTATGATCGCCTCCCAGGTCGTGCTGTATGGCAGAATTGTCCTGTCAAGAGGAATACAACTTTTTTCACCCAGAAGAACCTCGATGCAAGCTGAAACAGATTCTGACAGCGCGTCCAAGTTATATCCACCCTCAAGAACCATTACAAGGCGGTCAAACTTCATGAGCTGAATAGGAGTGAAATGTTAGAAACATAGAGTAAGAACAGAAGAAGCAATAAAAGTATACATCGACATGCTAACCATCTGAAGCAGTGTCGCAAATCCATTCGGGGTCACCTTGCATTGACCTAGGTCGTCACCCTCAGCTGCCAAAGCAATACAGAGCATCTAGTGAACTAACCCAAGGCATCATTCCACCCTCAAATAAAATCCCTGACGCTAACAGTAGGGAAGTATATTGGATTAGTGGCGTGGTTTTAGTGTTCTACAACTGACCTGCGTCAAAACCAGCCGAAATAAGAACAATTTCAGGGTCAAACTCGCTGATAACTGGCATGACCAAATGCTCCCATACAGTAATATAGTCAACATCACGGATGCCATTGTGAGTAAAGCAGATGTTCGCATTGAAGCCCCTACCAACTCCTTCACCAATATGCTCAGTGTTTCCCTCACTTGAGTCAGGGTAGAAACCACCCCCATATCTGTGTACTGAAATGACGAGGACTCGATTGTCTTTGTAAAAGATCTTCTGAGTACCATTTCCATGGTGGATATCCCAATCAAGTATTACAATTTTTTTCATTTGCTGCAAAACCAAAAACAAAAAGATTATGGGTTAGGGACATGTATACAGTTCAGTGACAATCGCGTACATGATGAGTGAACAGCTAGACGAAAAATGGGAGCTAAGATAATGCATACAAATAACAATACAACTGAAAATCAACTAGAAGCTAAGGAATGAACTGAACTGAAATTGTTAATAAGAAAATCTAAATCAGTTCCATCCTATGCTAACATGTGTCACAAACTGGCAAAATAGACAAAAAATCATCCAGAGCAATGATGGCAAAGGGAAAATGAGTGTCCAATCATCCACCACGAAAACCTTCATACCCATCCAGTATGTGCTAGCCTCTACGACCTGACAGTAGCTCTTTTTTTACTTCCTAAACAGTAGCATAATTTGGGGAGGTACTAAGAAACCCCAAATTCTAAAGACTTAGACCTCAAACCCTGTTTTGCATGATATGGTATGCAGACGAGTCTACAATTAAATTCAGCTAACAACAGTGTGCCTAATCTCTGAGAAAAATACATGATCAAACTAACAAAATTCAAGGAAGAAAAATAATTCAGATGGAGCATGTAAAAAGATTGAGGCAGGACAACGACTTAAAAGAATTTGGCGTACAGCTCATAGTCTCTAACTAGTAAGATTAATTCAATACACACCAATACTTACATATTTATTCAGCAGATGCATGGCCCCAACAGCTACGTTGTTCAATAGGCAAAAACCACTCGGTCCACGCAGTCCCGCATGGTGACCAGGTGGTCTTACCAATGCGAAAGCATATTTGTACATGCCCTCCACAGCTAAAGTACAAGCCTGCATAATGAATATACGGATGAGAAAATTACTTAAATTTGTGCATCTCCTCAACATTAGCTCACTCACTGTTAGCATATAGCTCTTTCCATACTATGTTATGTCTGTTGGACTGAACATTAGTACTGAAAGAATAGATCACCCAGAAATGCTGCACCCAGTTTAGACCTTATGGTAGGGAAACATACTGGCCTTACGGATTTGTAAAGAGATGCTTGCATGGTAAAAAAAATTACCTTCACAGACCCACCAGCGGCCAATAGTGCTGCTCTTGTGGAGCCTTGGCTGTAATACATGTCGCCCTTGCTGCAATGTTTAAGCGCCAAATTATCCCTCTGGTTCTGGTTCTTTGTGGCAATTGACACTATGTCTTTCACATGCGTACTTGAGTGAACATCCAGCATGTACTTTACTCCAATCTCATCAGGTTTGAATAGATCACATCTGATACATTAAGGCACAACAAATTTTATCACTGAGAAAAATCGCACACAAACTTTAGATGATGACTGAAATCATACCTATTGATGAGCTTCCCTTTTCTGAGATTCGACATTATACTTATCAATCTTGCTGGGTTCTCATTATGAGTATCTGCTGATTCATGAAGTAGCATATCTTCATCAGTGATTAACGCAACAGTTGAAATTTTCTTCTCCCCCTCAAAAGATTTGCCACGTGCCCCCTTCCAGCTTACGTCACCGAATATCTGCTTGACCTAGCAAAGTTGCAACCAAAATTAAGTTGAATACAAGTGTCTTTTTTCCTTAATTAACACTATTGAATTTGGTCGTGACAATGATATATGATGCAAAAATATATGGCCCATTACTTACTCTGTATTTTCTAAAGGTTACACTCATTTGTAAATATACGAGTTCACACATAAATCACATCTTTCCTAATAACTATTTTCAAAACGAACCTTGGGTAGAGTATGAGAAGACAGTGGACGACTCAGGCTCAGATAGGATGATTGTGCTTTATTCTGAATTTCAGCACCAGCATTCAGGGGCATCTTCCCTTTACAGTTTGTACCAGCAATAATATCTTCGACCTAACAAAATTACCACATAAATTTAGAGAATATTAATTTTTCACACACATAAATTTAGAGAATATTAAATTTTCACACCATAAACTGGATTGTGATTAAATTATTCACTGAAGCAACTATAATACGGGTTAATGAATGCACTTCATCGTGCATTTCAACAGCAGCATTTGGGATTATCTTCTCTCCATCTACAAATATTAATTTTTCACACACATAAATTTAGAGAATATTAAATTTTCACACCATAAACTGGATTGTGATTAAATTATTCACTGAAGCAACTATAAGACGGGTTAATGAATGCACTTCATCATGCATTTCAACAGCAGCATTTGGGATTACCTTCTCTCCATCTACAAGGTTGCTTGTGTAATGTTACCCTTCCCATCTTTGATTAGCAGAGACATCCTTACCTTATTACCCCCGTTGTGTTCGGTATAGTACGATAGAACGGAAATCAGAACGGAAAACATACCCAGTGCCCGACTCTCAAGTTAGAGTTCAGTTGATGCATCTATTGGTTCACATCTAATAAGGTGGCCATATAACTAAAGTTTCAACCCTATTGATTTCAAGTATAGTAGTATACATAGAACAGAAAACAGAAAACAAACCTCTGTTGCTGCTTCATCCTCGTGGCAGTGCTGGCTAGCTGCATCAAGATGAGCTGCACGCGCCGCACGCGCAGGAGTTCGTCGGAGAGATCTCGAGTTGATGGTGGGAATGGCTGTCGAAGCCGCTGGAGACATCAGGGCGCGGGAGGGCGGTGGATCCAGGGTTTTGGCGATCCCGCGCTCAGACTTCCGCCGGGACGACGTCGAGGAGGAAGGCCGCGTCGGGCCGGTGACCGCGGGCGTCGGGGCCGCCCGAGCCGGGGCGGAGGGATGAGGAAGGAGCCGAGCCGGGTCGGGGCCGTCGGGACCGGTTGTCCGCCGGATCCGGCTGCCGTGGGGCGGAGGAGGCCGGCGCCACGGCGGGCGGAGGTGGAACGGCGGAGGAAGGCGGAGCTAGGGTTTCGGGCCCGTGCGCGTCCGCATCCGCGCTCGTCGAACCCCGCGGCGGGATGATCCGTACCTTGAAGTGGCACACCTTTGGAGGAGGTTCATCAGCCATGCCGGAGGAGGCCGGCTCCACGGCGGGCGGCGGTGGAGCGGCGGAGGATGGCGGAGCTGGGGCTCCGGGGCCGTGCGCGTCCGCATCCGCGCTCGTCGAGCCACCCGGCGGGATGAACCGTACCTTTAAGTGGCGCGTCTTTGGAGGAGTATCGTCAGCCATGGCGGGTGCTGTTGCCGCCGCCGCCGCCGCGGCAGGCCCTCTCCGTCGTCGATGGCGGACAGCCGGTGTGCGGTCTCCGGTCCAGATCGACACACGTGGTGGACCGGAAAGGAGGCGGGACCTAGTGAACAGAGACTCGGGACGAAGGGAGACGCAAGTGATCCGCTACAACCTCGCTCGTGTACAGTCTGCGCCGGCAACCCTGAGCCTCACGCCAACTGTTGGGCCGTGTATGATGTGATTCTGGGCCAAAATCACAAAATTACCCTTTTGTGTGACGTTTAGTACTCCCTCGTGCTTCCTCTATCCCCGTGTTTCAACTTTGACCGTAAATTTAACTATCAAGACCGATTGCGGCGGGGGCAAAAATTATATCAGTGAATTCATATTCAAAAGAAGTTTTCAATTATATAATTTTTTCTCCCACCGCAGTTGGTCTCGTTGATTAAATTTATGGTCAAAGTTAGACCTTAGAAAGCGTGGGCGCACAATATTTTGAAATGGAGGGAGTATGAAATGGCCGGCGACTATGGCGTTGCTCAGTGCAGCAGCAACGCCAAGATCCCCTAAAAAACAACGCCAGGAACCATACCGTTGAAAAAAAAATAAGGTTCAGACATGGTCATTTCATGCTAAACTTCTCAAAGGGTCGGATAGGTTCTTTTGGCCGTGATTCCGGTTGTGGAGCGTCCATAGTGATCACAATGCAAGCTCTCTCCAGCATAGATGGGCACCATCCAAGAGTCGATGAACAACAGGAGTCATAGAATAGTGATACGATGAGATGGAATGCAGTAGAACTAGAAACAAGGATGGCAAACCCGCATCCAGGGGACTACGTTCGATGGAATAATTTCTTATAAGTTTTGTGGTGCCTATGCTCTAGTGGTGAATAGGAACCAAGGCGGCATGACAGTTGGAAGCCATGTACGCTTTGTTTGCTCCACAATGGTTATCAATTTTCTTGTGTGTTTCATATCTTGCAATATTTGACATGTGGGCTTTTATAGTTGAGGTTGGCAGACACATTGTACAATCTAATTGGAGGTAACATCACCGGGAGTCATAGAACTTGTGCTCGATATTCAGTTTGGTGCTAAAACTTTAAAAATACAGATTTGTGGTCATCCAACTTGCGTTCTCGTGCAAATACAGTCACGTTGCTCATATTCAGTCAGACGTATCTCATGCTTATGTGGCACGCAAGCATGGTTGTGGCCCACTGTTAGTGACTGAAACAGCTTGGCGCGTTTTTTCCTATGCAGAAGCACCCCTGCTCTGTACTTAATTTATTTAATTGAGCATAAGCCCCTCTATGGGTCCCACTTTGTCAGCATGAGTGAAGGGAGAAAGGAGAATAAAAAGTGCACACGCACAAATTTGAACTCCAGACCTCAGGTACATGCATGCACAAGCAAACCACTACACTGACTACATATTCCTGCCTATAAAGAGGCACGCCTGATTTTATATTAGATGCATTTTTTAGCTAAATTCCCCTTTTTCCTGGGTTCGACCAGTAAAAGCTAGATCCAGGAAAACCTCACCTTTTTTCGCCAAAAATGTTCAACTTAAAAAAAAGTGTCAAAATGTATAATGCATAACCCAAAACATACAAAACGTTGTCGTGAGCGAGAATTTTTTCGACTCCATTCTTTTTGAGAATGGCTAGAAAATTCGGGTTTCAAAATATCTTGGCAGTTCCAGTTTTTTATCGACCAAAATTTCTAAATGAGTTTTGAATTCAAATATTTTAACGTCTAAATATATTTAGTTTATCAAAAACAAAGTGATTCCTGTTACATTGGCCAGCTCGACTCCTCTCTTATATAGAAGTTCGCATGTTTAATTCATTGTTACAGTTCGAGACCATTTTTATAAATGAGCATGAATAAAGAAAAAAATATTTCACAATACAGGGAATATAAACACAGACCTGCCACTAAGCTAACTATGTGATTACTAGTAAATTGCACGTGCTATGCACGTTATACTTCTTAAGTAAATAAGAAAGTGACGTGAATGAGAACTTCTACGGAGTGAACATTTTCTTTTGTTCGGTATGAGACGAACAATCAAGTCTTTTTATATTGTATTACAAATAATATTTAATCATTCGCTCATATTTGTAATCACGTGGGGGTAAGTGTGAGCCTATATTCCTTTTGTGATGTAGGGGGAATGGACACATCTTTTTTGAAAAATCATTACAAGTCCAATGATTCGATTGATGGATAATGTGGTCCGTAGGCAAACTGTCAAATGCATGGTAGTTTGATATCATTTTATCGATCTCACATTTTTGTAATCTATGTATGCTAATATCAACAAGAAAACAAATTGATATGATTAAATAGTCACGTTTTCAGTTTGACAACAACAAAATGGCATGTCTCTACAACAACCGTATTGAGTTATTTTTCTTTGTGCGAGCTATCGTAGGAGTAGTTTATTTACAAAGCTATTGTTGTAGATAATGTCACCGTGTACATTGGTTGAACGGTAGGCCATAATGTCTCCATTTACACATGATCTTGGGAGGTGTATGACCATGTCGGCCTCCCAGCTCACAAGCCCAATTCACGTGTACTAATCGCAGATAGCGGACTTTCTTGTTGACGTGATGTACTTGTCCAGAAGTGTCCAGCGGCTTCAACACAGAAGTTTGCACGCGGGAAGGCATGATGGCGAATCCAATCATTTTCAACCATCCAATCTGTTGAGTAGCGTTCTGATGAGTGGTGGATAGCAATCCTAACTTGCAAATAAGCGGCTTGGATCTATCCAGTGGGAATTTGGTGGGATGCTGCAGTGGACTTCCAAGTTCAAAAAATTATGTGTACTATGTAGTGGTATAGATATGATATTGTATTCATGCAAAAGTTATTATATTTGACATATTTTCTGTCATTTAAATTCAAAATTTTCAGGCGATATCAATTTTTCCGGGGACCACCGAATTTTCTGGGGACCAATCGGTTATCGAAAATTTAGTCCGAGAGAAAAAAAACGTGAATACGAGTAGTTGTCATGGACAATATATAAAATTTGGTGTTTCTCTTTATAGACACCGATAGATACTTAGTGTAGCAGTTAGCTTATGTGCTTCCATGCTCGAGGTTGAGAGATCGCCATCATTTTTTATTATATTTGATGGTTTTATGCGCAATTAAATAAATTGTGAGGGGGTTCTCTATAAAGAAATCGGTCTGCTATGTCACCTAACGCCTTGTGCATTCCCAACCACTGACAGATGGGCCTCCACCAGTCTGGCACGCCATGTGGATAGGCCATGCGGCTGGATACGAGAGGAAGCACCGTATTTGCATGTGGGGACAAGTTATGTGACCACAAATCCGTATTTTAGAAGTTTTAGCACCAAACTGAACATTGAGCGCAAGTTTATGACTCCCGATGATATTACCTCATCTAATTGAGAAGAAGCCGTTCACTATGCCGCATTGTTGGTTGGAATTGGAAGGGAGACCCAAGTGGGCAACCCTCTTTTAAGATCTCAAGAACCCTGAAAAGAAGAAGGAAACAATGATGGCTCAAGCCCCCACCAATATATTGGGTTGGATGAAGAGGATGAAACAAGTCGAGCGGTAACCAGACTTGGGACCGAATCGGAGAGAAATGGGATCATGATGAGGAAGAAGTGAGAGAAAAATAGGGTCGCGAGTGACGGAGTGGCGAGCAAAATGCCGACCACATGGAAAGAACTCCTTCCCGACAAAGGCGTCAAATTGAAAAAAAAAAGGATACAAGCTCTACTTGCATGTTCAAAGGGATAAGATGGAGTCGATAGGAAGAGGTTCGAGAGAAGATGAAGGCATGGGAGCATATAGAGCTTCAGAAGGCAAGGGCGAGGGGGGCATTGAGATTGATAGAGAGAAGGTGAGGCTTGCGAGGATCACCGACGAGTCAAGGATCATGTTAGCCTACACTAGTCTTATGGATGACAAGGCCAAGATGTTCTTCACCAACATGCACAAAGACATCAACGAGCGCAACAAAAGCGCTTGATTCATTTGTTTTATCGGTTATCTTTGCATTGTTGAATTTTATTTGTCGTGGATCATGTTGGCTTGTTTGAATTGTTTAATTGTTGTGCTATATTTTTTGTGGAATGATTTACACACATTCTTCGCATGGATTTGGTGGTGCAGAGCACCCTACAGACATCACCATCAACCCCACAAGCTCCAAATGGATCAATGACTAGAGCTCGTGCACGTGCCATAGACTGAGGTAATTCTCTCCTACTTGAGCTCCCTATAGATTTGGATGAGACTTGGCTACTACCTCAAAGTGGAACTCTATGTGTGATTAGGTACGATGAAGACCACCACGGAGAAGCGAGGAAGTAACGCCAGGTCCACGAGAAGGAGCAAGAAGGAGGCATCGAAGAAGATGCCCAGAGACTGAAGACGAGTAGAAGCTCTCTTTGCATACCCCGTGCCCACAGAGCCCTGCACCCCCGTGCGCACGGACTAACCCAGAAATTCTCTAGACATCCCGTGCGCATGGGGTCCCTCGCTAACTCTCTGGACACCCCGTTCCCACACCCCCTTTACCCCGTGCGCATGTGCTTGCATGCGAGCAGTGACCGGGAAACTTCCTCCCTTGCCTCTAGCACCTATATATTTCGCAACTCTCCCATTTTCTAGGGTTAGCAAAGCAAAACTAGATCTTGAGAGAGTTTTGCTCATCTTATCTTGTCCTAGAGGATCAACACCTCCTAAGGAGAAGAATCCCCTTTTGGATTACCAAGACCTCCATATCCTTTGGATTTGAGAAGACTATATCCCAAGACCATCTCTCTTAGAGATTTGGGAAGAACCCTACCTATTGCCTGTGGAGTGATTTTGAGGGGAACATGAAGCATCACCTAGCCAATTGGGGGATGATTTGCATGAAAAGGGAGTATGGGAGTTTAGGGATCCCAAACCTTAAAGAAGTGAATATGAGTCTCCTAGGCTCTTGGATTAAGAGATATATCCAGGGGGGTGGGAAACTCCGGAAACAAGTAATTGATGGCAAATACTCAAATACCTCCCCAAACATCTTCATGAGCTCCTCCACCAATGCTTCCACCTTCTGAAAAGGGGTCACATCTAATCAAAGCCATCAAATTTGGTTATAGATGGATGGTGGGGGATGGGATTAAATTAGGTTTTGGGAATATACTTGCATTGGTACAACTCCCCTTGATGTGCAATACTGGTATCTTTACCTCATTTGCATGGAGAAGAATGTTAGTAGCAAAACTGTGTGGGATGGGGACAACCTTAAAAGTACCTTTTGGAAGTCCTTTACTCCCCAGGTGATGGAGAAGTGGTATGAATTGGTAGAAATAGGTAAGAGCATTACTTTCTCTGGTGATTCAAATGCCTTGATCTGGCGTTTGGAGAAGAATGGTGTTTATTCTACTAGCGCTTTCTATTCGGTTATTAATTTCCAGAGTGTGCAACCAGTTTACATTCCTGCGGTTTGGAAGCTGTCTAGTTTACATTCCTGCAGTTTGGAAGCTGTCTGTCCCTCTCATATTTTTCTCTGGCTGCTAGGACATAATAAATTAATGACTAAAAACAATTGCTCAAAAGACATATAGACAAAGGTAGAGAATGTCTCTTTTGTGCCTGTGATGAAAACATCACCCATTTATTCTTTAATTGTGTGGTTTCCTCTGCTATCTGGGAGGTTGTGCAAAGTTAATTCAAAAAGGCAGTGGGCGCCAATTATGAGTCAGTAGCTAGACTGTGGGTTTCTAACAAGAACTTCTCAAAAAGGGTAAGATTGGATATTTTGGCCGTGATTCTGATTCTGGAGCTGTACCATATCGGCAACATCTCCATTCTACTAGTTGAAATGACGTACAGGTCAAAATGTCCTAAGGATAGCACGGCGAACCCAACATAGGCTCTGTAAGACTGTAACAGACCACACACTAATCCCATTTCAGGCGCATGGGCATGGCACTATATAAAACCCAACTTAGGGCCTCTTTGATTCTTAGGATTTTGACAACGTAGGAATTGAAAAAGTATAGGATTGGAGTGGCATGCCCACTTAAATCCTATAGGATTAGCAATGAGGGTCTCTTTAATTCTTAGGATTTTAACAACGTAGGAATTGGAAAAGTATAGGATTGAAGTGGCATGCCCACTTGAATCCTATAGGATTAGCAATGAGTGTTTGACTGCACAGGAAAAACAAAGGAATTGTAAAAAGAGGTTAGAGTGGATGTTAGATTTCCTATGAAATGTAGTACAAAAGATTTCATAGAAAAAATTCTTATGGATTCAATCCTATGAATCAAAGGAGCAACATAGAAAAAAATCCTAAGGATTTCAATCCTTCAAAAATCCTATAAAATTCCTTTGAATCAAAGGAGCCCCGAGTGTTTGACTGCACAGGAAAAACAAAGGAATTGTAAAAAGAGGTTGGAGTGGATGTTAGATTTCCTATGAAATGTAGTACAAAAGATTCCATAGGAAAAATTCTTATGGGATTCAATCCTATGAATCAAAGGAGCAACATAGAAAAAAATCCTAAGGATTTCAATCCTTCAGAAATCCTATAAAATTCCTTTGAATCAAAGGAGCCTTTAGGTTACGTCCAGGTATGCTGTGTACCAAAACCTTTTGGAGTCAGTTACCAAAGGTTGCATCATGGATTGACAGCAACTGAATCATGATCCAGGTGTGCTGTGCTGTGTGCCAAACCTTTTGGAGTCAGTTAGCAAAAGTTGCATCATGGGATTGACAGCAACCTCTGCAGCTTCCTCACATAGGATATTGCTACAGGTGAGCTGCGAAAATGAGCAACAGCAAATCTGCCAATAATATGACCTTAGCTTATCAACAGGTTCATATCCATCCGATGAGGACTGATACAACAACACCAAGGATCTTCGCAAGATTCTTTACAATTAGAATAGCGTGCCGCCAACCAAAAGAGGCCGGCCCAGTGCCAGCGCCCAGCCAATTGCGCTCGAAACCTAGATAATAAGGTTGACGCGGAGTTTGTTCCGTCTCGAACTCTCTTCTGGCTCCAGTGGTAAAACTCGGGTGATTTCGCCGTCGAGCTCAAGTACGCCGTCAACACGCGGTTCGCCCGTAGCAGATTGAGGCGATGTACAGGTTCTTCGCCCACTTTTCCTGAAAATTTTCAGTTCCGAGGGTTGGGTTAGGTAAAGGCACTAATCAACACATGGTGGACAAAAATGCACGAGGTACCTTCACGTGGTTACTGGGGAAGGCAGAAGTTCGAAGGGTTTCCTGGGTCTCGTCCAGTGGCTTCCTCTTTGGTATGCTCAAGATAAAAGCAGCTTGGTCAGGTGTGCCTGCGGATGAAGTTATTCTGTAACCACTCTCCCATCGCCGATGGAGTCCTTCACTTGGATACAGAAAATCCAACTCTACAACCTGCAGGTTGCAACACAGATTCAGTTTCATCACTGGTCGGTCATGTGGCAACACCACACTGGCCACACCTTATGACCTATATGTAAGAAAATTCAGACTTGGCACAACTCTACATAATTACTCATCAAAACGGTACAGAACCCAGTTCTCCAAGGTTAACTGAAGCCAACCTTGAAGAGCAGCATATGCTTTTACAGTTACATATTTTACATGCAATGCTCAAATTGCTGGTTGTCAGATGTGAACCATCTAAATTTTCAAAAGAGTTTAGCTTGCAGAGATCTACAGAACTGAAAAGTAGACATATGTTAAGTATTGTTTTTCCTCTTTTTTATAACATATGCAGTCGTCAAATGTATGTTTAAACACATGAGAAATTATATACGTGAGGGACCACCAAATTCATGAAAATTATATTTTCAAATAATTTATCACAAAGAAGTACAGCATGTGTTTTGACCTGGTCAGAGTAGCCCGCATTCCTCGACATGACAACTCCCCAACGGTTCCCAGCAGTACCCATGGATGTTACATGAAAACCTTCTTTCCACTTTTTATTAATCCACTTATAAGGAAAAGATTCACTGACTTTGTATGACTGCTGTGTGTATGGAGTTCCTGTAATGATATCGAAGATCAGATTACATGTATAAATCACGGAAAAGGGAACAGCGGGCTATACAAAACATCAAGGATCTAGACAGTAGACAGATGCTGATAATTTGTTTAACTTCGTATGTAAATATTAAAAACAGAAAACTAGTAAAAATGTTTGCTCAGCGCTAGTTTATCAGAACAGTGACCAAGGACAGACTGATGTATCCTGTACCAACAATGCTGTGGCAACCTTGGTGGCTTGGAGGTTCTGCTAAATGTTAGTTTCCAGATAACTGCTCATTTTTAAAAGGGAACGACTGCACATACGATAAAATCAGGTATAAATTTGGTACAGATGATCTAATATAGTAATTTTCCTCACTCTGATCACAAGTTATGTGCTCAAACATTTATGTGATACATCAGTAAAAGCATACTAGTTCGTGTTATACGTATAGCAGTTCTCTCTCAAACGTGCGATCTTCACCAAAGGGAGTAGTTTCAACAAATGAGCAGCTGTCAAGAAAGAACAGGTAATTTACAAACCTTTGGACATCACAACCAATGAGCTTCCATTGGTTGCTCCAGCTATTGCTGTTATATAGAAGTTCTTTTCCCATTGCTCCATAATCCAATCCTATATAAAAAGTCATAAACAATATAGCATCAAGATTCTGGATTATCAAAATTCCAACTAGCGAGGACAGAGACCGTGGCGCACCTTGTGCAGGAAAATTTGTGAAAGCTCATACACTTGAGAACCAAACCCGGTCCCAGCGTCCATTATGAGAGCCCAAAAATTTGCTGAAGAAGCTACGCAACTAATGTACAAGCCATCTTCATTGCCTTTTTCAATATGCTGGTGCAACCTTGAATCGGCTACATTGTAGTGGTATCTGTAAAAAGGACAAATAACCAATACATCAATTTACGAAGGATGATAAATAATTGACCAATAAATATCTCAGGCTCAAGAAAGCAAGAGTAACCAAACAGGAGCTTCACAAGCTTAAATCATAATAAACACAAACCAAGCCCCTTCCATCACTAGAGCTACCATGAATGGTTCAGTTACAAAAATCAATAATAGTGTAATTCGAATCGCAGCTTTTACAAGGTAAATGACACTTCAAAGTGTGAGTTCACACTAAGAACGATCGCATGTTCAACATGAATCACCACAGCACAGTTGACTGCTGACTATGTGTCAGGAAGAGAGAGGGGAGGGTGTACTAGGCTAAGTTTGGCCAATAATGTGTGCAAGAGACAACTTATGTCAGTTTAAATGGTACCTGAATCACTAGAACAGGCCAATTTTTCAAGGGCAAGGAAATGAGAATTCATAGAAGAAATAATGTCTGGGCAAGCAGACATAAGAATGAAGAACTCTGCACTAAATTCATATTTTAAGACAATTACCGCTGCTTCATAGGCCGCCTAGCATTATAAACCGAAATCCATTGAGTTGCTGGGCTCCCCAACCGAACTTTCTTCTTAGGCTGTTCCTCTTCTTCAAGATTTACAACCATTCTTCCACGTTTCTGCCCAACCTACAATACATAAAACAGATGCATGATCAATTTTAATACAAAAAAAACGACGGAGCATAGGTACAGCAGAACAAACCTTTAGAGCACCATCAATTCTGATGGGTCTTGAAGCAGGCACTTCAATCAGACTATCAAAGAGAGAAATAAGTTTTGCATAATTTGGCTCTTCATCAAATTTCATATTAGTGACCATCTCAAGAAAATGTTTGAATGGAGGTGGACAGAAGCAACTCAGAACATCCGCAGAGGTAGCCATCTTCTTCTTACAAACAAGAAAGCTCTTGTTGTCTCCCTGCATTAATAAGCAATTAACATTAAAATGGGTTCAAGAGCAAACAGTAAATTATTAGTCAAACTCTTATGAGCGCATCTAAGGCTACCTGAAAGCCTTGCCAAGGTAATCTTCCTCTTATTAAAAAAATAAGGGTGTACGCTAGTGACTCCAAATCATCCCTTCTACTGCCTGTACGGCCTAAATGAGCATGGACACTAGCATATCTAATTGTTCCCCTGGAAATCATAAAAGGAAATAGGTTAGTTAATAGGTGAATAATTTTTAGTTTTGTACATAAAGAATATAGTATAGAACCAACCTAAAGATGTCTGGCCTCTGGTCATATTCAACATGCTGACTGGATGATGCTTTTTTCCACTTGGATGCTGCATAATTTAGATATTAACAGAACCACATGAAAAAGGTTATAGTGGCGCATAAAATGTGTCAAACCATCAACATCCTATTATGTAGCGATTCTTATGACTGAAGGCCACAGCTCACTGAAAATATGAAACTGGACATCTACATATAAAGATGAAACTGTCTTAAACAAGAACATACCTAAACCAAGATCAATTAGGAAAAGCTTCTTCTCATCAGGTGATCCAGGTTGACCAAGCAAAAAGTTTTCTGGCTTTACATCTCCATGGACAAAGCTGACAATAATAGGAAGCAGAAGAAGTGTTAATACCAACAAAGGATAGGAAAATGATGTCCATGGACTCCAGGATCATTGACAGAGACACATGGCTGTAGAAAATTACCCTTTGGAATGAAGCTTCTCAAGGATTGATATGGACTCAACGGCAATGCAAGCAACCATATGAGAAGACATCCTGTTTGGGATATTGGTGCTTTCAGCAAGGAGTAAGAAAAACATGCTGACAGGGTGAAAAGATTAGTAAGATACTCACGCCTGTCCCATTGAATTCCAAACATCCCAGAGGCTAGGACCCAGCATATCCATTACCTGAAATTTTGAAATGCAGGTTGAATTGACTATGAAGGATCATATTAAGAGGCAGTCTGGAGTTGCATAACTATAGTTGAACTCACAAGAATGTAGTAGTCTCCCTGGCGACCCTTGTAGTGGACTGATGGTATGCCATAACAACCATTGAGAGACCTGTCACAGAAAGTTTAGCATGCCATGCTCCACAGAAAATAACATAAATGTAAAAAGGGTGGATTATGTATAGTTCTTACTGATAAACCTGCCACTCAAACGGGGGGCCATAACTACATCCTTTGCTTCTTCGATGTTCAAGTTTGAGTGCAACCTAAAGCATATTAATCCATATAAGATTCAACTAGATCAAGGAGGACTCTAGTGTCCAACTGAGGCAGGTGAGAAAAGAAACCTCGTATGCATCTGGGCCCGTACGAGAAGCCCCACCAGTTATTCTTCTGCCAACATAGACCTGGCCAAATCCACCTTTACCCAACTTCCTATCAGTTATATATTCTGGAGAACCACCAACTTGAACCTGCAATAGTTAGATGTAACATTCAGATTTTTAGGAGCTTATATCATGTAAACAGAACTCTACTATACAAAACTGTATTGGTGGATCAGTAATAATATGACCACGAGAGCAAACTAAGCAGCACTAGAGAAAATGAGAAGCCTATTTTGGTCATTACATTATGGGAAAAGGAAACCCCATATATATGTACTATTCACAGCAAATTCATCAAATTAGGGAACTAAGGAAATGTGTGTCACTCTGCTATAATTAGCAATGACCGGTGGAAGACAAACATGCGGTGCTTTTCCCAGAGAGAGGGAGAAAGGAAGAGTATGAAAATTGATTTGGGTTTGCAGCCAAAACAACAATATTTCTGTATTTATGTTGATGTGAAATTAGTTTCTTCTTTTTAACTCCAACTGGCTTCTATTTCAATATCTTATTAGATGTTTGCTTTCTGCTACAAAACAAAACTACCATAATACAGCCACTCAGTCTTGACTACTCTCATGGAAGTATAAACACGATCTCTGATGCACATGCTTAGCTTTTCGCCGCATTCATTCTTTAGATGAACAACAATCAATTATTACTTATTACATCATGAGAAATTTTCTAGAAGGACACACTACTTGCCAAAGGAGAGATAGATAGGTATGCATGATACAACAAAAGAACAATGCATTTCCACATGATGGTACAAATATTACCAAACAAAGTTAACATCATTAGCAAGTAACATAACAAACATAGAGGAATGGGAAGAAATACTTGCACAATCAGTGTAGAAATAGGATAGCCGACGTAAACAAGTGCACGGGAAAAACAGGAAGTCATACCCTCTCAGGCACTGGCGTCGTCGTGGCTTCATCTTCCGCCGCTGCAAGTCTATCACCACTTGCACCTTCCATTTTGAAGTTGGCGGCCCTGTCAGCTACCTTGTTCAAACCAAGGTCCTGCTGGGCGGTGGCTGCAACTGCCTCTCCAACGATAGCTTCAGGGATGTCCTCGAAAGGCTGGTCAGTCAGATCAATAGCCTCGACCCTCTTTCCTCTAGCCTTTGGGGCTGGCCTTCCTCTTCCCGCGGCAGCTGCTTTCTTGTTGCCTCTGCCAGCCGCACCACCACCACCACGCCTCCCACCCCTCCCCCGGGGAGCTGGCAACACGGGAGCGGCTACCTGATCTGCAGCCTGGACGTCTTCAAGCCTGCTGGACCTCAGACAAGCTCTCCGAACACCACTTCGCAGCTCTGGCATTATCCGTCCATGCAACCCGGCCTGCCGTTACACCCCTCGGCGCTCCTGGCAATCTCCCCATGCACAAGAAACCAAACACAAAACAATGAATACAGGTAAAAGGAAACGGTGACAGGCAACCATACATATACACACGTAAAAATCTCAGCTCACAACTCGCTCCTTCACCATGCCTATGCAAACCAAACATGAGCAGCCGAGACAGACAGACAGATAGACAAACATCTGGGGAGGAATCAACGCAGGGGCTTGAGGCACTCCTAAAGACATGACTTGCGTTCCTAGCACCGCAGCCCTCTAGCCGGAATCGAATGCCACCACAGCCGCAAAAGGGAGCCGGGCGGGCATCTCCATCGCCCGATGCCTCCTCCCCCACAAGGGGATCTCCACCCACGGCGGAGAAAAATCCCGCCTTTGCAGCGGGGCTCCGGCCAATCGGGCGCCAAATCGGGCCCAGACGAGCCGCGGGCCGCCAATCCCACGCGGACCACGCATCGCTCCTAAATCCAACAAACAGCACGCGCCGTACGCGCCGTCCTAACCACGAGCCTAACACACAAAAGCCGCGCGCGAATCGGCCGCCGGAGGACGCATCGGGCCGGAGGGACCGCATCGGATCGCGGCCGGGAGCCCGCCGCGCGGCCCGATCGCGAGGAACGGCGCCGGCCGCCGCCGCCGGATTGGGAAAACCGGATAACCGTGCGAAATGGGGGAGGGGACGGCGGGAGGCTTACATCGGGGACGCCGGCGACGGACGGACGGAGGGGCGGTCGGCGGATGCGTCGGATGCGGATGCGCCGGCGGCGGCGCCTCGGGGGCCGTGCGGAGGGGAGGGAGGATGGGGCGCGCGACCGGGGGCCAGGAATTGTGGGGGGAGCGCTCCCGTCTCGGGCCTTTGTCCTGGAGGGTGTAGGTTGGGGGTGGTGGTGCTGGTGCTCGGTGTGCCGCAGCAGCTGACGCAGCTGGGGGTGGGGCCCGCAGCGGTCGCCGACGGGTGGGCCCGGGTGGCAGGGAGGGGGTGGGGGAGTGGGGGGCACCTGGCTGGACCTGGGAATGGCGTCGTTGCATGCGGGGGTGGATACAGCCTGCGCGCACCGCGGAGGTCTACACAGCATTTCGCCCGAGGTTTAAATTTACGGGGAGGGGGGGACGGCGGACGGATTTGCGTGGGCGGATTTTTAACGACTTTCTGGAAATGTTACGGGCACGTAGGAAGCGGTGAATTTCCGTGTGAATTTGAATGGATCCTTGGTTACTCCCTTCGTCTCAAAATAAATGACTCAACTTTACACTAACTTTGGAACGGAGGTGAGTACGTACCATGCAAGGAAGTGTGCAAACGTTTTTTCCTATGAATTTGAACCGGTGTCCTTGTGTTTTGGCTTTCTGCCGTTCTCTGTATCATGTTTCAGCGGGCAAAACTAAAGGAAGTGTAGAAGAAGGGGAAAAAAACTCGTCAAAACATGTTCAAAATGGGTAATATTTGAAAGCCCTCGCACAAGACAGGGGAATACGGAAACAAAACTTAATTTGAACTTTTACGAAATATTGAAACTCGAAAGCCAAAAAAAAAATGGGGTCGATGGCCCCGCACCTGTGTGCCATAAATCCTCTTTCGGTAAATATATAGACGGTGTTGAAACCTTATCCGTGTACAGTACTTACCATGTTTGTATCTTTTTTGGTTTTGAAATTTTGGCCATCTATATATGACCTTAAACCAGTGCTTGAGTCTCTAGGGTTCAGTTGTGATATCAGGTCCATCCAAGTTGTTGTTCTGGTCCAACAAGTAGCAGTAGTCAACAATATCAGGGATGCTGCAGATCTTTTTTGGTTCTATCAGAAAGGAGGAAAGAAAAAGAAAAATATCTTTTAGGCGCGCCCCAAGTGGTAATTTTGCCTAGTCAAGCCACACCATGAGCACCACGGAATCAATCATCTCAACAGCAGCTACATCCGTCCTTTGGATAATCGAGCAAAAGTAAAGCACAAGATACCCCATACAAACACATGTTGTTCAATATCTTTAGAGCCAGCATAACATAATCATTAGGCCCTGGCATACAGCTGCAAGCCCTACAGAACGGAAGGCTACCGGCACAGCGGACTTTTACCAAAAGTCATTCCAAAACTATTTTGAGATGCGGCGAACTGATCCCGTCTGTCAGTTCGTCGAGCACCTTCAATCTCTCGCACTCGTGCCACTCCCGGCGGCGGCGGACGATCTCCAGGCCGACGAGCTCCCGATCCTCATCATCGACAACGTGCCCGTCCAGCAGGTGGACGCGCTCCAGGATCGGCGATGCCTGGATGATCTGCTTCACAAAGCCTGTCTGCCAGGCCGCCCCGCCGAAGCCGATGACCACGAGTTCTTTCAGGTGATGGTGCTGCTGATGGTGTTCCACTTGCACATCTAGTGATCCTGCAGCACCCACCTTCCCTGAGTTGTTGACAAACTGCATTCAGATTGCAGAGTTTCAGAAATCTTTCAAACCCCAAAAAGTATTGTGCTTGAAAAAAAAAGTAGGGTAAACATACATGAACATGGAGTGACTCCAGGGCAGGTGCGGCAGCAAGTAGGGTGAGAATCCAGAATGTATCCCAGTTCATTGCCACGTTTGCAAATAATAGTTTCTTGAGATGATTAAGCTGGCTGCGAATGGCAGCAGGTTTAATCCACATCTGCATAAATGAAGTGATAATTAAGTACTATCTTATGTAGCGATGCGATGCTATGATCAATAAAAAAACAATATCATTTCAGGAATGGCTACTCACCTGACCCCCTCTTAATTGCAGAGCAAGGTACTCTAGCGGTGGCGGAATCCCTAAAAACAACTTGCTCAGTCCACATAAGGAACCATCCTTGGCATTATCTCCAGTTTGCAAGAAGTTCAAACTCACATGCCTAAGTCGAGGGACCTCGCCGTAGTGTAATTCGATTGGCTGACCGCGACAAGCAAATGCTTCAAGACAAGGCAGTGAAGTCAGATAGACTTGCCCAACATTGCAGTTGTCCAATTGCAGATTCTTTAACTTTGACTTAGGAACACGAATATGAAGAGAATCTCGGTTATGACCGGAATATTTCAGGCTCAAATCCGCCAGCTGCACACAGTTTCTCAGAATATAACAAACGTGTGAAATATGCGAACATTCTTTGCGCAGAGTAAGTGCTGTGAGCCTCTGAAACGTCAAGGACTTGGGTGCATAATGATGATAACAATTGGATAGCACAAGTCGTTTCAATCGCACATTCTTGCATTCATCCAATAGCCGGAAGTCATAGCACCAGGAAGAGTTGTCAATGACAAGCTCCAAATCTTCAACGCCCCATCTGCCAATCGCTGATGTAACCCATTGATCATTGCAATTGCTCGTCCCAAAGGTTTGAAGCCTCAGCTTCTTGATAGACCGTTGCTGAACATTGGTGCGGGGCAGAAGGAACGCATTCACCCGTTTAACATAGCGTCGCATGGCCCAACGCTCATAACGTTGCAGGTGGGTAGTCAGCCGTTGGACTATCCACATCCAGTCATTGACGGCAAAGAATCGGTCTCTAAAAGCATGACTGCCAGCCAAGTTCAGTACGTTCTTCTCTGCCACATACCCTGCTTTAGCCTCCACCACCATTTGCTTCAGTCTGTGATAGCGTGGAGGGAGGATGTCATCAACGCCAAGGTCATAACATGTGTGCGAGTGTGCAGGAAGATCCCGCCATCTCTTCGAAAGGATAGTGGTGGTTATCGCCGTCCGTGCATCTAGCTTATTGACGATCATGATTAACATCTCATCGGGTAAGCTGCTGATCTTGTCCTCACAGAAACTGGTGTGTTCCTCACTCGGACGCATCTAGTTTTATTTTGGTGAGACATAAATGAAGAACAGTCAGGGAATTCCAAATAGCTTAAACAGATAACTGAGCAATTTGCCTTAAAAGTAACCATTAACAACATTACTAGTCAAAAATAGTGCACGAACTAGCAAAACAAATGGAAGAGTGTGTCCACCTATTCAACCTAAATATTAATGACACGAGCAGGCACAACAATTTTAAGAGCATATATGTATCATACTATATAGGTACTCCATTCTGCTGCAAAAGATGAACAGGAACAGGTGTTCTAGTTGCCACATTTTTTAACAATAAACTTATAGACTAAAAAGAGAGAAAATCAGTAGCAACATACACACAAAACTGCATTGTCTCTACCTACCACTGGGTTAGGAACGGCTTGTGGGATGGCTTATGGTTCAAATAAGCCTTAAGCTATCCCTAAGGCAAAGCTTCTATGTGGCTGCCAGGGGGGAGCCCCTCCCATTTCACGTGTGTAGCAGGAAGCCTCAAAAGAGAGGCTTCTCGAGCTTCTCCGTGCCACCCGCGCCCCCCGTCCCTCTCTGCTAGGAAATATGCCTCTGTTCTCATGTTCCTCTCCTTTTCACATTTCGCTTCTCAATTCCCCCCTTTCTAATTATCTTGTCAATTTCGTTGTATGGATGTATGCAAGAACAGTGCCATATCTCCGAGATTTACTTTGCATTACCATGGATCTCAGACTATTGCACTGCCGAAATGATTTGGTAGCTCTTGTTTTTCATGTGTCACTGTGATACAGTGTTTGTGTTGGCTCTTGGTTGATGTATATGGGTGTTTGAGACTTGACACGGTTACCAAATACTCCCAAATAAGCTCAATTGCTAGAAGCCACTCCAAACAGGTGGTTAAAAATAGAGATGCTTCTCCACGCCGCTGCTTACACGAGGCTCATTTGGACAGCTAGCTTATGCACAAGACCTAAGCTTACGGCACCAGTAGTACTGCTCAACAAACATGGAGCAATCCTCCAGAAATAAACAGCTCCTTCTTCCTCTTGGTTGTAACGGATGCAGAACATTCAGCGGAAATCGCGAGGATGGGTGCCGTACGTACCCGTTTCTGGGGTGGGTGGGCGGCGGCGGTCCGGAGGTCGGAGGCCTTCCTGAGCCGGCGGTAGCGCGGAGGATCTGCGCACGTGTCCATCGGATCCGGGGGCCGGTGTCGACTGGCCGGCCGGCCGGTCGGCGCGGAGTGGGCGGCGGCGGCGGATTCGCGGGGAGGCAATGGGGTGCGGGGCTGATTCAGGAGGGCTGACGGGACGAATCCGACTCCGACGCTGCCGAGCCGCCGTCGACTCACTCAGCCCAACCAGATCTTACAGAGGGAGTACTAGATAGTGTGTAATTTTTTTTTTAAAAAAACATGTAGATAGTGTGGAATCGGTTATTCGCATAAATCTGAACCGGTGTCTTTGTGTTTGGACTTTTTGTCATTCTTTGTATCAAGTTTCAACAGATGAAACCTAACAAAGTTTTAAAAGAAAATCATCGAAACATATTCAAAATGAGTCGTATTTGAAAGCCCTCGTCGCAAGAAAGACGAATATAAAAGCAAAACTTAATTTGAAATTTCAGTTCAACAGATACAAAAATATTGAAAATGGAAAGGCAAAAGAAAAATGGGTCCATGCACTGCACCTGCGTGCCACAAATCCCCTCTCGATAAACATATAGATGGTGTTGAACATTACCGTGTACTCCCTCCATAAAGAAGAGTAAGAGCGTTTAGATCAATACTTTAGTGATCTAAATGCTCTTATATTTCTTTACAAAAGAATGCTGCAGATCTTTTTTGGTTCTATCAAAAAGGAGGAGAAGAAAGAAAAATATCTTTTAGGCGCGTCCAAGTGGTAATTTTGCCTAGTCAAGCCACACAATGAACACCATGGAATCAATCATCTCAACAGCAGCTACACCCGTCCGTCCTTTGGATAATCGAGCAAAAGTAAAGCACAAGATACTCCATACAAACACATGTTGTTCTATCTTTAGAGCCAGCATAACATAATCATTAGGCCCTGGCATACAGCTGCAAGTCCTACAGAACGGAAGGCTACAGGCACAGCGGACTTTTACCAAAAGTCATTCCAAAACTATTTCGAGATGCGGCGAATGTTTGATCCCGTCTGTGAGATCCTCCAGCACCTCCAATCTCTCGCACTCGTGCCACTCCCGGCGGCGGCGCACGATGTCCAGGCCGACGAGCTCCCGATCTTCGTCCTCCACGACGTGCCCGTCCAGCAGGTGGACGCGCTCCAGGATTGGTGACGCCCGCATGATCCGCTTCACAAAGCCGGTCTGCCACGCCACACCGTCGAAGCCGATGACCATGAGTTCTTTCAGGTGATGGTGCTGCTGATGGTGCTCCACTTGCACATTCAGTGATCCAGCAGTTGCCTTCTCTGACTTGCTGTCAAACTGCATTCAGAATTCTTGGTTTCAGGAATCTCTCAAAACCACCCCCCCCCCCCCCCCCCACCCAAAAAAAGTACTGTGCTTGACAAAATCGTAGGATGAATGTACATGAACATGGAGCGACTCCAAGGCAGGTGCGGCAGCAAGTAGGTGGAGAATCCAGAATGTATCCCAGTTCATTGGCACATTTGCAATGAATAGTTTCTTGAGATGATTAAGCTGGCTGCGAATGGCGGTTAGTTCAATCCACATCTGCATAAATGAAGTGATAATTTAGTGCTGTCTTATGTACCGATGCAATGTTATGACCAATAAGAAAGAGATCATTTCAGGAAAAGCTACTTACCTGACGCCCTCTTAACTGCAGAACAAGGTACTCTAGCGGTGGCGGCTCCCCTAAAAAGAATTTGCTTATTTGATATGTCCTGTCGCTACCGGAGGAATCATCCTTGCCGTCATCTCTAGTTTGCAAGAAGTTCAGACTCACATGCCTAAGTCGAGGCACCACGCCATAGTGTAGTATAATTGGCTGACCACCACAAGCAAATGTTTCAAGATAAGGCACCAAACCCAGGTAGACACCCACAGTGTTGTAGTTGTCCAATTGCAGACTCTTTAACTTTGAGTTAGGAACAAAGATATGAAAAGCAGGTTGGCGACAACTAAAATCTTTCAGCCTCAAATCCACCAGCTGCACACAGTTTCTCAGAATATCATCAACGCGTGACATACGTGAACTTTCTTTGCAGAGAGTGAGTGATGTGAGCCTCTGAAACGTCAAGGAGTAGGGTGCAACAAAATGATAACAATTGGATAGCACAAGCCGTTTCAGCCGCACATTTTTGCATCCATCCAACAGCCGGAAGTCATAGAGCCAGCAAGAGTTGTCAATGACAAGCTCCAAATCTTCAACGCCCCATCTGCCAATCGCTTGCGTAATCCATTGATCAGTGAAATAGCTCGTCCCACAGGCTTGAAGCCTCAGCTTCTGGATAGACCGTGGCTGAACATTGTTGGGAGCCAGAAGGAATGCATTCACCCGTTTAACATAGCGTCGCATGGCCGAACGCTCATAACGTTGCAGGATGGGTGTTAGCAGACGGACTTTCCACTTCCAGTCTTTGAAGGAATATAACTGGTCTCTAGAAGCATCACTGTCATCCGACTTCAGTGCATTCTTCTTTGCCTCGTACCCTGCCTCAGCCTCCACCACAATTTGCTTCAGTCTGTGGTACCGTGGAGGGAGAATGTCATCAACCGTAAGGTCATAACATGTGTGTGAGTGTGTATAGAGATCCCGCCATCGCTTCGAAAGGATAGTGGTGTTTGTCGCTGTCCGTGCATCTAGCTTGTCGATGATCAAGATTAACATCTCGTCAGGTAAGCTGCTGATCTTGTCCTCACAGCAACTGTTGTGCTCCTCGCCCGGGCGTATCTAGTTTTGTTTTGGTGAGAAATAAATGAAATAGAAGTCAGGGAATTCCAAATAACTAAGTATTGACAACATTCCTAGTAAATTTCAGTGCATGAACAAGCAAAACACATGAAAGAGTGACTCCACCTAAACAACGTAAATCCGCCAAGAGAAGTCCTGCGCGAGAGAACGTGCTCCTAGCCATCCCGTCTTTTTTGACCGTCCGATTGAGCGACTCTGACTGCAAATCAAGGGTGCATGCTGCCTCTCGTGCGGGCCACCAAAGCCTCATTATAAGTTATAACCCTGAAAACCTCGGTTGGAGGGCATGGCCCATTCCCCACTACGCCTATCCTAATATACGCCGCCTCACCCCCTCCATCGCCCCCCCCCCCCCAACACCTCCCTCCCGAGTGAGATGCTGCCGCTGCCTCCATTCCCGGCCGACTCCGGCCTTCTACCGCGCCGCCCTCCACCGACGCAGCTCCGTCTTACCTCCCTCCTTCACCTCCCAGCACCGCCTCGCCGTTCCGCCATCGCGTGCGGCCCTGCAGCTAACCCTGAACGCGATGGTTCCCGGGGTGACGGCTCCATGGACACCGGCGCAGCATCCCGCACCTCCAGCTGGCTCCTCCATCGCCTTGGGTGACACTGCAGTCGCTGGCCAGCGCGGACCTCAAATATCCCGGCATCAAGCCTCCTCCGTTTCCAAGCTCGGGCGACCCAAGCTACTCCTCCCCGTCTCAAGCAGGCAAGCGACTTGCCCAGGGTATGCTTCAGTGTTTCACTCCAGCTTGGTCATGTATATTGAGGATTAGAACATGATCGCGAGTGTGTACGAATTTGGTATGGAGAACTCGATTTTCTTTTGGGAATCTAGGAGCAGAGTCTGTTTGTACAATTAGGACCTGCCGCTTGCTTTCTAGGATTAGGTAGGTTCGTTCAGATCTTTGATCCTGTTTGGGGGGACAGGAAATTCACAATTTGCAACGAATGCTCTGGAAGAAGCATTTTTCTACTTTGAGTACCCGCCATCATATTGTCTTACACATGAGAATTAGTGAGAGGAAGGTTCTTTGAATGTAATTTGTCTCAACGCAATTAGTAGGCAAGCAGCTCCTGCTACATGAGTTTCATACTCCAGTCTAAATATGCTCTCAGTAAAAGGTACGCACCCAGATCAACTTATGATTTGTATTTCTGTATCCCTGGTTCCACACTCTGTAACTTTTATTACTTTTCAAAAATTAGGCATGCCAGTCAAGGTTCTCTTATTATCTGTAGGCATTTTTCATGTTATTTTTCCAAAAACACACTTAACTGTCACCTCAGTGTTAGTAATTAGGAAGAATTTTTGTGATCCTCTAATCTAATTGTTACCTACTGCCATTTGTGCAGCATTCATATGCTAGCCTACATGAATAGAAATGGATGAGCATCCACATGTTTTACATATGCATGTTTTTGCAGGGAGACAGTAGGTATTTTCCTTTGTTCTGCTATGCTTGAACATAAGATTCTGAAAACTAATCATTTCATCATATTTACATTGGTGACATGCAGTTGGTGTTTTACTCATCCCGAAAATGTAATTGTATGACACACAATTTTAGTCATCTGTAATATGTTGTGGAAATATTACAGTCATAGTACTACTGGAATATTTCTAGACATACATGGACTGCATATGTGAAGATGAATTTCCATTCCCCTGTTCCCTGCCTCTATGGATGCTTAGAATGCTTAGGCAGCAAGCATGTTGGGCAGGATTGTAATGCCCAGTTTCCAAAACAAAACAAAGAAACCTCATAACCATTGCATTGTGATTGTTAAGAATGTAAGCAAAAGAAAGAATGCATGTGTTCATCCTATGCACTTGGTAATTTGCTGCTAGTTTCAAATTGTTTCTGTGTCTATCTTTTGCAAATGTAATCCTGAGCATTGGAAAATTTAAGGTCTTATCCGGTGATTATGCTGAGGATAACTATGACCTGTACGACAATGAACTGGAATTAATTCACTTGTGTCCAGAACGAGGATGGCGACAGCAACGACAATTATGACCTGTACGACGGCTCCGACGATACTTGGTAAGAAGCAGACCCGCCTTGGCCTGGTGCTCTCAGGTGAGAACGGCCCTTAGTCTATTGTATTTGTACACTGCTGGGAACTCTAAATGTTTTTTCTTAAAAACAAGTGTATTCTTAGTAAGATCCTAAAAAGGAAAAGGAACAAAAAAATATTACAGTAGCTTACTTCTCTGTTGGTATCCAGTAGGTTATATGCATCTCAAAAGAAATCGTGGATACACTTGACTTCATTAGATAGCCTCTAAAATGAAGTCATGGTTTTTTCATATGTAGTAATTCTGAATGTATAGATCTTTATTTTTACAGACAGAGATGGAAGTATGTGACTATAATATTCATCTTCTGCACTCTCTTCTACCCAATCAAACCATGTCTTTTGCATGTTTGATTGTAGCATCAATAGTTTACTGCTTTAAAGGATGGTCACATAATCACCGAACAGGTTTTAGACGTTGCTTATGTCACAATTGTTGTTGTGTGATTCACCCAGGAATTTTGTGTTGATATATGTAACTGTGCGCGCCTGATTAGACTTTATCCATGACTGCAGGAATTGGGGCTTTGTTGGTGCTGGACTGCGAGGTCACTTGCTCAGCTGGCTCACAGATGCTAATTTCACATGGCCGAACCAGCCAAGTCTGCAGGTACAAGGCATGGCCAAACCAAGCAACGAAACCATCAATCCAGCCGCTGCCCAGCAGGGACTGGTAATGACAGGAGCAGGCGCAACAATTTCAAGAGCATGTATGCACTATGCTAATACATAGGCACTCCATTATGCTGCAAAAGATGGACAGGAACATGTGTTCTAGCTGTGCCCAATTTTAAACACAAACTGAGAGATTAAATAGTAAAAAAAAAATCTGTAGCAGAATACACACCAAACTGTTTTTCCCCTACCTACAGCTCAACAAACACGGAGCAATCACAGGGAAACTATTCAACGAAAATGACAGGGATGAGCACCGTACTTACCCGTTTCGGGTGTGGGTAGGCGGGGGCGGTGCGGAGATCGGAGGCCTTCCTGAGCCGGCGGTGGCGTGGAGGATCTGCGCCCGTGTCCATCGGATCCGAGGCGCGGTGGCGGCCGACCGGAGGCCTTCCTGAGGCAGCGGTGGCGGTGGATCCGATGCTGCCGAGCGCCGACTACTGCGCGCCATCGCCGCCGCGATGGGCGTGGATTCGCTTTCGCCGGCTCGCATCAGTTTCATGTTCCATGCCTGCGCCTAGGGCTTCACGACGGCACGAGAGCTTTTTTTTTTTAGACACGACGGCACGAGAGGTTGAGGAACTCCGGCGACGACGCACTCGATTTTGCAGCTGGGGCAGCCCATCCGAACAGCCACCCAAGCCCCAACCACCTCGCTTTGACTGAAGCGAGAGTTGGTTAAGTGGACAGTGGTATCCCCAATCCATTAGGGTTCAAATCCTGGTGCTCGCATTATTCCTGAATTTATTTCAGGATTTCCGGCGATGCGTTTTCAGTGGGAGGAGACGTTTCCGTCGATGACGAGGCGCCTACGGTGACTTCGTAAATCTCAAAATGATATGCCGGCTCAGTCTCTCGGAGGTGCTCATACGGGTAGGGTGTGCGTGTGTGCGTTTATAGGGGTGAGTATATGCGCGTGTATATGAGCGCTTGTGTCTGTACTGATGCTCAAAAAAAACCTCGCTTTGATTGACCGCCTGGGCGGCATACCTGGCCAAACGGGCCGGCCCGGCACGGCACGGCCCGGCCTGTGCTAATCGTGCCTGGCCCGGCACGGGCTGCCATGGCACGTTTAATAGCCGGGTCGTGCCGTGCCGGCCCACGGGCGCCGCTCCTTGGCCCAGGCACCGCCTGATTAGTAAACGGGCCGGCCCGATGACCCGTTTAGCACGCTGGGCTGCATATATTTAGCTTGGGCTGTTTTTTAGGCCTATTGGACTATATTTTAGGTATACATATATAAAAAATCTGACAATTATATATAAAAAAGTAAACAGGCCGTGCCGTGCCGGCCCGCGTGCCCAGACTCCAGGCCCAGGCACGGCCCAAGGCATGCCGCGTGCCGAGCACGGCCCGTTTAGCCCGTGCTATGCCTGGCCCATAGCGGGCCGTGCCGGCGTGCTCGCGGGCTGGCCTGTTTGGCCCGGCCCGTTTGGCCAGCTATACTGGGCGGTAGCAGGCCTGGTCCCCCGCTGCTCTCTGATGGGTCGCAAGTCGAGGCATAGCGTGACACAGGAATACGGAGCATATTCAGAAATTATTTACCCTCAAAAAAAAATTCCAGGAATTATTTGGGATATTTATGAATATCTCATATTGAGCGAACTTAAGATATGGAAATAAGGAAGGTGTTTGATTGAGAATGCTCAAATATTTTGAACATTACTACTCCCTCCGTTCGTTTTTATAAGGCGTTTCAGATAACTGAGTTTGAACTGTTTAGTATACTGTCTGAATTTACTAAAACATCTTATATAAGTGAACAGAGGGAGTATCAAAGTTTCTCCACTCCAAGTGGTTTGGAATCTCAAAAAACACTTGGGTGATTTTTGAGGATTTTTTTAGAGAAAATAAATATTTTAACCATATAAATACAATTTATTCCCTTTTAGAGAATGATTTATAATAAATACGTATATATCTTTTAAAAATATTTTTTGAATGGATAGTGTATGTAATACACCTCATAAATGACTTTTAATGAATTGATATTTTCTTGGAAAATAAATACTTTTAGTTCAAACCTCTATTTTCAGGGTTCTAGAATAATAAAAAGGGTTCATTTGCTTTTGGCAAAGGATATAATACGAAAAAAAATGGGGCTCTAACCACATGGTGATTGAAAGGGTTTACAGGCTCTGATCACCAATATCAAGGATTCTTGTGAGCTTTTTGGTTCTTTCAAAAAGGAAAGGAAAAAATATCTTTTAGGCGTACAAGTGGTGATTTCAAGCCACACCATGAGCAGCCACGGAATCAATCATCTCAACAGCTAGCTACATCAATCCTTGGATAATCAAGCAAAAGGAAAGCACAAGATACCCAATACAAACACATGTTCTTTCTTCCAAGCCAGCATAACATAATCATTAGGCCCTGGCATACACCTACAAGTCCTACAGAACGGAAGGCCACCGCACAGCAACACTCTTACCAAAAGTCATTCCAAAACTATTTTGGGATGCAGCGAACTGCTCCCGTCTGTCAGTTCGTCGAGCACCTCCAATCTCTCGCACTCGTGCCACTCCCGGCGGCGGCGGACAATCTCCAGGCCGACGAGTTCCTGTTCTTCATCCTCTACGACGTGCCCGTCCAGCAGGTGGACGTGCTCCAGGATCGGCGATGCCTGCATGATCCGCTTCACAAAGCCTGTCTGCCACGCCACCCCGTTGAAGCCAACGACCATGAGTTCTTTCAGGTGATAGTGGTGGTGATGGTGTTCCGCTTGCACATCTAGTAATCCTGAAGCACTCGCCTTCTCTGAGTCAAACTGCATTCAGATTGCAGAGTTTCAGAAATCTTTCAAACCCCAAAAAGTACTGTGTTTGAAAAAACACGCTGGATAAACATACATGAACATGGAGCGACTCCAATGCAGGTGCGGCAGCAAGTAGGGTGAGAATCCAGAATGTACCCCAGTTCATTGCCACGTTTGCAATGAATAGTTTCTTGAGATGATTAAGCTGGCTGCGAATGGCAACAGGTTTAATCCACATCTGCATTAAACAAAGTGATAATTAAGTACTATCTTATGTAGCGGTGTGATGCTATGATCAATAAAAGAACAATTCATATCAGAAATGGCTACTCACCTGACCCCCTCTTAATTGCAGAGCAAGGTACTCTAGTGGTGGCGGAATCCCTAAAAACAACTTGCCTAGTCGACATAAGGAACCATCCTTGCCATTATCTCCCGTTTGCAAGAAGTTCAAACTCACATGCCTAAGTCGAGGGACCTCGCCGTAGTGTAATTCGATTGGCTGACCGCGACAAGCAAATGCTTCAAGACAAGGCAGTGAAGTCAGATAGACTTGCCCAACGTTGCAGTTGTCCAATTGGAGATTCTTTAACTTTGACTTAGGAACACGAATATGAAGAGGATCTTGGTTATAATCGGAATGTTTCAGGCTCAAATCCACCAGCTGCACGCAGTTTCTAAGAATATAACAAACGTGTGAAATATGTTCTTTGCACAGAGTAAGTGCTGTGAGCCTCTGAAATGTCGAGGACTTGGGTGCATCATGATGATAACAATTGGATAGCACAAGTCGTTTCAATCGCACATTCTTGCATTCATCCAATAGCCGGAAGTCATAGCGCCAGGAAGAGTTGTCAATGACAAGCTCCAAATCTTCAACGCCCCATTTGCCAATCGCTGACGTAATCCACTGATCAATGCAATTGCTCGTCCCAAAGGTTTGAAGCCTCAGCTTCTGGATAGACCGTTGCTGAACATTGGTGGGGGGAAGAAGGAACGCGTTCACCTGTTTAACATAGCGTCGCATGGCCCAACGCTCATAACGTTGCAGGTGAGTTGTCAGCCGTCGGACTCTCCACATCCAGTCATTGACGGCAAAGAATCGGTCTCTAAAAGCATGACTACCGGCCAACTTCAGTGCATTCTTCTCTGCCACATACCCTGCCTTAGCCTCCACCACCATTTGCTTCAGTTTGTGGTAGCGTGGAGGGAGGATGTCATCAACACCAAGGTCATAACATGTGTGCGAGTGTGCAGGAAGATCCCGCCATCGCTTCGAAAGGATAGTGGTGGTTATCGCCGTCCGTGCATCTAGCTTATCGATGATCATGATTAACATCTCGTCCGGTAAGCTGCTGATCTTGTCCTCACAGCAACTGTCCTGTTCCTCACTCGGACGGATCTAGTTTTTGTTTTGGTGAGACATAAATGAAAAACAGTCAGGGAATTCCAAATAGTTTGAGCAGATAACTGAGCAAGATGCCTTATAAGTAGGCATTAACAACATTACTAGTAAAAAAAAGTGCATGAACAAGCAAAACATATGAAAGAGTGTGGCCACCTAAACAATCTAAATAATGACATTAGCAAGCGCAACAATTTTAAGAGCATATATGTACTATACTACTCCGTCCTTACCATAATATATCACGTTTTAGAAGTTCAAGTCATATAGGAGTATTACAGTACAGAGGGAGTATATAGGCACTCCATTCTGCTGCAAAAGATGGACAGGAACAGGTGTTCTAGTTGCCCAATTTTTTAATAATAAACTGGGAGATTGAAAAGAGAGAAAATCAGTAGCAAAATACACACTAAACTGCATTGTCTGTACCTACCTCTGGGTTAGGAACGGCTTGGGGTATGGCTTATGGTCCAAATAAGCCTTAAGCTATCCCTAAGGCAAAGCTTGTAGGTGGGTGCCAGGGGGAGCCCCTCCCATTTCATGTGTGTAGCACGAAGCCTCAAAAGAGAGGCTATCTTATGCACAAGCTGAAGCTATCCCTAACCTAGCCTGCAGCACCAGTAGTACTGCTCGACAAACATGGAGCAACCCTCCAGAAATAAACAGCTCCTTCTGTAACGGATGCAAAACATTCAGCAGAAATCGCGAGGATGGACGCCGTACGTACCCGTTTCTGGGGTGGGTGGGCGGCGGCGGTGCGGAGGTCGGAGGCCTTCCTGAGCCGGCGGTAGCGCGGAGGATCTGCGCCCGTGTCCATCGGATCCGGGGGGCGGTGTCGACTGGCGGCGGCGGCGGCGGCGGATTCACGGGGAGGCAATGGGGTGCGGGGCTGATTCAGGAGGGCCGACGCTGCCGAGCGCCCTTCGGCCAGCTCACATCAGTGACAGTCTTCAGTCGATTTTGGGCCGTTTGTTGCGTGCAAATATTGTCGGGCCTGAGGAGAAACGCTATGCAACTCGAGCCCACTCGGTGCCGCTAGCCCTACAAATTGTGGTTTCACTTTCCTGAAAAAAAAAACATTCCTCAAAAAAAAAGTATAATGTTTCACTCACCTCCCTTAATCTTCTTCACACAACCAATTCTGATATACACAATGGTGCTTCGATTCGAAATAAGTTCTACACGAAAAAAGTGCAGACCCGCGTTATGGTTTCACTTGGACGGTCGGTAACTAATTTCATGGACTGTAACTGTTCAATTTCATGTCAATGTTGGAGGGGTTTTAGACGACCTTCGGCAAATTCTATGCACCTGATCAACCCTTCGAAATTTCCTTTTGACCACTAGCTTCATCACGATGTTGCACATGATTTTCATATTGCGAGTTTTCTGTTTTGATGATCATAGACGAGTAGGTTTACATCCCCTACTGGACTGCACAAATGTGTGCATGTTATGAATCGATGAATTTAAAAAAAAATCCTCATGCTTGGTCAACCATTTGAAATTTTATTTGACCATCAGCTTAATCTCGCCGGTTTCACACAACTTTCATGTTGTATGTTTTCTGTTTCAATGACCATAAACGAATAGATCTATTTCTCCTAGTTGACCACACAAACGTGTTCATGCCTGCATGTTATGAACCGGTGAATTTTGGCAAAAACAATTCACACCTCGATTGACCGTTTGAATTTTTCTTTGACCACTAGCTTTATCTCATAGTTTCACACAACTTACGTATTATACTTTTTTGTTTTGACCGACGTAGACGAGTAGATCTACGTCTTTCTAGTGACTTTACAAACATGTCATATCTGGGTGAAAAATGATTCGCGTCTAGTTGATTTTGACATTTTGTGACAGTTGAATGGGTATCCTAGGACTGCCACACTTTCTTCTACCTTGAGCTGACCCTTCTCTTCTTCCTTCAGCACCCCGCTTCCACGTGAGATAAGTTCATCACGTGAATAATAGATGAGATAGCAAATGCTTGTTACCAAATAACTGCGTGTGTGTGTGTGTGTTTTTCTCAATTAGGCTTCATAGGACGCAGGTGACCAAATAAATTGCACAACATGATTTTTACCCTATATCTACTTAGGGCATCTCCAAGGCGAGCCCGCAAAGCGCCCGCGGAAGCCATCTAACGCGGGCATGTATCGGTCCGCGGGGAAGTCTGGACGCGATTTCTCCCGCAAATCGAAGACAAAAATGGGGGAGCTTTGTGGGAGTCCGGATACGCGAAACGTAGGAATTCGACACCCCGGCCAACCCAAAACCCTCCCCGGACCCCGCGACTCCATCCTCCTCATTTTCTCTCCTTCTTTCTTTCTCTCTTACCTTCGCCGCTCCACCATCTCGGCCACCAGGCCACACCCCTGCCGGAACTCTACGTCTCTATCACCTCCAGCGCTCCAGCAGGGCTCCACCCCGCTTCTCCTCCGTCTCTGTTCAATCCCTGTCCTCCGACCGCCCCGCCAGGTACCATCCACTACTACTATTCTCACCATGCCTGGCAACTGTTCGATGAATCCCTGGAGCTAAAAACAGTTGCCCCTTCGTCTTTCTAGCAAAGGATTCCGATTTGGACTACATATATGAGCAGTATGTTGAGTCGGACGAGGAGGAGTACTCCGATGAGACGATGATGATGCAGTCGGTCCTTGAAGACGTGAAGCGTGCGAAGGAGCATGTTCTCAATTTCAAGGACTCGATCAAGGGTCATCGGGTGCTCAACCACAACAGGGTGTGTGGCCATTTGACACTGATGGCTGGCTACTTTGCCCCCCGATGCACTTTCCGCTGACCATTTTCGCCGGCGTTTTCGGATGCGCAAGACTGTCTTCAATTGTTCGTACCATGGTGTCCGGTCCTAGGATGACTATTTCATCCTGAAGAAGGACGTTGTGGGAACGATTGGCTTCTCTGGTTACCAAAAGTGCACGGCCGCACTCCGGATGCTTGCATATGGCACGGTCGCTGATCCGTGGGACGAGTACCTATGGATGACTGAGAGCACTTGCGGAGATGCCATGGTCAGGTTTGCAACTGTCGTGGTGGAGGTGTTCGGACCTCAGTACCTGAGAGAACCAACCGTGGTAGACACCGAGAGGCTCTTGGCAATCTCAAAAGCAAGAGGATGGCCAGGTTTGCTTGGATCTCTTGACTGCATGCGCTGGAAATGGAAGAACTACCTAAAGGCTTTACAAGGGCAATATCAGGGTCATGTTAAGAAGCCCTCCGTCATTTTGAAGCAATTACATCACATGATCTTTGAATTTGGCACGCTTTCTTTGGCATGCCCGGGTCTCACAATGACATCGATGTGCTACAATGATTGCCGTTGTTTGCGAGGCTGAAGGAAAAGCTCCTCCTTGCCACTATACTGTCAATGGACATGAGTACAACATGGGATACTATCTGGTTGATGGTATCTATCCCCCATGGACTAACTATGTCAGCACCATCTCAAACCCAGTTGGCCAGAAAAAGGCTCATTTTGCCCAAAGACAAGAAGCAGCTAGGAAGGATGTCGAGAGGGCATTTGGAGTTTTGCAGGCCCGTTTTGCAGTTGTTTGTGGACCTGCTAAACAATGGGTCCGTTGTGTGATCATGCACAACATGATTGTCGAGGGTGAGGGTGACAATAATGCCGCAGCTCTGAAATTTGAGACCATGGGTGATTCTACCCAACTTTCGAACCAGAATCCGACCACATTTGAAGAGTTTATTGAAATGCATCAACAAATTCGACATCAACCAACTCATGAGTAGCTGAAGGAAGATCTGATTGAGCATCAGTGGGCAGTTAAAGGGGACAACAATGTTGGGGTGTAATATTTGAACTTTTTAAAATTTAAACCAGTGATGCATGCGGCTATTTGAACGTGTGTACCCTTTGCATACGGCTATTTGATCGTGAGGATTTGAAAAAAAAAAGTAAGAAAGGTCGGATGTATACGTCTAGAGTTGGATGTCGTCTTCTCGTATCCGTGTCCGCGGACGGATGCGTGTCGAAATTTACGGGTCGTCTTTGGAGATGCCCTTACCCAGTCCCAACTCAGCCATGCTTCAAGCACGTAAAGAACATGTAGGTCACCGAACGTCTCCTTTGTTCCATGCATGCGCATGGGGTAGGCTTCAGGGTACAACAGTTCTTTTTGAGCGGATTCAGGGTTTGATAGCTTGGCGAACTCCGGCGACAAGAAATCGATTATGCAGCTTTTTTAGGAGGCTGCTTGATTTTGCAGCTGGCCAGCCCATCCGACCAGCCCCCTCATCACCTCTAGAAAGTGTGGCAGACCCATGTTCATGTTTTAGGTATGATATGTGCTAGTGTCCAAAAAAAATTCTACTTCTCCAGCAGACCTAAAACTGGTTCCCTAATATTTGAAACATGAGCATAAACACATAATTTCATTGCATATTTTGAACTGTAGTATTGAATGTTGAAACATTAAACATGAAACAACATAATTTAGGGCTAGTTCTTTTGGGGCTTATGAATGGCTGTGAAAATAAGCTTTTAAAGTAAAATTTTAGGTCAGACTTCTAGAATAAACTGAGGAGGGGGCAACTTATTTCCACAGCCAGTAAAAAGACTCAAAAGAACTGGTCCTTAAACACTATTACGATTTACGATTATAGTTAATTGCATATTTTGAACTCTAGTATGAGATGTTGCATATTAAACACTCTATTTATATATTCCTAGCACTACATTATGATCATGATTATATTACCAAGTCGTAGTCATCAACAACTTAAGGATTCTTACAATATTTTTTGGTTCTTTCAAAAAGGGGAAAGAGAAATCGAAATATCTTTAGGCGTACATTACAAGTGATGCTTTTTTGTTGAGTCAAGTCACACCATGAACAGCCACGGAATCATCTCAACAGCTACTACATGCCTACATTCATCCGTTGCATAGTCAAGCAAATGCAAAAGCACAAGAACCCAATTACCCATATGGACACACGTTTTTCCTCTCTATTCTAAGTGACCATAATCATTCTGTGGCCTACAAAGGAGGCCACCAGCACAACAAACTTACAATTATCAAATCTTATTCCAAAATTATTTTGTGAATTGGGAAGTCGGTCCCGTCTGTAAGTTCTTCGAGCACCTCCAACCTCTCGCACTCATGCCACTTCCGCCGGTGCGGGACAATCTCCAGGCCGACAAGCTCCCGCTCCTTGTCTTCAACGACATGCCCATCAAGCAGATGGACGCGTCCCAGCCACCGCGACGCCCTCATGATCCGCTTCACAAAGCGGGCCTGCCACGCCACTCTGTCAAAGCCAATGACCATGAGTTCTCTCAGGTGCTGGTGTTGTGGTTGCTCCACTTGCACATCTAGAACTGATCCAGCAGCACTCGGCTTCTCCGGGTTGTTGTCAAACTGCATTCAAAATTTCAAAGTTCACGATACTTGCTTGCAGAAATATTACAAAACCGAAAAGATACGTGTTTGAGAGAAAACATAGTTATCAGTTATTTGGTCGACAAGGGACAGACATGAACATGGAGCGACTGCAAGTAGGGTGCGGCAGAAAATAGGGTGAAAATCTAGAACATATCCCAGTTCATTGGCACGTTTGCAATGAATAACTTCTTCAGATTGTTGAGCCGGCTGGGAATGACGGTTGGTTCAATCCACATCTGCAGACATGATATAGTGATATTTAGCACCACCTTATGTAGCAATGCAAGGTTACCATTGAGAAAAACAAGATCATTTCAGGAATGGCTCCTCACCTGATGCCCTCTCAATTGTAGAAAAAGGTCCTCTACCGGTGGCGGCACCCCTTTAAAGAATCTGCCTAGTGGATGGGTATTTTTTCTAGGAAGCAAATAATCATCACCAGTATAATTGTATCCAATTTCCAAGAAGTCCAAACTCACACACCTAAGTCGAGGCACCTCACCATAGCATAATTTGGTTGGCTGACCTCGACAAGAAAATGTTTCAAGACAAGACAGTGAGGTCAGACAGATTTTCAAAATATTGCAGTTGTCCACTTACAGTTTCTTCAACCTTGAGGTAGGAAAATTGACGTGAAAAGGAGCTTGGATATACAAACAATCCCTCAGCCTCAAATCCGCCAGCTGCAAGCAATTTCTCAGAATATCGTATACCAGGTAGAGACATGAACTGGCCTTGCACAAAGTAAGTGTTGTGAGCCTCTCAAAAATCAAGGGGGGTGTCCATAATAATGAAATACTCCCTCTGTTCCGAATTACTTGTCGCAGGTATGGATGTATCTAGATGTATTTTAGTTCTAGATACATCCATTTCTGCGACAAGTAATTTGGAACGGAGTGAGTATATTGGATAGCAGAAGGCGTTTCAGACTCACATTCTAGAATCTATCCAATAGACGGAATCCAAATTGCTGGCAAGAGTTCTCGACGACAATCTCTAAATCTTCAACCCCCCATCTGCCAACCGTTGTCGTAAACCATTGCTGAAGACCGCACCTACTAAAGGTTTGAAACCTCAGCTTCTGGATAGACGGCCGTTGAACATTATCGGGAGGCAGAAGGAATGCATTCACTCGTTTAACATAGCATCGCATGGTTAGACGCTCATAGCGTTGCAGGGTAGGTGTGAACAGATGGACTTTCCACATCAACCGCTCACGCCGATCTTTGACGGCATAATACCTTTCGTACTTGTCTGAAATGCCAGTCAGATTTTGTGTCCTCTTCACCGCGTCATACCTCGCCTTAGTCTCAACAATTATTTTCTTCAGCCTGTGGTAGCGTGTGATGACCCACAAGTATAGGAGATCTATCATAGTCCTTTCGATAAGTAAGAGTGTCGAACCCAACGAGGAGCAGAAGGAAATGATAAGCGGTTTCCAGCAAGGTATTCTCTGTAAGTATTAAAATAAGTGATAACAGATAGTTTTGTGATAAGATAATTTGTAACGAGCAACAAGTAACAAAAGTAAATAAGGTGCAGCAATGTGGCCCAATCCTTTTTGTAGCAAAGGAGAAGTCTGGACAAACTCTTATATGATGTAAAGCACTCCCGAGGACACATGGAAATATCGTCAAGCTAGTTTTCATCACGTTCATATGATTCGCGTTCGGTACTTTAATAATTTGGTATGTGGGTGGACCGGTGCTTGGGTGCTGCCCTTACTTGGACAAGCATCCCACTTATGATTAACCTCTATTGCAAGCATCTGCAACTACAACAAAAGTATTAAGGTAAACCTAACCATAGTATAAAACATATGGATCCAAATCAGCCCCTTACGAAGCAACGCATAAACTAGGGTTTAAGCTTCTGTCACTCTAGCAACCCATCATCTACTTATTACTTCCCAATGCTTTCCTCTAGGCCCAAATAATGGTGAACTGTCATGTAGTCGACGTTCACATAACACCACTAGAGGAGAGACAACATACATCTCATCAAAATATCGAACGAATACCAAATTCACATGACTACTAATAGCAAGACTTCTCCCATGTCCTCAGGAACAAAAGTAACTACTCAGAAAGCATAAACATGTTCATAATCAGAGGGATATCAGTATGCATATAGGATCTGAACATATGATCTTTCACCAATTAAACCAACTAGCATCAACTACAACGAGTAATTAACACTACTAGCAACCTACTGGCACCAATCCCGGACTTGGAGACAAGAATTGGATACAAGAGATGAACTAGGGTTTTGAGATGAGATGGTGCTGATGAAGATGTTGATGGAGATTGCCCTCTCCCGATGAGAGGAGCGTTGGTGATGACGATGGCGATGATTTCCTCCTCCGGTAGGGAAGTTTCCCCGGCAGAACAGCTCCACCAGAGCCCTAGATTGGTTCCACCAAGGTTCCGCCTCATGGCGGCGGAGTTTCGTCCGAGAAGATGGCTTATGATTTTTTCCCATCGAAAGACTCCATATAGCAGAGATGGCCACCGGAGGGTCACCAGGGGCCCACGAGGTATGGGGGCGCGCCTAGGGGGTAGGGCGCGCCCCCACCCTCGTGGGCAGGGTGTGGCCCCCCTGGTGAAGTTCTTGCTCTTAGTATTTTTTATATATTTGGAAAACATCTTCCGTGAAGTTTCAGGACTTTTGGAGCTGTGCAGAATAGGTCTCTAATATTTGCTCCTTTTCCAGCCCAGAATCCCAGTTGCCGGCATTCTCCCTCTTTATGTAAACCTTGTAAAATAAGAGAGAATAGGCATAAGTATTGTGACATAATGTGTAATAACAACCCATAATGCAATAAATATTGATATAAAAGTATGATGCAAAATGGACGTATCAGCGTGGTGGGAGGATATCATAAACGGAAAGGTCATAGCATGCATGCGATCGCTGAGGAAGATACAACCACCGCTTTTGAAAGGACAGTGGTGGTTATTGTTGTGCGTGCATCTAGCTTGTTGAGGATCATAACCAGTATCTCATCAGGCAAACTGCTGATCTTGTCCTCACAACAGCTCCTGTGTTTCTCGCTCATATGCACCTGATTTCGTTTCCATCGGAGAGAATATGGAACTATAGTCAGTGATTCCAAATAGGTTACATAGATGAGTAAGCATTTGTATTAAAAAAAAGTATTCCCTCTGTAAAGAAATATCTAAAGAGTCTTATATTTCTTTATAGATGGAATAATTATCATCATCAGATCTCTAATAATATTACAGAGACTAGCACCCTAAAGAGCGTTTTCTACCTAAAACAAACCAAATAGTGACATTTGTTTGCGGGGGAAACTAAATGTAATGACATGAAACAAGGAAACGGTTTAAGAGCAGGAGGAGAAGAGGTATCCTGGTTGAGCAATTCAAATGGATAAATTAACTACAGCAAAACAATCATCTTACATACAGGTAATTTGAACATGAATTAGCAGCGATGGCAGAATGAATTGCTTCGAAACGACGTGAAATTTACATACAGGTAAAAAAGGAGGAGGGGAGAGGGGGTTAGGGCCTTCGGGTAGCAGCGGCGGCGTACTCGTTTGAACGAGGAGGAAGCGGTGGTGGCGATGGAGAGATCGGATGCTTTCCTGAGCCGGCGGTAGAGCTGAGGTGGCATGTCCATGGCCATCAGGTCCGAGCAGCAGCGGCTGGCTCACCAGCAACTCGGCGGGGAGTCGACGGCGGCGGTGGATCTGGGCTTGCTTGCGTGTCCGGGTTTGTGTCGAACCCGACTTCTCAGCAGTGAAAAACTAATTTTCCTTTTCAGGAAGTAAATTGCAGAAAACCATCAGTTGAAGGTTAGGTTTGTGAAAAACACTACAATGCATTTTTTTGCAAAAAACATCATGTCTTCAGTAATGATTTGCAAAAATCACTGATCAGCGGATAAGACTATTTGAGCACGTTTATGACAGATGAAAGGACATGCGGTGCCCCCATGTGTGGTTTTGGTAATTGATGACATTCTCTATGGACTAATGGTTGCATTGAGTTATATTTGAAGGATTTGTCCATAGGCATTTCTTGAAGTCCATGTGTTGGTTTCAAGGAGTTTATGTGTTGACCAAGGTGCTATTAAGGAATTATCCAAAGATTGGTCATGTGAGTGTTGAGCTTATTGCAAGCATGTCTTGAAGAAGAAGATTGTGTGATCATTCATGTTTACCTTCATGACATCATCCAAACAAAGAGAGTTAGAAATATTCAAGGTTGATCAAGACTATGTCAAGAGTGAATCAATTTGATCAACTCACAAAGCGTAAAAGATGTACCGAGAGGGATCAAGTGATCCCATGGTATGGTAAGCATTGTCCATTGCACTTTGTGTACTAACCCATGGTCTATGTGAGAGTTCTATGTGGGGTTAGGTACGTGTCCATGGGCTTGCGTCAAGAGGAAGATATCATACAACCCATGGAAAGGATGACATCAAGTGGTGATAGTCATCAAGATTGTCGTGTGAAAGTTCAGGTGGAGCACCACGAAGAGATCAAGTTCTTGGAGCTTTCCATCCATGGTGTCAATGGACTTGTGAAGATGTACCGAAGAGTGGCTCACCCATAGTGGAGTATGGGGGAGCAATCATCTAGTCTTCATCGAGCCAACGCAATCAAGAAAGGTGGTCCAACTTGAGGGAGTCAAGATCGTCATCATCTAACTCAAGTGGACCATGTGCAAGGCAAAGGTTTGCCCTTGATAGGCTTTCTATTTTTCCGGTCTCATGGTGGTAGTTGGGAGACCGGGTTATAGGATCGTTTGCCGTACTATCAAGGGGGGCTCTCAAGTTGGTGGCTTGATCGTATCGTTAGTAGAGAGCTCAAACCATTGCATCCTTGCATCATGTTTCTTGGTTCTTGTTTGGTTCTCTTTGTGAGTCTTAGAGCTTATGGTCATCTTGATGACAAGCTTGAGTTCATCGAAAACGGAGTTCGCATGCGTCTTCTATGATGTTTTCGGTGTTGGAGGTTTTACCGGTCTTATCCGAGGAAGGGTTCTCACCATTTTCTTATGGGCCTTATCTAATTTGCTTCTTATTGATATTTCTTTCAAGATTGTGTTAGCCCTTGTCGCTAGCTTTCCAACAAACTTGGTTTCATCGAATTCGGAGTCCGTTTGCAAAAGTTGTGGCAGTTTTGGTATTCTGAAAAGGCTGCAGCGGTACTACCGCGAATTGGAGCGGATGTAATTTTTTACTACCGCTCCAGAGCGGTACTACCGCGGCTCCTACAGCGGTACTACCGCGTCTCCTACAGCGGTAGTACCGCTCCGGACCAAAAACTCGTCCCAAGTCCTGCGGTGGTAGGCCCGGATGTATTTTTTTAGTACTGCTCGCTAGCAGTAGTACCGCTACCCTTTGCGGTAGTACCGCAATCCCTAGCGGTAGTACCGTGAGGACGAGCGGTAGTACCGCTCCGGCAGTTCTACTCGCCTTTTGCCTCCTTGTTGTTGTTTTTCAAAGGGGTACTACCGCCCTAGCGGTAGTACCCTCCTTGGAGCGGTAGTACCGCTCTGTGCGGGTTGTGAGCATAACGGTTGGATTTTTCCCCACCTATAAAAGTGGGTCTTCTTCCCCATTGAACCTGATCTCTTTAGCTCGTGTTCCTCCCCCATTGTTGACCTTCTTCAAGCTTGCTAACTCTCAATCCCTCCAATGATTCTTGCTAGTTCTTGAGGGAAAAGAGAGAGGAGATCTAGATCCACGTATCCACCAATCACTTTCTCCTCTAAGTGAGGGGAACCCCTTGGATCTAGATCTTGGAGTTCTTCATGTTCTTCTTTCATTCTTCCTCTCATTTTCCTCCCTAGCATTAGTTGCTTTGGTGGGATTTGGTAGAGAAGGACTTGAGCACTCCATGTGCCCTTGCCGTTGCATTTCGTGCATCGGTTTGAGTTCTCCACGGTGATACGTGGAAGTGAAGTTTGAGAAGCTTATTACTCTTGGGTGTTTGGGCACCCTAGAGCTTGTTCCTCTTGGGTGCCTTGGTGCCCTAGATGGTTGGTGGTGTTCGGAGCTCAATCATTGTGGTGCAAAGCTCCGGGCAAGTGTCTGGGTCTCCAATTAGGTTGTGGAGATTGCCCCGAGAAATTTCACGGGTTCCAGTGACCGTCCCCAAGGGTTTCCAACGTGTACGGGTTTGGTGACCGCCCCCAAGGGTTGCCATTTGTACGGGTTCGGTGACCGCCCTCAAGGGTCCCTTAGTGGAATCACGGCATCTTGCATTGTGCGAGGCGTGAGGAGATTACGATGGCCCTAGTCGCTTCTTGGGGAGCATTGTGCCTCCACACCGCTCCAAACGGAGATTAGCATCCGCAAGGGTGTGAACTTTGGGATACATCGTCGTCTCCGCGTGCCTCGGTTATCTCTTACCCGAGCTCTTTACTTATGCACTTTACTTTGTGATAGCCATATTGTTTCTTGTCATATATATTGCTATCACCTAGTAGTTTATCTTGCTTAGCATAAGTTGTTGTTGCACATAGGTGAGCCTAGTTGTTGTAGGTTTTGTGCTTGACAAATTAACCGCTAGGTTTATTCCGCATTTGTTCAAGCCTAAACCGTAATTATTTTAAAGCGCCTATTCACCCCCCCCTCTAGGCGACATCCACGATCTTTCAATTGGTATCAGAGCCTCGTCTCTGTTTGTTAGGCTTAACCACCTAGAGAGTAAAGATGTCTACTAGGGGATTAGGATTCTCTGACACTCTTAGTTTCGATGGCACACATTTTGATGTTTGGGTAATTCACATGCTTAGTCTCTTTAGGGTCATGGACCCAAATTTAGAGCGAATTGTAGATATGGGTTTTTCTCCTCCAAAGGATCCCCTAAGATTATCTTTAGAGGATGAGAAAAACTCTTATCTCAATGCTCAAGCTTCTAATGTGCTTTTTGATGCTTTGAGCAATGTAGTTATATTTCAGCTCATGCCTTTCCGGGATGCTCATGAGTTGTGGACAAAGCTTTAAGATAAATATGGCGTGTCCAAGTTTTGTGGGGATGATTGTTCTCCCTCCACCTCCGGCCGTGTTGTGTTCTCAACTTCTTCTACTTCACCTACATGTGGTTTGCCACAAGGTAATGACATGGTGAGTAGTGGTGTTCATTGCAATGATGATAGTGGGCTTAGTTTTGATAATCCTTCATCACTTTCTTGTTGCGATGCTTCATCTTTGGACTCTAGCACTTCGAGCACTCCAAATTTTTCACATGCTTGTGTTGATAGTCCTTGCATATCATGTACAAATTGCTTGACTAAATCTCATGATGATATGCTTGCCATGTCTTGTTGCCATGATAAAAATGCATGTATTTCCTTGAGTTGTTGTGCTAACAATGTAGAGGAAACCCAACACTCCATGGAACAAGATGTGGTCTTGAATGGTGCTTCAAGGGATCCCACATCATCATCTATTGCTTTTTGCCTTATGGCCAAGGCTTCAAAGGTATCTCCCACTTTGAATCCCAATATATCTTGTGATAATATTAATGATGGCAAGAATGATGATGATGTTGATTATGATGAAGAGAATGATAATGTTGCCTCCTTAAAAATGAAGGGGGAAATGGTTTTTAAAGTTCTTCATAAAAATAAAATTGCTCGTTCCAACTTCATGGAAATTATGTCCATTGCCATTGAGAGCAAGAAATATATTGAGGAGTTGGAATCTCATCTCGAGGAGCATGAGGTCACCATTGAGAAAATGGAAGGTCATGAGCGTGATTACACTAATGAGATTGCGGGCCTCTCTCAAGCTCTTGAACTTGAACAAACCACCAAGGAATCTCTTGAGGAGACTTTTGTTGGAAATATGCCCTAGAGGCAATAATAAAATGATTATTATATTTCCTTGTTCATGATAATTGTCTATTATTCATGCTATAATTGTATTATCCGGAAATCGTAATACATGTGTGAATACATAGACCACAATGTGTCCCTAGTGAGCCTCTAGTTGACTAGCTCGTTGATCAACAGATAGTCATGGTTTCCTGGCTATGGACATGGGGATGTCATTGATAACGGGATCACATCATTAGGAGAATGATGTGATGGACAAGACCCAATCCTAAGCTTAGCTCAAAGATCGTGTAGTTCGTTTGCTGTAGCTTTTCTGAATGTCAAGTATCATTTCCTTAGACCATGAGATTGTGCAACTCCCGAATACCGTAGGAGTGCTTTGGGTGTACCAAACGTCACAACGTAACTGGGTGACTATAAAGGTACATTACAGGTGTTTCCGAAAGTGTCTGTTGGGTTGGCACGAATCGAGACTGGGATTTGTCACTCCGTATGACGGAGAGGTATCTCTGGGCCCACTCGGTAATGCATCATCATAATGAGCTCAATATGATCAAGTGGTTGATCATGGGATCATGCATTACGGTACGAGTAAAGTGACTTGCTGGTAACGAGACTGAACAAGGTATTGGGATACCGACGATCGAGTCTCGGGCAAGTAACGTACCGATTGACAAAGGGAATTGTATACGGGGTTGCTTGAATCCTCGACATCGTGGTTCATCCGATGATATCATCGAGGAGCATGTGGGAGCCAACATGGGTATCCAGATCCCGCTGTTGGTTATTGGCCGGAGAGCCGTCTCGGTCATGTCTACGTGTCTCCCGAACCCGTAGGGTCTACACACTTAAGGTTCGGTGACGCTAGGGTTGTAGAGATATGAGTATGCAGTAATCCGAAAGTTGTTCGGAGTCCCGGATGAGATCCTGGACGTCATGAGGAGTTCCGGAATGGTCCGGAGGTGAAGAATTATATATAGGAAGTGTAGTTTCGGCCATCGGGAAAGATTCGGGGTCACCGGTATTGTACCGGGACCACCGGATGGGTCCCGGGGGTCCATCGGGTGGGGCCGCCCATCCCGGAGGGCCCCATGGGCTGAAGTGGGGAGGGCAACCAGCCCATAGTGGGCTGGTGCGCCCCCCCCTTGGGCCCCCCTGTGCCTAGGGTTGGAAACCCTAGGGTGGGGGCGCCTCCACTTGCCTTGGGGGGCACTCCACCCCCTTGGCCGCCGCCCCCTTGGGAGATCCTATCTCCAGGGCCGGCGCCCCCCAGGGGGCCTATATAAAGGGGGGAGGGAGGGCAGCCGCACTTCAAGTCTTGGCGCCTCCCTCTCCCCTGCTACACCTCTCCCTCTCGCAGAAGCTCGGCTAAGCCCTGCTGCGATCATTGCTGCATCCACCACCACGCCGTCGTGTTGCTGGATCTTCATCAACCTATCCTTCCCCCTTGCTGGATCAAGAAGGAGGAGACGTCATCCGCTCCGTACGTGTGTTGAACGCGGAGGTGCCGTCCGTTCGGCACTTGGTCATCGGTGATTTGGATCACGGCGAGTACGACTCCATCATCCCCGTTCTCTTGAACGCTTCCGCTCGCGATCTACAAGGGTATGTAGATGCACTGTCCTCTCGTTGCTAGTTGACTCCATAGATTGATCTTGGTGAAACGTAGGAATTTTTTTTGTTTTCTGCAACGTTCCCCAACAGTGGCATAATGAGCTAGGTCTATGCGTAGTTCTCTTTGCACGAGTAGAACACAATTTGTTGTGGGCGTAGATGTTGTCAACTTTCTTGCCGCTACTAGTCTTATTTTGCTTCAGCGGTATTGTGGGATGAAGCGGCCCGGACCGACCTTACACGTACGCTTACGTGAGACAGGTTCCACCGAGTGACATGCACTAGTTGCATAAGGTGGCTAGCGGGTGTCTGTCTCTCCCACTTTAGTTGGAGCGGATTCGACGATAAGGGTCCTTATGAAGGGTAAATAGAAGTTGACAAATCACGTTGTGGCTTTTACGTAGGTAAGAAAACGTTCTTGCTAGAACCCTATTGCAGCCACGTAAAACTTGCAACAACAATTAGAGGACATCTAACTTGTTTTTGCAGCAAGTGTCATGTGATGTGATATGGCCAAAGTTGTGATGAATGATGAATGATATATATGTGATGTATGAGATCATGTTCTTGTATAGGAATCACGACTTGCATGTCGATGAGTATGACAACCGGCAGGAGCCATAGGAGTTGTCTTTATTTTTGTATGACCTGCGTGTCATTGAGAAACGCCATGTAAATTACTTTACTTTATTGCTAAATGTGTTAGCCATAGTAGTAGAAGTAATAGTTGGCGAGCAACTTCATGGAGACACGATGATGGAGATCATGGTGTCATGCCGGTGACAAGATGATCATGGAGCCCCAAGATGGAGATCAAAGGAGCTATATGATATTGGCCATATCATGCCACTATTATTCGATTGCATGTGATGTTTATCATGTTTTTGCATCTTGTTTACTTAGAACGACGGTAGTAAATAAGATGAGCCCTCATAATAATTTCAAGAAAGTGTTCCCCCTAACTGTGCACCGTTGCGACAGTTCGTTGTTTCGAAGCACCACGTGATGATCGGGTGTGATAGATTCCAACGTTCACATACAGCGGGTGTAAGACAGATTTACACATGCAAAACACTTAGGTTGACTTGACGAGCCTAGCATGTACAGACATGGCCTCGGAACACAGAAGACCGAAAGGTCGAGCATGAGTCGTATAGAAGATATGATCAACATGAAGATGTTCACCAATGTTGACTAGTCCATCTCACGTGATGATCGGACACGGCCTAGTTAACTCGGATCATGTTATACTTAGATGACTGGAGGGATGTCTATCTGAGTGGGAGTTCATTGAATAAATTGATTAGATGAACTTAATTATCATGAACTTAGTCGAAAATCTTTACAATATGTCTTGTAGATCAAATGGCCAACGTTGTCCTCAACTTCAACGCGTTCCTAGAGAAAACCAAGCTGAAAGACGATGGCAGCAATTATACGGACTGGGTCCGGAACCTGAGGATCATCCTCATAGCTGCAAAGAAAGATTATGTCCTAGAAGCACCTCTAGGTGACGCACCCGTCCCACAGAACCAAGACGTTATGAACGCTTGGCAGACACGTGCTGATGATTACTCCCTCGTTCAGTGCGGCATGCTTTACAACTTAGAACCGGGGCTCCAAAAGCGTTTTGAGCGACACGAAGCATATGAGATGTTCGAAGAGCTGAAAATGGTTTTCCAAGCTCATGCCCGGGTCGAGAGATATGAAGTCTCCGACAAGTTCTTCAGCTGTAAGATGGAGAAAAATAGTTCTGTCAGTGAGCACATACTCACAATGTCTGGGTTGCATAACCGCTTGACTCAGCTGGGAGTTAATCTCCCGGATGACGCGGTCATTGACAGAATCCTTCAGTCGCTTCCACCAAGCTACAAGAGCTTTGTGATGAACTTCAATATGCAGGGGATGGAAAAGACCATTCCTGAAGTATTTGCAATGCTGAAATCAGCAGAGGTAGAAGTCAAAAAGGAACATCAAGTGTTGATGGTGAATAAAACCACTAAGTTCAAGAAAGGCAAGGGTAAGAAGAACTTCAAGAAGGATGGCAAGGGAGTTGCTGCGCCCGGTAAGCAAGCTGCCGGGAAGAAGCCAAAGAATGGACCCAAGCCCGAGACTGAGTGTTTTTATTGCAAGGGAAGTGGTCACTGGAAGCGGAACTGTCCCAAATACTTAGCGGACAAGAAGGCCGGCATCACGAAAGGTATATATGATATACATGTAATTGATGTGTACCTTACCAGTACTCGTAGTAGCTCCTGGGTATTTGATACCGGTGCGGTTGCTCACATTTGTAACTCAAAGCAGGAGCTGCGGAATAAGCGGAGACTGGCGAAGGACGAGATGACGATGCGCGTCGGGAATGGTTCCAAGGTCGATGTGATCGCCGTCGGCACGCTACCTCTACATTTACCTACGGGATTAGTTTTAAACCTCAATAATTGTTATTTAGTGCCAGCTTTGAGCATGAACATTGTATCAGGATCTCGTTTAATTCGAGATGGCTACTCATTTAAATCCGAGAATAATGGTTGTTCTATTTATATGAGAGATATGTTTTATGGTCATGCTCCGATGGTGAATGGTTTATTCTTAATGAATCTCGAGCGTAATGCTACACATATTCATAGTGTGAATACCAAAAGATGTAAGGTTGATAATGATAGTCCCACATACTTGTGGCACTGCCGCCTTGGTCACATAGGTGTCAAACGCATGAAGAAGCTCCATGCAGATGGACTTTTAGAGTCTCTTGATTACGAATCATTTGACACGTGCGAACCATGCCTCATGGGTAAAATGACCAAGACTCCGTTCTCAGGAACAATGGAGCGAGCAACCAACTTATTGGAAATCATACATACTGATGTGTGCGGTCCAATGAGTGTTGAGGCTCGCGGTGGCTATCGTTATGTTCTCACCCTCACTGATGACTTGAGTAGATATGGGTATGTCTACTTAATGAAACACAAGTCTGAGACCTTTGAAAAGTTCAAGGAATTTCAGAGTGAGGTTGAGAATCAATGTGACAGGAAAATCAAGTTCTTGCGATCAGATCATGGGGGAGAATACTTGAGTCACGAATTTGGCACACACTTAAGAAAATGCGGAATAGTTTCACAACTCACGCCTCCTAGAACACCTCAGCGTAATGGTGTGTCCGAATGTCGTAATCGCACTCTATTAGATATGGTGCGATCTATGATGTCTCTTACCGACTTACCGCTATCATTTTGGGGCTATGCTTTAGAGACTGCCGCATTCACTTTAAATAGGGCTCCGTCGAAATCCGTTGAGACGACACCGTATGAATTATGGTTTGGGAAGAAACCTAAGCTGTCGTTTCTAAAAGTTTGGGGATGCGATGCTTATGTCAAGAAACTTCAACCTGAAAAGCTCGAACCCAAGTCGAAAAAATGCGTCTTCATAGGATACCCTAAAGAAACTGTTGGGTATACCTTCTACCTCAGATCCGAAGGCAAGATCTTTGTTGCCAGGAATGGGTCCTTTCTAGAGAAAGAGTTTCTCTCGAAAGAAATAAGTGGAAGGAAGGTAGAACTTGATGAAGTATTACCTCTTGAACCGGTAAGTGGCGCAGCTCAAGAAAATGTTCCTGAGGTGCCTCCACCGACTAGAGAGGAAGTTGATGATGATGATCATGAAACTTTAGATCAAGTTGCTACTGAACTTCATAGGTCCACAAGGACACGTTCCGCACCAGAGTGGTACGGTAACCCTGTCTTGGAAATCATGTTGTTAGACAACGGTGAACCTTCGAACTATGAAGAAGCGATGGCGGGCCCAGATTCCGACAAATGGCTGGAAGCCATGAAATCCGAGATAGGATCCATGTATGAAAACAAAGTATGGACTTTGACTGACTTGCCCGTTGATCGGCGAGCCATAGAAAATAAATGGATCTTTAAGAAGAAGACAGACGCGGATGGTAATGTGACCATCTATAAAGCTCGGCTTGTCGCTAAGGGTTATCAACAAGTTCAAGGGGTTGACTACGATGAGACTTTCTCACCCGTAGCGAAGCTGAAGTCCGTCCGAATCATGTTAGCAATTGCCGCATTCTATGATTATGAGATATGGCAAATGGACGTCAAAACGGCATTCCTTAATGGTTTCCTTAAGGAAGAATTGTATATGATGGAGCCGGAAGGTTTTGTCGATCCTAAGAATGCTGACAAGGTGTGCAAGCTCCAACGCTCGATTTATGGGCTGGTACAAGCATCTCGGAGTTGGAACATTCGCTTTGATGAGATGATCAAATCGTTTGGGTTTATGCAGACTTATGGAGAAGCCTGCGTTTACAAGAAAGTGAGTGGGAGCTCTGTAGCATTTCTCATATTATATGTAGATGACATACTTTTGATGGGAAATGATATAGAACTTTTGGACAGCATTAAGGCCTACTTGAATAAGAGTTTTTCAATGAAGGACCTTGGAGAAGCTCCTTATATATTAGGCATCAAGATCTATAGAGATAGATCAAGACGCCTCATAGGTCTTTCACAAAGCACATACCTTGATAAGATATTGAAGAAGTTCAATATGGATCAGTCTAAGAAGGGGTTCTTGCCTGTGTTGCAAGGTGTGAAGTTGAGCTCAGCTCAATGTCCGACCACGGCAGAAGATATAGAAGAGATGAGTGTCATCCCCTATGCCTCAGTCATAGGGTCTATTATGTATGCCATGCTGTGTACCAGACCTGATGTAAACCTTGCCGTAAGTTTGGTAGGAAGGTACCAAAGCAATCCCGGCAAGGAACACTGGACAGCGGTCAAGAATATCCTGAAGTACCTGAAAAGGACTAAGGACATGTTTCTCGTTTATGGAGGTGATGAAGAGCTCGTCGTAAAGGGTTACGTCGACCCTAGCTTCGACACAGATCTGGATGACTCTAAGTCACAAACCGGATACGTGTATATGTTGAATGGTGGAGTAGTAAGCTGGTGCAGCTGCAAGCAGAGCATCGTGGCGGGATCTACATGTGAAGCGGAGTACATGGCAGCCTCGGAGGCAGCACATGAAGCAATTTGGGTGAAGGAGTTCATCACCGACCTAGGAGTCATACCCAATGCGTCGGGGCCGATCAAACTCTTCTGTGACAACACTGGAGCTATTGCACTTGCCAAGGAGCCCAGGTTTCACAAGAAGACCACGCACATCAAGCGTCGCTTCAACTCCATTCGTGAAAATGTTCAAGATGGAGACATAGATATTTGTAAAGTACATACGGATCTGAATGTCGCAGATCCGTTGACTAAACCTCTCCCTAGAGCAAAACATGATCAACACCAGAATACCATGGGTGTTCGATTCATCACAATGTAACTAGATGATTGACTCTAGTGCAAGTGGGAGACTGTTGGAAATATGCCTTAGAGGCAATAATAAAATGATTATTATATTTCCTTGTTCATGATAATTGTCTATTATTCATGCTATAATTGTATTATCCGGAAATTGTAATACATGTGTGAATACATAGACCACAATGTGTCCCTAGTGAGCCTCTAGTTGACTAGCTCGTTGATCAACAGATAGTCATGGTTTCCTGGCTATGGACATGGGGATGTCATTGATAACGGGATCACATCATTAGGAGAATGATGTGATGGACAAGACCTAATCCTAAGCTTAGCTCAAAGATCGTGTAGTTCGTTTGCTGTAGCTTTTCTGAATGTCAAGTATCATTTCCTTAGACCATGAGATTGTGCAACTCCCGAATACCGTAGGAGTGCTTTGGGTGTACCAAACGTCACAACGTAACTGGGTGACTATAAAGGTACATTACAGGTGTTTCCGAAAGTGTCTGTTGGGTTGGCACGAATCGAGACTGGGATTTGTCACTCCGTATGACGGAGAGGTATCTCTGGGCCCACTCAGTAATGCATCATCATAATGAGCTCAATGTGATCAAGTGGTTGATCACGGGATCATGCACTATGGTACGAGTAAAGTGACTTGCTGGTAACGAGACTGGACAAGGTATTGGGATACCGACGATCGAGTCTCGGGCAAGTAACGTACCGATTGACAAAGGGAATTGTATACGGGGTTGCTTGAATCCTCGACATCGTGGTTCATCCGATGAGATCATCGAGGAGCATGTGGGAGCCAACATGGGTATCCAGATCCCGCTGTTGGTTAGTGGCCGGAGAGCCGTCTCGGTCATGTCTACGTGTCTCCCGAACCCGTAGGGTCTACAAACTTAAGGTTCGGTGACGCTAGGGTTGTAGAGATATGAGTATGCAGTAATTCGAAAGTTGTTCGGAGTCCCGTATGAGATCCTGGACGTCACGAGGAGTTCCGGAATGGTCCGGAGGTGAAGAATTATATATAGGAAGTGTAGTTTCGGCCATCGGGAAAGATTCGGGGTCACCGGTATTGTACCGGGACCACCGGATGGGTCCCGGGGGTCCACCGGGTGGGGCCACCCATCCCGGAGGGCCCCATGGGCTGAAGTGGGGAGGGGAACCAGCCCATAGTGGGCTGGTGCGCCCCCCTTGGGCCCCCCCTGCGCTTAGGGTTGGAAACCCTGGGGTGGGGGCGCCTCCACTTGCCTTGGGAGGGGGCACTCCACCCCCCTTGGCCGCCGCCCCCTTGGGAGATCCTATCTCCAGGGCCGGCGCCCCCCAGGGGGCCTATATAAAGGGGGGGAGGGAGGGCAGCCGCACTTCAAGTCTTGGCGCCTCCCTCTCCCCTGCTACACCTCTCCCTCTCGCAGAAGCTCGGCGAAGCCCTGCTGCGATCATTGCTGCATCCACCACCACGCCGTCGTGCTGCTGGATCTTCATCAACCTCTCCTTCCCCCTTGCTAGATCAAGAAGGAGGAGACGTCATCCGCTCCGTACGTGTGTTGAATGCGGAGGTGCCGTCCGTTCGGCACTTGGTCATCGGTGATTTGGATCACGGCGAGTACGACTCCATCATCTCCGTTCTCTTGAACGCTTCCGCTCGCGATCTACAAGGGTATGTAGATGCACTCTCCTCTCATTGCTAGTTGACTCCATAGATTGATCTTGGTGAAACGTAGGAATTTTTTTTGTTTTCTGCAACATTCCCCAACAACTTTTGCTCTAGAATTATCTAGAGTGAGGGAATCTCATGATAGAGCTCTTGAGGTGGCCAATGATTTTGAAACTAAAAATGAGGAGCTTGAAGTTGCGCATGCTAAACTCCTTGAGGACTTTGAGCACCTCGAAAATGGCTCAAGGGTCATTAAGAGTGAGCTCATCAAACTCACCGAGTCTCATTCTCAACTTAAGGCTTCATATTCAAAAGATCTTGCCAAGTTGTCTTCTCCTCTTGTTGCTAATGATGATGCTTGTGCTACTAACTCTATCTCTTGTGAAGCATCCATATTGAAGGAGAATGTTGAGCTAAGGGCTCAACTTGAGTTGCTATCTAGCAATTATGGGATGTTGGAAGAAAATCATGTAAAGCTCACAAGCTCTCATGATGATCTTCTAGTATCCCATAATGTGCTAAAGTTAGCTCATGAGGCCATGCTTGCTAAGGTAACATCTAGTGAGCCTCATGTGGATACTGGCACTACTTTTATTCAAAATGCTATATTGCCTTGTGCTAGTCCTCATGATTCATCCATGCATAACATTGGTACATCTTGTGATGAATTGCTTTCCTTGCCTTGTTGCTCTAGAGATGAAGCTTATACTTCCTCTAGTGCTTGTGTTGTGACTAACCATGTAGAGGAAATCAAAGACCTCAAGGCCCAAGTCACTTCTTTGAAGAAAGATTTGGAAGAGTGTCATGAAGGGAATGCCACACTCAACAATATCTTGAGTGTACAAAAATCCCCCAATGACAAAGGTGGACTTGGATTCAACTCCAATAAGAAGAAGAAGTCCAAGAGCAACAACAAGAAGGTCCAAAAATAAGTCAAGAGTTCGGCCAAGATTATTTGCTTCAAGTGCAAAATTGAAGGGCGTCATGTTAGATCTTGCCCATTGAAGAAGAAGGCCATTAGTGACAAGCAACAAGGGAAGCGGCTACAAGTGCATTCTCATGCTCAACTTCAAGTTGAAGAAAGGCCTCTTCCCAAGAAGACTCAAGCTAATGCTTCTCAAGTTGAGAAATCAAGTGAGAAGAAAGTGAAGAGTAGACGTTGCTACCTATGTCGTGAGAAAGGTCACCTCGCTTCTTCATGCACTAGTGGTAACTTATCCAACCCAATTATTATTGATGATGTTTATTCTCTTGGGAAGGATACGGTTGGCAATGTGGTTTCCAAGTTTGTTGGTACTCAAAGTGGTTTAAAGCAAAGAACCATTTGGGTAGCCAAGCCTATTGTGACTAACCTCTTAGGACCCAACTTGGTTGGGGACCAACTAGCTCAAACTTGATCAATAGGTGTTGTTGGACGGCATTGGAGACTTGGCTACTTTATGAAGAATTAAGGGGACTTCATCATTCTAATTGTCTCAAGCCAAGTCATTCGGATTATCAAGTTTCTATCTTTTATCCAATGTTCCTCCATGCGATAACTCGTGCTTAAAGTGTTTACATTGATAGTTACTTACCCCTTTGCATGTTTGGTTTTGTTCCTTGCATGTGTTTGTATATGTTGTGCTTCCAACTTGATTATCTTGAGCAATCAAGTATGTGTGTGTTGGTTTGCACATCATGTACGTGTGTGTCATGCATTGAGCCTTTTGCATCTTGTTCATTTCTTGGTTGGCTCTTGTGAGAGATTAATGGAATATCCCATTATGGAGGAGTGATGTGCTTTGTGCACCTCACAATCCTATATATGTGTGTACATGAGTAATACCATCTAGTATTGATATTTCAAGATTATCTAGTCGCTATGTGGTATGTCTTCTCATGAGAAATTCAAATTCTAAATTGTACATTAATTATCTCTTGTTGGATCGTTTTTTTGCCTCTTGTTTATCTTTAATTGGTATCACATTATGGGGGAGTAATATGCTATGTGTATATTACTAGCCTAGAAAATGTGTATATTTGAGATATTATCACCTAGAATTGATATTGTAAATTATCTTGTTCCTAGGTGGCATGTTAGATCTACAAGTTGCAATTTGCTTTTTGTTTGGTGTGAAGATGATGTCGGATATCCTTGCTATCTACCACCGGGAATTATTTCCAAATACTTCTTGTCTTTTGACAACTGGTACTCACTTATGTGTGGTAGAAATTATTGATCATCTTTACATTGGCCTTTGCTTTTATTTGCTTTATCTCTTGCCTAGGATTGTGTCAACTCCCATTGTATTCCATACCACTTGTGGATCTTGTTATTTACTTGAGCTTGTCTAGTGTTTGTATAGATATAGTGAAAGTGGTGATCCCATCTTGTGCTTTTTGTATTCAAATGCAAATTCTCTATAATGCACAATGCTTGGGGGAGCTATCCTATTCTTCTTAGAACACTCACCTTGTGATCCTTATCAAGTGTGTGTTGGTGGGATGCAAACAGTTTCTTTTTGGTACTTTGTGCCATCATGAAACTTTGTAGAGCACTTGGTTTGTTTGGAACCATCCTCTCTTTTGGGAGTCTGCCATCTTTCTTTTTGAGTGTATCAATGGATATCTCATTCCTTGATGTATCTTTTTGGATATCCTCCAAGTGATGATTTATTCATTTGGTATCTTTTCTTCGCTTGGTATTTCTTTGTCTTTTGGTATCGGTTCTTGAAAGTCTTGAGCATGCATATTTACTTCCTGTAGTTTCTTTGGCATGCTTTCTTTCTTTGACCCAATATATAGGGGTGAGGGAGTCCTGGATTAGGGGGTGTTCGGGTAGCCGGACTATACCTTCAACCGGACTCCTGGACTATGAAGATACAAGATTGAAGACTTCGTCCCATGTCCGGATGGGACTTTCCTTGGCGTGGAAGGCAAGCTTGGCGATGCGGATATTCAAGATCTTCTACCATTGTAACCGACTCTATGTAACCCTAACCCTATCCGGTGTCTATATAAACCAGAGGGTTGTAGTCCGTAGGACATCAACTTCATCAACTTCATCAACTCCATATACAACAATCATACCATAGGCTAGATTCTAGGGTTTAGCCTCCTTGATCTCGTGGTAGATCTACTCTTGTACCCATATCATCAATATTAATCAAGCAGGACGTAGGGTTTTACCTCCATCAAGAGGGCCCGAACCTGGGTAAAACATCGTGTTCCCTGCCTCCTATTACCATCCAGCCTAGACGCACAGTTTGGGACCTACTACCCGAGATCCGCCGGTTTTGACACCGACATTGGTGCTTTCATTGAGAGTTCCTCTGTGTCGTCACCTTTAGGCCCGATGGCTCCTTTGATCATCAACAACGATGCGGTCCAGGGTGAGACTTTTCTCCCCGGATAGATCTTCGTCTTGGGCGGCTTCGCTCTGCGGGCCAATTCGCTCGGCCACCTGGAGCAGATTGAAAGCTACGCCCCTGGCCATCAAGTCAGGTTTGGAAGCTTAAACTACACGGCTGACATCCGCGGAGACTTGATCTTCGACGGGTTCGAGCCACGGCCAAGCGCGCTGCACTACCTCGAGGGGCATGATCTAGCTCTGCCCCCGGACAGTGTCCTGGAGGCCGCACACGCATCGGTTCCGACCCCTAACTCGGAGCCTATTGCGCCAATCGAGGATGAACGGTTGGACGTCACCTCGGGGGCTGCGATCCCAAAAGCAATCGAGCCAAACGCTAGCCCCGCACTCTGCATGACCCGTGACTCCGAGGATCCGGACTCCTCCCCGGACTCCGAACCCCCCGCGCCCCTGCCAATCAAATCCGATTGGGCGCCGATAATGGAGTTCACTGCCGCAGACATCTTTCAGCACTCGCCTTTTGGCGTCATCCTGAATTCCCTTAAGTCTCTCTCTTTATCAGGAGAGCCCTGGCCGGATAACGGTCAGCGAGGATGGGATACGGACGATGAAGAAATTCAAAGCCCACCCACCACCCACTTTGTAGCCACTGTCAACGATTTAACCGACATGCTTGACTTCGGCTCCGAAGACATCGACGGTATGGACGACGATGTAGGAGACGAACAGGAACCAGCACCTGTAGGGCGCTGGAAGGCCACCTCGTCATATGACATATATATGGTGGATACTCCAAAAGATGGACATGGCGATGGAACAGTGGGGGATGACACCCCCAAGAAACAGCCAAAGCGCTGGCGTCAGCGGCGCCGCTCTAAATCCCGCCAAAGCAAAAACGGTGATTCCGGCACGGGAGATAATACAACCCCGGATAGCGCCGAAGGACACCCACCTCAGCAAGATTCGGCACAGGAAGATGGAGAAGCCAACCCTCATGAGAGAGCGGCAGACCGAGAGGTCGAGGATGATAACTATATGCCTCCCTCCGAAGACGAGGCAAGCCTCGATGACGATGAATTCGTCATACCATCAGACCCCGCCGAACAAGAGCGTTTCAAACGCAGGCTTTCAGCCACGGCAAGCAGCCTCAACAAAAAGCAGCAACAGCTTAGAGCTGCCCAAGATTTGCTAGCTGACAGATGGACTGAAGTCCTTGCGGCCGAAGAGTATGAACTCGAACGCCCCTCCAAGAATTACCCGAAGCGCAAGCCGCTACCCCGATCAGAGGAGGAAGCATCTACATCACCAGCACATGACATGGCAGACCAGCCACCTCGCGGCCGCGACAGAGAGGCCTCTCGGCCCTCCACCCAAGCCATGCCCCGACGCCGCTCAAATAAGGCACGGGAAAATGTGCCCGACCTGCGAGACATACTGGAGGATAAGGCAAGACAAACAAGATCGATCTACGGATCGCGCAGGCGCCCTACGACATGTGACAATGATCTTCACTCCGGATACAACAAATCCGGCCGGGCCGAACACAACAGACATAGCTCTTCTGAGCTGCGTCGTGATATAGCCCAGTACAAAGGCGCCGCACACCCGCTATGCTTCACGAATGAAGTAATGGATCATAAAATCCCAGAGGGTTTCAAACCCGTTGAGGGAGTCCTGGATTAGGGGGTGTTCGGGTAGCCGGACTATACCTTCAGCCGGACTCCTGGACTATGAAGATACAAGATTGAAGACTTTGTCCCGTGTCCGGATGGGACTTTCCTTGGCGTGGAAGGCAAGCTTGGCGATGCGGATATTCAAGATCTCCTACCATTGTGACCGACTCTATGTAACCCTAACCCTATCCGGTGTCTATATAAACCGGAGGGTTGTAGTCCGTAGCACAGAATCAACTCCATACACAATCATACCATAGGCTAGCTTCTAGGGTTTAGCCTCCTTGATCTCGTGGTAGATCTACTCTTGTACTACCCATATCATCAATATTAATCAAGCAGGAGTAGGGTTTTACCTCCATCGAGAGGGCCCGAACCTGGGTAAAACAAAGTGTCCCCTGTCTCCTGTTACCATCCGGCCTAGATGCACAGTTCGGGACCCCCTACCCGAGATCCGCCGGTTTTGACACCGACATTGGTGCTTTCATTGAGAGTTCCTCTGTGTCGTCGCCTTTAGGCCCGATGGCTCCTTCGATCTTCAACAACGATGCGGTCCAGGGTGAGACTTTTCTCCCCGGACAGATCTTCATCTTCGGCGGCTTCGCACTGCGGGCCAATTCGCTTGGCCACCTTGAGCAGATCGAAAGCTACGCCCCTGGCCGTCAGGTCAGGTTTGGAAGCCTAAACTACACGGCTGACATCTGCGGGGACTTGATCTTCGACGGATTCGAGCCACAGCCAAGTGCGTCGCACTGTCTCGACGGGCATGATATAGCTCTGCTGCCGAACAGCGCTTCGGAGGCCGCACACGCATCGGTCTCGACCATTGATTCGGAACCCACTGCGCCGACCGAGGATCAGCGGTTGGACGCTGCCTGAGGGGCTGCGATCTCAGAGGCGATCGAGCCGAACTCCAGCTCCGCACTCCGCGTGGCCCGTGACTCTGAGGAGCCGGATTCCTCTCCGAACTTCGAGCCCCCCGCACCCCTGCCAATCGAATCCGATTGGGCGCCGGTAATGGAGTTCACTGCCGCGGACATCTTTCAGCATTCGCCTTTTGGCGACATCCTGAATTATCTTAAGTCTCTCTCTTTATCAGGAGAGCCCTGGCCGAACTACGGTCAGCAAGGATGGGATACGGACGGTGAGGAAATTCAAAACCCACCCACCACCCACTTGGTAGCCACTGTCGACGATTTAACCGACATGCTTGACTTCGGCTCCGAAGACATTGACGGCATGGACGACGATATAGGAGACGAACAGGAACCAGCACCTGTAGGGCGCTGGAACGCCACCTCGTCATATGACATATACATGGTGGATACTCCAAAAGACGGAGATGGCGATGGAACAATGAGGGATGACGCCCCCAAGAAACAACCAAAGCGCCGATGTCAGCGGCGCCGCTCTAAATCCCGCCAAAGCACAAACGGTGATTCCGGCAAGGGAGATAATACTACCCCGGATAACGCCGAAGAACACCCACCCCAGCAAGATTCGGCACAGGAAGATGGAAAAGCCAGCCCTCATGAGAGAGTGGTAGACCGAGAGGTCGAGGATGATAACTATACTCCTCCCTCCGAAGACGAGGCAAGCCTCGATGACGACGAATTCGTCATACCATCAGACCCTGCCGAACAAGAGCGTTTTAAACGCAGGCTTTTAGCCACGGCAAGCAGCCTCAAGAAAAGCAGCAACAGCTTAGAGCTGCCCAAGAATTGCTAGCTTACAGATGGACTGAAGACCTTGCGGCCGAAGAGTATGAACTCGAACGCCCCTCCAAGAGTTACCCGAAGCGCAGGTCACTACCCCGATCAAAAGAGGAAGAACCTACATCACCAGCGCATGACATGGCAGACCGGCCACCTCGCGGCCGCGACAGAGAGGCCTCTCAGCCTTCCACCCAAGCCACGCCCCGACGCCGCACAACTAAGGCGTGGGAAAATGCGCCTGACCTGCAGGACATACTGGAGGATAAGGCAAGACAAACAAGATCGATCTACGGATCGCGCAGGCGCCCTACGGCATGTGACAATCTTCACGACGGATACAACAAATCCGGCCGGGCCGAACACAATAGACATAGCTCTTTCGAGCTGCGTCGTGATATAGCCCAGTACAGAGGCGCCGCACACCCGCTATGCTTCACGAATGAAGTAATGGATCATAAAATCCCAGAGGGCTTCAAACCCGTAAACATCGAATCATACGATGGCACCACAGACCCGGCGGTATGGATTGAGGATTATCTCCTTCACATCCACATGGCATGCGGCGATGATCTCCACGCCATCAAGTACCTCTCGCTCAAACTTAAAGGACCGGCTCGGCATTGGCTTAACAGCTTGCCAGCAGACTCAATCGGTTCTTGGGAGGACCTGGAAGCCGCATTCCTCAACAACTTCCAGGGCACTTACGTGCGACCGTCGGACGCCGACGACTTAAGCCACATAATTCAGCAGCCAGAAGAATCAGCCAGACAATTCTGGACATGGTTCCTAACTAAGAAAAACCAGATAGTCGACTGTCCGGACGCAGAGGCCCTAGCAGCCTTCAAACATAACATCCGCGATGAGTGGCTTGCCCGGCACCTGGGACAGGAAAAGCCGAAATCCATGGCAGCCCTCACGACACTCATGACCCGCTTTTGCGCGGGAGAAGACAGCTGGCTAGCTCGCAGTAACAACCTATCAAAGAACCCTGGTAATTCGGATACCAAGGACAAAAGTGGCAGGACATGTCGGAACAACCAAAAGCGCCGCGTTAACAGCGACAGCAATGAAGACACGGCAGTCAATGCCGTACTCAGAGGCTATAAATCCGGTCAGCGGAAAAAGCCATTCAAAAAGAATACTCAGGGCCCGTCCAGTTTGGACCGAATACTCGATCGCTTGTGCCAGATACATGGCACCCCCGAAAAGCCAGCCAATCACACCAACAGGGATTGTTGGGTGTTCAAGCAGGCAGGCAAGTTAAGAGCCGAAAACAGAGACAAGGGGCTGCACAGCGACGACGAGGAGCCCAAGCCGCCGAACAACAATGGACAGAAGGGCTTTCCCCCACAAGTGCGGATGGTGAACATGATATACGCAACCCACATTCCCAAGCGGGAGCGGAAGCGTGCGCTACGGGACGTATAAGCGATGGACCCAGTCGCCCCAAAGTTCAACCCATGGTCCTCCTGCCCAATCACTTTTGATCGAAGGGACCATCCCACTAGCATCCGTCACGGCGGCTTCGCCGCATTGGTTCTTGACCCAATCATCGACGGATTTCACCTCACAAGAGTCCTCATGGACGGCGGCAGTAGCCTGAACCTGCTTTATCATGACACAGTGCGGAAAATGGGCATAGATCCCTCAAGGATCAAACCCACAAGAACGACCTTTAAAGGCGCCATACCAGGTGTAGAAGCCAACTGTACAGGCTCAGTAACACTTGACGTGGTCTTCGGATCCCCGGACAATTTCCGAAGTGAAGAGTTAATCTTTGATATAGTCCCGTTTCGCAGTGGCTATCACGCCCTGCTCGGACGAACCGCATTCGCAAAATTCAATGCGGTGCCGCACTACGCATATCTCAAACTCAAGATGCCAGGCCCTCGAGGAGTAATCACGGTCAACGGCAACACCGAACGCTCTCTTCATACAGAGGAGCATACGGCGGCTCTAGCAGCGGAGGTACAAAGTAGCCTTCTTAGGCAATTCTCCAGTCCGGCCATTAAAAAGCCAGACACTGCCAAGCGCGCCCGGAGTAACCTACAGCAGGACCGCCTGGCACACTCTGAGCAAGCGTAGCAATGCGGCCCCAACCCCAGCTTTCGCGACCTAGTGAAACCAGTACCTTGCGTACATAACTACGCCCTTGAAATACCATGGGCACAGGGGAAGGGGCAAAATAACGGCACGCCCAACATATAGCGTAAAACGTACCAGGGGCTGTCGGATTCCTTTTTTAATTTTTTCTTACTTTCAGGACTCCATACTTCGGACGACCTATTCGGCAATTAGATTGCTGCACAAACGATGCAAGATCCAGGAAGGCAGACAAGCCATGCCACATCATGGAACTCCCAGGTGGTCTCTGTTACGAGCGATATACCTACTTTATATATAATTCCACGGCCTGCCCCTGGTCAGGACATACTGAATAGTCCAATGTCTTTTGCTTACCGCACAATCTGTATCATTCGGCTTTGATAAATAGCCTCTCCATAAACAATGCCTAGCTTTTTGTCTATTTTTTGCATTACTCTTTTCATATATATGCTCATTAATGACATGTCGCGCCCGTACATTGTGGTACGGCAAGTACGCCAGGGGCTTCAGTACCCTTTAATATGGTGTGAGAAGTCCGTACACTTTCACAAGTGCGGCACCCCGAACTTATAGCACTATATGCATCGGCTCCGAATCATGATTTGGGTCAATAGTTGGGTTTGCCTGGCTCCTATGTTTTGGTGCCTTACGTTCCGCTATATCGACTAAGGTAGCACTAGGAGAACCACTGCGATTGTGCCCCGGTTGAGCTGGGTTAAGCACCTCAGTGGAGAAAGCTAAAACTGACTGTCATGATGAGGCGAGAGACCGGTTGCTGTTCGAGTGGTTTTTCGAGTCCCTAAAGGCTTATGCCGCTTCGAGCGAGGAGCTGGATGACCCCAGCCTAGGCGTGGATAGCGCCCCGAATTCGGTCTTCCGAACTAGGGGCTTCGCCGAAATTTAAAATTATAACGTTCTATGGCTAAGTAAGAGTGTTCAAGCATTATAGTCCGATTTCCTGGTTCGTCGTGCTGAGCGCCTCCCTCGAAGGACCCAACCATGGGAAAAAGAGCGCCCATATTTATCACCGAACACCCCAGCACTCGTCGCATGGGGGCAGAAGCCGACGACTGGCCATCTCTCAATTTTTGATAAACGGCCGCACATAAAATAATATTTTAAATTCAATAAGCATTACTTAGCGCATATGAACAAGTTTTCAGCGCACAGGATAAACACGAGCGAATTCATTCAAAAATTACGTCCTTGGTGCACTCATCTGCCACAAGGCGGGCACCCGCAAGAACATCCTTATAGTAATTCTCCGGCTTGCGATGCTCCTTCCCCGGCGGCGGCCCGTCCGTCACAAACTTCTTGCCGTCCAGCTTACCCCAGTGCACCTTTACATGGGCAAGGGCCCTACGGGCACCTTCGATGCAGACAGAGCGCTTGATGACCTCGAGCCTTGGATAGGCCTCCACCAGCCGCCGCACCAGCCCGAAGTAGCTCCCAGGCAGGGCCTCTCCGGGCCATAGCCGAACTATGAAGCCCTTCAAGGCTTGTTCAGCCGCCTTGTGGAGTTCGACCAGCTGTTTCAGCTGGTCGCTCAAGGGCACAGGGTGTCCGGCCTCAGCATACTGAGACCAGAACACCTTCTCCGTCAAGCTGCCCTCTTCAGCTCGGTAGAATGCGGCGGCATCAGATACGCTGCGGGGAAGATCTACGAATGCCCCTGGAGAACTCCGGATTCAGGTAAGTAACAAGTAGTTTACTTTTATATTTCTGCTTTGCATAAAGAATGCCTTACCCGCTGCTATCTTTTTCAAATCCTCCAATTCTCGGAGGGCCTTTTGGGCTTCGGCCTTGGCAGACTTGGTAGTCTCGAGGGCCGTCGCGAGCTCGGACACTTGGGTCTTCGACTCAAGCTCCAAACTCTCATGTTTTTTCATGAGAGCCTGAAGCTCTTGCTGCATCTCGCCGACCTGAGACCCAAGTTTCTCTCGCTCGGTGCGCTCCGCGGCCGTTTTCGTTTCGGCCTCGGACAGCGCCTGCTTGAGGGTCGCCACCTCAGTCGTGGCCCCTACAATAAGCAGTTCAATCCTGTTATTTTTTGCAATCACGCTTCTCTATAGGCATCTTTTTATAAGGTATTTCCTACCTTCTTTCTCCTCGAGCTCCTGCTTGGCAAGGCCGAGCTCTTGCTCGGACCGCTCGAGTCCCTGTTTTAGGGTATCCACCTCCGCAGTCAGTGCAGCGGTGGCTAGCAGCGAAGCCTGCATACGCATATTGACTCTTTATTGTTAGACTCCTGCGAAATTTGATAGATCCTCTATTCGGCTTTCCTTTCCAGACACCAAACAGAGCATCAGGGGCTACTGTCTATGTGGTAATATTTTTACATATTTTTACTTACCTCGAAGCCTGTTAGGAGGCCAGTGCAAGCTTCATTCAGCCCGCTCTTGGTGGTCTGAACCTTCCGGATCACCGTACTCATAATAGTACGGTGCTCCTCGTCGATGGAGGCGCCTTCAAGCACCTCCAGTAGATTGTCCGGCGCCTCGGGTTGGACGAAGGCTGCCGGCTCAGAAGGCTTGCTCCTCTTGGAAGGAGTTCGCCTGCCGCGGTCCGGAATTGTTGAAGATTCCGGCACGGTGTCCGGCTTAAAGCTGGACTTGGATCCCTGAGGGGTCTTGTCCCCTTCACTCCTGGGGTCCGGGAGGTCGCCTTGCGGCCCCTCCAGGACCACCTCCTCCTGCCCCGGAGCTCGTTGCGACGCCACTTCAGCGTCATCCGCAGTGCGGGGGGAGACAGCGGGCGGAACAGAGTTCACGTCCGACGAATCCAGGGAGCCGCTCGACGAATCGTTCAGTGCGGCTCGGGGCGGGCTGCATGATTACATTCGACATTAGGGAAAGCTGCGCAATAAAGGAACATCATGAGTTACTCTGATACCCGAACTTACGATTTCGCCGGACGCTTGGTCCTGTCCGGCCACTCCTCTTCGCCCTCTTCGGCGTCAGGGGTGTAGTCCGGTGGAGGGGTCTTCCTTTTCCTGGACCCCTCGGTCTCCCCCATTGGGGCGGCCTTCCTCTTCTCTCCTCCCTCCACTGGAGGGGGAGAGTTTTCTTCTTCCTCCTCCTCGTTCTCGCAGGAGGAGGGCGCCTTGGACTCGTCATATGACGAGTCCGACACCACCACATTGCGGGCACTCTTTCGAGTCCCCGTGGTCTTCTTCTTCTTGGCCTTCTTCTCCGGCACCACATAAGGCGCCGGGGCCAGCAGCTTCACCAGTAAAGCTGGGGCTGGATCTTCGGGCAGCGGAGCTGGACAGTTAATCGGCTCGGCTATCGCCCGCCAAGCCTGTCAAAGGTAAGGGAGTTCAGATCCCGCATAGTGTCAAACTATGAAAAAAGGCTTAAACATCCCGTGAAGGGTGTAGATGGCATACCTTGCTAGCGTGACGCTGCGAGCTGTATCCGCGGTCCTCGGAAGCGGATGCGGGAGGCTCGGCGCCCTTGAATAGCACCTTCCAGGCGTCTTCATACGTCGTGTCGAATAGCCTGTTGAGGGTTTGGTGCTGCGCCGGGTCGAACTCCCACAGATTGAAATCCCGTTGTTGGCACGGGAGGATCCGGCGGACGAGCATAACCTGGATTATATTAACTAGCCGGACTGGCTTGTTCACGAGGGACCGGATGCATGTTTGCAATCCGGTCACCTCTTTTTCGTCACCCCACGACAGGCCCGTCTCTTTCCAGGACACAAGCCGCGTGGGGGGTCCGGATTGGAACTCTGGGGCCGCGGTCCATTCCGGATCGCGTGGCTCGGTGATGTAGAACCACCCAGATTGCCATCCCTTTAGGGTCTCCACGAAAGAGCCCTCGAACCATAGGGCGTTGGCCATCTTGCCCGCCATAGCGCCTCCGCACTCCGCCTAGCTACCGCGCACCACCTTGGGCTTGACGTTGAAAGTCTTGAGCCAGAGGCCGAAATGGGGGGGAACGCGGAGGAAAGCCTCGCACACGACAATAAACGCCGAGATGTTGAGGATGAAGTTCGGAGCCAGATCGTGGAAATCTAGGCCATAGTTGAACATGAGCCCCCGGACGAATGGGTGGAGTGGAAAACCCAGTCCGCGGAGGAAGTGGAGGAGAAAAACCACCCTCTCATGGGGCCTTGGGGTGGGGATGAGCTGCCCCTCCTCGGGAAGCCGGTACGCGATGTCCTTGGACAGATACCTGGCCTTCCTTAGCTTCTTGATTTTCCCCTCCATAACGGAGGGGACCATCCATTTGCCTCCCGCTCCGGACATTGCTGGAGAAAGTTGAGGTGGGAAGTGCGGGCTTGGGCGCTGGAGCTCGGGTGCGCGAGAGATGGATAGGCAAGGGAGGAAGAAGGTGTAGGTGAAAAGGGTGGATTCTTATCCCCTTATATAGGCGGATGCGGTTATGCGTCCCCACCTGCCTAATAAAACTCGCTTGCCTCCCGAGCGCCGTGATAAATGGCGCGGTTGGGTTACCCACGTCCGAATTGATGAGAATCCCATAAAAAGGGTACACGATCTCTGCTTTGACAAGACGTGCCAAGGAAACCGCCTCGCAAAACATGCTGAGGTGGAAAAATAAAAACGATTCGAGTAAAGGACTTGGCTGTAGTGTGATGGCGCATAGCAGGATACGTCAGCAGATTTGATTTGTGCCAATATTATTCTCTTTATGGCAATATGTGGAAACTCATTTTACAGGGCCGGACACTACTCTTGGTGATTACAATCTTCTGCGAAGGACTTGGAGGAGGAACCCGCCTTGCAATGCCGAAGACAATTTGCGCGCCGGACTCATCGTCATTGAAGCCTGGTTCAAGGGCTACTGAGGAAGTCCTGGATTAGGGGTGTTCGGGTAGCCGGACTATACCTTTAGCCGGACTATACCTTCAGCCGGACTCCTGGACTATGAAGATACAAGATTGAAGACTTCGTCCCGTGTCCGGATGGGACTTTCCTTGGTGTGGAAGGCAAGCTTGGCGATGCGGATATTCAAGATCTCCTACCATTGTGACCGACTCTATGTAACCCTAACCCTATCCGGTGTCTATATAAACCGGAGGGTTGTAGTCCGTAGCACAGAATCAACTCCATACACAATCATACCAGAGGCTAGCTTCTAGGGTTTAGCCTCCTTGATCTCGTGGTAGATCTACTCTTGTACTACCCATATCATCAATATTAATCAAGCAAGAGTAGGGTTTTACCTCCATCGAGAGGGCCCGAACCTGGGTAAAACAAAGTGTCCCCTGTCTCCTGTTACCATCCGGCCTAGGCGCATAGTTCGGGACCCCCTACCCGAGATCCATCGGTTTTGACACCGACACCCGTAAACATCGAATCATACGATGGCACAACAGATCCGGCGGTATGGATCGAGGATTATCTCCTTCACATCCACATGGCACGCGGCGATGATCTACACGCCATCAAATACCTCCCGCTCAAACTTAAAGGACTAGCCCAGCATTGGCTTAACAGCTTGCCAGCAGACTCAATCGGTTCTTGGGAGGACCTGGAAGCCACATTCCTCGACAACTTCCAGGGCACTTACGTGCGACCACCGGATGCCGACGACTTAAGCCACATAATTCAGCAACCAGAGGAATCGGCCAGACAATTCTGGATACGGTTCCTAACAAAGAAAAACCAGATAGTCAACTATCCGGACGCAGAGGCCCTAGCAGCCTTCAAGCATAACATCCGCGACGAGTGGCTTTCCCGGCACCTCGGACAGGAAAAGACGAAATCTATGGCAGCCCTCACGACACTCATGACCCGCTTTTGAGCGGGAGAAGACAGCTGGCTAGCTCGCAGTAACAACTTATCAAAGAACCCTGGTAATTCAGATACCAAGGACAAAAGTGGCAGGACACGACGGAATAAGCAAAAACGCCGCGTTAGCAGCGAGAGCAATGAAGACACGGCAGTTAATGCCGGATTCAAAGGCTATAAATCCGGTCAGCGGAAAAAGCCATTCCAAAAGAATACTCAGGGCCCGTCTAGTTTGGACCGAATACTCGATCGCTTGTGCCAGATACATGGCACCCCCGAAAGGCCAGCCAATCACACTAACAGGGATTGTTGGGTGTTCAAGCAGGCAGGCAAGTTAAGGGCCGAAAACAGAGACAAGGGGCTGCACAGCGACGACGAGGAGCCCAAGCCGCCGAACAACAATGGACAGAAGGACTTTCCCCCACAAGTGTGGACGGTGAACATGATATATGCAACCCACATTCCCAAGCGGGAGTGGAAGCGTGCGCTACGGGACGTATACGCGATGGAGCCAGTCGCCCCAAAGTTCAACCCATGGTCCTCCTGCCTGATCACTTTTGATCGAAGGGACCATCCCACTAGCATCCGTCATGGCGGCTTCGCCGCATTGGTTCTCGACCCAATCATCGACGGATTTCATCTCACAAGAGTCCTCATGGACGGCGGCAGTAGCCTGAACCTGCTTTATCAGGATACAGTGCGGAAAATGGGCATAGATCCCTCAAGGATTAAGCCCACAAGAACGACCTTTAAAGGCGTTATACCAGGTGTAGAAGCCAACTGTACAGGCTCAGTAACACTTGACGTGGTCTTCGGATCCCCGGACAATTTCCGAAGCGAAGAGTTAATCTTCGATGTAGTCTCTTTTCGTAGTGGCTATCACGCCCTGCTCGGACGAACCGCATTCGCAAAGTTCAATGCGGTGCCGCACTACGCATATCTCAAGCTCAAGATGCCAGGCCCTTGAGGAGTAATTACGGTCAACGGAAACACCGAACGCTCCCTCCGTACGGAGGAGCATACGGCGGCTCTCGCAGCGGAGGTACAAAGTAGCCTTCTTAGGCAATTCTCTAGTCCGGCCATTAAAAAGCCAGACACTGCCAAGCGCGCCCGGAGTAACCCACAGCAGGACCGCCTGGCACACTATGAGCAAGCATAGCAATGCGGCCCCAACCCCAGCTCTCGCGACATAGCAAAACCAGTACCTCGCGTACATAACTACGCCCTTGAAATACCATGGGTACAGGGGAAGGGGCACAATAACGTCACGCCCAAAATACGGCTTAAAACGTACTAGGGGCTGCCGGATTCTTTTTTTAATTTTCTCTTACTTTCAGGACTCCATACTTCGGACGACCTGTTCGGCAATTCGACTGCCACACAAACAATGCAAGATCCAGGGAGGCAGATAAGCCATGCCGCATTATGGAACTCCCAGGTGGTCTCTGTTACGAGCGGTATACCTGTTTTAAATACAATTCCGCGGCCTGCCCCTGGTCAGACATACTAAATAGTCCAATATCTTTTGCTTACCGCACTATTTGTATCGTTCGGCTTTTATAAATAGCCTCTCTATAAACAATGCATAGCTTTCTGTCTATTTTGCGCATTATCATCTTTTCATATATATGTTTATGACATGTTGCACCCATACACTGTGGTATGGCAAAATACGTCAGGGGCTTTAGTACCCATAAATATGGTGTGAGAAGTCCGTACACTTTCACAAGTGCGGCACCCCGAACTTATAGCACTATATGCATCGGCTCCGAATCATGATTTGGGTCAATAGTTGGGTTTGCCCGGCTCCTATGTTTTGGTGCCTTACGTTCCGCTATATCGGCTAAGGTAGCACTAGGAGAACCACTGCGATTGTGCCCCGGTTGAGCTGGGTTAAGCACCTCAGTGGAGAAAGCTAAAACTGACTGTCATGATGTGGCGAGAGACCGGTCGCTGTTCGAGAGGTTTTCGAGTCCCTAAAGGCTTGTCCGGCCAAGGCGTGGATAGCGCCCCGAACTCGGTCTTCCGAACTAGGGGCTTCGCCGAAATTTAAAATTATAGAGTTCTATGGCTAAGTGAGAGTGTTCAAGCATTATAGTCCGATTGCCTGGTTCATTGTGCTGAGCGCCTCCCTCGAAGGACCCAACTATGGGAAAAAGAGCGCTCAGGTTTATCCCGAACACCCCGGCACTAGTGGCATGGGGGCAGAAGCCGACGACTGGCCATCTCTCAATTTTTTGATAAACGGCCGCACAGAAAGTAATATTTTAAATTCAAGCATTGCTTAGCGCATATGAACAAGTTTTCAGCGCATAGGATAACACGAGCGAGTTCATTCAAAAATTACATCCTTGGTACATTCGTCCGCCACAAGGCGGGCACCAGCAAGAACATCCTTGTAATAGTTCTCGGGCTTGCGATGCTCCTTCCCCGGCGGCGGCCCGTCCTTCACAAGCTTCTCACCGTCCAGCTTACCCCAGTGCACCTTTGCATGGGCAAGGGCCCTACGGGCACCTTCGATGCAGACGGAGCGCTTGATGACCTCGAGCCTTGGACAGGCCTCCACCAGTCGCCGCACCAGCCCAAAGTAGCTCCCAGGCAGGGCCTCTCCGGGCCACAGCCGAACTATGAAGCCCTTCATGGCTTGTTCGGCCGCCTTATGGAGCTCGACCAGCTGTTTCAGCTGGTCGCTCAAGGGCACAGGGTGTCCAGCCTCAGCATACTGAGACTAGAACACCTTCTCCGTCGAGCTGCCCTCTTCGGCTCGGTAGAATGCGGCGGCGTCAGATACGCTGCGGGGAAGATCTGCGAATGCCCCTGGAGAGCTCCGGATTCGGGTAAGTAACAAGTACTTCACTTTTATACTTCTGCTTTGCGTAAAGAATGCCTTACCCGCCGCTATCTTTTTCATCTCCTCCAACTCTTGGAGGGCCTTCTGGGCTTCGGCCTTGGCAGATTTGGCAGTTTTAAGGGCCGCAGCAAGCTCGGACGCTCGCGTCTTCGAGTCGAGCTCCAAACTCTCATGTTTTTTCATGAGAACCTGAAGCTGTTGCCGCACCTCGCCGACCTGCGCCTCAAATTTCTCCCGCTCGGCGCGCTCCGTGGCCGCTTTCTTTTCGGCCTCGGACAGCGCCTGCTTGAGGGTCGCCACCTCAATTGTGGCCCCTACAATAAGCAGTATACTCCTGTCAGTTTTTGCAATTGCGCCTCCCTATAGGCATTTTTTTCTATAAGGTATCTCTTACCTTCTTTCTCCTCGAGCTGTCGTTTGGCAAGGCCGAGCTCTTGCTCGGTCCGCTCGAGGCCCTGCTTCAGGGCACCCACCTCCGTAGTAAGTGCGGCGGTGGCCAGCAGCGAAGCCTGCATACGTATATTGACTCCTTTTTAGTTAGACTCCTGCGATATTTAATAGATCCTCTATTCGGCTTTTCTTTCCGAACGCCAAACAGAGCATCAGGGGCTACTATCTATACAGTAATATTTTTACATATTTTTACTTACCTCGAAGCCTGTTAGAAGGCTAGCGCAAGCTTCAGTCAGTCCGCTCTTGGCGGACTGAACCTTCTGGATCACCGTACTCATAATAGTACGGTGCTCCTCGTCGATGGAGGCGCCGTCAAGCACCTCCAGCAGATTGTCCAGCACCTCCGGTTGGACGGAGGCTGCCGGCTCAGAAGGCTTACTCCTCTTGGAAGAAGTTCGCCTACTGCGGTCCAGAACCGTTGTAGATTCCGGTGCGGTGTCCGGCTCAAAGCCGGACTTGGAGCCCTGGGGGGGTCTTGTCCCTTTCACTCCTGGAGTCCGGGAGGTTGCCTTGTGGCTCCTCTGGGACCACCTCCTCCTGCCCTGGGGCTTGTCGCGACGCCACTTCGGCGTCATCCACAGTGGGGGGGGGAGACAGCGGGCGGAACTGAGTTCACGTCCGATGAGTCCAGGGAGCCGCCCGACGATTCATCGACTTCGGCCCAGGGCGGACTGCATAATTACATTCGACATTAGGGAAAGCTGTGCAACAAAGGAACATCATGAGTTACTCTGATATCCGAACTTACGATTTCGCCGGACGCTTGGCCCTGTTTGGCCACTCCTCTTCGCCCTCTTCGGCGTCGGGGGCGTAGTCCGGCGGAGGGGTCTTCCTTTTCCTAGACCCCTTGGCCTCCCCCGTTGGGTCGGCCTTCCTCTTCTCTCCTCCCTCCGTTGGGGGGGAGAGTTTTCTTCTTCCTCCTCCTCGTTTTCATGGGAGGAGGGCGTCTTGGACTCGTCAGATGACGAGTCCGACACCACCACGTTGCGGGCACTCTTTCGAGTCCCTGTGGTCTTCTTCTTCTTGGCCTTCTTCTCCGGCACCACATAAGGCGCCGGAACCAGCAGCTTCACTAGTAGAGCTGGGGCTGGGTCTTCGGGCAGCGGAGCCGGACAGTTAATCGGTCCGGATACCGCCCGCCAAGCCTGTCAAAGGTAAGGGAGTTTTAGATCCCGCATAGAGTCAAACTATGAAAAAAGCTTAAACATCCTGTAAAAGGTGTAGATGGCTTACCTCGCTAGCGTGACGCTGCGAGCTGTATCTGCGGTCCTCGGAAGCGGATGCGGGAGCCTCGGCGCCCTTGAATAGCATCTTCCAGGCGTCTTCGTACGTCGTGTCGAAAAGCCTGCTGAGGGTTTGAGGCTGCACCGGGTCGAACTCCCACAAATTGAAGTCCCGTTCTTGACACGGAAGGATCCGGCGGACGAGCATGACCTGGATTACGTTGACAAGCTTGAGCTGCTTGTTCACCAGGGACTGGATGCATTTTTGCAGTCCGGTGAACTCTCCTTCGTCGCCCCACGATAAGCTCGTCTCCTTCCAGGACGTGAGCCGCGTAGGGGGTCCGGATCGAAATTCAGGGGCTGCGATCCACTTCGGATCGCGTGGCTCGGTGATGTAAAACCACCCTGACTGCCACCCCTTCAAGGTCTCCACAAGGGAGCCCTCGAGCCATAGGACGTTGGCAATTTTGCCCGCCATGGCACCTCCGCACTCCGCCTGGTTGCCGCGCACCACCTTTGGCTTGACGTTGAAGGTCTTGAGCCAGAGGCCGAAATGGGGGCGAATGCAGAGGAAAGCCTCGCACATGACGATAAACGCCGAGATGTTGAGGACGAAGTTCGGGGCCAGATCATGGAAATCCGGGCCGTAGTAGAACATGAGCCCCCGGACAAATGGGTGAAGTGGAAAACCCAGTCCGCGGAGGAAGTGGGGGAGAAATACTACCCTCTCATGGGGCCTTGGGGTGGGGAGAAGCTGCCCCTCTTCGGGAAGCCGGTGCGCGATGTCCTTGGACAGGTATCCGGCCTTCCTTAACCTTTTGATTTTGTCCTCCGTGACAGAGGAGACCATCCACTTGCCTCCCGCTCCGGACATTGCTGGAGAAGGTTGAGGTAGGAAGCGCGGGCTTGGGCGCTAGAGCTCGGGTGCGCAGGTGATGGATAGGCAAAGGAGGAAGAAGGCATAGGTAAAAAGGTGGATCCTTATCCCCTTATATGTGTGGATGCGGTTGTGCGTCCCCGCCTGCCTAGTAAAACTCGCTTGCCTCCCAAGCGCCGTGATAAGTGGTGCGGTGGGGTTACCCACGTCCGTATTAATGAGAATCCCGTAAAAGGGGGGTACACAATCTCTGCTTCGACAAGACGTGCCAAGGAAACCGCCTCGCCAAACACGCTGAGGTGGGAAAGTGAAAACGATTCGAGTGAAGGACTTGGCTGTAGTGTGATGACGCACTGCGGAATACGTCAGCGGATTTGATTTGTGTTAATATTATTCTCTCTACGGCAATATGTGGAAGCTTATTTTGCAGAGCCGGACACTACTCTTGGTGTTTACAAACTTTTATGAAGAATTTGGAGGAGGAACCCGCCTTGCAATGCCGAAGACAATTTGCGCGCCGGACTCATCGTCATTGAAGCCTGGTTCAGGGGCTACTGAGGGAGTCCTGGATTAGGGGGTGTTCGGGTAGCCGGACTATACCTTCAGCCGGACTCCTGGACTATGAAGATACAAGATTGAAGACTTCATCCCGTGTCCGGATGGGACTTTCCTTGCCGTGGAAGGCAAGCTTGGCGATGCGGATATTCAAGATCTCCTACCATTGTAACCGACTCTATGTAACCCTAACCCTATCCGGTGTCTATATAAACCGAAGGGTTGTAGTCCGTAGGACATCAACTTCATCAACTCCATATACAACAATCATACCATAGGCTAGCTTCTAGGGTTTAGCCTCCTTGATCTCGTGGTAGATCTACTCTTGTACTACCCATATCATCAATATTAATCAAACAGGACATAGGGTTTTACCTCCATCAAGAGGGCCCAAACCTGGGTAAAACATCGTGTTCCGTGCCTCCTGTTACCATCCAGCCTAGACGCACAGTTCGGGACCTACTACCCGAGATCCGCCGGTTTTGACACCGACAAGGGGGAACTCCACCAAGTCTCAAATTGGATGAGATGTGCATGAAATTCATTTTCATATCTATATGCACATATTTATGTGGAGTTTGTCCTATGTGTTGTTGGTTCTCTAACTCTTTGGTCCCAATGAGTTTGGGTACCATTTAGTTTGTGTTGTTGTTCTAGGAACAAGTGGAGATGCATTGGATGCTCGGCTCACTCACAAGGAAGGTGGTGTCACCATGTGCTTATTGGAGTCAAGCTAGGATGATTAATGAACTACTATCTACCTTTAATTGGTATCTACCACATCCATCCAATGGTATCTCGGTAACAAGTATCATCATCTACTTCATGCACACATTTCTTGTATCAACCTTTCATAGGTTGTATCATGGCATGTTATCCATTCTCTCTTGTGATACTTGTTTCCTTTCTCAAAGCATCCCAACAATGATGTCTTGTTGCTAGTTGTGATGTCTTTGATGTTCGTGTGGTTGGAATTCATTTATATGCAATAAGACCATATCTAGCCTTGTGCTATGCTCTCAAGCAAATATCTTATTGGTATATGTATGACTTCCTTTTGGATATCTTGTTCCTTCATGTTGTAACTATTTCAGGTGCACATCCTTCTTTGTAGATATATATCATCATGATTTCGTCTACCTAGAACCTTATACACTTGAGATAAATTACATCTCTAGATGATATCATTTCTTTCACGTCCACCTTGTCTCTCTTTTGTTATTTCTTTGGTGGCTCCATGAAAGCTTTTGCCTTGAGTGTGTGTCGTATCTCGTTGCATCTTGATGCACTCTTGTGTGGTGAAGATTATTTTCCTCATGCTTATCTTTACGAGGCTTTTGCCATCTTAATTGGTATCCCTTGTCTTGATGAGGCTTTCTTGTTCTATCTTCACCACGGGTTGTCACAAGCATAGGTTCTCTATATGGTTATTAGTAAGCTTGTGAACCCATTTGCTAGTTGTGTGTGGGAATGATAGGCCTTGCACCGTGTGCCTCATTCTTCCAAGACTGTGTTGATGCTTAATGCTCATCCGTACATTAGTCTTCTCAAGTGCTTTGCCATGACTCACACACATCATTTTGGTTGAGCCTACTCTTAAGTTGCCTCTTTTATATGTTGCTCAACCATGTGTTTATTGCAAGTGCTAGGCTTTGTTTCCTGCATGCTCACTTGCACTTCTATTGATTTTCGGGGAGTGATGATCTTATTTTGTGCACTTGGTATCCTAATGCAAATGTTGTAAGGAGTGCACAAATCATGGAGAGCTTCACTAGTGTCTTTAGAACACTCTGTTACTCTCTTGCACTTGTCATGAGGTTCTATTGATCTTGGGGGAGTGACGATCCTATTTTGTGCTCATTGTATCCAATTACAAAACTAAATTGTGCACAAATCATGAGGAGCTTCTCTAGTTTCTCTAGAACACTCCTTTGCTCATATCATAATTTATTTCATTCATATGGCACGTAGGATCATTGTTCTAGTTGGCTCAATTGATATCCGTTGATTGCTTGCTTCAATTGGTATATTTTGATTGCCTGATTGCTTGTTTCTCTCTTTTTTTATGTCTTTGTGGCATATCATTATTTTGCTATCTTTGTGCCTCAATATAGTTTGTGTTCCTCCAAGTATTTACCTTTGGTTATGTGTGTTGCATTTCACTCACTTGTTGAGAAATACACAATTTGTGGAGGACCACAATTTATATTGGCCTTCTAAGCTTTTCGCCCATTTTGGCAATCGATGCCAATAGGGGAGAAGTTTCAGAGAGTTTTGTGGAGAAGTTTAGAGAGTTGTCTCTTCTAGCTTTGGTTTGTTCCTAAGCATACGCATCTCCTACGCATGCATTATTGGTTGTTGCATAGCATGGTGATGCATAATTCCTTATATAAACTCTCTTGAAAGTGATTGTCATCAATTACCAAAATGGGGGAGATTGAAAGGACATGCGGTGCCCCCATGTGTGGTTTTGGTAATTGATGACATTCTCTATGGACTAATGGTTGCATTGAGTTATATTTGAAGGATTTGTCCATAGGCATTTCTTGAAGTCCATGTGTTGGTTTCAAGGAGTTTATGTGTTGACCAAGATGCTATTAAGGAATTATCCAAAGATTGGTCATGTGAGTGTTGAGCTTATTGCAAGCATGTCTTGAAGAAGAAGATTGTGTGATCATTCATGTTTACCTTCATGACATCATCCAAACGACGAGAGTTGGAAATATTCAAGGTTGATCAAGACTATGTCAAGAGTGACTCAAGTTGATCAACTCACAGAGCGTAAAAGATGTACCAAGAGGGATCAAGTGATCCCATGGTATGGTAAGTGTCGGTGTCAAAACCAGCGGATCTCGGGTAGCGGGTCCCGAACTGTGCGTCTAGGTCGGATGGTAACAGGAGGCAGGGAACACGATGTTTTACCCAGGTTCGGGCCCTCTTGATGGAGGTAAAACCCTACGTCCTGCTTGATTAATATTGATGATATGAGTAGTACAAGAGTAGATCTACCACGAGATCAAGGAGGCTAAACCCTAGAAGCTAGCCTATGGTATGATTGTTGTACATGGAGTTGATTGCCTACGGACTACAACCCTCCGGTTTATATAGACACTGGATAGGGTTAGGGTTACATAGAGTCGGTTACAATGGTAGGAGATCTTGAATATCCGCATCGCCAAGCTTGCCTTTCACGCCAAGGAAAGTCCCATCCGGACACGGGACGAAGTCTTCAATCTTGTACCTTCATAGTCCAGGAGTCCGGCTGAAGGTATAGTCCGACACCCGAACACCCCCTAATCCAGGACTCCCTCAGTAGCCCCCGAACCAGGCTTCAATGACGACGAGTCCGGTGCGCAGATTGTTCGGCATTGCAAGGCGGGTTCTTCTCCAAATCTTGTGTACCTGTAGGAATAATGTCCGATTTTTGTAATGTAGTGCTCCTCGGCTTTCACGCCCAATAATGGCCGTCTTCCACGTGTCAAACGAATGCGAAAAGCCAGGGCGTTTTTACATCCACGCCCCTAGCCATATAAACAACCCGCCTATTTAACGGGATGGGGATTTAGGTCCAAACCACATCTCCTCCTCTCCGCGAGTTATCATCAGAGCGCTTCCAGCAAAGGTCCATTCCAACATGACCAGCCGTCGCAGCTCCTCCCCTCGCCCCTCCGGTCCCAAACCCGGGGACTGGGAGAGTTGCACCATCCCGCATAGCGAGTTAGTGTCGCTTCAGGCCAAGGGATTTCTCCCTCAGGCATACATGGTCCCGGTCCGAGCCGGTCTCGCCACCTATAATGGCGGAAAACAAGCGGAGAGCACCCCCAATCCTTCTAAAGGAGAGCGGGTGTGCCTCGTCCCCTATCTAATAAGGGGACTGGGATTTCCTATTCATCCATTTCTCCGCGGGCTTCTGGAGTTCTACGGCCTCCAGCTGCACAATCTCACGCCCGCCTCCGTACTGCATATTGCGGGTTTCGTCGCCCTTTGCGAGCTATTTTTAGGCATTGAGGCTCATTTCGCGCTGTGGAAGAGGTTATTCTGTCTGGTGCCCCGTTCTCAAGAGGGGTCTATATACCAAGTGGGCGGAGCTGAAGTATGGCGCATCGCCGGGACCGGATACCTATCCGGAACCCCAAAGAAGGCGTCCGAGGACTGGCCTTCGGAATGGTTTTACATAGATGACGTCCCGCTACCAGACCCTATCTGGGTCGGTCTCCCTGAGTTCAACAGTGCTCCATTGAAGAAACGCTTGAGCTGGCGTCCGCGGAGCTCTCAGAGAGAAAGCGACAGAGACGTCCTTTACCTGATGGGCCAGATAAGACTATTGGCTCATTCCGGACTAACCATGATTGGAGTCATGGCCGCATGCATTATGCGGGGGGTGCAGCCGCTTCAATATAGAGGCCACCCCATGTGGAATTTCAATGGGGAGGATGACGCCACCCGTTACGGTCGTAAGGGGCCGGACTCAGCCGCCGCCTTAGTAAAGATCTTATCCTCTTTGTACAAGTGAGAAAAGGAGGAATTCCCCCACGTCAACCCGCGGGCCGGATTCAGTATGTACGATCCTCCAAGTTGGGTAAGTGAACAATTGCACTTGCCCGTTTGTTTTATACTCCCATTGTTAGGTAGGTAGTCTAATGACTTCAATGCAGGAACTGCGACAGGAGGTAAAGGATATAAACAGCCGCCCTCCACAACCCGAGGACCCGGAACGGTCCCTCAATCCGGACTCCGAAGAGGATCCGGACATATCGGTGGAGTTTATTGACGGGGTGTTCTATCAGCTAAGCAAGGACAATACCTTGGTAGCCATCACGGCTGATTACCTAGGGTTAATCCCGGCCTCCCAGGTGACAGAAACCGGAGCCTTTATTCCCTTGAAAGAGATTCCGCCCTCATGTAGCCCAGTGTTTCTGACGACAGCCGTGTTTTGCAGGGGAGATTTCCAAGGCAGGAGGCCGAACCTGCGGCGGCTAGCCAACGAGGGGCCGCAGGGCCCCGTGGGGCAAAAAGGAATGTAATCCGGACTAAGATGCCGGCGCAAAGGTATAGTGCACCCTTTGTTTCCCTGGAGTTTTTTTGTCAGGGCATATTAACGTTCATGCTATCTTCAGAACGAAGAGACCTCGCCGGACTACATCCGGAGAGGTTGCCAATCGCGCCTCCACCAGCCAGGCTCCAACGTCTGGCCAGGAAGTGGAGGCGAGCACAAGGCGCGCACCGGACGCTCCTCCGACAGAGGATGCGGACAGGCTGTCTGCCACAAATTCTGAAGTGGAGAGTGCCATGAACCACAGGCGTCGCCGGACAATTCTACGCGACGCTTGTTTCTCCCAAGAGGCTTTAGATGCCTTTAATTCGGGAGATGCGTACCTCCGTGCCGCTCAAAATGGTTTAGCCAGAGCCACGGAGCAGTATGTAAAAGACATACGGGTAAGAAAATTTTGGTTAAATATATATATATGCCAGTAGCCCCCGAGACTTGAAGCAGTTAGAGCAACTGATTTAAGGATCATGTAATATGCAGCTTCTTACAGAGAAGAATACCGTACTGTCCCAGGAGCTGGAAAAGTGCAAGGCCCAACTAGAGGCCGTACTAGCCGCAGCAGGGGAGTCCAAAGAGACCCCCTCAGGTAAGACACACTTCGAAAAATTAGTATTATGCGGTGTGGGTGCAAATCTGACAAATCATTTTGCAGATGGCGCCGGGCTCGATCCGGACAAGCAACAACTCTTACGCCGGCTAAAGGCCGGTGAGAGTATGTTGACAAGGGTGAGGCGAGAGAAGAATGATCTTCAGGATGCCAACACCAAGCTGGACGTCGAACTTAAAGATGTTCGTGGCCAGCTGTCGGACTCCACGAAGGAGAATCAGCGGCTTCGACGGGGCATTTTTAGTAAGTGCTTGAACGAACTTTGAAAAAAGAGTTCAGCGAGGAAGTCGACTAACAGAGTAATGTCTGTAGGTATGCTCACAGGTCGTCCTGCAGAGGAGATGCCCGGTTCTACGGGTGACCTTCTTCCCGAACTCTTGCAACTGCACGAGCGAATTCGGCAGGCGATGCGGGGTATTGCCCAAGCCTTATGGCCTGCCTACTCCGTGCCCGAGGGCCTTGGAGAACTTGCGGAGAAGCTGAAGGGAGCTCGGCGGCGCTTCCGGTTGTGGAAGATATCGGCCTGCCGACAAGGCACTAGGGAGGCCTGGGCCATGGTGAAGACCCGTTTTATGAAGTCTGACCCAAACCACATGGCCGAGGTCGGACCAGTGGGGCCTGACGGGAAGGAGATCCCTGTAAGCTTAGTATATGGCCAAGTAGAGTTGGCCGCGAAGTATTCCCAGCAGGACTGTAAATTAGACAGCCTGTTAGATGGTATAGAAGAGGAATACAATCAGTCAGAATGACTGTGTAATTTTGAAATGACATGTGTAATGCCTTCTAGCCGGATTGTAGATCGTTTGTCGTTGCCGACCTTTTCGCTTCAACCTCGGGACCTGACGGTCCGGAGTGTGTCCGAATACCCTAGTGATTATATAAGAACCGGGGTATGCATGGAGACCAGGCGTAGGGGTCATCAGTGCTTTATCAGACAAGTGCCCAACTAGTTATGTTATATTACATGGTTAGTAAGAAACATCTTCCAGAGAGAATAGTTCCGTTAAGGGTTCCTTTCGCTGGGAGGCATGCCCTAAGGTGCATGTCCGGACTGCGTGAAGAGACGCAGAAAAAAAGCATCTGGGGGCGCATAAAATTAGTAAAAATATCATCTTTTATTTCACCGACCGAATATTCCCTTAAGAACGCTAGCTTTCGGCTTCACCCAGTCTGAGGTACACATCCGGCTGACCCGACAGTAACAATCGCAGAGGTGCTCCCTTTACCGCCTATCCGAACAATCAGGAACGTAGGGGTAAGCACAGGAGCCAGGCAACCCAGCTTGGCCAAAACTTAAGTCATATCGATGCATATAATGGTGAAGAAAAAAGGTACACGCGGAAGTTTGACGCATGTGTTGGGCGTGAAGCCCGTATAAATAAGCTTCTGTTAAAGAAGCCCCCAGGTTTAATGAGCGCGAGTGGCGCGTCACTAGATGAGCCTTTAAGGGCTATAAAAGAAAAGAGGGGAAGGAGAGAAATGTAAGACAGAAAAATGCAAAAAATGGACAGAGGAAGGAGACGAACACAGAGTCCGACGCTAGGCATAGAATCTTCGGAGACGGGTGGCGTTCCACGGGTTCAGCTCGAGTCGGTTATCCGACGCATCTCGCAGGCGGTACGCCCCACCAGTCAGGACTTGGTCGATTATGAATGGACCTTCCCACTTGGGCTTGAGTTTGTCCTTTTTCTTATCCGGCAGGCATAGAACTAGTTCGCCAACATTGTAATTTTTGGCCCGTACTTCTCTGCTTTGATATCTTCGGGTCTGCTGTTGATAAAATGCGGAACGGGCTTTTTCCACGTCACGCTCCTCCTCCAAGGCGTCCAAGTTGTCCTGCCGATCGAGCTCGGCTTCTCTTTCTTCGTACATGCACACTCTAGGTGAGTCATGAATTATGTCACAGGGCAGAACTGCCTCTGCGCCGTACACCCTAAAAAATGGTGTGTATCTGGTGGTGCGATTTGGCGTGGTCCGCAGCCCCCATAGCACGGAGTCGAGCTCCTCTACCCAGTGCGTGTTAGATTCCTTGAGAGACCGCACCAGTCTGGGTTTAATGCCGCTCATGATAAGACCATTTGCACGTTCGACCTGGCCGTTGGTTTGTGGATGATAGACGGAAGCATAATCGAGCTTGATGCCCATGTTTTTGCACCAGAGTTTTACCTCTTCGGCGGTAAAGTTTGTACCGTTATCGGTTATGATGCTGTGGGGGACGCCATAACGGTGTACAACCCCGGATATGAAGTCTATCACAGGTCCGGATTCGGCCGTTTTAACAGGCTTGGCTTCTATCCATTTGGTGAATTTATCCACCATGACCAGTAAGTATTTTTTCTTATTGGTCCCACCTTTAAGAGGTCCGACCATGTCAAGCCCCCAGACCGCAAAAGGCCAGGTGATGGGTATAGTTTGGAGTGCGGTGGGTGGCATATGGCTTTGGTTGGCAAAAAGTTGGCAACCGGCGCATCGTTGGACTAGGTCCTTCGTGTCTGCTCGGGCCGTCGGCCAATAAAAGCCTGCACAGAAAGCCTTGCTAACAAGGGACCGAGCAGCGGCGTGGTGACCACCGAGTCCGGCATGAATTTCAGCCAGAAGGTTCCGCCCTTCCTCTTCGGAGATGCACCTTTGAAGGACTCCGGTAGTGTTTTTCTTATAAAGCTCTCCCTCATGGACTCTATAGGCTTTAGATCACCGCACTATGCAGCGGGCCTTGTTTTGGTCCTCCGGGAGTTCCTACCTAGTAAGGTAGGCTAGGAATGGTTCTGTCCACGGGGCGATAACCGCCATTATTACGTGGGCTGAAGGTGTAATTTCATTGGCAGAGCCTCCAATTGTGTCAGATTGTTCAGCGTCGAGTGGTGCGGCTGGGTCCGGGCTGTTATTTGCGGGTTCCCCCTCCCATGCTACGGATAGCTTGAACAATCTTTCCAAGAAGATGTTGGGGGGACTGCATCGCGTTTTGCTCCGATGCGTGCCAGGACGTCCGCTGCTTGATTGTTTTCTCAGGCTATATGGTGAAACTCCAGCCCTTCGAACCGAGCTGACATTTTTAGGACGGCGTTGCGGTAAGCTGCCGTTTTTGGGTCCTTGGCGTCGAAGTCTCCATTTATTTGGGATATCGCGAGGTTTGAATCCCCGCGTACCTCTAGGCGCTGGATACCCATGGATACTGCTATCCGGAGACCATGTAGGAGGGCCTCATATTCGGCTGCATTGTTGGAATCCATGTACATGATCTGGAGCACATATTGGACTATGTCTCCTGTGGGGGACGTCAGGACGACGCCAGCCCCCAGTCCGGCCAACATTTTGGAGCCGTCGAAATGCATAATCCAGTTTGAATATGTGCCGTACTCTTTAGGGAGCTCGGCCTCCGTCCATTCTGCGACGAAGTCGGCCAAAACTTGCGATTTAATAGCTCGCCGTGGCTTATAGGTTATATCGAACGGGAGAAGCTCGATGGCCCATTTTGCAATCCGGCCCGTTGCATCGCGGTTGTTGATAATATCGTTGAGTGGTACTTCCGAGGCTACTGTTATGGAACACTCTTGAAAGTAGTGTCGTAGCTTCCGGGATGCCATGAATACCACGTATGCAATCTTTTGATAATGCGGGTACCGTGATTTGCATGGAGTGAGGACAGTGGACACGTAGTAGACCGGCCTTTGAAGGGGGAATTTGTTTCCGTCCGTTTCCCGCTCGACAACGAGCACTGCACTGACAACTTGATGTGTAGCTGCAATGTACAATAACATTGGTTCGCCGGTGTTCGGCGCGGCCAGGACTGGGTTTGTTGCCAATATGGCTTTTATTTCATCAAGTCCGGCCGTGGCGGCATCCGTCCACTCGAAGTGTTTGGTGCGCCGAAGGAGGCGATAGAGGGGTAGTGCCTTTTCTCCCAAGCGGGAGATGAAGCGGCTTAAAGCCGCCACGCATCCGGTTAATTTTTGTATTTGTTTGAGGTCCTTTGGGATATCCAATTGTGACAAAGCTCGGATCTTGGCTGGATTTGCTTCAATTCCTCTACCGGATACAATGAAGCCCAAGAGCTTTCCAGCTGGAACGCCGAAGACGCATTTTTCTGGGTTGAGCTTGATGTCATATTTTCGGAGGTTATCGAATGTAAGCCTCAAGTCGTCTACTAGGGATTCGACATGTCTTGATTTGACAACCACATCATCCACATATGCCTCCACTATTTTGCCGATCTGGTTTGCCAGACATGTCTGGATCATGCGCTGATATGTTGCGCCGGCGTTTTTCAGTCCAAAGGGCATTGTGTTGAAGCAGAATGGGCCATATGGTGTGATGAATGCTGTTGCGGCTTGGTCTGATTCTGCCATCTTGATTTGATGGTAACCGGAGTATGCATCAAGGAAACACAACGAGTCGTGTCCTGCGGTGGCATCGATAATTTGATCGATACGGGGGAGGGGGAAGGGTTCCTTTGGGCAAGCCTTGTTAAGGTCTTTAAAATCGACACACAGGCGCCAGGATTTGTCCTTCTTTGGTACCATCACTAGGTTTGCTAGCCAGTCCGGATGTTTTATGTCTCTAATGAATCCAGCCTCCAATAGCTTGGCTAGCTCCTCTCCCATAGCCTGTCTCTTGGGTTCGGAAAAACGCCGAAGGGCTTGTTTGACAGGTTTGAATCCTTTTAGGATATTTAAGTTGTGTTCGGCCAGCCTGCGTGGGATCCCTGGCATGTCTGAAGGGTGCCAGGCGAAAATGTCCCAGTTCCCTCGTAGGAACTCTCACAGTGCGGCATCTACATCAGGGTTCAGTCGTGCCCCGATGGAAGCTGTTTTATTGGGGTCCGTTGGATAGACCTGGAATTAAACTATTTCGTCAGCTGGCTTGAAGGATGTGGATTTAGATCTCTTGTCGAGTATCACATCATCCCTGTTAACCGTGGAGCGCAGCGCAGTCAGTTCCTCGGCCGCTAAGGCTTCGGATAGTGCCTCAAGGGCTAATGTGGCTGTCTTGTTTTCAACGCGGAGTGCTATGTCCGGATCACTAGCTAGAGTGATAATTCCGTTCGGCTCAGGCATCTTAAGCTTCATGTACCCTTAATGGGGTATTGCTTGGAAGATTGTGAATGCTTCCCGCCCTAGTAAAGCGTGATATCCGCTTTTGAACGGGGCCACCTGAAACGTGACTTCTTCGGACCTGTAATTGTCCGGCGTGCCGAACACCACATCTAGTGCGATTTTTCCTGTGCAGCGCGCTTCCTGACTGGGGATTATTCCTCTAAAGGTTGTGCTGCTTCGCTCGATGCGGTTCCAGTCTATTTCCATTTTTTGAAGGGTTTCCTCATAAATGAGGTTCAGTCCGCTGCCTCCATCCATGAGCACCTTGGTGAGGCGAAAGCCGTCCACTATGGGACTGAGGACCAATGCGGCTGGTGCTCGGGCTGTTCGGAATCTAGGTTCATCACTTGCGTTGAAGGTAATGGCAGTGTCGCTCCATGGATTTATTGTCGCAACTTGATAGACTTCGGCGAGGCCGCGGAGTGTTCTTTTTCGCACATTGTTTGATGCGAAAGTCTCAAAGACTGTGAGAACGGTACTGGTGTCCTTGGGCTGGCTTTCTGCGGCCTCTGGAATTAAGAGGTCCTCGCCGATTTTGGCCACCTGCCGGAGTACCCAACATGCTCTAAGGCTGTGAGTTGGTGTGGCGTCCTCTGTACTGTGAATTCTATAGGGTCCATCAAGCCATCTTTCCAGTACTGTTCCATGCCCTGTAGAGGGTTTTGGCTTTTTGGTGTTTATCCTGGGTGTCCTGTAATGATGCACCCTCTTAGTTCGGACGGGATTACTATTCAAGGCCGGATTATCCCAAAAATTTATTTTGGTTTTCCAGGCGCTTTCCATCGCACAGTATTTTTGTACTATGGACGCCAAGTCAGCGAAGCGTGTGATATCACGACGACTTATGGCGTTAAGGATTCCCTTGTCCGTGCAATTACTGCAGAAAATTGAGATTGCGTCTTCCTCGCGGCAATCCTTTATCCTGTTCATAACCAGGAGGAATCTGGCCCGGTAATGATGTACTGTTTCCTCCGGCCTCTGCCTGATTTGGGAGAGATCGCTTATGATCGGGTGGGCGGGTGTCGTTGAATCTGAAACCTCACCCAATCCAAGATTCGGAGGCCGAAGAGTTTCCGAACTCTGAAGTTCGGATTCTTGGATGTCGTCCAGTGAATCTGGCCCGTTGCCTAATCCTAAGCTCAGGTCTTGAGTTACATCTCCCCCTTCGCGGGTATCCGGCTTGGAGGGGTCGGGAATTCGGATGTAGCTAGTCCTTAAAATAGATGAAGGGTCGCCGCACTGCGTCTCTACCACGGCAACGTGGTGGGTGACTTGGGGAGAGTTAATTTCTCTTAGATCGGGTTTAAGCCCAACCTGGTCGTAATCCGTAGCGACCCCCAGGGCGGCGATGCGATCCAAGAGCTCGTTTACGGAAGAGAGCTCCATTAGATCTAGCTGCTCGACGAGCTCCGAGCTGACGTGTAGGTTGCTTTTGATGACCCGAGAGGTCACCGTCGGTGCAACAGCCGAACAGGCGGTCATGAGGAAACCACCTACCGGAGGGTTTGGCCGACAGCCAAGGCTCCCTTAGCAACGGCGCCGTCTTTAAAGACGGGAGGAGGCATCCTTCCTGATTGTGACGGCACAGAGGAACTCTCAATGAAAGCACCAATGTCGGTGTCAAAACCGGCGGATCTCGGGTAGCGGGTCCCAAACTGTGCGTCTAGGTCGGATGGTAACAGGAGGCAGGGAACACGATGTTTTACCCAGGTTCGGGCCCTCTTGATGGAGGTAAAACCCTACGTCCTACTTGATTAATAATGATGATATGGGTAGTACAAGAGTAGATCTACCACGAGATCAAGGAGGCTAAACCCTAGAAGCTAGCCTACGGTATGATTGTTGTACATGGAGTTGATTGCCTATGGACTACAACCCTCCGGTTTATATAGACACTGGATAGGGTTAGGGTTACATAGAGTCGGTTACAATGGTAGGAGATCTTGAATATCCGCATCGCCAAGCTTGCCTTTCACGCCAAGGAAAGTCCCATCCGGACACGGGACGAAGTCTTCAATCTTGTATCTTCATAGTCCAGGAGTCCGGCTGAAGGTATAGTCCGACACCCGAACACCCCCTAATCCAGGACTCCCTTAGTAAGCATTGTCCATTGCACTTTGTGTAGTAACCCATGGTCTATGTGAGAGTTCTATGTGGGGTTAGGTACATGTCCATGGGCTTGCATCAAGAGGAAGATATCATACAACCCATGGAAAGGATGACATCAAGTGGTGATCGTCATCAAGATTGCCGTGTGCAAGTTCAGGTGGAGCACCACGAAGAGATCAAGTTCTTGAAGCTTTCCATCCATTGTGGTGTCAATGGACTTGTGAAGTGAAGGAAATATGCCCTAGAGGCAATAATGAAGTTTTTATTTATTTCCTTATTTCATGATAAATGTTTATTATTCATGCTAGAATTGTATTAACCGGAAACATAATACATGTGTGAATACATAGACAAACAAAGTGTCACTAGTATGCCTCTACTTGACTAGCTCATTAATCGAAGATGGTTATGTTTCCTAACCATGAACAAAAGAGTTGTTATTTGATTAACGGGATCACATCATTAGAAGAATGATGTGATTGACATGACCCATTCCATTAGCTTAGCACCCGATCGCTTAGTATGTTGCTATTGCTTTCTTCATGACTTATACATGTTCCTATGACTATGAGATTATGCAACTCCCGTTTGCTGGAGGAACACTTTGTGTGCTACCAAACGTCACAATGTAACTGGGTGATTATAAAGGAGCTCTACAGGTTTCTCCAAAGGTACATGTTGGGTTGGCGTATTTCGAGATTAGGATTTGTCACTCCGATTGTCGGAGAGGTATCTCTGGCCCTCTCGGTAATGCACATCACATAAGCCTTGCAAGCATTGCAACTAATGAGTTAGTTGCGAGATTATGTATTACGAAACGAGTAAAGAGACTTTCCGATAACGAGATTGAACTAGGTATTGAGATACCGATGATCGAATCTCGGGCAAGTAACATACCGATGACAAAGGGAACAACATATGTTGTTATGCGGTCTGACCGATAAAAGATCTTCGTAGAATATGTGGGAGCCAATATGAGCATCCAGGTTCCGCTATTGGTTATTGACCGGAGACATGTCTCGGTCATGTCTACATTGTTCTCGAACCCGTAGGGTCCGCACGCTTAACGTTACGATGACAGTTTCATTATGAGTTTATATATTTTGATGTACCGAAGTTAGTTCGGAGTCCCGGATGTGATCACGGACATGACGAGGAGTCTCGAAATGGTCGAGACATAAAGATTGATATATTGGAAGCCTATGTTTGGACATCGGAAGTGTTCCGGGTGAAATCGGCATTTTACCGGAGTACCGGGAGGTTACCGGAACCCCCCGGTAACCTAATGGGCCTTAATGGGCCTAGTGGAGGAAGAGGAGAGGAGGCCTAGGGGCTGCCACGCGCCCCTCCCCCCAAGTCCGAATTGGACAAGGAGGGGGGGCGGCGCCCCCCTCTCCTTTCTTCCCTCTCTTCCTTCTTCCCAAGTCCTAATCCAACTAGGGAAAGGGGGGAGTCCTACTCCCGGTAGGAGTAGGACTCCTCCTGCGCGCCTCCTCCTAGGGCCGGCCGCACCCCCCCTTGGCTCCTTTATATACAGGGGCAGGGGGCACCCCTAGACACACAAGTTGATCTCTAAGATCGTTCTCTTAGCCGTGTGCGGTGCCCCCTTCCACCATAGTCCTCGATAATATTATAGTGGTGCTTAGGCGAAGCCCTGCGACAGTTGAACATCAAGATCGTCACCACACCATCGTGCTGACAGAACTTTCCCCGACACTTTGCTGGATCAGAGTCTGGGGATCGTCATCGAGCTGAACGTGTGCTAGAACTCGGAGGTGTCGTAGTTTCGGTGCTTGATCGGTCGGGCCGTGAAGACGTACGACTACATCAACCACGTTGTCATAACGCTTCCGCTGTCGGTCTACGAGGGTACGTAGATTACACTCTCCCCTCTCGTTGCTATGCATCACCATGATCTTGCGTGTGCATAGGAAATTTTTTGAAATCACTACGTTCCCCAACAGTGGCATCCGAGCCTAGGTTTTATGCGTTGATGTTATATGCATGAGTAGAACACAAGTGAGTTGTGGGCGATATAAGTCATACTGCTTACCAGCATGTCATACTTTGGTTCGGCGGTATTGTTGGACGAAGCGGCCCGGACCGACATTACGCGTACACTTACGCGAGACCGGTTCTCCCGACGTGCTTTGCACAAAGGTGGCTAGCGGGTGTCAGTTTCTCCAACTTTAGTTGAACCAAGTGTGGCTACGCCCGGTCCTTGCGAAGGTTAAAACAGCACCAACTTGACAAACTATCGTTGTGGTTTTGATGCGTAGGTAAGAATGGTTCTTGCTAAGCCCGTAGCAGCCACGTAAAACTTGCAACAACAAAGTAGAGGACGTCTAGCTTGTTTTTGCAGGGCATGTTGTGATGTGATATGGTCAAGACATGATGCTAAATTTTATTGTATGAGATGATCATGTTTTGTAACTAAGTTATCGGCAACTGGCAGGAGCCATATGGTTGTCGCTTTATTGTATGCAATGCAATTGCGCTGTAATGCTTTACTTTATCACTAAGCGGTAGCGATAGTCGTGGAAGCATAAGATTGGCGAGACGACAACGATGCTACGATGATGATCAAGGTGTCGCGCCGGTGACGATGGTGATCACGACGGTGCTTCGAAGATGGAGATCACAAGCACAAGATGATGATGGCCATATCATATCACTTATATTGATTGCATGTGATGTTTGTCTTTTATACATCTTATCTTTCTTTGATTGACGGTAGCATTTTAAGATGATCTCTCACTAATTATCAAGAAGTGTTCTCCCTGAGTATGCACCGTTGCGAAAGTTCTTCGTGCTGAGACACCACGTGATGATCGGGTGTGATAGGCTCTACGTTCAAATACAACGGGTGCAAAACAGTTGCACACGCGGAATACTCAGGTTATACTTGACGAGCCAAGCATATACAGATATGGCCTCGGAACACGAAGACCGAAAGGTCGAGCGTGAATCATATAGTAGATATGATCAACATAGTGATGTTCACCAATGAAACTACTCCATCTCACGTGATGATCGGACATGGTTTAGTTGATTTGGATCACGTGATCACTTAGAGGATTAGAGGGATGTCTATCTAAGTGGGAGTTCTTAAGTAATATGATTAATTGAACTTTAATTTATCATGAACTTAGTCCTGGTAGTATTAGCATATCTATGTTGTAGATCAATAGCTCGCGTTGTTGCATTCATATGTTTATTTTGATATGTTCCTAGAGAAAATTGTGTTGAAAGATGTTAGTAGCAATGATGCGGTTTGGATCCGTGATCTGAGGTTTATCCTCATTGCTGCACAGAAGAATTATGTCCTTGATGCACCGCTAGGTGAAAGACCTATTGCAGGAGCAGATGTAGACGTTATGAACGTTTGGCTAGCTCAATATGATGACTACTTGATAGTTTAGTGCACCATGCTTAACGGCTTAGAATCAGGACTTCAAAGACGTTTTGAACGTCATGGATCATATGAGATGTTCTAGGAGTTGAAGTTAATATTTCAAGCAAATATCCGAGTTGAGAGATATGAAGTCTCCAACAAGTTCTATAGCTAAAAGATGGAGGAGAATCGCTCAACTAGTGAGCATGTGCTCAGATTGTCTGGGTACTACAATTGCTTGAATCAAGTGGGAGTTAATCTTCCAGATAAAATAGTGATTGACAAAATTCTCTAGTCACCATCACCAAGTTAGTAGAACTTCGTGATGAACTATGATATGCAAGGGATAACGGAAACGATTCCCAAGCTCTTCGTAATGCTGAAATTGACGAAGGTAGAAATCGAGAAAAACATCAAGTGTTGATGGTAGACAAGACCACTAGTTTCAAGAAAAGGGCAGAGGGAAGAAGGGGAACTTCAAGAAGAACAGCAAGCAAGTTGCTGCTCAAGTGAAGAAGCCCAAGTCTGGTCCTAAGCCTGAGACTAAGTGCTTCTACTGCAAAGGGACTGGTCACTGGAAGCGGAACTACCCCAAGTGATTGGCGGATAAGAAGGATGGAAAAGTGAACATAAGTATATTTGATATACATGTTATTGATGTGTAATTTACTAGTGTTTATAGCAACCCCTCAGTATTTGATACTAGTTCAGTTGCTAAGATTAGTAACTCGAAACGGGAGTTGCAGAATAAACAGAGACTGGTTAAGGGTGAAGTGACGATGTGTGTTGGAAGTGGTTCCAAGTTTGATATGATCATCATCGCACACTCCCTATACTTTCGGGATTAATGTTGAACCTAAATAAGTGTTATTTGGTGTTTGCATTGAGCATGAATATGATTTGATCATGTTTATTGCAATACGGTTATTCATTTAAGTTAGAGAACAATTGTTGTTCTGTTTACATGAATAAAACCTTCTATGGTCATACACAACAATGAAAATGGTTTGTTGGATCTCGATCGTAGTGATACACATATTCATAATATTGAAGCCAAAAGGATGCAAAGTTAATAATGATAGTGCAACTTATTTGTGGCACTATCGTTTAGGTCATATTGGTGTAAAGCGCATGAAGAAACTCCATGATGATGGAATTTTGGAATCACTTGATTATGAATCACTTGATGCTTGCGAACCATGCCTTATGGGCAAGATGACTAAAGACTCCATTCTCCGGAACAATGGAGCGAGCAACTGACTTATTGGAAATAATACATACTGATGTATGCGATCCGATGAGTGTTGAGGCTCACGGAAGGTATCGTTATTTTCTGACCTTCACAGATGATTTGAGCAGATATGGGTATATCTTCTTGATGAAACATAAGTCTGAAACATTTGAAAAGTTCAAAGAATTTTAGAGTGAAGTGGAAAATCATCGTGATAAGAAAATATGGTTTCTACGATCTGATCACAGAGACAAATATTTGAGTTACGAGTTTGGTCTTCAATTAAAACAATGTGAAATAGTTTCACAAATTCGTGCCACCTGGAACACCACAGCATAATGGTGTGTCCGAACGTCATAACCGTACTTTATTAGATATAGTACAATCTATGATGTTTCTTACCGATTTACCGCTATCGTTTTGGGGTTATGCTTTAGAGACGGCCGCATTCACGTTAAATAGGGCACCATCAAAATCCGTTGAGACGACGCCTTATGAACTGTGGTTTGGCAAGAAACCAAAGTTGTTGTTTCTGAAAGTTTGGGGCTGCGATGCTTATGTGAAAAAGCTTCAACCTGATAAGCTCGAACCCAAATCAGAGAAATGTGTCTTCATAGGATATCCAAAGGAAACTATTGGATACACCTTCTATCACAGATCCGAAGGCAAGACTTTTGTTGCTAAATTCGGAAACTTTTTAGAGAATGAGTTTCTCTCGAAAGAAGTGAGCGGGAGGAAAGTAGAACTTGATGAGGTAATTGTACCTGCTCCCTTATTGAAAAGTAGTACATCACAGAAACCGGTTTCTGTGACACCTACACCAATTAGTGAGGAAGCTGATGATGATGATCATGAAACTTCAGACCAAGTTACTACTGAACCTCGTAGATCAACCAGAGTAAGATCCGCACCAGAGTGGTACGATAATCCTGTTCTGGAAGTCATGCTACTAGATCATGATGAACCTACGAACTATGAAGAAGCGATGGTGAGCCTAGATTCCGCAAAATGGCTTGAAGCCATGAAATCTGAGATAGGATCCATGTATGAGAACAAAGTATGGACTTTGGTTGACTTGCCCGATGTTCGGCAAGCCATTGAGATTAAATGGATCTTCAAGAGGAAGACGGACGCTGATAGTAGTGTTACTATCTACAAAGCTAGACTTGTCGAAAAAGGTTTTTGACAAAGTTCAAAGTGTTGACTACGATGAGATTTTCTCACTCGTATCGATGCTTAAAGTCTGTCCGAATCATGTTAGCAATTGCCGCATTTTATGAAATCTGGCAAATGGATAACAAAACTGCAATCCTTAATGGATTTCTTAAAGAAGAGTTGTATATGATGCAACCAGAAGGTTTTGTCAATCCTAAAGGTGTTAACAAAATGTGCAAGCTCCAACGATCCATCTATGGACTGGTGAAAGCATCTCAGAGTTGGAATATACGCTTTGATGAGTTGATCAAAGCATATAGTTTTATACAGACTTGTGGTGAAGGCTGTATTTGCAAGAAAGTGAGTGGGAGCACTACAACATTTCCGATAAGTATATGTGAATGACATATTGTTGATCGGAAATAATGTAGAATTATTCTGCAAAGCATAAAGGAGTGTTTGTCGGATTCGTGGGTTCCGGCAGACCCTTAAGGTTCGAACACTGGGGTGCGCGCGGAGATTACGCCTTCAACCTCACCATCTCGCAAGGATCTAAACTACTAAAAGAACTGCACAAGAGACACAAGATTTATACTGGTTCGGGCCACCGTTGTGGTGTAATACCCTACTCCAGTGTGTGGTTGGTGGATTGCCTCCTGGGGCTGGTGATGATGAACAATACAAGGACGAACAGCCTCGCGAGGGTCTGTTCTTGGCTGGGGTGATGAACTGCTAGGAGGAGTTCAGTCACCTCTCTCTCTCTCTCACTCACTTGTCGATTATCCAGACCCCTTGCTACGTGGGTGGCTAGTCCTATTTATAGGGGCCCTGGTCCTCTTCCCAAATATTGAGCGGGAAGGGAGCCAACAATGGCGGGCTAATTTGAAGGGGGACAACAAGTACACTTATCCTGACTAAAGTTGGTCTCTGCCTGCCAAAGGCTCTGGTGATGACGCCGTGCTGGGCTCCATGGTGACCTCCGTCTCGTAGTCCTCCTGGTCTTGGTCTCGTTGCACCGAAATGGCAACCTTTGCCTGATGCCTCGGTACTCCGTGGCTGCGCTTGCCCCCTTTGCACCAAAGAGGAAAGGAGGGCGCTGCGCGCGCTGGCGCCCGCCTGGCACCCTGAGTCGTCATGGCTTACGTCATGGGCACCTCGCGAGGTACCCTGCCTTGAACTCTCCGCCTCCTCGCGAGCCAGCCTGATGAGGCTGCGCCTGAGGATGCGCCGTGTCATCCGCCTCGCGAGGCTTGGCCCCTCGCGAGGGTCTTGAGTCTTGTGTTGATGAAGATGGGCCGCGCTGGGCCCCCGTTGTGCCACGCCGCAGGCCGCAGGCAGGCAAGTCTGGGGACCCCCGTTCCCAGAACGCCGACAGTAGCCCCCGGGCCCAAGGCGCGCCTGGACTTGGCCGTGCCGAGAGGCGAAAGGGCGGGGGCGAAGCGCCGCGGGCCCCAACAGCCTGCAGCCTTGGGCGCCGCGTGGCAGTGGATGGGACGTGGGCGACACTGTTCCCCCCACGCCTCCTTATTATGCGCCTTGCTAGGCGGACTTGTGGTTGCACACAACCGCTCCCCTGCTCTTCCTTCCTTCGAGCGCCCGCTCCCGCCTTCAATCCAATCTCGAATCTTCCCCTTTCCTGTCCACCGCCATGGCTCCGACGAGGAAAGAGAAAGGGAAGAAGCCCATGCCTTCGTCTTGTGCGCCGCCATCGGTGGCCCCCGTCACCGGCCAGTCGACCGTACTCAACCAAGAGTGCCTGGGCAGGGACAGCTTGGCTCTGGCCACCGTCTTCAATGAGTGCGGGAGGACGACGGCCTGGCCCGCGTCCCACTTCTCCATTGACAGGATAGCAACCGAGGTCCCGTGTTTTACCGACGCCTTGTGGGCGGGTCTGGTTCCCCCCTTCTCCGATTTCTTCAATGCCGTGCTCTCCCATTATCAGATCCACTTGATGCATCTAAGTCCTGAGTCCATCACCCTCCTTTCGGTCTTCGCCTTCGTTTGCGAAGCCATGGTGGGCATCCCTCCTTCGGTTGCCTTGCTGCGCCACTTCTTCTCGCTGCGTCTTGTCGACCCCTCCCAACGCTGTGCGTGCGTGAGCTTTGCTGCCGAGCCTGAGACCGAGGCCTCTGGGATTGATTTCAAACTCCCCCAGCCCGCGGTTGGGTTCCGCGAGTGGTGGTTGTACGTGGACGCGAGGGTGCCCAGCCCCCTGCTATCGGAGCCAACCTCGCCTGCTGTCCCCAATTCGGGTTGGGGCCAGGAGACGCTTAAGAACCCCCGGCTCGTCTTCGTCTGGACTCGCTTCACGCTCCTGAGGAAGCTCGGCGTGACAGCGCCCAAAGTGGTGAAGGAGTTTCTGTTGTGCCGTGTCGCTCCCGTGCAGCGCCACTCTCGCCGGATGTGGGCCTTCCGTGGGCGAGAGGATGACATGAGGCTCCAGGAAGAAGACCTGGCTCCCGCGGCGCTGAAGTCGACACTCTTGACCTTGGCCGGGGACCTCAACCCCAGCAACATCCGGCAGGGAGGGGCCTTGCTGTATCTCTGCCAGAGCAGGGCTGACTTCGTGAAGCAGATGCCCGTCTTCGATGAGTGGGGGCTACGTCCCGTCGGCCTCCAAGGACCTCGCGAGAATCCAGTGGTGGTGACTGCTCTCCCAATTGGCCCAGGCGACTCCTCCTCAAGTGGCGGAGCAGGGAGGCGCCTGAGGCCGAGGGGGCTCCTGATGAGGTGGCAACGCCTGGTGACGCTCGCGAGGGGACAGCTCCTGAGGCCCGTGCCGCTGCGGCCGAAGGTGGCAAGCAGCCGCTCCCAGCGCCGGGGGCTGAGGCCTTGGAGGCCCCAGCCGCGTCTTCTGGTGGGGTAATGGAAGGCATGCGCCAGGCAGGCGCCCCTGACGCGGACCGCTCTGATGCTTCGTCCTCGCGGCAGGTTGATCCTTGCGCTCTTCTCTTGGGCCGCTTCCGCGTGGACTTTGAGGCCCTCCGGAGGAAGAGGGAGGCCCTGGGTGATGACTCCCCTTGTCGCGTGCTGAAGCGCAGGAAGTACTTCGCCACTGACGAGTAAGTCTTCTTCCTCTGTGGCTCCTGATCCTCTTGTTGTTGTCGCTGATCCTTGCTCCGCAAGCCCCTTCCGACTGAGATCGCGGAAGTCGCCGAGGTACCGCCTCCCTTGGCTTCGCCTCCTCTGCCGTCCTCAAGTGCTCCGAGCAGCTCTGCCCTCGTGGTGAGGACGTCTGATGGGGCGGACCATCTCGAGGTGCACCGCGGCCCTTCATTCCCCGCGCTTCTCCTTCGCGGGCCTTCTCAGGGAATAGCCAGTCTATCGGGTGCCTCCCGTCTGGTCTTGGACTGCGAATGGTTGAGGCGCCTCCTGCGCCCCTCATCTGGAGACGGGCTGTCCCTAGGCCAGGCTTCTGATGCGGCGCGCCCGGCCGTCGCGAGGGCGCCAGCCCCCAGCCCCCTGCCCGGAGGAGGGATGATGATTAGCGGCCCCTCGCGCTTGCTTGGGGTGGATGATGGCGTGGAAAATGTGCTTGAGCGCGCCCGGGAGCGCCGCGCCCGCCGCTAAGGGTTCCTTCGACGGGCGGCCGACGTGGTGGACTTGCTTGGGGAGGAGCTTGCTGATGAAGACGCTCGCCTGGAGGCCGAGGGCCTGCGCCTGGTCGCAGGGAGGCGCGAGCTGGAGGCCGCCATTGCCCTCGCACGTCGTCAGCGTGATCTCGATGATGAAGAGGCGAAGGCATCGCTGGAGGCCTCCCGAGCGGCCCGTTCCCAGGCCGTCGAGGAGGCCCGGAGAGCTGACGGGTGGCGAGAGGCGGCGGAGGAGCGGGCTCGCGAGCTCCTGGCCCGGTGCCACTCGCTGGAGGAGCAAGCGGAGCTGAGCGAGGCAACCCTCGCGTCGATGAGGGTGGCTTCTGGCGACCCGGCTGAGCTTCAGAAGTGCGAGGAAGCGTTGGTGCTGGAAGCCGCCGAACGCACCCGTGAGTACGAGCGGCTGGAGACGAGGGAGCGCCTGGTGATGCAGGCGGAAGACGATGTCGCTGTGCGAGAAGCGCGTGTCCTGGAGGAGGTTTGTCGTCGGGTGGCGACGGCGCGCCAAGGCCTCGAGCGTGAGTTCGAGGGGAAGCTGGGGATGATCCGGGTCGAAGCCGAGGGCAGAACCGCAGCCTTGAGGGCCCAATGGGATGAGGCGACGCGGCGGGCCGACGCCTCCCGGGCCGCCCTTGAGGCAGCGCAGAAGGAGTTGGCCGCCTCCCAAGCCGAGGTGCTCCGTCTTTGCCAGCGGATGGAGGAGGCTGAGGCCGTTGAGCGTCAGAATGCCGACGAAATACGCTAGCGGCGAATCCTGGAGCATGCGCACGGCCCCATGCTCACCACGCTTAGGGAGAGGGCTAACGTGGCCTTGGGCAACATCTGTGAGGCAGCCGTCGGCGAGCCGCACACGATTAACTACGCCGGCAACCTGCAGTTCTTCACCACCGTGGTGACGCAGCTGGAGGCACGGTCGGCCAGGGCCGACAGGTTGGTGAAGGAGAGGAGCCGCGCCCTGCTTAAGCGCGCCTTTTCCCGTGTCTTCAGCCATCTCCAGGACAGGGATCCCCACTTCGACTTCGATGCCGCCATCGCCCCAGTTCCCCAGGCCGTCCGAGACAACCTGGCAAGGTGGGTGGAGGACAACGTGGACGCTCTCGTCCGCGCCTTCGCTTCGGATGACAACGACGTGATCGTGGCTGCCGGCGAGGGCGGTGTGGTGGATGGCCCCGACGCAGCTGGTGGTGACGCAGACGACGAGGGCGAGTTTAGTGATGCCAGCGACAGCTCGGGAGGCGCCCCTGGGGATGCGTTGGGGGATTTGTCAGACTAACCATGTACTATTCCTGTCTTTTACCCTGCATGAATAGAACTCGAGTGTTCGACCTGATGGTCGTGAGAGCATTTTGGGAGGGGAAGCCCCTCATGTAAAAGCTTGTGTCCATCATATCAGTAGTAGTCAAATTGCGCGCGTGCCCGACGGTGGGCTGCTTTACCTTTGCTCCGCGCTGGCCCCGAGGCGGGCTGCAGGAGTGTGCGATGCCTTGGGTGCTCTCTGGTTGGGTCCTCAGGATGTGGGACCATTGCTGATGAGAAACTTCATAGGCGTTGGCCTTCTTCACAGGCTCTGGGCCTTCCCTTGAGCGCAATGACTTCACAGGCATTCGCCTTCTTCACAGGCTCCGGGCCTTTTCCTAAACGCAATGACTTCACAGGCATTCGCCTTGCTTCACAGGCTCCGGACCTTTTCCAGAACGCGAGAGCTTCACAGGCACTCGCCTTGCTTCACAGGCTCCGGGCCTTTTCCAGAACGCGAGAGCTTCACAGGCACTCGCCTTGCTTCACAGGCTCTGGGCCTTTTCCAGAACGCGAGAGCTTCATAGGCACTCGCCTTGCTTCACAGGCTCTGGGCCTTTTCCAGAACGCGAGAGCTTCACAGGCACTCGCCTTGCTTCACAGGCTCTGGGCCTTTTCCAGAACGCGAGAGCTTCACAGGCACTCGCCTTGCTTCACAGGCTCTGGGCCTTTTCCAGAACATGAGAGCTTCACAGGCACTCGCCTTGCTTCACAGGCTCTGGGCATTTTCCAGAACGCGAGAGCTTCACAGGCACTCGCCTTGCTTCACAGGCTCTGGGCCTTTTCCAGAACGCGAGAGCTTCACAGGCACTCGCCTTGCTTCACAGGCTCTGGGCCTTTTCCGAACAGGGCAACCTCCGCAGGCACCCGAAAATCCTCCCGAGAGGGAGCAACAGCAGCAGCCTGGGCTGCGCACGAGCCTGGCCTGACCCGACTCGCGAGGGGCTCGCGAGGGGAGGCAGCTGTGGCGAAGCGGTAACCAGAACGCGAGAAATAGCTCGAGCGAGAACAAGCACCCCTTCCCCGAACACACGCAAATCTAAAATTCGAATCCAACTTAAATCCAGCGAGAGAAAAGCTACAGCCAAAGGGAAAGGCAACAAAAGGCAGACAAAAGGCCGCGTCCGACACCTAATCTAGTCTTGGACGTCTTCTCACCAGCGCGGAGCTAAGTGCTGTCCACTGGGCGTGGGAGGGAGCCCCAGGGCCTGAGGCCGGCACCCCTGAGACTCCGGGGCGTGTACAGCCCCACTCATTATTACGTGAGAGTGTCACGGGGCGGCAAGCTTCACAGGCACTGGGCCTTCTTCACAGGTACTGGCCTTGCTTCATATCGCCAGACGAGGGCCCCGCCTTGCGCCACACTCTAGTGCCATCAGCAACGACCAGAACCCAGGACGCCGCCCGATGGGGTAGAGCGGTCGCCAGCGGTTCCCCCGACGACCACGGGTCCTCTGCCAGGGGCAGGCCCTGAGGCACCTCCCCAGCAGAGGGCCTACCTCCTGAGAACGCCTTGCTCCGAACGCCGCGGTGGTGATGTCGGATCCCGGCCCCTCTCCTGCAGCCCCCTGCGCCCTCCTCCCGAGGGGTAGGAGACTGTGGGAGCGGGGCAGCTGCTTGCCGCGGCGACCTGCACCTCCTGCGATCCATGGTTAGCGTATACCTGCCCCTGAAGAGTTAGCGGTGCCCGATAATCGTTGCCTCCAGCGTGGCCAGCGGGTTCGTCCCGGAGCTCCTGGAAGGGCTCAGCTTCCATTGCCTCGTCCCCCCAGCCTGGGCCGAGGAGCGAGCCTTGTCCGTCCTCATGAGGGTGTCCTTGGTCCATCATGAGGGGCACGTACTCTTCCGTCGCCGTCATCCTGTGTGCCATGCCGTGACGCCCCGCATGCCACGCGGTCCCACCTGTCATGCCTGCTGTGGGGTGGCAACGCGGCCGTCCTCCGGGGCCACGGGTCGCGTCGAGTCCTTCTCCTTCGCGGGCCGGCGGCGGGGGCAGCGCCGCCGCCGGTCCGGTGCTGACAGCTTCACTGGCGTCGGAGTAGCCTTGGGGCCCGCGGGTGCGCGCGGAGCCCCCATGCGGGTCACCCTAGGCTTGAGACGGGAGCTGGGTGGAAAAGGGGTGAGCCCCCGAGGCGGCGAAGCCCAGGAGCTCGGCCACCCGCTCCAGTAGCACATCGTGGCCGCCCTCCAACAGTCTGCACCGCAGCAGCTCTCGGGCCACCTTGAGTGCGGCCCTCGAGTTCGCCTGCTCCCGGCGGGTGTACGGTGTCATTGTCGTGGCGTGATTGGAGGCCCTTGCTGCCGACCGAGCCTGCCGCGGCGTAAGAGTTGTCGAAGTCTGTCCGCGTCGCCCGCGGCCCGCAGCGCCCTACGGACCGCGAGCTGCCTGGGGCGCGGGGTCGCCCGAGGCGAGCGGTTCCGCGCGTTTGGGACACGCAGCCCACGGGTCGGGGTTGCCCCCCTGGTCGCCGGGCATGGTGATGAAGACGCGACGGGGCACGGAGTGGTGGAAGACGAATTCCGGCACACCCCTACCTGGCGCGCCAAATGTCGGATTCGTGGGTTCCGGCAGACCCTTAAGGTTCGAACACTGGGTGCGCGCGGAGATTACGCCTTCAACCTCACCGTCTCGCAAGGATCTAAACTACTAAAAGAACTGCACAAGAGACACAAGATTTATACTGGTTCGGGCCACCGTTGTGGTGTAATACCTTACTCCAGTGTGTGGTTGGTGGATTGCCTCCTGGGGCTGGTGATGATGAACAATACAAGGACGAACAGCCTCGCGAGGGTCTATTCTTGGCTGGGGTGATGAACTGCTAGGAGGAGTTCAGTCACCTCTCTCTCTCTCTCACTTGTCGATTATCCAGACCCCTTGCTACGTGGGTGGCTAGTCCTATTTATAGGGGCCCTGGTCCTCTTCCCAAATATTGAGCGGGAAGGGAGCCAACAATGGCGGGCTAATTTGAAGGAGGACAGCAAGTACACTTATCCTGACTAAAGTTGGTCTCCGCCTGCCAAAGGCTCTGGTGATGACGCCGTGCTGGGCTCCATGGTGACCTCCATCTCGTAGTCCTCCTGGTCTTGGTCTCGTTGCACCGAAATGGCAACCTTTGCCTGATGCCTCGGTACTCCGCGGCTGCGCTTGCCCCCTTTGCACCAAAGAGGAAAGGAGGGCGCTGCGCGCGCTGGCGCCCGCCTGGCACCCTGAGTCGTCATGGCTTACGTCATGGGCACCTCGCGAGGTACCCTGCCTTGAACTCTCCGCCTCCTCGCGAGCCAGCCTGATGAGGCTGCGCCTGAGGATGCGCCGTGTCGTCCGCCTCGCGAGGCTTGGCCCCTCGCGAGGGTCTTGAGTCTTGTATTGATGAAGATGGGCCGCGCTGGGCCCCCGTTGCGCCACGCCGCAGGCCGCAGGCAGGCAAGTCTGGGGACCCCCGTTCCCAGAACGCCAACAGTGTTTGAAAGGAGTTTTTTCAAAAAAAAAGACCTCGATGAAGCTGCTTACATATTGAGCATCAAGATCTATAGAGATAGATCAAGACGCTTGATAAGTTTTTTCAATGAGTACATACCTTGACAAGATTTTGAAGTAGTTCAAAATGGAACAGTCAAAGAAAGAGTTCTTGCCTGTGTTACAAGGTGTGAAATTGAGTAAGACTCAAAGCCCGACCATGGCAGAAGATAGAAAGAGAATGAAAGTCATTCCCTATGCCTCAGCCATAGATTATATAAAGTATGCCATGCTGTGTACCAGATCTATTGTATACCCTACACTGTTTTTAGCAAGGGAGTACAATAGTGATCTAGGAGTAAGATCACTGGACATCGGTCAAAATTATCCTTAGTGGAATAAGGATATGTTTCTCGATTATGGAGGTGACAAAAGGTTCGTCGTAAAAGGATTACGTCGATACAAGTTTTTGGCACTGATCCGGATGACTCTAAGTCTTCATCTGGATACACATTGAAAGTGGGAGCAATTAGCTAAAGTAGCTCCCTGCAGAGCATTGTAGACATAGAAATTTGCAAAATACATACGGATCTGAATCTTGGCAGACTCGTTGACTAAGCTTCTCTCACAAGCAAAACATGATCACACCTTAGTACTCTTTGGGTGTTAATCACATATAGATGTGAACTAGATTACTGACTCTAGTAAACCCTTTGAGTGTTGGTCACATGACGATGTGAACTATGGGTGTTAATCACATGGTGATGTGAACTATTGATGTTAAATCGCATGGCGACGTGATCTAGATTATTGACTCTAGTGCAAGTGGGACACTGAAGGAAATATGCCCTAGAGGCAATAATAAAGTTATTATTTATTTCCTTATTTCATGATAAATGTTTATTATTCATGCTAGAATTGTATTAACCGGAAACATAATACATGTGTGAATACATAGACAAACAAAGTGTCACTAGTATGCCTCTACTTGACTAGCTCGTTAATCGAAGATGGTTATGTTTCCTAACCATGAACAAAAGAGTTGTTATTTGATTAACGGGATCACATCATTAGAAGAATGATGTGATTGACACGACCCATTCCATTAGCTTAGCACCCGATCGTTTAGTATGTTGCTATTGCTTTCTTCATGACTTATACATGTTCCTATGACTATGAGATTATGCAACTCCCGTTTGCCGGAGGAACACTTTGTGTGCTACCAAACGTCACAACGTAACTGGGTGATTATAAAGGAGCTCTACAGGTGTCTCCAAAGGTACATGTTGGGTTGGCATATTTCGAGATTAGGATTTGTCACTCCAATTGTCGGAGAGGTATCTCTGGGCCCTCTCGGTAATGCACATCACATAAGCCTTGCAAGCATTGCAACTAATGAGTTAGTTGCGAGATGATGTATTACGAAACGAGTAAAGAGACTTGCCGGTAACGAGATTGAACTAGGTATTGAGATACCGACGATCGAATCTCGGGCAAGCAACATACTGATGACAAAGGGAACAACGTATGTTGTTATGCGGTCTGACCGATAAAAGATCTTCGTAGAATATGTGGGAGCCAATATGAGCATCCAGGTTCCGCTATTGGTTATTGACCGGAGACATGTCTCGGTCATGTCTACATTGTTCTCGAACCCGTAGGGTCCGCACGCTTAACGTTACGATGACAGTTTCATTATGAGTTCATATATTTTGATGTACCGAAGTTAGTTCGGAGTCCCGGATGTGATCACGGACATGACGAGGAGTCTCGAAATGGTCGAGACATAAAGATTGATATATTGGAAGCCTATGTTTGGACATCGGAAGTGTTCCGGGTGAAATCTGCATTTTACCGGAGTACCGGGAGGTTACCGGAACCCCCCGGTAACCTAATGGGCCTAGTGGAAGAAGAGGAGAGGAGGCCTAGGGGCTGCCGCGCGCCCCTCCCCCCCCAAGTCCGAATTGGACAAGGAGGGGGGCGGCGCCCCCCTTTCCTTTCTTCCCTCTCTTCCTTCTTCCCCAAGTCCTAATCCAACTAGGGAAAGGGGGGGAGTCCTACTCCCGGTAGGAGTAGGACTCCTCCTGCGCGCCTCCTCCTAGGGCCGGTTGCACCCCCCCTTGGCTCCTTTATATACAGGGGCAGGGGGCACCCCTAGACACACAAGTTGATCTCTAAGATCGTTCTCTTAGCCGTGTGCGGTGCCCCCTTCCACCATAGTCCTCGATAATATTGTAGTGGTGCTTAGGCGAAGCCCTGCGACAGTTGAACATCAAGATCGTCACCACGCCATCGTGCTGACAGAACTCTTCCCTGACACTTTGCTGGATCAGAGTCCGGGGATCGTCATCGAGCTGAACGTGTGCTAGAACTCGGAGGTGCCGTAGTTTCGGTGCTTGATCAGTCGGGTCATGAAGAGGTACGACTACATCAACCGCGTTGTCATAACGCTTCCGCTATCGGTCTACGAGGGTACGTAGATTACACTCTCCCCTCTCGTTGCTATGCATCACCATGATCTTGCGTGTGCGTAGGAATTTTTTTGAAATCACTATGTTCCCCAACATGAAGATGTGTCGAAGAGTGGCTCACCCATAGTGGAGTATGGGGGAGCAATCATCTAGTCTTCATCGAGCCAACGCAATCAAGAAAGGTGGTCCAACTTGAGGGAGTCAAGATCGTCATCATCTAGCTCAAGTGGACCATGTGCAAGGCAAAGGTTCGCCCTTGATAGGCTTTCTATTTTACCGGTCTCGTGGTGGTAGTTGGGAGACCGGGTTATAGGATCATTTGTCGTACTATCAAGGGGGGCTCTCAAGTTGGTGGCGTGATCGTATCGTTAGTAGAGAGCTCAAACCATTGCATCCTTGCATCATGTTTCTTGGTTCTTGTTTGGTTCTCTTTGTGAGTCTTAGAGCTTATGGTCATCTTGATGACAAGCTTGAGTTCATCGAAAATGGAGTTCGCATGCGTCTTCTATGATGTTTTCGGTGTTGGAGGTTTTACCGGTCTTATCCGAGGAAGGGTTCTCACCATTTTCTTATGGGCCTTTTCTAATTTGCTTCTTATTGATATTTCTTTCAAGATTGTGTTAGCCCTTGTCGCTAGCTTTCCAACAAACTTGGTTTCATCGAATTCGGAGTCCGTTTGCAAAAGTTGTGGCAGTTTTGGTGTTCTGAAAAGGCTGCAGCGGTACTACCGCAGATTGGAGCGGATGTAATTTTTTACTACCGCTCCAGAGCGGTACTACCGCGGCTCCTACAGCGGTAGTACTGTTCTGGACCAAAAACTCATCCCAAGTCCTGCGGTGGTAGGCCCGGATGTATTTTTTTAGTACCGCTCGCTAGCAGTAGTACCGCTACCCTTTGCGGTAGCACCGCGATCCCTAGCGGTAGTACCATGAGGACGAGCGGTAGTACCGCTCCGGCGGTTCTACTGGCCTTTTGCCTCCTCGTTGTTGTTTTTCAAAGGGGTACTACCGCCCTAGCGGTAGTACCGCTCCTTGGAGCGGTAGTATCGCTCTGTGCGGGGTGTGAGCATAACGGTTGGATTTTTCCCCACCTATAAAAGTGGGTCTTCTTCCCCATTGAACCTGATCTCTTTAGCTCGTGTTCTTCCCCCATTGTTGACCTTCTTCGAGCTTGCTAACTCTCAATCCCTCCAATGATTCTTGCTAGTTCTTGAGGGAAAAGAGAGAGGAGATATAGATCCACATATCCACCAATCACTTTCTCCTCTAAGTGAGGGGAACCCCTTGGATCTAGATCTTGGAGTTCTTCGTGTTCTTCTTTCGTTCTTCCTCTCATTTTCCTCCCTAGCATTAGTTGCTTTGGTAGGATTTGGGAGAGAAGGACTTGGGCACTTAGTGTGCCCTTGCCATTGCATTTGGTGCATTGGTTTGAGTTCTCCACGGTGATACATGAAGTGAAGTTTGAGAAGCTTATTACTCTTGGGTGTTTGGGCACCCTAGAGCTTGTTCCTCTTGGGTGCCTTGGCGCCCTAGACGGTTGGTGGTGTTCGGAGCTCAATCATTGTGGTGCAAAGCTCCGGGAAAGCGTCGGGGTCTCCAATTAGGTTGTGGAGATTGCCCCGAGCAATTTCACGGGTTCCGGTGACCGCCCCCAAGGGTTGCCAACATGTACGGGTTCGGTGACCGCCCCCAAGGGTTGCCATTTGTACGGGTTCGGTGACCGCCCTCAAGGGTCCCTTAGTGGAATCACGGCATCTTGCATTGTGCGAGGGCGTGAGGAGATTACGGTGGCCCTAGTGGCTTCTTGGGGAGCATTGTGCCTCCACACCGCTCCAAATGGAGATTAGCATCCGCAAGGGTGTGAACTTAGGGATACATCGTCGTCTCCGCGTGCCTCGGTTATCTCTTACCCGAGCTCTTTACTTATGCACTTTACTTTGTGATAGCCATATTGTTTCTTGTCATATATCTTGCTATCACCTAGTAGTTTACCTTGCTTAGCATAAGTTGTTGTTGCACATAGGTGAGCCTAGTTGTTGTAGGTTTTGTGCTTGACAAATTAACCGCTAGGTTTATTCCGCATTTTTTCAAGCCTAAACCGTAATTATTTTAAAGCACCTATTCACCCCCCTCTAGGCGACATCCACGATCTTTCAACAGATGGGTCCCACTTTTCGCTGACGTGACAACGCTTTGCCGAAGACAGCGCTAGATAGGTCAAAATGCGAAAACATCCCCAACATTCTTCCCCATGTCCTTGGACTTTGTCCAACCGCCCCGAGGAGAGGAGCTCCTCATCCCGTGCGCCGCTACAAGTAGCAGCACCACCGGAGCACATGTCGTCGTCGCCGCCCGAGTTAACCGTCACCGTGCCCACCTGCATACTCTCACCTCCTTCACTAATCTTCTTCCATGCCCCTTCTTCCTCCGGGCGGTTGCACAAGGGCGGTTTTGCCAGACCCGCCCCTCCCCTGCCGCGACTCCGCTCGGCTCCTCCTCGTACTTCACGTCATCCCTGCACGACCACCACGGGCTACCAGTACAGCGAGCTGTTGTCGTCCGCTGCGCCCACCCTAGCGAGCCCCACCACACCACGACTCCCAGGCGGCCGAATCTCGACGGCGCGCCGGATCGAAGTATTTGATCCGCTGCGCCATGGCTCGCTAGTCAGGATCGAGCTACGCGTCGCCGCCGTCATCTGCCGACGAGCGGCCAGCCCCTGCCTCGACGACACCCATCGGTAGTGGGAGAATCACGAGGGATGAGCGATTCTGTTGCTCCTCCCGTGCCAACGAGCTCAACTAGCGATGCCCTCACCTCTGCCCTCCTCCCTCAATCACCTCGGCTGTAAGAGAACTAGTGGGCTCATCATCTTCGCGAGATGCTGCTCGTCGTCGTCCGGATCCAGCGAGTGATGCCGCGCTGCCGCCCTAGTTTGGCCTCCTTCGCGAAGGATGCAGCACCACCAGCGTTGACCGCCCCAATCAGCGGCGAGGGATGCACATGGGGCTGATTGCATTTTTTATTTTTGATTCCGCGATGTTTGTGTAAAATCCAAGGACTAGTTTGTAAATTTAGATTACAATTGATCTGGCACAAAATGTTACACCACATAGGCAAAAAACGACCTCACCTGTCATAAACATGCTCAAATGAGGCTTATCCGCCGATCAGTGGTTTTTGCAAAATCATTACTAAAGACATGGTGTTTTCTACAGAAAAACTGTATTGTAGTGTTTTTCGCAAACCTAACCTTCAAAGTGGTGGTTTTCTGCAATTTACTCCTTTTCAGGAGATACTACGTCGGATTATGTTTGCTACCATGCACCTTCCTGAAGTTCAGATGATAAAAGCTTGTCTATACCTAAATACTCCCTCGTCCATCGTGCTTTTAGTTCAAAGTTCATTCTTAATGTCTTTTTTTCTTGACATGCACGCTATCCACGTAAGCACACCTACCACATCAGTGTTTTGTTAGGTACTGACATGCAGGACCAACCATGACAACAACCCTGCCACGTAAGGCTTCGGTTGTTGGGGAACGCAGTAATTTCAAAAAAAAATCCTACGCACACGCAAGAACCATCTAGGTGATGCATAGCAACGAGAGGGGAGGGTGCAGTCCACGTATCCTCGTAGACCGTAAGCGGAAGCGTTATGACAACGCGGTTGATGTAGTCGTACGTCTTCATGATCCGGCCGATCCTAGTACCGGAGATATGGCACCTCCACGATCTGCACACATTCAGCTCGGTGACGTCCCACGAACTCTAGATCCAGCTGAGGTCGAGGGAGAGTTGCGTCAACACGACGGCGTGGTGACGGTGATGATGAAGCTACCAGTGCAGGGCTTCGCCTAAGCACTGCAATGATATGACCGGCGTGGACATCTGTGGAGGGGGCACTGCACACGGCTAAGATCAACTTTTATGTCTTCTAGGGTGCCCCATCCCCACGTATATAAAGGAGGGAGGGGGAGGCCGGTAGGCCCTCTCTAGGCGCGCCAAGGGGGAGGAGTCCTCCTCCTAGTAGGAGTAGGACTCCCCCCTTTCCTAGTCTCATTGGGAAAAGAAGGAAGAGGGAGAAGGAGAAAGGAAAGGGGGGCCGACCCCCACCCAATTCGGATTGGGTTTGGGGGGCGCCCTCCACCTGGGTGCCTCCTCTTCTCTCCCACTAGGGCCCAATAAGGCCCATTGACTCCCCGGGGGGGTCCGGTAACCCCCCGGTACTCTGGTAAATGCCCGAACTCACCCCGGAACTATTCTGATGTCCAAACATAGCCTTCCAATATATCGATATTTATGTCTCAGCCATTTCGAGACTCCTCGTCATGTACGTGATCACATCCGGGACTCCGAACAACCTTCGGTACATCAAAACACATAAACTCATAATACCAATCATCATCGAACGTTAAGCGTACGGACCCTACGGGTTCGGGAACTATGTAGACATGACCGAGACTCATCTCCGGTCAATAACCAATAGCGGAACCTGGATGCTCATATTGGTTCCTACATATTCTACGAAGATCTTTATCGGTTAAACCGCATAACAACATACGTTGTTCCCTTTGTCATTGGTATGTTGCTTGCCCGAGATTCGATCGTCGGTATCTCAATACCTAGTTCAATCTCGTTACCGGCAGGTCTCTTTACTCGTTCCGTAATACAACATCCCGCAACTAAATCATTAGTCACATTGCTTGCAAGGCTTATAGTGATGTGCATTACTGAGAGGGCCCAGAGATACTTCTCCGATACACGGAGTGACAAATCCTAATCTCGATCTATGCCAACTCAACAAACACCATCGGAGACACCTGTAGAGAATCTTTATAGTCACCCAGTTACGTTGTGACGTTTGATAGCACACTAAGTGTTCCTCCAGTATTCGGGAGTTGCATAATCTCATAGTCATAGGAACATGTATAAGTTATGGAGAAAGCTATAGCAGTAAACTAAACAATCATTGTGCTAAGCTAACGGATGGGTCAAGTCAATCACATCATTCTCTAATGATGTGATCCCGTTCATCAAATGACAACTCTTTGTCCATGGCTAGGAAACTTAACATCTTTGATTAACGAGCTAGTCAAGTAGAGGCATACTAGCGACACTCTGTTTGTCTATGTATTCACACATGTACTAAGTTTCTGATTAATACAATTCTAGCATGAATAATAAACATTCATCATGATATAAGGAAATATAAATAACAACTTTATTATTGCCTCTAGGGCATATTTCCTTCATCAGTTACTAGATAGGGACCCGCTACAATCTGGCCTCACGAGCACCCTCTCTCGTTGATTGAGCGCTCTCGCAGGTCACACATAACTTTCCCCTTCCCCTTCCTCCTTTATAACTCCCAACCCATCATGTGTCTGCCTTCCTGCCCCCCTCCCCCTCCCTGCCAGACAAGTCTACCTCCGGTGAGACCTCCTAGGCTCTCCCGTCCTGTTGTCGCTAGCACATGTAGCTACGCCCAGCAACTGGGTGGCTGGTCGACTCCTTCCACATGTCGGTTGAATGATTCAGGAGGAAGAGATGAGAAGGATAGTGCATGTGGCGGCTATAGGGAAGAGAGAAGGCAAGGGACCATGGTGGATTCTGACGACGACGGTGTCGACGAGAGGGAGAGAGGGCACCATGCTGTGAGGGGTGCTTGGAGACGAACTACCAACGCGCTGCCCCTACCCGGAGAAATCGCAGGTGGTGCAAACTTCTCGCCATCGCCCCATATTTGAAGATTTTTTTGTCTTCGTGGGTTCAAAACTTCAAAGTTAAGCAGGTGAGCCTTTCATCATATTTTCGTTCAGTGACTCTGTGATTGGTGTCCATGCTAATTCGTTTGCCAATATTCTCCCAATAGCAATGGTCACAAAGGCGGGTGAAACGTCACAAAATAATGCATGTTTTGTAGTGTTTACACTAACTGTGACATCAAAATCATTGATGCACGCAATTATCATTTACAATGAAAATGGCAATGTAGTGTACACTAATGTCTTATTGTAAATGTTAGTAATTTAGTGACCATCTAACAAATGCAGTAACAATCGTGTGGTTCTTGTAAAAGGACCAAGATGAGCATCTTTAACAAAGAACTACAACATTCTAATCATCCCTGATTCTTGATAAGTTGACACATACGAGTTTGGATGAGGAAAACCTGTTGTCAAATGGAGTGGGCTCATAGGCCCATATATGTTGGCCTAGGATCTAGGCCCATAACAAATGAAAGAAACACGAGGTAAACATCCAAAGGAGATGACATATACTTGCCTAAACCATATATCTATTGCCCATCTCTCTCACTCCCTCACCCTACAGAGCGCCTCCTTGTTGGGGTTTCTCCCACAGTTTTCCCCGCGCCGCTGCCAACCCGCTGCCTTGGATCGCCATCATGGCTACTTCCACCGCCACCTCCCTGCCCCGGATCATCACCGTCGATGTCGTCGCCATCCATATCTCTATACACATGTATATTCCACACTTATGTTCCCCTACCCTATCTCTTTTTTGGTTTATTCGTGTTCCTTGGTTTGTTTTGATGACTAATCAGATCTTCGAGTATCTTGCTCATGTCTCATGGTGGTTTCCTTTTTTATTTCTTTGCTCTAGTGCATCCCTGGTGCCTTGGGCGATTCCAAACCCGTTTGCCTCGTGAGAATTAGGTTTTCCATTTTTTTGTGGTTGTTGTTTGATGCTCCAACTTCTCCCTGAGGGCATGATCCTATGGCGTTTCCCATTTCAGGTTCTTTCCATTTTTTTGATGTTTTTCTCTTTTTTAGCACTTTTGAAAAATGTAGTATTAACTTTTGATTTTTGGTCCCAACCTTTGGAATTTGAGAACTTTCTGGATTTTTTTGTAACTTTCAAGTTTTCAACTTTCGGTATTTTAAAAATTGAAATTACAACTTTTGGCGGTCTAAACTATTAGTATTCTGGTCTTTAAAAAAACTAACTTTCAGATAATCAAACTTGTGGACCCCCACCTTTTATGGTCTTTTTGAAGAAAAAAAACTAGAAAAACGAAATACCTGTGTGGCCCTACTTGGAACTATTTATGCAGATGTAGAGCCTCATCCGTATTACAAGCGTGGCCCCACGTGGATGGACCCCTTTCATACCCAACTCCCCGGACAAAAGCCGGCATGACCACGCCCACGCCCAGTGTGTCAACATCTTGTCCAAGCGCCAAGGATTATTTTTGGTATGTTGTTTCTTATTTCCATTCTTTTTCTCCCACCACTCTCCTCTTGCGTCCTTACTATGTTCTATGCCGCACAATCATACAGATGTAGCCATAGTAAACACATATGCTTGTAGGTTCACCAGCTATGTTATAATCCCCATTTTGTTTAATCAATGTACTCCCTTTGATCTATATAAATTGTCACGGAAATGGATGGATCTAGAACCGAAATACGTCCAGATACATTCATTTTAGTAACAAGTAATATGGATCGGATGGAGCTCTATTTACCTTAGGAAAAACGACCTTAAGAAAACCTATGTGGATACATATAAACGGTTTAGCCCTTATTTTTAAATATAAGATAATTCTTTTATGTTGAGAAATAATAACTACATCCTCCGTTCACAAATATAAGTTGTTTTAACTTTTGGATGTATATAGACATGTTTTAGTGTATTTGTTCATTCATTTCAGTTCGAACGTAGTCCATACTGTAATATCCAAAACAATTTCTTTTTTGAGAATTAACCATGTTAGTGAAGGGAGAGACCATGTTTTAGACGAAGGATCTGACTTTTATTTAGGGGAACGAAGGATCTGAGGTCACGAGGAGAACACGCTGCGGATGGAATGGGCTCTAGGCCCAAATACATCGGCCTACGATCCGGGCCATAGAAAACACGAGGCAAAGCATCCAAACCCGTCGCCGAATTATTTATCTCTCCTCTCCGTCTCTCTCTCCTCCCCCTCTCCCACCTACCAAACGTATCGCCTCGTTAGGGTTTCTCCCAGGGTTTTTCCCCCGCGCCGCCGCCGCCGCCACCCCGCTCCTCCGGATCGCCGCCATGGCAGCCGCAGCCGCAGCCGCCGCCGACCGTATCCTTGTACCTACATATATTCCGCACCTCTGTCCCCCTACCTTCTCTCTTTTTTTTTTTGCCTTTTTTTCCGAGTTCTCTCGTTGGCTTTTTGACGGCTGCTCGGATCTCCGGCTAGTTTGCTCGGGTCTCCCGGTGGTTTGCTTGATTTCGTCGCTCCAGTGCATCACCTGGTGCTCTCGACGATTCCAAGCCGGTTTGCTTGTTAGAATTAGGTATTTTCTGTGTTTTTTGTTTGCGGCTGTTGTTTGGTGCTCCTGCTTTCCCATGAAAGGCGTGTGATTTCCTGCGAGGAGCCGTGATCTCGTGGTGTTTTTGACCGCGCCGTTTCTTGGCTGGGAACTCGAATCTTTGCTCCGAATCTCTAGTCCACGCTTGTGTCAGTTTCCCTTGACCGCCCTTGCTGCAGAGGCTACGAATTTGCTGCAGAAGCTATCCCTTGATGCCAAGACTGAAGCCATCGACGCCCCGGCGGCGAAGGAGAAGGTGTGATCCATTTCTCTCTGCAACACAATATCGCATCTTATTGAATCACCTTGTGCTGAACCTATCTCTTTGCCCGCTTTCTACTTTGCAGGCGTCCGGAGGGCTGGGCGGCAAGCTGAATGGTGTGGCGGCCACACGGAACCCACGGGCGTCCGAGCAGTGGGCAAATCCACAGGATTACAGCGATGCAAGCATGTATTATGGCGCCTACCCTGCTGCTTACTATTGCGCAGGTGAGGCACTATGCCCAATTGTGCTACTCCTATTTAGTTTATGTTGTTTCTGGTGATTTAGTAACATGATTGCAATTTTATAAATCACACTGCATTGTTTAAATGATTTACCCTGTATATGAATGATTTTGTAGTATTTGTCACTTACAAGCACAATTACATAGACTGCATCTTCGTATTAATATTATTGACACCCTTTTTTGCCTTTGCAGGTTGGGGTGATTATTCGATGTACTTGAATCAGGATGGAGTGGAAACACCTACCGCTGTGAGTATTACACCTCCGACATCACAAGGTTTTTGGCAATTGCAATTGACTGGCCCTCTTTGGATTGACACGTCAAATATTGGTTTTCAGGGTGCCTATGGTGACATGTACTGCTATCCTCAATATGGGCATGATGGTCAGATGTATGGGTCACAGCAATATCAGTACCCATCATCATACCACCAGCCCCAGAATACTGCCAGTAAGCCACAATACAAGTCTAAAACTGACAAGCTAGCCCCATCAAAGGATATTTCCTCTACTGTTGCTGATCCGCTGCATGCCGTAGCCAGTGCTCCCAAAGCCACTGCAAACAGTGTTGATGAGGTAAAAAGTCTGAAGAAGACATCCACACCACTGAACCCAAGTGGGAACAATGGTAGTTACCTGAACCAAAGTAGCAGACCAGCTTATCCATGGTACGGTGGCCAAATCTACCAGGGAAAACAGCAGAAGCCTTCTAGTGGCAATCCTACTTCAACTGATTCAAATCCTAAAAGCAAGGTTCAGTCGAAGAATCAGAATACTCAACCTCTTCCTCCTCTGATGGTATGTACTGTTGTTGCCACTAAACCTGTTGTTTTATTTGCTGATCATTTCTCAAAAGCTTGTGCCACAGAATATTATTAACTCTAAGCATTGTTGTTTAATGTCTGCACCTTTGTGGCTTGCTGAATGCTTGTGCTTTACTGAGTTTGATTCCTGCCATGTCACCTTGCACTTTGACTGCTTCTGTTGGTTGCTGAATTCAACATAACCTGCAGCTGTATTAATTTGTACATTCAGATACTGATTTTTTAAAATGGACATATTTGCAGAGTTTACCTAACTCACCGGTGGCTTCAATGTATGCTGCTAATGGAATGTACAACAGCAATGCCTATGGTGGCTTTTGGTATGGATCCCAGTTTTATGGGCCAGGAATGTATGGTGGGTGGAATAATCTGTCAGATGGAAAATACAAGCCCCGAGGGAGGACAGCGTATGGATCGTATGGATTTCCCAATGAAAACTTGGATGGTTTGAATGAGTTGAAGAGAGGACCACGGAGTGGACTCTATAATAACCAACAGGGCTTTGGACCTGCTGCTGTGACAGCTGTCAAAGCACAGGATGTTTCTGCTACTGATGGCTCTAATGCAGTTGTGCAGGATCAGTACAACGGGTCTGACTTAGCTGACACTTATGAAAATGCCAAATTCTTTATTATTAAGTCGTACAGCGAGGATGATGTTCACAAGAGCATAAAGTACAATGTTTGGGCTAGCACACCTAATGGAAATAAAAAGCTTGACAGTGCTTATCTGGAAGCTAAATCTGTCAATTCTCCTGTATTCCTTCTCTTCTCTGTAAGTTTTCAGATCTTGTGCTCTTTTCAGAAGTCTTGCATTATCAACAAGTTTGTGGTAAGCTGATGAGTATGATGTTCTTTTTTCAGGTTAACACCAGTGGGCAGTTTGTTGGTCTCGCTGAGATGGTTGGCCAGGTTGATTTTGACAAGACGGTGGAACACTGGCAGCAAGACAAGTGGACTGGTTGCTTCCCTGTCAAGTGGCACATTGTCAAGGATATTCCCAACAACTTGTTAAAGCATATCATTCTCGAGTATAATGAAAACAAACCAGTGACAAACAGCAGAGATACACAGGAGGTGAGAATAGTGCCTGTACATTTCATTGTTGTAATACCAAGAAGCCTTAATAAGTCTGAGGCATGCTGCTGTTATTATGACATCTTTATAGGTGTTCCCTAATTTTGCATGCTGGTGTCAAACTGTGCTTAATGTCTTTCTTTTCCATACCTACTGCAGGTCAAGCTCGAGCAAGGCCTTCAGGTGTTGAAGATTTTCAAGGATCATGTCTCCAAAACATCCATCCTGGATGACTTCAGCTTTTATGATAACCGTGAGAAGATAATGCAAGAGAGGAAATCACAGCGGCAGCAACAACTGAAGAAGGTAAAATACATAGCACGTTAGTTTAGGTTGTTGGTGCAAGCCTCTTAGATCTGGTGAAGGGTAATTCTTGGTGCTAGCTTACATTGTAGTTATATGCCATTTTAGAGTGTTCCTAGTCTTTTTGTGTGTGTGGTGTCATTAGTGTTGTAGCCATCTTCCTTGTAAAATATAAGGACTTCCATTTTCCGATTTGGTAGTTTGCATGACCTACTTTCAGCTTGAGTCCTTTCCCTGATCCAATCAACTTATCATCTATTAGAAAGGCTGAAGTTGTTAAAACTGTCATGTTACTCATTCAAACTTCTTTTATTGAATTATTATGCAGATCACGAGTCCGAAGCTGCTGCCTACTGTTGACAACACTGAAAATGATTCCGGCAATGCGCAGGAATCGCAGAAGCCTGAAGTTACCGGAGAGAACAAATCTGTGGTGGAAGACAATGTGGAGGCGGCTGCCGTGAGTGGCGTTGCCCCGAAAGATGCTAACCCCACAGCCGCAAGCTTGGCTGTCGCGAATGGCTGCTGATTTTTTTGTCTGTTGAGTTGTGAGTAAGGTGACATGACAGCTTGGGAGTTTTGGAGGAGGCTGGCGCAGTTCAACTGTTGGAGGCAATCAGGGTTCTGTTGGGGTTCTGTAGGTGTTTTTGCAGAAAGTTTGAGGGATATGGTTAGGTTTCTCTTGAGATTTCCCCCCTGTATTATTATTTCTCTATCTTGGAGTTGAGTTCGGCTGGTAGGAGATAGAGATCATCATTTGTTGATCTGGGGTGGTGGTGTGTTGTCTTTTTTATCTTGTCGTCGGTAGAAAATGTACCTAGGTGTGGTGATTTGTACTGGTTTTGCAAGAAGTAACTTGTCTGTTTCAGAGTTGTTTATTTATCTTATGTTTTGCATCTCATGTTTTCTTCTGTGCGACTCTGGCCTACGTGGAGCTTTAAGTTTTAAAAATAATAACCTGAAGTGGTGTTAGAAGTTTCAAAAAAGGGCAGTGCCACAGGGACGACAGATTTTGAGACGAAATCTGGATGACAGATCAAATCGTCCGTTAGATAGCATCTTTTAGCAAATCAGCACCGTTTAAAATGGACAACGTCCAGATTTTGTCCATGCACTGTTGTGCACAGCAGTTTTGTTCAGAAAATTCTGAAAAGGGTTTGTCTGGGCAGGCTAGATGTGTTCTAATTATTGCACATCTCAAGACACAATTAAGCATAAAAAAGAAAAATAAAATAGAATATCCACATGAATCTCCTACTACTCCCTTCGTTTGGAAATACTTGTCTTAGAAATGGTTGTATCTAGACCCGGTCTAAATAACCATTTCTAAGAATTTTCGAACGAAGGGAGTAGATGTGTAATACTTATGGTGGAGGACGAAACTTTTTTGAGGTGGGTGGAACTCTGAAGCAAATTCTTTTATGCAAAACCAACATAGATATATAATTGCTTTGCCTTATATTTTTCATAGCAAATTTTCCATCTGCACGCTCTTGTTTGAAGAAAACCTTTATTTTATTTTCTAATACAATGAAATAAACTAAAATATTTTAGGATTCAAATAGGTGGCATTGCAATCCTATAGTTTATTTTCTTCTACTCCGTTTAAGAAAGATCCTGCGGATTAAAGAAGCCCTTAGCAATTTGATACTCAGCACACCTATCTTTAGGCATCTAACTAACGATTCAGAGAAGATTCATGGGAACACAACATGGGTGTTTCACTCGAGAAAGTTTCTCCTAACAATAGCGAGAGCTTGATACGCGTTGAACTCGCTAATCAATCACCACGCCTAGGCACAGAAACAGCAAGGTTAGTGTGCACATGTCAGTCGTGCGTGAGTGGTGTCGACTCTCGCTCGAGCGAGGGTTCTCGAGCCGGACGTTGCTTCTTGCGTGGATCGAGCACTGGCATCAGTCCATGACGGCCCAGTAAGGTGTCTAGGATTCACGGCCCGGTAAAACGTTTCACCATGAAATTTAGCGATCAGCTCGATTTTTAGCGACTCACTGATTGTATACATCTATACCTAAGTAAAGAATTCCCAGAAATCAAGGTAGGGCAAGCGCCCCAACCTCGCCCTACCGCGTCCTCCGCCTCTGAGTATTGGGTAGAAGAAACAAAACAGACTGACGCTGTCACACATGGTATTCAGCTAACACCGTGTCCGAGAAACTTTTTGGTGAACAATTTTGTTTTCTACACACACAAAAAAAGAAATTATTAGAGCCACATATTGTCGTTTCTTTTTCTTAACAAGTGTATGAGGGTACATGTTTTTGTTTCGGAGTTCATCTAATTTCTTTTTGAGCAGTAGTTTTTGTTGTTGTTGTTGTTGTTGAGGTTTTTGAGCAGTAGATCACTTGAAAGTTTTGAACAAGCTCACAAGTCAGTCACGGATCCAAACGGGTGCACCTTCTAAAAAAAAGGAGTGCAAAAATTAAACCCATTAATAAGGGGAAAGAAAGGATGAGCAACCAGCTATGCCAAGTGGCATCTAGTGGTTGGCCGAGGTTGGAACAGGTTTTTTATGTAAGGAATGCTTTGATTATGCTTTATTTTTTTAAGATGGAAATGAGTTTTTTCTTCTTTCTGAGATGGATGTGACGGCCAAGTGTCATCTATATTTGGCTAAGGTCAGATTTTTTTTTTGTGAGATGGAGGTGAGGGTATTTGTTTTCCTTTATTTCTTCAAAAAAGATGAAGAAACAAGCACACACATATTCATCTCAAGCGACACGCAATCATGCGCCCCAACGCTAGTCCAAACCAAGCCAGAAGGAAATCATTAAACCCTCGAAACCCCATGATGACATACCTAAACGCCATCCTCCCCCCACTCGTTTCTCTCGCTCGCTTCCCCCTTTTTATTTCTTCCTTTGTTCCTAGGTTGCGACACCTCCTCTCCCCTCCCCTCCCCATCCATCACGAAGGTTTATCTAGGTTTTACCCCTCGCGCCGGCACGTGCCGTGACCCATCGGACCGCCTCCATGGCCCTCTTCGCCGATCGTATTCTTTCGCTCTGCTGTTCTGCTGGTTTGTCTGCACATTTTAAATCTTTAGTATAATCATACATGTTTTTTTTCCAGATTTTTTGGATCTTTAGAATGAACCATCTACAATGGAATTAAGAACTTTGAGCCCTGGCCATTCTTTTGCTCATGTCCACATGCCTCTGAAAACCGAAAACCATGAATTTCTTCTCATTTTTTATATACCAAATCCCTCTGTACCAAAATAGTTGTTGCTGGAGTAGCTCAACTTCAGCTACTCCAGTGACAACTATTTCGGTACAGAGGGAGTAACATATAACAGACCGTAGGAGTTGGGATAAATCATGTCATCTTTTAAGTCGTTCTATTACAAAAGGAAGGAAGATAGATGTATAATTTCAGAGCCTAATTTTCTCACCCCAGAAAGCTGTGAACCCTTTTTCATTACTGGGTACAAGAAACAAACCGCACTCACGCTGTCACGCATAGTATTCAGCAGACATCGTGTCCAAGAAACTTTTAGTGAACAATTTTGCTTTTTACACACAAAAACTGAAATTCTTACAAGCACATGTTTTTGTTTCTTTTTTTATGAGGGTACATGTTTTTGATTCTGAGTTCATCTATTTTTTAGCGGTATTTATATATTTTTTTAGTTTTTTGAGCAGTCGGTTTTTTTAGGGGAGTTTCAGTAGATATCAAGCTCTGAACAACCTCACGGTCAGTCACAGATCGAAACGTGTGCACGGAAGCGGCCCCCCACTTGTCCTCCCCGCCGTCGTCGACAACACATATATGCCACATCTGCACTCCACCGAAAAGCCCAAAAGGCCCAGGAGGCCCAGGCGATGGACTGACAGCAGTAATAAGTCGCAAAAATCCAAAGCAAGCGGGAAGGAAAGCATTAAAACCTCCAAACCCCACGGCGACGCCTCCACTCGTTTCTCTCGCCTTTCTTTTCTCCCCCCTCCCCCACCCCACCCCGCCCCCCATCCACCGCGAGGGTTTCTCTGGGTTTTACCCCCGGCGCCGCGCCCCGCCGGACCGCCGCCGCCATGGCCCCCGCCGTCGCTCACGCCGCCGACCGTATCCTTTCACCCGCCGCGCTGTTCCGCTGGCCTGGCTGCGCTTTTTTTCTTTCTCTCTCTCCGGATTTCCGTTGGGTTTTGCGGGTGGGTGTCCGGGCGTGTCGCCCGCGGCCGGATCTCCCGGTGCTCGGTCTGGGTCCTTCGGTTCGCGGGAGGTTTCCGTCGGGATTTGGGAGGGGTTTGCTCGTGGAGGTTTGCTCGCTAGGGTGAGGGCTGCGGCCCCGGCTGCGACGGGAGCGTAGGGGATTTGGTTTCCGTGTGTTTTGGGGTGTACTCGCTCCTGGTGCTTAGAATTTCACCCAGCCGCGTGATTTTGTGGATTAGTTTGCCTGTTTGGATTTTGGACATGTCCGCATCGGTTTCGCCTTGACCTGCCGTGATGCAGACGCCGCGGATTTGCTGCACAAGCTGTCGCTGGATCCCAAGGGCGTGGCCGGCCAGGGCAAAGAGGCGCAGAAGAAGGTATGACTCGCCTCTCTCCTCAGTAGCCTGTACCATCTTGCTGTGGCGCTGTGATGATGTTATGGTGGTGTTCCATACTCTGAATTTTGAATCGCGGTGCAGGTCTCGGCAGCACCCAATGGCAGGATGAACGGCGTGGTGGCGTCTCCAAACCCGCAGGTGGCGTCGGCGGGGCAGTGGCCAGCCATGGGGCTGCAGGACTACAAGAATGCCAACATGTATGGTGCTGGCGCTGACGCCTACCAGTATTACTATGGAGGTGAGGCACCAAGGCACCATTTAGTCTGTTGCTCTCTGTTTCTACTATTGAATTAGTCATTGCAGTGCGAATTTGTAGTTAAATCATAAATATTTGTTCGAAATTGGTGATAGTCTGATAGCAATGCCTTTTGGGATTTGCAGGCTGGGGGGATTATTCAGTGTATGTGGGCCTCGACGGAGCAGAGTCACTTAACCCTGTGAGTGTTATATCCTCTACTTTACATACCTTGTAGACACTTGGTTTGCCTGCTTTAATCGGATGGCCAACCCTGCAAAACTAATCGCCACTGTAAAGCATCTTGAAGATTTTCGCTGCATGTGAAGACTTAGTTTAGCCTATTGGTTTTCTGCAGGGTGCTTATGGGGACATGTATTGCTATCCTCAGTATGGTGTTGCTTCGTCTGGGTATGACGCGCAGATGTACGGATCTCAGCATTACCAGTACCCGTCCACGTATCTCCAGCCACAGACTACTGGCACCACTAAGCCAGCATTCAAGCCTAATGCTGGCAAATCAGATCTTTTACCGCAGAAGGATGCTTCTGCTGCACCTGCTGCTTATCAGAAGCCTGGATTGGTGGATGCTTCCAAAGCCAATTCAAACAGCACTGATAGTTCAACAGGTCTGAAGAAAACCACATACCCGGTGAAACCAAGTGGGCGTTCAGCTAGTTATCAGAACCATGGTGATAAAGCTGCTTATCCATCGTATGGTGGTCATACTCAGCAGAAACTCTCTGTTGGAAATTCTACATCAACTGCTTCTAATCCTAAAACCAAGGTACAGTCGAAGAATCAGAATTCGTTACCGTTTTCTCATTTCTGGTGTGCATATTGTTCTTCCCCAGAGAGCTATTTCTGTGTAGCTTTCTGGTCTTTGTTCAAATGCCTGCATCACGGATTATCAGCAATTATGAGTCGCTATTTATTTTCAACAATTTTGAGTATTGCTGCTTGTTGCTTGATCCTACCAATATGGTTTGATACGGTTTGTGAAAGCACCTATTTGGATGGTTTATGATATGTCATTGTATATCATTGGGGTTATCTGAGGGCACACACCACAATTAATTTTGCCAGGTCAAAGTGAAAATTTTGTGTTCTGCATATCTGTAAGCTCATATGTTTTATGTGTTTAAATAGCCTGTTCTTAACATGGAGACATATCTTGCAGGGATTGCTTGGGCAAAACTCAGCACTGGGGCCACAGACACCTGGGTACATGAGTTCCATGTACTCTAGTGTCATGTACAATGCAAATGCATATGGACCTGACTATTGGTATGGATCTCACCTCTATGGCTCTGGTATGTATGGTGGGTGGAATGTACTGTCAGATGGAAAGTACAAGCCCAGACCAAAAACCTATGGATCATACCGTTTCGGTAATGAGAACATAGATGGCTTGAATGAGCTGAAGAGAGGGCCAAGAAGCACTGTCATTAAAAATGAACAGGGTGCTGGAGAAGCTGCTGTTGCACCTGCAAAAGGACAGGAGCTTCCTACTGGCGATGCCTCAAATGCAGTTGTGCAGGATCAGTACAATAAGGCTGACTTTGTTGAAACTTACTCAGATGCCAAGTTCTTCGTTATAAAATCATACAGTGAGGATGATGTTCACAAGAGCATCAAGTACAATGTTTGGGCAAGCACCCCCAGTGGAAATAAAAGGCTTGATGCTGCTTATCAAGCTGCTAAAGACAAATCAAGCAATTCACCTGTATTTCTGTTGTTCTCTGTAAGTGCATAATAATTCTGTGCTGCTAAAACAGCTTGTTTTCTCTATCTGAACAGTCTTCATAGTGGTTGCTGATCTGATGCATCTTTCCTTGTTCCACTTTTTATTCAGGTCAACACCAGCGGTCAGTTCATTGGACTTGCCGAGATGGTTGGTCAGGTTGATTTTAACAAGACAGTTGAATACTGGCAGCAAGACAAGTGGACTGGCTGCTTCCCCGTCAAGTGGCACATTGTAAAGGACATTCCCAACACTCTATTGAAGCACATTATTCTTGAGTATAACGAAAACAAACCAGTGACAAACAGCAGAGATACCCAGGAGGTGAGAACTGTAGACTTTAATGTTTTCATCTTTTGCCAATCTCCTTCTAAGTAAAGTTTCTGGTGGTACACCATGGCAGTCCGTTTCAGTGCTCTTGCATCATGTAATATGAACATGGATCAATCACACTGCGATCTATTAAAAATTGACAACTTGTTCTTAAAAATTTGCATGATTAGCTGTATGAATGCTGCGCTCAGTAGGTTTTTGACCTGCTTTCTCGTGTTGTCTACAGGTTAGGCTTGAGCAAGGCCTTCAGGTGCTAAAGATTTTCAAGGATCATGTCTGCAAGACATCCATGTTGGATGACTTTGGCTTTTATGATAACCGTGAGAAGATAATGCAAGAGAAGAAATCCAAGCGACAGCAGCCACTGGAGAAGGTACATGGGCAGTAGCGTACTTTATCTAATATAAAACTGGTGAATCTTATGACTAGATAGTTTTGTTTGTCATTCTTCATACGAGTACACTGTTTTGGACCTCCCAGAAGTCTGAACTACTGAGAACTAACTTGGTGTAGCTTATGAGTGCCTTTTACTTTACCATGCAAGTGTTTGCAGCATATGTGTGATAAGAGGACTAAGTACCTGTTAGTCTATATTCGTTTTCTTGTAATGCAATTTTGTTATGGCAGTTTGATCCTGGTGAATTCAATGTCATCCTTCTGAAATTTAGTACCTAGTCTAGTGTGATTACAATCAAGTTTCTTTTTCTCGAAAAGATTCCAGTCAAGCTTCAACTCTGAGAAATGCTGGACTTACTTTCTAACATCCCTTACTGGTCTTGCAGATCATGAACAAAAAGCCGCTTTCTGTCAACAACACTGAAAACCAAGAAGTCGATGGGAAGCAGGGGATCATGAACAAAAAGCCGCTTTCTACCAGCAACACTGAAAATCAAGATGTTGATGCAAAGCAGGGGCTGCAGGAACTCAAGGTCCATGGAGAGAAAAACCCTGTGGTGGAAAATGGTGTGGCGGCAGGGGCTGTAAATGGTGTTGCCCCAACAGACGCAAGCCCGGCAGCGGTCGCAGTTGGCTGTTGATTTCCGCTGCTCAAGTCATTTGATCATCCATTCGAGGAGGACAGCTTATATACAGGGTGAGGAAGAGTTGCCGTGGCTGTAGGAATTCAAGATTCTGCTAGTTGGATATGCTTGTGGGTTGCAGAAAGGTGCAAGTCTGAGGCGATTCAGGATTCAATGAGAGGCTTTTTTTTTGGGGTGGTTCTGCTCTTCTGTAGTATCTTCGCCGTTGCTGGAGTCTGGTGGTTGGGGTGGGTAAGGAGATTAGAGCTGAGTTCTTGTTCTGGTGTTTTTGTGTTTCGAAATGGCATTAGGAGTTGTATCTAGGGGTGGGGTTTTAGATGTGTAAGGCTTGTGCAACCAACGATTATGATTGTGGTGCATCTTTTATATTGGAAGTGAATGCTAGCAGTTTTTCAGTAGTACGGAGTATTGTTTTTGCCATGCTGTCTTTGCCACGCCGATCTGCTTTTCAGTAGATTATTTGTCCGAGATGGAAATTCTGCTGTTGTGGCGACACCAAGGTAGCAGCAAAGCCAGGGGTTGTATGTCTTCATTGTGAGCTTTATGATCTTCATCTCCGAAAAGAATAATGAGCACTTGCAGACAGTGACACACAGAACGAACTAGTGTATGAGCACGCCAGTAATAGAGTTTGTACCTGTGAATTGTTCTAATGTTGTTTGCTTTTATCATACATCACAAAACTTGCTGGGGCCAAGGCTTCAGACTGTATTTTAGATTCTTCTGTCCAAAATTTCAGATTTTTCTTTTGTCATTTTCAATCAAGTTCACAAAGAAGATCGACAGTCTCGGGTTAACAGGGTTAACACTGACGAGACATATTTAGTTTTACAAGCGCCTCTTGTCGCCCCTCCCCCCCCCTCCCCAGGCGACCCGGGTGATCTAACCCTAGCCGCCGGACATGGCCCCCGCTCCCCTTCCCTGCCGTCACTGGGCAAAGCCCGCGTGGTGTCGGCGACGGCGGTTCACACAGGTTGGAGGCGGTGCTGGGCGGCGATGCTGGCTGATGGTGGCGCGTCACGGCGGAATGTGCAGGCCGGTGGCGGCTTGGTTTTCTTGTTGTGATGGGAATCAAACCAGGCCAGATTTGCCCCAGGTGCAGGTGAGGGCTTGTGGCCGGCGCTCAGTAGGTGGGATGATGGCGCGGTGGGCCTGGCAGGCTCTGGCAACAGAGAGGTGTGGCGGCGAATTCCCACGGGCAGGCTGGTGGCGACGCGTCGATGGCTCGGCTAAGATGGAGTCTTAGCAAGCAGCGAGCGGTCAGTTACCCTTGTGCGGCGCGGCGAGCGGCAGTACTCTCCTGATGGTGCCGACCTGGGATTTTCCGTGGAGAGGAGAGGTGGGTTTGATCGACGCAAGGTTGTCCCTTGGGTAGGCAACGACCATCACGGGTGGTCCCGGACCTGGCCGAAGGTGCTGGTTGGCGTGGATCCTTGTGCAGGCTGGGAGTTGGTGGTGTGGCTGCGGTTACCCTGTTGGGCGGTTGGTCATCAGTCCTCGGCATTGCTGCTACGTCGGCAAGTGCTATGGGGTGGCGGTGTGAGGCTTCTTGAACAATGTTGCCAATTTCATGGAGGTGTGGAGAGGGGCCATGCGCGGATGAAAATCTTGCTCGGCTTTTGTCGGGCCGACGGTGATGGCATCTATGGATGTCATTCTCCTTCTTAAAGCCGTCGTCGAGCGTGTTCGCAATTCCGCTCGCTCTCTTGCAGTGGTGGAGCTTCACCCAAATTGTTGGGCGGGCTAGCAGGGCCAAGCTGAAGGAAATTACTATTGGAATGTTATTCCATGGCCTAATAGTACGTGTACATCAGAGGAATTTTGCATGTGATGGGCGGGCAAGGGCATGGGTTGGCCCAGCCATAGCTCCGCCACTGCTCTCTTAGAGTTGGTGAATGTCTTCGAGCGAAAGCCTCGATTCGGTGTTTGTATCGGCACGATGGCGATGTCCTCAACATCGCTCGTTTGTTGGAGCACTATGCTTGGAGACATGGCTGGCTCCTCGTTGCTCTTCTCCGGTGTTCACCACTGTCCTCTTTTGATCCTCTGCGGCGCTTTGTACACCGTTGCCGGTGTGTCTAAGACGGCGCCTTCTCGGATCGGATCGAGCCCTGTCATTCACCTGGCACTTTCTCTCAGGCGCTTAGGATGGATGGTGCGTTGATGAGTAAAACTTTGCGACAGTGGGTTGTCTTTGAAGATGCCCGGCGTCAGTTGAGACACGGTACTATGTATGATCTTAGAATAGGCTCTTTTGCGTTGTAACTTGCTTTGCGGTGGTGTTTCTCTTTGGTCCTGTTGGGTGTGGTGTTTGTGCTACGCTTGTTGTTCGCAGCGAGTGGTAATTTTCTTATAACTTATATTCTGCTTTCTATAAAGCTATGATACATATTTGGCGTACTCTCGAAAAAAACCCATACAGGAAGGCGAACATAAGTGCAGACCAGGTGAACTCAGTTCTTGGCAAGAGGAGTGACAGAGAAGGAAAAAGCGGACCAAGTAGAGACAGAGAATGGGGGAGAGGTTGAAGAACAGAAGAAGAAGATCAGAGGCACTGCAGAAGTTGAGGATGGGCAGGTTCAGGTGGAGGGGGACGGAATGGAAGCAACCGGCAATGGGGCTACCGGTAACCTGGTGGGCGCTGAGGTTGGCGCCCGCCAGGAGCCATGACGATCCTTGGTTGGAACTGTCGAGGTCTCGGGCAGCCTCATATAGTTCAAGAACTCGTGTGCCTCGTGCATACATACAAGCCCAAGCTCGTCTTCCTCACTGAGACACGGCAAAAAAATAAGTACGTAAGTAACCTCAAGTGGAGGCTGGGCCTTCGTCATTGCATCACGCAACCCGGTATCGGAAAAGGTGCCGGCATTGCTCTCTTTTATGATGAAAATGTGGAAATAAAGAAGATTGCCGTAGGGGCGAGATACATCGATGTGTTGGTCCGGTTAAATCCTCATGGCCTACAATGGCGAGGTACTTTTGTTTATGGCGAACCGAAAGCACACAAACGCCACCTAATGTGGACTCTACTAAGAAGAATCAAAGATACCAATAATCTTCCGTGGATGATGATGGGTGATTTCAACGAAACCATGTGGCAGTCCGAACATTTTCCAGAGACAAAGAGGTCCGAACGATACATGGAAAATTTCCGCACTGTACTCTCTGACTATAACCTGTTTGACCTGGGTTTCAAAGGACCAGGATGGACGTACAACAACAAACAACGGGTCACGCTAATGTTCGCGTACGGTTGGACAGATGCGTGGCCTCACCGGAGTGGTTTAATTACTTCAAGAATGCTACAGTTGAGCATATCTGCTCGTCAAGGTCAGACCACCTACCAATCATCCTAAGAGTTGGAAACAAAACTGAATGGAGACCGGTGAATGAGAGGAAGAACAACCTGTTTAGATATGAGCAAATGTGGGAAAGAGTAGAGTCACTACAACCCACTATTGCGGCGAGCTGGAAAAGGGACGGACCAGCGGACAATTTACAGAAGGTGTATACAAAGCTACAGCAGATGCAGTCTGATCTTAGGAGCTGGGCGGACAGGGATTTTGGTTCAGTCATAAAGAAAACATTGGAGATTAGGAAAAAACTTAGCAGAATATGGAACTCCCCTCGCACGGCGGAACAACAGGTAGAAGAAATCAAATTAACGAGGGAACTCGATGAGATGCTGCTGAGAGAGGAAATTATGTGAAGACAACGGTCACGGTCTACGTATTTAAGAGAAGGAGATAAAAACACCAAATGGTTCCAGCGTAAGGCAACTTGGAGGAAAAAGAAAAATTCCATAGTGAAGCTGAAGGACGAAAATGGCAACTGGGTTGAGAATACAAAAAGTATCCATGAAATGACGAACAAGTTTTTTAAAAAACTTTATAAGAAAGAGGAAGGCGTGGATCCTACAGAAGTGCTTGAACTAGTGTCCGAACGGGTGGATGGTGATATGAATAAGGCTCTGACAAAACCTTTCTCGGCCACAGAAGTCAGTGATGCTTTGTTCCAAATTGGCCCCTTAAAAGCTCCCGGACCGGACGGCTTCCTGGCGCGGTTTTTTCAGCGAAATTGGGGAGAACTAAAAGAAGAGGTGGTGAGTGGTGTGCTCGACTTCTTTGAGAAGGGTGTACTTCCAGCAGGAATTAATGACACGGTGATTGTCCTAATTCCAAAAGGTAATAATTCCCAATGCCTAAAGGACTACTGACCGATAAGCTTGTGTAATGTCATCTATAAAGTTGTGTCGAAGTGCCTCGTGAACCGGCTGCGCCCCATCCTAGATGACATCATCTCCGAGACCCAAAGCGCCTTTATACCAGGCAGAATGATAACGGATAATGCCATCATTGCATTCGAGTGCTTCCATAAGATCCAACACTGCCGGAATGAGAGAGACAATTACTGCGCATATAAACTAGATCTTGCAAAGGCGTATGATAGAGTGGATTGGAGCTTCTTGGAAGGCGTCCTACGAAAAGCGGGTTTCTGCAAAAAGTGGACTGACTGGGTGATGCAATGTGTTCGGTCGGTGAGATACTCGGTAAGATGTAATGGGGTGCTATTGGAACCTTTTTGCCCATCCAGGGGTCTGCGGCAAGGAGACCCGCTCAGCCCATACCTCTTTCTTTTTGTGGCGGATGGGCTGGTGCACTTGTTGAAAAAGGAAATGGAAGAAAACAAGCTCACTCCCATTAAGATTGCAAGGAATAGCCCGGGCATCTCTAATCTTCTGTTCGCGGACGACAGCTTACTCTTCTTCAAAGCCAGACCAGAACAAGCCGAAGTGATTAAGAAGGTTCTAACTTCCTTCCAAAGGTGTATTGGACAGTTCCTAAGTAATAGCAAATGCTCACTTCTGTTTAGTGAAATCTGTCCAGCCCAAATAAGAGGGGAAATAAAAAACATCCTTGGAGTACAGGCGGAAACTTTCGAGAGCAAATATTTGGGTCTACCTACTCCAGAAGGAAGAATGAAGGACGATCAATTCCAACCAATCATGGATAGGTTTGGTAAAAGATGCAGCGATTGGTTTGAGAAATTTATGTCCTATGCTGCAAAGGAGGTCCACGTCAAGTCAGTGGTCCAAGCCCTCCCCACCTTCACCATGAGTGTTTTCATGCTGTCCAAAGGCTTTTGTGAGAAATATGAGAAATGATCAGGAAGTTTTGGTGGGGAGAGGAAGAGGGTCACAGAAAGGCACATTGGATATCTTGGGACAGATTGATAAAACCGAAAAGAGCAGGAGGTATCGGCTTCAGATATATGCACTTGTTTAACCAAGCACTTTTGGCCAAACAAGGCTGGCGGTTGATTCAAAAACCAGATAGTTTGTGTGCGCGAGTCCTTAAATCCAAATACTATCCTCATGGTGATCTCTTGGACACAGTGTTCGCAACAGATGCTTCCCCTGTTTGGAGAGCGATAGAGTTTGGGTTAGAGCTTTTGAAAAAAGGTCTAATATGGAGAGTGGGAGATGGAAAGAACATCCAAATCCAACGGAAACACTGGATTCCGAGACGGGAGGGCCTCAAGACGGCCGCCTTCATAAGGAGGTCTCGGATTCGTTGGGTCAACCAGCTAATGCAGCCCGACAAGAAGGAGTGGAACGAGGAACTAATAAGACAAATTTTCTATCCCTTTGATGCAGACGAGATTTGCAAGATCCGCATCCCAGAGTCGGCCGTGGGGGACCGGGTTGCGTGGCACCACGAGAAGAATGGAGAATTCTCGGTGAGAAGTGCTTACAAGTTGGCAGCATCGAGTCTTCCCCAATTAGCCCACAACCCTTCGAACTCATCTAGTGATCCGAATGACCGAAGCATATGGGATCTCATCTGGAAGTCAAAAGTGCCAGGGAAAGTGCGAATTTTTGGCTGGAGGGTGGCTACCAATACACTTGCTACAAAAGAGAACAAGTGGAAACGGACACTGGAGCTGGATAATACTTGCAGCATTTGTGGAAATTGTACGGAGAATGAGCATCATGCAGTGATTATGTGTACCAAAAGCAGGGCCTTAAGGGATGCCATGAGGGAGATATGGAACCTACCTGATGAAAGCAAATTTTGGTATACAGGAGAGAACTGGTTACAAGTACTGTTTGATACTGAATGCGAGGAGATGCGCACCAAAATTCTATTGCTTATCTGGCGATGCTGGCACCTAAGAGAAGACTGCGTCCGTAATAACGGAAGAGAATCAATTGGTGGCTCAACGCAGTTCTTGAAGCAGTACGAGGAGGACCTAAGAAAGGCTGCAGACTCAGCTGAATGGACGGATGGAAAAGTTGCAGAAACATTCCATGGCTCCTACGCCCGGGACGACGAACCCCCTGACCGTGCTGCTGAAAACACAGACGGACGATGGATTCCGCCGGAACGCGGGGTAGCCAAAGTGAATACTGACGCATCATTCTCAGCCGATACAGGGGAAAGCAGTGCAGGAGCTGTAGCACGGGATTTCCGAGGTTTTGTGTTTGTGTCTGTCTGTAAGAGACTGCTCCGGTGCCACAGTGTAGAAGAGGCTGAAAGCCGTGCTATTCTAGTCGGGTTGCAGACCTTGGCTGGCTTATTCAATGGCAAAGTGGCCCTAGAGACAGACAACCAAGGAATCGCTATGGAACTGTTGGCTGAGAGCCCTACACGCTCACCCAATTATGGCCTAATCATGGACATAAAGAAAGCCATGGCCTCGTTCTCAGCTTGCAGTGTCAAATGGGTGAGGAGGAACAGAAACTCATTGGCCCATGGACTGGCCGCGGAGACAAAATCCACAGGAGAGCATACGCTAATCTCTGACGTACCGAATAGCCTCCGCTCCCTTATGCTCTCTGAATTTCGGCCCTTTTCTGAGTAGGCGTCCTACTCTGTTCTCAAAAAAAAAAGAAAAAAAGAAAAAAAACCTACACATTGAGTATGTAGTTGCAGTCAAAGCTAGCTTCAGACAATTGATTCAGAGCTACGGAGGGAGTAATTCAGATATAAGAAAGTACCCCTTCGAAGACCTTTTGATTTGTATGTATCTAGACATATTTTAGTATGTATCTTCACTCATTTTTGTATGTATGTAGTTAATATATTTTAAAATAGCTAAAAGGTCTCATATTACGCATACTGCAGAAGCGACAAAGTCCATTCAATCCACGGGCTATAGCTACAAGCCACCCAACATATCCATCCGTTGGGTGGGTGAGCGAGCGGCGTGTAGAAATATGGTGGGGATGGAGGAGTGGGCTCGAGCGTCCGATCGGGGATGGACGGCTGGGAGATGGACGGCGCAGGGGGGTCGATCCGCGGTACGGAGAAACGAGCGATGTGATTGGCTCACGGCGCGGTGGGCCCGGATCGCTGGAGCTGACGCTGGCGTGGCGGAAGCTTCTCCGTCCGTTCGCTCCTCCTCGGCGCGGGCCGCGTGGGCCGGTCGGGCCTGATCCGCGTGCGTTCGGTTCGTGTGGGAAGGTAGCCGTGTGCGCCGCGCGCCGCTCCGTCGCGAAACCCTAGCCACCGTCCGTCCTGCGCCGTATGTATATACATACGGCGTATTGCCAGGTCATTTCGACCCCGAAACAATCCCCCCCTGCCGCGGCGCTCACCACCTACCTAGCTTCCACCCCGAGTAGTAACGGCCGGCGCTAGGGCAGTTTCGTGGAGGTCGATCGAGGAGGAAGGATGGCCGAGGTGCGTCGTGGATCCGCGGGGACGGCGGGCGAGGGGCTCGACCTCGAGCTGCACCTCGGCCTGCCGTCCGCGCGGATCTCGTTCGACCTCGACCTCAACGTCGACCTGTCGCTCTACGCCGGCCCGATCCCGGTGGAGAACCTCGCCCTCGTCGTCTACGACGGCCCGGTGGCGGCGGGTGGCGACGACGTGCCGGCGCCGGTGCCGCCCGCGGTGACCGTGGGCGCTGCGGTCGCGGACGTGGAGACGAGGGCCCTCGTCGTTTACGAAGGCCCCGCAGCCGGGGACGGCGTGCCGGTGCCGCCCGCGGTGACCGAGGGCGCTGCGGTCGCGGGCGTGGAGACGGGGGCGCTCGTCGTGTACGAGGGCCCGGCCGACGGGGACGGCGCGGTGACCCAGCTCGGGGTTTTGGCCACGCTGGACGACGAGCCGCAGGGCGAGGCCGGGCAGATCGTCCCGGCCGGCAGCGCCGACTCCACCGCGCTGGCCCAACCGGGTCTGTGCTATCTCCCCCTGCAGCAGCTGCCGCCCGACGACGGGATCACGTTGCTCCCCTGGGCAGGCAGCGGCGCACGCCAGTCGAGGCGGAGGGCCGACATGGTGCGGGCGTGGGTGCGCGACCAGCTCCAGCACAAACATGGACTGCCGAGGGACCTCCCGCTGTGCTACATCGGGGAGAAGGTCCTGTGCCAGTCCGACATGAACCCGCGGCACGCCCGCCTCCTCCTCCCGGCCCCCGCGCGCGCCCGCCTCTGCCGAGCCTTCCTCCACCCCTTCGAGATCGCCGCATGCGGCTTCAACACAAACGACCCCAACCCGATTAGGATCCCCGGGGCGAGGGCCACGCCGACGACATTCCCGGGCGTGCCCTTGTGCGTCTACGTCAGCAGCGGGCGCCGGGGTCGCGGCCAGTGCAAGTCTGACCGCCTGAAGCTCAACAAGTTCCATCGCAACGACGCCACCGTCATCAACGGTCAGGGGTACACGAGCTTCATGGTGGACTGCGGCCTGGAGGCCGGAGACGGCGTCGAGGTGTGGGCGTTCCGGTGGCCGCCTGGGGTCCGTCCGTGCCTTCTGATCGCCAAGAAGGACGGCGTCCGCGTCCGCGCCCGAAACCCGTAGTCCGAGTTCGATCCTCTCGCTGGGATCCTAGTATCTCATACTGCATGTGAACTGTGCCAGGCAGATGGCACTCTGTTGTTGTTGTTGTTTTTTCTTGTGCGATGAATTGTTGTTTTGTTA